>NW_028155862.1:1110000-1732500 GCF_963454915.1 Gymnoscopelus microlampas | reverse complement strand
CTATTTTGAGATGACCAAAATGGTGACTAACAGACAAAACCAAAGAGTTTTTGGCATCACTCAAAATATACAGGCCAACACCAAAAACTGTGTGTACCTAATCACTTGTAGCAAGTGCAATCTACAATATGTAGGAGAAACAGGAAACAGCATTCTCACTAGATTAGCACAACACAGATATAATATCAACAATGGGAAAAAGACACACTTAGTAGTGGTTCAACATTTTATGTCACATGGCCTAACATCACTAAAGGTGTCTGGATTGCAACACAATCCAAATTGGTCAATGGGACAGAGAAAACATAACGAAAAACAATGGATCAACAGGCTAAGCACAGCCTTCCCAGAGGGACTGAATATGGCCACCTCTTAAAACCTAAAATTTAGCCACTTGATAAATTAGAGCACTAGGTGGAATCAGTGAAGAATCCTACATTCTAAATCCCAAAACCTAACCCTAACCCTAAACCCTAACCCTAACCTTAACCTGAGTGGAGGGTGATTAGGTGGGTGAACTCAGTGAAGGGGAATTATTAGGTTTAAAGAATCAGTGGATACTTTTAAATCCTAAAACCTATACCTAAACTCTAAACCCTAACCCTAACCTGAGTAGAGGGTGATTAGGCAGGTGAACTCAGTGGAGGAGAATTATTAGGTTTAAAGAATCAATGGAGACTTTTAAATCCTAAAGCCTATACCTACACTCTAAACCCTAACCCTAACCTGAGTGGAGGGTGATTAGGCAGGTGAACTCAGTGGAGGGGAATTATTAGGTTTAAAGAATCAGTGGATACTTTTAAATCCTAAAACCTATACCTAAACTCTAAACCCTAACCCTAACCTGAGTGGAGGGTGATTAGGCAGGTGAACTCAGTGGAGGAGAATTATTAGGTTTAAAGAATCAATGGAGACTTTTAAATCCTAAAGCCTATACCTACACTCTAAACCCTAACCCTAACCTGAGTGGAGGGTGATTAGGCAGGTGAACTCAGTGGAGGGGAATTATTAGGTTTAAAGAATCAGTGGATACTTTTAAATCCTAAAACCTATACCTAAACTCTAAACCCTAACCCTAACCTGAGTGGAGGGTGATTAGGCAGGTGAACTCAGTGGAGGAGAATTATTAGGTTTAAAGAATCAATGGAGACTTTTAAATCCTAAAGCCTATACCTACACTCTAAACCCTAACCCTAACCTGAGTGGAGGGTGATTAGGCAGGTGAACTCAGTGGAGGAGAACCATTAGAGGTTATCAAAGAGTGGGGACCACTTGAGGTAATCAGAGGGAAATGATTACTGGGTCAACTCAATTGGCACACCTCTCAACCCCTCCTATAAACCTAAAGTGCCCTTACTGGCAAACAGTACTTCACACCCACAGGTGTAAAGGGAACTCCCCTCTATTAAGAACAGCCCACTCAACCCTTCAAAGGGAGGAAGGGGAGGGAAAATTAGAGCAATTAGACAGATTACACCAAAATGAACTTTGCCTATCAATGCAAAGATATTTAGGACTTATAAAACTACAGGGATACAAAATAAATATAACTAAGTAGACCTAAAAGCAGTTAAAGTCAAAACCCAACTAACCTAAGATAAAATAGTTGGAACAGTCCCCAATGAATAGGTCCAGAATAGCTCACGTGAACCTATCCACTTATAAGAGATAGAATTAAACTAAAAGATTTAAATGGAAGAAAAACACAATTTAAATCCAGTTCAAACAAACTAAACTGTTTAAGAATATAGTAATCACAGCCAATTGGGATATATACACAGAAGGGAACTCAAAGTTATACTTTCCCTCAAATTAGACTTAAACAATTCAAGGGAATTCAAAAAGATAAAGTTAACTAGAATTACAATAAATAAGGGTAACCTTTTGTATTTTAATTCTAGAAGTAAAATAAACATAACTTGAAAGTTAAACTGGAGCTCAGCAAGAAACCTAACTCCCCTAAAAATTAAAATGAATAAAAGTTAGGAACGGGATATTTAAATATAAAGAAGCTAAAGTGAAAAACTTAATTGGATACAAAAGCAAACAGCCCATATAAGAGTAACTTAAAATAGAGATAAAATAAAAATAAATAGACAATAGATAATAGACAAAGTAGGAGCTTTTAGAATCAACACTTTGGTATGCGGTCTAAAGTGGAAAGACTCAGGGATATGGACGCCCCTGCCATGCACAGCCTAGGGAACATACCATTCCCAAAAAATAACCCACAATAGACCTTAGTCTTAGACATTCATTTAAACAAAGCAAAACCCTTAAAAACAGACTTTCTTTCAAATGGAGATGGCGAATGCAAAAATTCTTTAATCTGTTTTTTTATGTCAAGACGCCTTGACTGAAAACATTTTACTGAAGTCCCAGCGGAGAAGTCCTCCGCTAACCCTATCCTAACCCAACCCTAACCCTTTTAAATCCTAAAGCCTATACCTACACTCTAAACCCTAACCCTAACCTGAGTGGAGGGTGATTAGGCAGATGAACTCAGTGGAGGAGAACCATTAGAGGTTATCAAAGAGTGGGGACCACTTGAGGTAATCAGAGGGAAATGATTACTGGGTCAACTCAATTGGCACACCTCTCAACCCCTCCTATAAACCTAAAGTGCCCTTACTGGCAAACAGTACTTCACACCCACAGGTGTAAAGGGAACTCCCCTCTATTAAGAACAGCCCACTCAACCCTTCAAAGGGAGGAAGGGGAGGGAAAATTAGAGCAATTAGACAGATTACACCAAAATGAACTTTGCCTATCAATGCAAAGATATTTAGGACTTATAAAACTACAGGGATACAAAATAAATATAACTAAGTAGACCTAAAAGCAGTTAAAGTCAAAACCCAACTAACCTAAGATAAAATAGTTGGAACAGCCCCCAATGAATAGGTCCAGAATAGCTCACGTGAACCTATCCACTTATAAGAGATAGAATTAAACTAAAAGATTTAAATGGAAGAAAAACACAATTTAAATCCAGTTCAAACAAACTAAACTGTTTAAGAATATAGTAATCACAGCCAATTGGGATATATACACAGAAGGGAACTCAAAGTTATACTTTCCCTCAAATTAGACTTAAACAATTCAAGGGAATTCAAAAAGATAAAGTTAACTAGAATTACAATAAATAAGGGTAACCTTTTGTATTTTAATTCTAGAAGTAAAATAAACATAACTTGAAAGTTAAACTGGAGCTCAGCAAGAAACCTAACTCCCTAAAAATTAAAATGAATAAAAGTTAGGAACGGGATATTTAAATATAAAGAAGCTAAAGTGAAAAACTTAATTGGATACAAAAGCAAACAGCCCATATAAGAGTAACTTAAAATAGAGATAAAATAAAAATAAATAGACAATAGATAATAGACAAAGTAGGAGCTTTTAGAATCAACACTTTGGTATGCGGTCTAAAGTGGAAAGACTCAGGGATATGGACGCCCCTGCCATGCACAGCCTAGGGAACATACCATTCCCAAAAAATAACCCACAATAGACCTTAGTCTTAGACATTCATTTAAACAAAGCAAAACCCTTAAAAACAGACTTTCTTTCAAATGGAGATGGCGAATGCAAAAATTCTTTAATCTGTTTTTTTATGTCAAGACGCCTTGACTGAAAACATTTTACTGAAGTCCCAGCGGAGAAGTCCTCCGCTAACCCTATCCTAACCAGCTAGTACCTCTAAACATTTGGAAGAAAGTCTACCTCCTTTTTAAAAAAAACTTTAAAAAAAACTTTTAAAAAAATAATAAAATCTCACAAGGGAGAGAATAAAAACACAAAGCCATGTACACCCCTGAAGCACATAGCAAGAATGAGGACATAAGACCACACCCCCAAAACCCTGATTGGTCAAAGGCCAAACGAGCCACACCCACCAACCAGCTGATAGGCCTGGCAGAAACTAAGCCACGCCCACCTCTCAGGGCATAAATACAGAGAGCTGAACAACACCAAATCATTCTTTCAGAAGGATCAACCGCTTGAGGAAGGACCAAATAGTCCGAAACGTCGCGAATATGAATCAACTAGGAGCAAACCGATATCACAGAACAAAGAACCAGGAGAGGCCTGGTCCATGGAGCAGACCGCCCCCTCAACCAGGGATGAGAGATCAGACTTGGAGCCACAGAGGAGATCACCATTACCCTGAGGGCCATGGAAATCACTGGAGCCAGTATACCCACCACAACCACCGGTTTCGAACGGACCGCTGGAGACAACAGACCCACTGGCCTCCATGGAATTGGAACCAAAGGATCCAGCCAGAACAGAGACAGGACCCCAGAGTACCACACCCTCGCACCGGTCAAAACCAAAGACCAGGCTCCCGAGGGTACATAAACCAGACAGGTACAGAGGGCCAGAACACACACACACACATAGACCCCCTTGAAAGGGACCAATTCCTGAAAACAATCAGATTGTTAAACAAACTCATAGTCTCCACACATCACCTTCAGAACATAACAGGTTCTGAAAAGGTGCCAGCCAGCATAGCCAAAAAAACACAAGAATTAATGACCTTAATTAAACCGGCACAGCCAAGCCCAAACACCACCCTTATGTTGGAAGGGAATGCAAAAAATTGGGAATACTCCACACTTCTGATTCTTGAGAATCACTACATGGCACATTTAGCAGAAATCAAACAACAGCTTGCCGACTGCTTAACAGAGGAATGGAAAAAAGCTTTTTCCATAGCGATCAAATGGGCTAGAAAAAATCTAGGCAAAAGATTAAGACAAACAGACATAGATCTAGCCCAGACAAGTATCACTGAGCTGAGAACGGTCACACAAAACCCCCCCCCCACACCCTCCTCTCCCCACCTCTCCCCTCCTCCCTCTCCCTCTCCTCCTCTCTCTCCTCCCCTACCCTCCCCTCGACCCTCACCTCCCCCTTCCATCACCCCCCCTCTACCTCTCTCCCCTGCATGTACCACCCTACCTGACCTAAATCCCCGGCTAATCTTGACCCGCATAGCTATCCCGGCCACCCCAAGACCCTCTCCCCCTCCCCACACCCACACAACACCTCTCTCTCTTCCCACAACACCCCCCACGAATCCCCGTTTTCCCCAAACCACAGGTCCACAACAGAAGACTCCCAGAAGGACACCCACGCCAGGACCCAACACACTACTCAGGGGAATAGTAGTCCAAGCCCAAGTGATCCAGGGAGCGGAAGATCTAAACATGAGCCTGGTAGAATTCCCGGAATTAACAGCAGCGCCAAAGAAGACCCCACCTAGGAAACAGAGGAAGCAAAGGAGCCCTAATAAAACACGGGAGGACCCGGATCGGATCTCGCCAGTGCCAACCCAAACCACGGAGACTCGACCCAGCCCAGACAGCACAACCCGCGGGGAAGGACACACAGAAGACAACCCAAGACGAGGACCATCGCAAGAGACCAGGCAGGCACAGCCCTTAGGAAGACCCTACAGACACCTAGAATCGAAACAGGACTGGAATTGCCACGTAAAGGAGAAAATCTTAGTCTTGGGGGACTCCAACCTATGCAAAATTCCGCCATTTGCCAGAAGCGACATCCAAGTCGAGTGCTATCCAGGAATGAAACTCCACACTTGCCTAGATCTCCTGAAAGCCATCAAGGTACCACATCCCCAGGTAAGACACCTACTCCTATCAGTGGGAATCAATAACAGGCAGTATGATGCAGCAACAACAGCTCCAAGAACGCTGTCACAAATCAGATATTGGGCAGAGAACATTTTCCCAGGGGCAAAAACCCACATAGCTTTAATTAACTACTCAAAAGGACTCCCAAGGAAGGACCAGCTGAAATTGGATAAACTAAACAGAGAAATCAGGGAAGGACCACATATCCCCAAATTGGACGAAGAGGAATTCCAGACTGGTCCTGATGACATACATTGGTCATCTGAAACTGCACAAAAAATGTTTCAACATTGGATTACTAGTTTAAACTGCTAAGCCCTTCAAGCCAAATACAGACAGGGCTAAAAACAAGTATAATAAATTTATCACACTACTTTAGACCCAACCAAGCTCAAAAAGAGATACTAGAAAAAGGCCTGTCATTTGTACCCACTGTAGACATTTACAAACAACAGACAAAACGTTTGAAAAAAGATGTTTCAGATTACCACAGGAGATTAAAATTAGCCACCCACTTTGGACTGGAACAAAGGCAAGAGAGAACTCCATTCCAGCCAAAATCCTCCTGGGAACCGACGGAGGATTCTCTACCAGCCAGCCTCACACAACTTCTCCTACAAGACAGTGGGACATTAGACAGAATTCCAGGACACCTGAAGGAATCAGACAATCTAACCAAACAACAGGTAAGCGCTCTCAGACAACTGGCTAAAAATGAGGACATTATAATCAAACCAGCTGATAAAGGCTCCTCGGTAGTAATTATGGATAGACACCAGTACATTTTCGAAGCGGAGAGACAGCTCGGTAACACCAACCATTACAGAGTATTAACAACACCAATGTATAAAGACACGGAACTTGAAGCCAAAAGGATTGTTAAACAGATGAGAACAAAAAAGATTATTAATAGCAAACAGGAAACCTATCTCCTGGGGCAGGACACACCACGCGCCAGAGTGTTTTATCTATTACCAAAAATACATAAAGATCCCAGCTCGTGGACAATTCCTTTTGAAGTCCCACCGGGCAGACCAATAGTCTCAGACTGTGGGAGTGAAACTTACCACACAGCGGAGTTTGTGGAATACTTCCTGAACCCTTTATCAACCCGACACGCTAGCTATGTAAAAGACACATATGACTTTGTAGAGAAAATCAAAAAAATAACAATGCCAAAAACAGCTTTCTTATTTTCAATTGATATAGACAGCCTTTACACGAACATTGACACAGAAGCAGGCTTAAGAGCGGTGCAAGAAGTCTTCAACAAATATCCAGACCCTGGACGCCCGGATGAAGAACTTTTGCAACTTTTAAAGCTCAATCTGACCAAAAATGATTTCCAATTTAATAACAAATTCTACCTACAAATTAAAGGCACGGCCATGGGAAAACGTTTTGCACCGAGTTATGCAAATTTGTATATGGCCAATTGGGAACAAACAGCACTGGAAAAATGCACCCTAAAGCCAACACATTATTTTAGATACCTGGACGACATATTTGGGATTTGGGAACACTCCAGGGAGGCATTTGAGGATTTTATCAAAACCTTAAACACTCACCACGAATCCATCACAATCAAATATGTCACAGATCCAGAGAAAATAGATTTTTTGGACGTGTCGGTCTACAAAGGACCACTCTTCCACACTAATGGCAAATTAGACCTTAAAGTCTTTTTCAAAGAAACAGACACCCATGCACTATTACACAGATCGTCCTTCCAGCCACAACACTGTTACACAGGGATTGTGAAATCACAACTCTTAAGATTTCACAGAATTTGCACACAAGAACAGGATTTTAAAATAGCTTGCAAAACACTCTTTACTGCCCTACGAGACAGAGGTTACACACGCACCTTCCTGAGGAAAGCCCAGAACACCTTCCTGGAGATCAAAGACAGATACCAGGGCCCACAATTGGCACTCGTAACCACTTATTCCTCACAAAGTAAACTGGCAAACACCAGAATAAAAAGAAATTTTCAGAACAGGGCAGACACACTATTAGAGGGTTGCAAAATAATCTCGGCCTATAGGAAAAACAAAAATCTCAAAGATTATTTAGTCCACAGCAATCTTAAAAGCTCCAACACACCAATTAAAAGAACACCAAACTATTTTGAGATGACCAAAATGGTGACTAACAGACAAAACCAAAGAGTTTTTGGCATCACTCAAAATATACAGGCCAACACCAAAAACTGTGTGTACCTAATCACTTGTAGCAAGTGCAATCTACAATATGTAGGAGAAACAGGAAACAGCATTCTCACTAGATTAGCACAACACAGATATAATATCAACAATGGGAAAAAGACACACTTAGTAGTGGTTCAACATTTTATGTCACATGGCCTAACATCACTAAAGGTGTCTGGATTGCAACACAATCCAAATTGGTCAATGGGACAGAGAAAACATAACGAAAAACAATGGATCAACAGGCTAAGCACAGCCTTCCCAGAGGGACTGAATATGGCCACCTCTTAAAACCTAAAATTTAGCCACTTGATAAATTAGAGCACTAGGTGGAATCAGTGAAGAATCCTACATTCTAAATCCCAAAACCTAACCCTAACCCTAAACCCTAACCCTAACCTTAACCTGAGTGGAGGGTGATTAGGTGGGTGAACTCAGTGAAGGGGAATTATTAGGTTTAAAGAATCAGTGGATACTTTTAAATCCTAAAAACCTATACCTAAACTCTAAACCCTAACCCTAACCTGAGTGGAGGGTGATTAGGCAGGTGAACTCAGTGGAGGAGAATTATTAGGTTTAAAGAATCAATGGAGACTTTTAAATCCTAAAGCCTATACCTACACTCTAAACCCTAACCCTAACCTGAGTGGAGGGTGATTAGGCAGGTGAACTCAGTGGAGGGGAATTATTAGGTTTAAAGAATCAGTGGATACTTTTAAATCCTAAAACCTATACCTAAACTCTAAACCCTAACCCTAACCTGAGTGGAGGGTGATTAGGCAGGTGAACTCAGTGGAGGAGAATTATTAGGTTTAAAGAATCAATGGAGACTTTTAAATCCTAAAGCCCATACCTACACTCTAAACCCTAACCCTAACCTGAGTGGAGGGTGATTAGGCAGGTGAACTCAGTGGAGGGGAATTATTAGGTTTAAAGAATCAGTGGATACTTTTAAATCCTAAAACCTATACCTAAACTCTAAACCCTAACCCTAACCTGAGTGGAGGGTGATTAGGCAGGTGAACTCAGTGGAGGAGAATTATTAGGTTTAAAGAATCAATGGAGACTTTTAAATCCTAAAGCCTATACCTACACTCTAAACCCTAACCCTAACCTGAGTGGAGGGTGATTAGGCAGATGAACTCAGTGGAGGAGAACCATTAGAGGTTATCAAAGAGTGGGGACCACTTGAGGTAATCAGAGGGAAATGATTACTGGGTCAACTCAATTGGCACACCTCTCAACCCCTCCTATAAACCTAAAGTGCCCTTACTGGCAAACAGTACTTCACACCCACAGGTGTAAAGGGAACTCCCCTCTATTAAGAACAGCCCACTCAACCCTTCAAAGGGAGGAAGGGGAGGGAAAATTAGAGCAATTAGACAGATTACACCAAAATGAACTTTGCCTATCAATGCAAAGATATTTAGGACTTATAAAACTACAGGGATACAAAATAAATATAACTAAGTAGACCTAAAAGCAGTTAAAGTCAAAACCCAACTAACCTAAGATAAAATAGTTGGAACAGCCCCCAATGAATAGGTCCAGAATAGCTCACGTGAACCTATCCACTTATAAGAGATAGAATTAAACTAAAAGATTTAAATGGAAGAAAAACACAATTTAAATCCAGTTCAAACAAACTAAACTGTTTAAGAATATAGTAATCACAGCCAATTGGGATATATACACAGAAGGGAACTCAAAGTTATACTTTCCCTCAAATTAGACTTAAACAATTCAAGGGAATTCAAAAAGATAAAGTTAACTAGAATTACAATAAATAAGGGTAACCTTTTGTATTTTAATTCTAGAAGTAAAATAAACATAACTTGAAAGTTAAACTGGAGCTCAGCAAGAAACCTAACTCCCTAAAAATTAAAATGAATAAAAGTTAGGAACGGGATATTTAAATATAAAGAAGCTAAAGTGAAAAACTTAATTGGATACAAAAGCAAACAGCCCATATAAGAGTAACTTAAAATAGAGATAAAATAAAAATAAATAGACAATAGATAATAGACAAAGTAGGAGCTTTTAGAATCAACACTTTGGTATGCGGTCTAAAGTGGAAAGACTCAGGGATATGGACGCCCCTGCCATGCACAGCCTAGGGAACATACCATTCCCAAAAAATAACCCACAATAGACCTTAGTCTTAGACATTCATTTAAACAAAGCAAAACCCTTAAAAACAGACTTTCTTTCAAATGGAGATGGCGAATGCAAAAATTCTTTAATCTGTTTTTTTATGTCAAGACGCCTTGACTGAAAACATTTTACTGAAGTCCCAGCGGAGAAGTCCTCCGCTAACCCTATCCTAACCAGCTAGTACCTCTAAACATTTGGAAGAAAGTCTACCTCCTTTTTAAAAAAAACTTTAAAAAAAACTTTTAAAAAAATAATAAAATCTCACAAGGGAGAGAATAAAAACACAAAGCCATGTACACCCCTGAAGCACATAGCAAGAATGAGGACATAAGACCACACCCCCAAAACCCTGATTGGTCAAAGGCCAAACGAGCCACACCCACCAACCAGCTGATAGGCCTGGCAGAAACTAAGCCACGCCCACCTCTCAGGGCATAAATACAGAGAGCTGAACAACACCAAATCATTCTTTCAGAAGGATCAACCGCTTGAGGAAGGACCAAATAGTCCGAAACGTCGCGAATATGAATCAACTAGGAGCAAACCGATATCACAGAACAAAGAACCAGGAGAGGCCTGGTCCATGGAGCAGACCGCCCCCTCAACCAGGGATGAGAGATCAGACTTGGAGCCACAGAGGAGATCACCATTACCCTGAGGGCCATGGAAATCACTGGAGCCAGTATACCCACCACAACCACCGGTTTCGAACGGACCGCTGGAGACAACAGACCCACTGGCCTCCATGGAATTGGAACCAAAGGATCCAGCCAGAACAGAGACAGGACCCCAGAGTACCACACCCTCGCACCGGTCAAAACCAAAGACCAGGCTCCCGAGGGTACATAAACCAGACAGGTACAGAGGGCCAGAACACACACACACACATAGACCCCCTTGAAAGGGACCAATTCCTGAAAACAATCAGATTGTTAAACAAACTCATAGTCTCCACACATCACCTTCAGAACATAACAGGTTCTGAAAAGGTGCCAGCCAGCATAGCCAAAAAAACACAAGAATTAATGACCTTAATTAAACCGGCACAGCCAAGCCCAAACACCACCCTTATGTTGGAAGGGAATGCAAAAAATTGGGAATACTCCACACTTCTGATTCTTGAGAATCACTACATGGCACATTTAGCAGAAATCAAACAACAGCTTGCCGACTGCTTAACAGAGGAATGGAAAAAAGCTTTTTCCATAGCGATCAAATGGGCTAGAAAAAATCTAGGCAAAAGATTAAGACAAACAGACATAGATCTAGCCCAGACAAGTATCACTGAGCTGAGAACGGTCACACAAAACCCCCCCCCCACACCCTCCTCTCCCCACCTCTCCCCTCCTCCCTCTCCCTCTCCTCCTCTCTCTCCTCCCCTACCCTCCCCTCGACCCTCACCTCCCCCTTCCATCACCCCCCCTCTACCTCTCTCCCCTGCATGTACCACCCTACCTGACCTAAATCCCCGGCTAATCTTGACCCGCATAGCTATCCCGGCCACCCCAAGACCCTCTCCCCCTCCCCACACCCACACAACACCTCTCTCTCTTCCCACAACACCCCCCACGAATCCCCGTTTTCCCCAAACCACAGGTCCACAACAGAAGACTCCCAGAAGGACACCCACGCCAGGACCCAACACACTACTCAGGGGAATAGTAGTCCAAGCCCAAGTGATCCAGGGAGCGGAAGATCTAAACATGAGCCTGGTAGAATTCCCGGAATTAACAGCAGCGCCAAAGAAGACCCCACCTAGGAAACAGAGGAAGCAAAGGAGCCCTAATAAAACACGGGAGGACCCGGATCGGATCTCGCCAGTGCCAACCCAAACCACGGAGACTCGACCCAGCCCAGACAGCACAACCCGCGGGGAAGGACACACAGAAGACAACCCAAGACGAGGACCATCGCAAGAGACCAGGCAGGCACAGCCCTTAGGAAGACCCTACAGACACCTAGAATCGAAACAGGACTGGAATTGCCACGTAAAGGAGAAAATCTTAGTCTTGGGGGACTCCAACCTATGCAAAATTCCGCCATTTGCCAGAAGCGACATCCAAGTCGAGTGCTATCCAGGAATGAAACTCCACACTTGCCTAGATCTCCTGAAAGCCATCAAGGTACCACATCCCCAGGTAAGACACCTACTCCTATCAGTGGGAATCAATAACAGGCAGTATGATGCAGCAACAACAGCTCCAAGAACGCTGTCACAAATCAGATATTGGGCAGAGAACATTTTCCCAGGGGCAAAAACCCACATAGCTTTAATTAACTACTCAAAAGGACTCCCAAGGAAGGACCAGCTGAAATTGGATAAACTAAACAGAGAAATCAGGGAAGGACCACATATCCCCAAATTGGACGAAGAGGAATTCCAGACTGGTCCTGATGACATACATTGGTCATCTGAAACTGCACTAAAAATGTTTCAACATTGGATTACTAGTTTAAACTACTAAGCCCTTCAAGCCAAATACAGACAGGGCTAAAAACAAGTATAATAAATTTATCACACTACTTTAGACCCAACCAAGCTCAAAAAGAGATACTAGAAAAAGGCCTGTCATTTGTACCCACTGTAGACATTTACAAACAACAGACAAAACGTTTGAAAAAAGATGTTTCAGATTACCACAGGAGATTAAAATTAGCCACCCACTTTGGACTGGAACAAAGGCAAGAGAGAACTCCATTCCAGCCAAAATCCTCCTGGGAACCAACGGAGGATTCTCTACCAGCCAGCCTCACACAACTTCTCCTACAAGACAGTGGGACATTAGACAGAATTCCAGGACACCTGAAGGAATCAGACAATCTAACCAAACAACAGGTAAGCGCTCTCAGACAACTGGCTAAAAATGAGGACATTATAATCAAACCAGCTGATAAAGGCTCCTCGGTAGTAATTATGGATAGACACCAGTACATTTTCGAAGCGGAGAGACAGCTCGGTAACACCAACCATTACAGAGTATTAACAACACCAATGTATAAAGACACGGAACTTGAAGCCAAAAGGATTGTTAAACAGATGAGAACAAAAAAGATTATTAATAGCAAACAGGAAACCTATCTCCTGGGGCAGGACACACCACGCGCCAGAGTGTTTTATCTATTACCAAAAATACATAAAGATCCCAGCTCGTGGACAATTCCTTTTGAAGTCCCACCGGGCAGACCAATAGTCTCAGACTGTGGGAGTGAAACTTACCACACAGCGGAGTTTGTGGAATACTTCCTGAACCCTTTATCAACCCGACACGCTAGCTATGTAAAAGACACATATGACTTTGTAGAGAAAATCAAAAAAATAATAATGCCAAAAACAGCATTCTTATTTTCAATAGATATAGACAGCCTTTACACAAACATTGACACGGCAGCGGGCTTAAAAGCGGTGCAAGAAGTCTTCAACAAATATCCAGACCCTGGACGCCCGGATGAAGAACTTTTGCAACTTTTAAAGCTCAATCTGACCAAAAATGACTTCCAATTTAATAACAAATTCTACCTACAAATCAGGGGCACGGCCAT
The DNA here is from genome assembly GCF_963454915.1 of Gymnoscopelus microlampas. Classification (NCBI taxonomy): domain Eukaryota; kingdom Metazoa; phylum Chordata; class Actinopteri; order Myctophiformes; family Myctophidae; genus Gymnoscopelus; species Gymnoscopelus microlampas. The sequence goes on along the minus strand of NW_028155862.1, from coordinate 1,718,933 downwards.
GGGAAAACGTTTTGCACCGAGTTATGCAAATTTGTATATGGCCAATTGGGAACAAACAGCACTGGAAAAATGCACCCCAAAGCCAACACATTATTTTAGATACCTGGATGACATATTTGGGATTTGGGAACACTCCAGGGAGGCATTTGAGGATTTTATCAAAACCTTAAACACTCACCACGAATCCATCACAATCAAATATGTCACAGATCCAGAGAAAATAGATTTTTTGGACGTGTCGGTCTACAAAGGACCACTCTTCCACACTAATGGCAAATTAGACCTTAAAGTCTTTTTCAAAGAAACAGACACCCATGCACTATTACACAGATCGTCCTTCCACCCACAACACTGTTACACAGGGATTGTGAAATCACAACTCTTAAGATTTCACAGAATTTGCACACAAGAACAGGATTTTAAAATAGCTTGCAAAACACTCTTTACTGCCCTACGAGACAGAGGGTACACACGCACCTTCCTGAGGAAAGCCCAGAACACCTTCCTGGAGATCAAAGACAGATACCAGGGCCCACAATTGGCACTCGTAACCACTTATTCCTCACAAAGTAAACTGGCAAACACCAGAATAAAAAGAAATTTTCAGAACAGGGCAGACACACTACTAGAGGGTTGCAAAATAATCTCGGCCTATAGGAAAAACAAAAATCTCAAAGATTATTTAGTCCACAGCAATCTTAAAAGCTCCAACACACCAATTAAAAGAACACCAAACTATTTTGAGATGACCCAAATGGTGACTAACAGACAAAACCAAAGGGTTTTTGGCATCACACAAAATATACAGGCCAACACCAAAAACTGTGTGTACCTAATCACTTGTAGCAAGTGCAATCTACAATATGTAGGAGAAACAGGAAACAGCATTCTCACTAGATTAGCACAACACAGATATAATATCAACAATGGGAAAAAGACACACTTAGTAGTGGTTCAACATTTTATGTCACATGGCCTAACATCACTAAAGGTGTCTGGATTGCAACACAATCCAAATTGGTCAGTGGGACAGAGAAAACATAACGAAAAACAATGGATCAACAGGCTAAGCACAGCCTTCCCAGAGGGACTGAATATGGCCACCTCTTAAAACCTAAAATTTAGCCACTTGATAAAGTAGAGCACTAGGTGGAATCAGTGAAGAATCCTACATTCTAAATCCCAAAACCTAACCCTAACCCTAAACCCTAACCCTAACCTTAACCTGAGTGGAGGGTGATTAGGCGGGTGAACTCAGTGAAGGGGAATTATTAGGCTTAAAGAATCAGTGGATACTTTTAAATCCTAAAGCCTATACCTAAACTCTAAACCCTAACCCTAACCTGAGTGGAGGGTGATTAGGCAGGTGAACTCAGTGGAGGAGAATTATTAGGTTTAAAGAATCAATGGAGACTTTTAAATCCTAAAGCCTATACCTACACTCTGAACCCTAACCCTAACCTGAGTGGAGGGTGATTAGGCAGGTGAACTCAGTGGAGGAGAACCATTAGAGGTTATCAAAGACTGGGGACCACTTAAGGTAATCAGAGGGAAATGATTACTGGGTCAACTCAATTGGCACACCTCTCAACCCCCCCTATAACCTAAAGTGCCCTTACTGGCAAACAGAACTTCACACCCACAGGTGTAAAGGGAACTCCCCTCTATTAAGAACAGCCCACTCAACCCTTCAAAGGGAGAAAGGGGAGGGAAAATTAGAGCAATTGGAAAGATTACACCAAAATGAACTTTGCCTATCAATGCAAAGATCTTTAGGACTTATAAAACTACAGTGATACAAAATAAATATAACTAAGTAGACCTAAAAGCAGTTCAAGTCAAAACCAAACTAACCTAAGATAAAATAGTTAGAACAGTCCCCAATGAATAGGTCCAGAATAGCTCACGTGAACCTATCCACTTAAAATAGATAGAATTAAACTGAAAGACTTAAATGGAAAAAAAAAAAAAAAAAACACAATTTAAATCCAGTTCAAACAAACTAAACTTTGAAGAATATAGTAATCACAGCCCATTGGGATATATACACAGAAGGGAACTCAAAGTTTTACTTTCCCTCAAATTAGATTTAAACCATTCAAGGGAATAATGACAAAAAGATAAAGTTAACTAGAATTAAAATAAATAAGGGTAACCTGATGTATTTTAATTCTAGAAGTAAAATAAAAATAAACTTAAAAGTGAAACTGGAGTTCAGAAAGAAACCTAACTCCTTAAAAATTGAAATAAATAAAAGTTAGGAACGGGATATTTAAATATAAAGAAGCTAAAGTGAAAAACTTAATTGGATAAAAAACCAAACAGCCCATATAAGGGTAACTTAAAATAGAGATAAAAAACAAATAAATAGGCAATAGATAATAGACAAAATAGGAGCTTTTAGAATCAACACTTTGGTATGCGGTCTAAAGTGGACGGACTCAGGGATATGGACGCCCCTGCCATGCATAGCCTAGTGAACATACAATTCCCAAAATATAATCCACAATATAACTTAGTCTTAGACATTCATTTAAACAAAGCAAAACCCTTAAAAACAGACTTTCTTTCAAATGAAGATGGCGAATGCAAAAATTCTTTAATCTGTTTTTTTATGTCAAGACGCCTTGACTGAAAACATTTTACTGAAGTCCCGGCGAAGAAGTCCTCCGCTAATCCTATCCTAACCCTAACTTTTTTTGGGGAAATGAGAGCTACCGGCTCCTATCGGCCGACGGCCGGTCTTCGCAAATAGCCCTATTGCCTAACCCTAACCCTAACCCTAACCCTAACCCTAACCCTAACCCTAACCCAAAGTATTCGAGTAAAAGTACTCCAAGTACTCCCAGTACCGAAAGGGTACAAAGTATTCGAGTAAAAGTACTCCAAGTACCACCCATACCGAAAGAGTACAAAGTATTCGAGTAAAAGTACTCCAAGTACTCCTAGTACCGAAAGAGTACAAAGTATTCGAGTAAAAGTACTCCAAGTACCACCCATACCGAAAGAGTACAAAGTATTCGAGTAAAAGTACTCCAAGTACCACCCATACCGAAAGAGTACAAAGTATTCGAGTAAAAGTACTCCAAGTACTCCTAGTACCGAAAGAGTACAAAGTATTCGAGTAAAAGTACTCCAAGTACCACCCATACCGAAAGAGTACAAAGTATCCTAGTAAAAGTACTCCAAGTACCACCCATACCGAAAGAGTACAAAGTATTCGAGTAAAAGTACTCCAAGTACTCCTAGTACCGAAAGAGTACAAAGTATTCGAGTAAAAGTACTCCAAGTACCACCCATACCGAAAGAGTACAAAGTATCCTAGTAAAAGTACTCCAAGTACCACCCATACCGAAAGAGTACAAAGTATTCGAGTAAAAGTACTCCAAGTACTCCTAGTACCGAAAGAGTACAAAGTATTCGAGTAAAAGTACTCCAAGTACCACCCATACCGAAAGAGTACAAAGTATTCGAGTAAAAGTACTCCAAGTACTCCTAGTACCGAAAGAGTACAAAGTATTCGAGTAAAAGTACTCCAAGTACTCCCAGTACCGAAAGGGTACAAAGTATTCGAGTAAAAGTACTCCAAGTACCACCCATACCGAGAGAGTACAAAGTATTCGAGTAAAAGTACTCCAAGTACTCCTAGTACCGAAAGAGTACAAAGTATTCGAGTAAAAGTACTCCAAGTACTCCCAGTACCGAAAGGGTACAAAGTATTCGAGTAAAAGTACTCCAAGTACCACCCATACCAAAAGAGTACAAAGTATCCGAGTAAAAGTACTCCAAGGGATAGGGTTAGGGCTTTTTCAGAAAACACAGCGCCACCTTGTGGCTAAATTAAGCAATAAAGAGGGAAGTAAAGGTCAGCAAAAGATGCGCGGCAACGTCTAGTTTAATTCAGTACCTTCACCTTAGCTCCAGCCGCCGTCAAACCGGAGATAGAGTCAGTTGAACGTGCGACGCGGCCATTTGACCGAGGCAGGATTTTCACTAAAGGACCTTATTTAATGCTTTAAAAATCGATTTCTACATGAAAACAAGCACGATTTCACTCGATTCACATCTCAAAAAAATCTTACGCACAAGACCTACAAGATCACGTCAATTGTTTTTTAAATGGAAGAACACACAAAAAAACAAGTCAAAAGGACTTTTCCAGGCCAAATAATGTGAAAATGACGTTACCTCGGTCAACAGGCTGTAACTCCTAAACTATACGGCTGAGGGTGAGATGACAGTTGATTAGTAAACTAAACCCTTGAGCGGTTCCAATGGTACCACCCATGACAATATTGAGCCATAAACTACACATCTACGGCCAAAAGGGTTTTCGTTTTGGTGCAAAATATGTTTTCTGGGTGTCTCTGGGGTCTTGGTTTAGGGTCTTTTGAAGCATTATAGACAATATTTTCCAATGGGAACGTTGTTCACAATGCCCTATTTTGGGGGGGTAGGCAGAGTTTGGGGGTCTTTCGGTCATGTTTGACTACAGAACTTGTAGATCTGTTAGTTTTAGCTTCTAGGGACTCTAACTCCATGGGGGAGGGGTATTAGAAGCCCATCTTTGGATTTGTTGTATAACTCATCAGGACGAACATTTTGATATAAGTCTCATTACTGTGCGACATTCCTACAGGAAGTCGAGTTTTAGCCAATGAGGAGCTAATTAAGGTACTTCTACTTATTGGATTGCAATATTATTGACATATTCGGATTCAGCGCTATTGAATTAGTGGGGGTAGAAAAAGTTTGGGAGCAAAATGACTAAAATTCATGAAATGGTGAATTTTTTAAACTTTAAAACAGCAATTTCACCCAGTTAACGGTTGTTTAGACAGCGCGGACTATCACCATTAAATTTCCCGTGGTCCAATTAGGGGGGGTAGCCGAAATGTCAGCCCTTGCAAAAATCATTTTGAACCCCAAAACCCCAAAACCAAAAAGCGCAATTTTCGCGACCTTTGAACGCTTTTTTCGGGCACTTCCCGTGGTCCTAAAAAAAAAACAAGACCACCACGAGATGCGCAAGGGTCGATTTTAGGGGGGTAGACCAAGTCTCAGACCATGAAAACATCGTTTTGGCTTCCAAAACAATTTATTTACCAAAAACGGACATTCCCGCGAATATTCAGACGACGTTTTCGGGCACTTCCAGTGGTCCTAAAAAAAAAACAAGACCACCACGAGATGCGCAAGGGTCGATTTTAGGGGGGTAGACCAAGTCTCAGACCATGAAAACATCGTTTTGGCTTACAAAACAATTTATTTGCGAAAAATAAATATTAACGGTCATCCGCGCGAATATTCATTTATTTATTTTTTGCTACAAAATGACATGTGACACGAAGAGTTTCGCTGTTTTTTCAATTTTGATGTCGTTTTAAGGTATTTTGGCGAACTTCAAACAGCTTTTTCATCAATTTAGAAAATTATTTCAACGAAACCGAGTACATATTCTTGTTCCCCGTGCCCGAAATAAGGGGAATAGTCAATCAAATATTAAGAAATAATTATTTTTTTTTTAAGCAATTTCTGAATTTATGACTTTCCGGGCAGGTATAAAAGGCAGACGCCCACTTTTCTGTCATTCTACCTTGAACCATCGTGCTGTGAACATCTCTCATCGTGCTGTTCCATCTCCTGTGTCCCGGTTGACAGTCCGTGTGTCCGTGTGACAGTGTTTCCTAAAAAAAACGAAAGATACGGCGAAGCCCTGTCCGTTTTTTTTTTGGATTCTTTAAAAACTTTGTTTTTTTTTCACATTTTGAGTGTGACAGTGTTTCTTTGGATTTTTTAAAAAAAACAAAAGATACGGCGAAGCCCTGTCCGTTTTTTTTTTGGATTCTTTAAAAACTTTGTTTTTTTTTCACATTTTGAGTTTGTTTTTTTGTTTTTTCCACTATGGAGCGTGTCCTCAGGGAGGAGCATGCCCGTAGGGTGCAAAGAAACCTAACCCTAATCAGCCTTCGCCCAAGGTGGGGATCGGCTCGCCGGCCTCTTGTCCCCATACTTGGGCCAAGGCGCTATGTGGCCAATGCGTCCCGCACCCTCTCACCCTCTTCCCCTGGCCCTGCACCCTCCTCAGCACGTACATTGAGCTCTGACTCAGAAGAGGACGACAGGCCCTTTCCCACCCCGGGGAGGAGGCCCCGGCCTGTCAGCTCCTCCTCTGAATCAGAGGAGGGGCATGCCTTATTACCCTCTCCCCCCAAAAAACGTGCACGTGCACTAAGCTCCTCCTCTGACTCAGAGGAGGCGGGAAGGGAGGCACCACCCGCTCACATACCCTCCTCTGAGTCAGAGGAGGAGGTGAGTGCCGTCCCACCCACCCCTTTGGAGAGGGCAATAAGGCATTGCCGTTGTGTCGAACTTACCCTATACCGGGTAAGCCCTGACCACCTCCCTGCCGCCCAACCCACCCCAATTCCTGCACCCAGCCCTGACCACCTCCCTGCCGCACAACCCACCCAGAGCTCTGCCCACAGCCCTAACCACCTCCCTGCCGCCCAACCCACCCCAATTCCTGCACCCAGCCCTGACCACCTCCCTGCCGCACAACCCACCCAGAGCTCTGCCCACAGCCCTAACCACCTCCCTGCCGCCCAACCCACCCCAATTCCTGCACCCAGCCCTGACCACCTCCCTGCCGCACAACCCACCCAGAGCTCTGCCCACAGCCCTAACCACCTCCCTGCCGCCCAACCCACCCCAATTCCTGCACCCAGCCCTGACCACCTCCCTGCCGCACAACCCACCCAGAGCTCTGCCCACAGCCCTAACCACCTCCCTGCCGCACAACCCACCCAGAGCTCTGCCCACAGCCCTAACCACCTCCCTGCCGCCCAACCCACCCCAATTCCTGCACCCAGCCCTGACCACCTCCCTGCCGCACAACCCACCCAGAGCTCTGCCCACAGCCCTAACCACCTCCCTGCCGCCCAACCCACCCAAATTCCTGCACCCAGCCCTGACCACCTCCCTGCCGCACAACCCACCCAGAGCTCTGCCCACAGCCCTAACCACCTCCCTGCCGCCCAGCCCACCCCAATTCCTGCACCCAGCCCTGACCACCTCCCTGCCGCCCAACCCACCCAGAGCTCTGCCCACAGCCCTAACCACCTCCCTGCCGCCCAACCCACCCAAATTCCTGCACCCAGCCCTGACCACCTCCCTGTGGCCCAACCCGCCAACAGCCCTGCCGCCCCACCCACCCAGAGCCCTGTTCCCCAGGATGTCCATGGCATCTCTGATGACAGCATGGATGACAGCATGGACGGGGATATGGAGGAGATAGAGGAGATGGAGGCTGATGCCATGGACGAGGCTGTGAACCAGGCCCCAATCATCCAGGCTGATGCCATGGACGAGGCTGTGAACCAGGCCCCAGTCATCCAGGCTGATGACATGGACGAGGCTGTGAACCAGGCCCCAATCATCCAGGCTGATGCCATGGACGAGGCTGTGAACCTGGCCCCAGTCATCCAGGCTGATGACATGGACGAGGCTGTGAACCAGGCCCCAGTCATCCAGGCTGATGACATGGACGAGGCTTTGAACGTGGCCCCAGTCATCCAGGCTGATGACATGGACGAGGCTGTGAACCAGGCCCCAGTCATCCAGGCTGATGACATGGACGAGGCTGTGAACCAGGCCCCAATCATCCAGGCTGATGCCATGGACGAGGCTTTGAACCTGGCCCCAGTCATCCAGGCTGGTGCCATGGACGTGGACTCTGTGGTAACCCCGGGCCCCATCCCATCCCCAGAGCCATCCCCCGAACCCCGACAGGCCCCTGCAGTTGTTCCTCCCCCTGTCTTGAGGGACGTCGCTACCACACAGCCCGCACCCGAGGGCTTCGAGGAGGCGGCTGTGTGGAACGCAACCACCCTCTTGACAGCGGTGGAGGAGTTTGCAGGGGACCTGGAGGGGTTCGTGTACAGGGACAGTGGTGATACCATCCCCATCCACCCCGTCTGTATTCCGCCGCACCAGGCGGAAGGCCAATTGACGTTTGACAAGGACATAGACGGGGTGGTGGTGGAGATCCCCCGTGCCCGGTGCACAAAGGCAGCCATCCACTACCTCCTGGTGCCGGAGAAGGCCAGGGGTGGGCTCACCGACCACTGGCCGATCCTTAAAAAGCACATGCCACTTCGGAGGATGAGCGAGGCGGTCATAGACGAGTGTAGGCGGGTACAAGGGTCCACACTGGCTTATGTAGACGGGGGCTACAGACTCCAGTGGACCCTTGTACCCGCTAGCCTGACCGCGCCCAGCCATCGGCTGAGCACGAGGATGGGGGCGGTCACAAAGGGGCTGCGTTTTCAGGAGGGTCTGGCCAGAGCCCTGCAGGGGATCCTGAAGGGTCTCAGCAGGGAGGACTTGAAAAGACCCTCCTGCATGAAGAACCGGCTGAGCGACCTGTCGAGGGTCGCCATCGTGGCCGAAGACCAGGACTTCATGTTGGCCATGCTCGACCAGGCCATCGGCATGGTCGACTTAGAGCCTGGTCTGAAGGTGATGCTGACCCTCAGCCGGTTTGGGCAGAAGTCGCCGGCTCCCGTGATCCTCACTGACCTCGTGCACGAGGCCCTTCTACCGGAGGTGGAAGCGGTCTCCGTGCACGTGGCAGTGTCAGTGAGGGATCGACGGGAGTCGGTTGACTTGTTGTGGTCCAGGTGCGGGATCAACCGAGTAACAGGCGACCGAGGCAGGGTGTTTACCGCCTTCACCCTGCACGAGGCCACCAACTACCAGAGCCCCCTGGACCATCGACCTGCCGAAACCCACAGGTCGCTCAGCCGGGTTATACGGGCGTCTGATGCTGGTGGGACGCTGAACTTTATTCAGCTGTATGTGGATGGGCCCCACCAGCATCAGACGCCCTTCTACAAGCACCCAGTATCAGGGGTGATTGTGAACTGCGTCTCGACGAACGAGATAACAAACAAGGCCATGCAGCGGCGGGCCCGGGCCTACCTGTCCCATATGCGGGACCTCGTGGCAAAATTGGGGATCCAGATGGCGGCAAGGCTGGAGGGGGTTCTCCGGATGGAGAAAGGCCACATCCCCCCCGGCCTTGTCGCCAGCGACCTCATTGATGAGGATGTGCTGAAGACCCTCCTCGCCCAGGAACCTATGCTGGTTCCGTTCCAGAACATGGGCGGGGAGGGTCTGACTTCAGTTTGCCAGATGGTGGGGGAGCACCTTTTGAGGACACTGGAACGCCTGCTGGAGGCGGACGCGTTCCGTGGAGGATACAACTCCACCTGGCAGGCGTTCCAGTTTGAGATCGCCCTGGAGGAACTGTTTCACGGGCAGCCCAGAAACCCACAGGACAACGAATACAGCGCCTCCCTGGGCTGTTCCTCTGTGCACTGGAACAGCTCCTCCAGGGCAAGGGGGTTCCTGGCACTGGCGCCCTGGTCCAGCGCCAGTGTTGGCCTTGTTCCCCCACCACTGGAAAACTGGATGAGCAGCTATTTTCAGATGTTGATGGTTCGGAGGCTCTGGTTGCTGGCGGACAGCACCAGCGCCAATGACCAGATCCTTGGAAAAGACCTGCTCATGGTGCTGCTCAAGGACGTCTATGGGGAGAACCTCATAGACATGGCGCCCTTGAGCAGAACCTTCAGACATCCTCAAGAAGTGCTGAAAGACAAGGCGACCTACGCCATTGTGGTTGACAAAGTCTTCAGACAGCTCAAGAACTTCCAGACAAGCCACGCCTTTGGCCGGGCGGTGGACCTGGTCAGGAGGGCGGGGAGGGACCCTGAAGCCGTCCTTTTGGCCGGCTTCAGGGAGGCCAATCTCTCCTACTTCCCTTTCATCAGGTTCTGGTCGACCCGGCGGCACGCAAACGCCCATTGGGATGCTCCAAATTACTGGATCATCCACGAGGAGGGGGAGGCGCCGGTCGCTGACGTCCTCCCGGTGACGAGCTACACCACGCGTGTAATTGACAGGCTCCAGGAGGACGGGGTTTTTCAAGGGAGGTGTGCAAAGTTCAGGGAGCTAGGGTTCCCCTGGATGCCAGAGGTCCTGAGGAGACTCCCCAGCTCCCATGTACTTTCCACCTCCGAGGCACAACAGCAGACTCTGACCACCGTCCTCACCCTCGTGTCATGTGTTGGGATATACATGAACAATGAATACCTGGAGAACAAGGTAGTGAAGGAGTATTTGCTCCGGTCGCCTTACTCACAACCGGAACTCCAGCGGTACCACGTACTCAGCCAGTTCGAACTCAGGAGCTTTGGCAGGTTGAAGCTGTACAAGTTGGGGAAGAACATACCTTACCGCATGGAGACGGACGCGGAAATGGCGGCGAGGAAGAAAAAGGAGAAAAGGGAGAAGGAGAAGGAGGAGGAGGAGACGCAACAACCCCAGGTTGTAATTGAGGGCCTCTACCCAGAGGACCCCGAGCCGCTGCCTGAGCAGGATCCGCAGGAACTTGACCCGGCCGTGGAGACGGACCCTCTTCCGGACAGGGCGTTCTGTCTCCCGGCCGGGTCAAAAAAGAAGTGGACTGAGGTGGAGGAGGCCCTCATTCCCCTCGAGGGGACTCTCTCAGTGGCATATGCCCAATACATAGCCATATGCATGGAGGGAGAGATGGCCGTGAGGACATTGCGCGCCTTCAGGCACAGGAGGAACATCCTGCTGCAAAAGTAGAATTTCTTTTGTTTTTTGTTATATTTTATGTCGCCTGAGGCAGGCCATTTTTGTTTTATTTTAGTCGAGTCGCCTGAGGCAGGCCTATTTCTTTTTGTTTTTTATCATCCCCAACCGGTCCCCACACACCCCCCCACCTTGTAGTGAGGCAGCGAGGCCCACTTGCCTTGAAGGGTGAGTTTTTGTGTGTGTGTGTGTGTGTGTGTGTGTGTGTGTGTGTGTGTTTGGGTGTGTGTGATATATAAAAAAAAAAAAATAATAATAATAATAATAATAACAATAGTTAAGCCGTACACGATAGGGAGTCCCAATAGAAAAATATAAGCCTCGTGTACAATATAGGCTCGAAGCACTTGCGAGCGTACACGCCCCCATAGTTATAATGGGGCGTGTACACTTGCAACTGGGTGTCGTGTACGGCACCTGTGCTGACTACAATTTTCCAATGGAGGGCAGCAGTGAGCCATTTGTTGAGATCTAATAGGCCCATCCACATGTTTTACAGATCTAATTAGCCCATCCATCTACATGTTTTACAGTTCTAATTGCTCCATCCACATGTTTTACAGATCTAATTGCTCCATCCACATGTTTTACAGATCTAATTGCTCCATCCACATGTTTTACAGATTTAATTGGCCCATCCACATGTTTTACATATCTAATTAGCCCATCCACATGTTCTACAGATCTAATAGGCCCATCCACATGTTTTACAGATCTAATTGCTCCATCCACATGTTTTACAGATTTAATTGGCCCATCCACATGTTTTACATGTCTAATTAGCCCATCCACATATTTTACATATCTATTTAGCCCATCCACATGTTCTACAGATCTAATAGGCCCATCCACATGTTTTACATATCTAATTAGCCCATCCACATGTTCTACAGATCTAATAGGCCCATCCACATGTTTTACAGATCTAATTTCTCCATCCACATGTTCTACAGATCTAATAGGCCCATCCGCATGTTTTACAGATCTAATTGCTCCATCTACATGTTTTACAGATTTAATTGGCCCATCCATGTTTTACATATCTAATTAGCCCATCCACATGTTTTACATATCCAACTAGCCCATCCACATGTTTTACAGATCTAATAGGCCTATCCACATGTTTTACAGATCTAATTGCTCCATCCACATGTTTTACAGATCTAATTGCTCCATCCACATGTTTTACAGATTTAATTGGCCCATCCACATGTTTTACATGTCTAATTAGCCCATCCACATATTTTACAGATCTAATAGGCCCATCCACATGTTTTACAGATCTAATTAGCCCATCCACGTGTTTTACAGATCTACTGTGATTAGTTCATGTGTACACAGACATCTATAGGTGCGACTGCAGTAAGCCACTTACTGTAGTTAGTTCATTTGTACACTGTGGTTAGTTTTCCATGTATACTGTGGTTAGTTCATGTGTACACTGTGGTTAGTTCATGTGTACACTGTGGTTAGTTCATGTGTACACTGTGGTTAGTTTACCGTGTACACTGTGTTTAGTTTACCGTGTACACTGTGGTTAGTTTACAGTGTACACTGTGTTTAGTTTACCGTGTACACTGTGTTTAGTTTACCGTGTACACTGTGGTTAGTTTACAGTGTACACTGTGTTTACTGTTTACACTGTGGTACACTGTACACCGCCCATGGAATAAGCTATAGGAAACAATTAGAACTGTGCTCTCTGTACACTGTACACATCCCCATAGTACGCTATGGGACACTATATTATAACTGTGCTCTCTGTACACTGTACACTGCCCATAGAATAAGCTATAGGAAACTATTAGAACTGTGCTCTCTGTACACTGTACACTGCCCATGGAATAAGCTATAGGAAACTATTAGAACTGGCCTCTGTGTACACTGTACACTGCCCATAGAATAAGCTATAGGAAACTATTAGAACTGTGCTCTCTGTACACTGTACACTGCCCATAGAATAAGCTATAGGAAACTATTAGAACTGTGCTCTCTGTACACTGTACACATCCCCATAGTACGCTATGGGACACTATATTATAACTGTGCTCTCTGTACACTGTACACTGCCCATAGAATAAGCTATAGGAAACTATTAGAACTGTGCTCTCTGTACACTGTACACTGCCCATGGAATAAGCTATAGGAAACTATTAGAACTGTGCTCTCTGTACACTGTACACTGCCCATAGAATAAGCTATAGGAAACTATTAGAACTGTGCTCTCTGTACACTGTACACCGCCCATGGAATAAGCTATAGGAAACAATTAGAACTGTGCTCTCTGTACACTGTACACATCCCCATAGTACGCTATGGGACACTATATTATAACTGTGCTCTCTGTACACTGTACACTGCCCATAGAATAAGCTATAGGAAACTATTAGAACTGTGCTCTCTGTACACTGTACACTGCCCATGGAATAAGCTATAGGAAACTATTAGAACTGGCCTCTGTGTACACTGTACACTGCCCATAGAATAAGCTATAGGAAACTATTAGAACTGTGCTCTCTGTACACTGTACACTGCCCATGGAATAAGCTATAGGAAACTATTATAACTGGCCTCTGTGTACACTGTACACTGCCCATAGAATAAGCTATAGGAAACTATTATAACTGGCCTCTCTGTACACTGTACACTGCCCATAGAATAAGCTATAGGAAACTATTATAACTGTGCTCTCTGTACACTGTACACTGCCCATAGAATAAGCTATAGGAAACTATTAGAACTGTGCTCTCTGTACACTGTACACTGCCCATAGAATAAGCTATAGGAAACTATTAGAACTGTGTTCTCTGTACACTATACACCGCCCATAGAATAAGCTATAGGAAACTATTATAACTGGCCTCTGTGTACACTGTACACTGTACACTGCCCATAGAATAAGCTATAGGAAACTATTAGAACTGTGCTCTCTGTACACTGTACACTGCCCATAGAATAAGTTATAGGAAACTATTAGAACTGTGCTCTCTGTACACTGTACACTGCCCATGGAATAAGCTATAGGAAACTATTAGAACTGGCCTCTGTGTACACTGTACACCGCCCATAGAATAAGCTATAGGAAACTATTAGAACTGTACTCTCTGTACACTGTACACTGCCCATAGAATAAGCTATAGGAAACTATTAGAACTGTGCTCTCTGTACACTGTACACCGCCCATAGAATAAGCTATAGGAAACTATTAGAACTGTGCTCTCTGTACACTGTACACTGCCCATGGAATAAGCTATAGGAAACTATTATAACTGGCCTCTGTGTACACTGTACACATCCCATAGAATAAGCTATAGGAAACTATTATAACTGGCCTCTGTGTACACTGTACACCGCCCATGGAATAAGCTATAGAAAACTATTATAACTGGCCTCTGTGTACACTGTACACCGCCCATGGAATAAGCTATAGAAAACTATTATAACTGGCCTCTGTGTACACTGTACACATCCCATAGAATAAGCTATAGGAAACTATTATAACTGGCCTCTGTGTACACTGTACACCGCCCATGAAATAAGCTATAGGAAACTATTATAACTGGCCTCTGTGTACACTGTACACCGCTAATAGTAAGTAAGCTAAGGGAAACTATTCTAACTATGCACTGTGTACACTGTACACCGCCCATAGTTGCAAACGCAGTGAGCCACTTACTACCAGTAAGACTCCCTAAGCGGGAGATAAGCGACCGTCAGGTCGCAGTTATAGGGAAAGTTGCATCACTGGATGGCCTGGTGGTGGCGCTAGAGGGGTCCATGTGAGAAATCAGGGCCGGAGGTTGAAATTTATCCCCCAAGGAGTGTGTGTGCAAAGTTTGGCGTAGATAGGGTCAATGGTCGCGGAGATATAGCAGGGCGAGAAGTGTCCAAAAATGTGTTTGACAAAGGTCGGGGGGAAGGCTTTTGCAGAAAATAGCAGCTCGACAAGCTTACAATGCGTCACAGTTGTAAGCTTGTCGAGCAGTTATTTTCTGCAAAAAGCTTTTCCCACAATAACCAATTTTATTGGATTCAGCCCGCCTCAAATATTCATAATGAGTCTTGCTTGGAACAAAAGGATTGTTTCTTTGAAATATTTAATCAATTTAAGGTGCAGAGGCCGCATTCTAAGCCTGAGCTAGATTTGGCCTCTGGGTTTAGAAGGGGGGGGGGGGGGGGGGGTAAACATGGACATGACGCGTGTCTCCATATTTGGGTGTGTTTTCACAATTTTGATCAATAAACTAAACTAGAGACACTGGGCGAGGAGCATAGCAATACACAAATAACCTGAAATCTGCAGATCTACAAGATAAACTTCCAATAAGCATGAACAACAACCGCTTAAATGGATGTCAAACTAGGCACAGTTTTCGGTTTTTGATTCACTTTACAGTGGAATGGACATTCAACATAAGGATTAGGATATTATCAGTGTCAAGCAAACACCCCTCCAAAAGGTTTGGTCTTTCCCGATGGGAACACCCCTCATCAAATGGACCCTTCCAGGCCAGTTGGATCTGCACAGTGAACAGGCTGCAGTGCTACACAGACAGAGAAGACAGAAATATACAGGAATCAGGTAACCAACACTTAACTTTGTTTAAGCCACTGGTTCTCTAAATGTAAAGGTCTTCTTATGTTTATACACGGAATGGCACATGAAATAAGTCCTTTGCTCAACAAACAAACTCTGCTGTCTGCTCTCTGGGTGGCTTGATCAATAATAAGTCACAGGTGTGTGAGCTTCTCTCTGGCCTAGAGCCTTTCTCTAGGACAGTGCCTCAGAATCAGTTGATAATATTTGGAATTCACCAACATCACTTCATTAAGTTTAACCAATTAGATCCTCTTAGTAGAGCCCCCAGGAGGGGTCCACGCGCATCCCCCTTATTTTTTTATTTATTTTTTTCTAGTTTGGATTTATTGCATCCTTAGGACCTCTAATATAGATATTTTGATGATCCCAAGAAGAAAAAGTGTCCCTATTGTGTTTTTCTTTTTTTTCCTCAATGTTTTATAACCCCTATGACACCTCTGTACAGTACAGTTCAAAAACACTGAAACAAACATGTGTATAGATTGACCCTGATGCCCGGATACCTGGAATTGAAAATATATGGTCAGAGTGCCCAAAATTGAAGGGCTCTAATGCAACTCCGCCCACTCTACATATTAAAGTCCACAGAGTTGAACGTTGATGACCAACACATGTTAGGGAGCCCAAATCTGAAAGTAGGGAGTCAAATGACCTGATATGTAAAAAGGTGATTTGCAATCTGAAATCTTTCTCTTTATGATAACTGTACAGAATGGAACCTGAAGACATTCCACGACGCTGTGAGGAGAAGGAGGAGGAGGAGGAAGAGGAGGAGGAGGAGGAGGAGGAGCTGGAGGAGGAAGAGGAGGAGGAGGAGGAGGAGGAGCTGGAGGAGGAGGAGGAGGAGGAGCTGGAGGAGGAGGAAGAGCAGTTTGAGATAGTTCTGATTGTCAGCCCGAACTCGAAGCATCGTGGAGCTTCAGTCTGAAATTTAGGGAGTTAGTCACAGAGAAGCTATTGCTTTACTATTTTACTATATTGTGAAACTATTGTAATAACATCTGTGTGATGTTATTACCCCTGAGTCCCCTCAAGGAAGATTTTGAAAGGAAAGGACAGAGTCCGTCCGTTCTCCAGATATATGACGTGACACTCACGGGTGGCAAAATCGCACCGGAAGTTCGATGAATAACATTGCAGTGGATGGAGCCAGCTGGAGCAGCTCATTAACAAACATTATTTCTGAATGATTGAGATCATTGTAAAATAATCGCTTCAGGAAAATAAAAGAAAACATATCACTCATTTTTTTCTGCTCTTGTTTTTCCATGTACACTCTACATACATTTATGTAGGTATCCATGTACACTCTACATACATTTATGTAGGTATCCATGTACACTCTACATACATTTGTGTAGGTATCCAAAGAGCAGAGAGAGTAAGATTCTCGCTGGGCAGCCAGACTGATTGACAGTCACTGATTGACAGCTGTCTGCCAATCAATCAGTCAACACCTGTTGACAGCTCACACACGAAAATACCAAAAGTAAAAGTACTCATACAAAATGTCCCAATTCAAGTTTTCAAATGTATACAAATCTTTTGAAAATAGCAGATCTACAAGCTCACAATGCATCAAATTGTGATTTGTGATGCATTGTGAGCTTGTAGATCGGCTATTTTCTTACTGTATGTTTTGTAATAATAATCAAATCAATGTAATACTCAATAATCAAATAATAATTAAAAAGTAATGAAGTACATGTACTCAAGTACTGTATTTAAGTACAATTTTGAGGCATTAGTACTTTACTCGAGTATTTCCAATTTCCAATACTTTTACTTCTACTCCACTAAATCTCATATTTTTACTCCACTACAATTATTTGAAACATGTATGTATGTATGTATGTATGTATGTATGTATGTATGTATGTATGTATGTATGTCAGACATTTTTTATAATAAAAAAACCCGAATATATTATCAAACATCTACAATGTGAACTATAGTGTTAACAGAGTGACAATGACATATCACATGAGTCATTGTGAAACAATTATGATTCATGGTCACACACTATTTCAGTAATATAATTAAATTGATATATCTTATTGCATTTATTTCATTTTATTTGAATGCAGGGTCATTAAAATGAGTCCATATAAAAGAAAATATGTGTTGAATTAACTGTGGAAAAAGTCATTGGTTAAAGATTGGAGTCATTGGACTAACAGCTATATCACAAAACTTGAAGAACAAGGCACTGGATTAATTAAGCTTGGCTGTTAGCCTGGTCCTGACCACTTTGTAGATTTTGATTATTATTACAGTTTTCGGTTTTTGATTCACTTTACAGTGGAATGGACATTCAACATAAGGATTAGGATATTATCAGTGTCAAGCAAACACCCCTCCAAAAGGTTTGGTCTTTCCCGATGGGAACACCCCTCATCAAATGGACCCTTCCAGGCCAGTTGGATCTGCACAGTGAACAGGCTGCAGTGCTACACAGACAGAGAAGACAGAAATATACAGGAATCAGGTAACCAACACTTAACTTTGTTTAAGCCACTGGTTCTCTAAATGTAAAGGTCTTCTTATGTTTATACACGGAATGGCACATGAAATAAGTCCTTTGCTCAACAAACAAACTCTGCTGTCTGCTCTCTGGGTGGCTTGATCAATAATAAGTCACAGGTGTGTGAGCTTCTCTCTGGCCTAGAGCCTTTCTCTAGGACAGTGCCTCAGAATCAGTTGATAATATTTGGAATTCACCAACATCACTTCATTAAGTTTAACCAATTAGATCCTCTTAGTAGAGCCCCCAGGAGGGGTCCACGCGCACCCCCCTTATTTTTTTATTTATTTTTTTCTAGTTTGGATTTATTGCATCCTTAGGACCTCTAATATAGATATTTTGATGATCCCAAGAAGAAAAAGTGTCCCTATTGTGTTTTTCTTTTTTTTCCTCAATGTTTTATAACCCCTATGACACCTCTGTACAGTACAGTTGTCCACATATTCACTTGTACTACAGAGATTCCGGTCCTTTAGTGATAGCTAAGCATGACAGTCCATCTGTTTCCTTAACTGGTGCAAATATCTTTGTTTTTGTTTCTATTTAATTGGTATTTTTATGCTAATGCCTACTTATATAGCATTACTATGCTTTGATTTAACCTGTACATCACTTTGGGTGGCCAGGTCATGTTAAATGTGCTTTATAAATACATTTAGAGTTGGTTGAGTTAAGATGCAGTATAAGTGTCTATAAATACAGTGCAGTGGTCAATGCGTGTGGTCTACAGGTGCAGTACAAGGGTCTATGTATACTGTATTTTGGGTTATTGATTCAGTACAGAGGTCTATAGATTCTTGGGATCATCAAAATATCTATATTAGAGGTCATAAGGATGCCAAAAATCCAAATTAGAAAAGAATAAGGGGGTGCGCGTACTACTATGTATACTTAGTAAAATAACTGATGTGTGTACTCGATTGAGTCATTACTCTATCTACACCAACTCTCTTCACCAAAAATAGCAGATCTACAAGCTCACAAGGTCACAACGTGATAGAGGTGTGAAAATATCCTCTTAATGGAGCTCCCTCCCTTATCTTTTCAAATGGGGATCTGCAAACGTGTGTCAATTTTGGGGCCCTTGACATGAAAAGGTTTGGTAGGCTATGTGATTCGTAATAATGTTTTGTCTCTGAGATGCTAAATCATCAAATGGCGGTCTATTTGCTCACGATATGTGTATATACATGGAACGCATAATAAGCGTTAGGTTATATCACCCATCCCAAAATAATGGTGGGCCCCAGTGGTTGAGTTAGTAAGGGTGGTGGTCCCTGGCTCACAATCAGTTGAATCCCTGATTTATAGACATTCTTTGTACAATAGCATTCTTGCCAATATTGTAATCTTTACTTGCAAATCAAACTACTTTGCCATGCCTTATGACATCAGCCAATGTCTCTATCAGCAATATTTACAATCAATTCAGGCTAAATATGAGAGACAATAATTTCTTTCCTGTTGCAGTCTTTGACAATGCCTCCCTCTCTCTCCCCCCCTCTTAATTTTTAGCATGCCATACTGCTACCTGTGTGGTACTTTGTACACGGTGGGCTACCTGCCCACCCACCTCAAGGAACAGCACCAGGTAGAAAATGGGCGTGAGCGAAAAATTATGCTGAACCTCTGCAATAGGAAAACCCGGATTCGGGAATGCCCATGCCCGATTCCAGAGTGTGCTGCCGAGGGAAAACAGTTGGAGAGACACGTGGAATCGGTCCATAAGAATCTCGGCCATGCCCAATGCATAGTCCTATTGGTAAGCCTTCAGGTTGAATTTAGTGTGAGCTCAATTCAATGCTTTTCATGAAGATTAAAAATATATATTTATATTATTATTGACTCAGTTTTTGCGATTTTATCAGACATTTTGTCTGACTGACTTGATAGCCACAAACATGGTTTTACATGCTATCAATTCCAAGGGGGGCGGTCTGCTGTGATGTCACATAGCTTTATAAGTGCCCTTCAAGCTCCTCGTGATTGTCCATTTAAAAACTTTGAGCAGAATTTATGGGTTAATAAGGTAAACTATAAATAATGAAATGAAATGCCAACTTAGTTACTACACTACATATAATTGATAACTAGTGTTTAACCTGCATGTTCCACTTTAAAGGACCAGGTCAGGAGGATGCAGACGAAGAAGCTGCTCCAGGAGCTTCGCGATAGCAACCCCACGGTTCCGATGGTGACCACCTTGGACAATGTATGTGCCACATTTTTTACATTGAAAATCTTTATTATCCACTTGAACCCTGTGCTGTATGGGTGTCCGGAGTCTCTCAGGGTTCAATGCTTGTGTATTTCCAGTTTTCTTTCAACGTGACTCAACGCGACGCGCCGTGCGCTTGTCGGTCTGTAAATGTCAGTGAAAGCTTTCCTCACAATACCAATGCTTGGGTTTAAGTGTTTAAATGTGATGAATATGTACATGTGTGACTTCGTTATGGTCCGAAGGTGCATTATGTCAGTTGTAGTTGGCCTTGGGTGTTTTAATTATTTTCTAATATTGCCCCCTTTTGAAAAAAAAAAACGATTGGACACCCCTGGAGTATACGTACTATATGTTGGGCAATGGAACAGTGAGGTTACCTTACAGAAATGTTGTTTATTCAATGCATTTTTTCTAAAGAATGGTAAACAAAATATAACACTTTTATAACTCATCAGTTTTGGGGTCAATGTAAACACATTTTGACTTTTAATATACTGTCGAAAAAAGGAAGTTACAGGAAAAATAATAAAGCATTGCATTTTTCAATTTTTAATTAACTTGTCAAGTGCAGGTCAAACTCACACAAAAAGACCGCATGTGGCCACCGGACCACCTAATGCCCTGATTTGATCTATATAGTGCTCCAATTGTGGCAAACCCTCTGAGAAGAAATGTTCGGAGGTTTACTAGATGGCGTGCATATCTTTGCTTTAGTTAATGTTTTTGTTCTTTGACTGGCACTCGTCAGATGTCTTTGGATGTCTGTGCTTCTCCTGACCATTATCTTCTCTCCCTCTCACAGGTAAATGAGGTGATTATGGACGAGCTGATTGTGGACCAGCCAGACGATCCAAGCCCTGACCACCAGCAAGCCGAACGTTGTGACAGGCTTGGATGTCGGGCCCTCCGGCAACAAGTGCAGGTTCTGCAAAGGCGGCTGTCTGCCAGTCAAAGGCAGCACAACAGCCTCAGGGCCAAGCTCAGAAAAACCAAGAGAGACTTCTGGGCCTTCAGGAGGGTTGCCCAATTGCAACAGAGCTCTCTGCAGGTGGGACATTAATTTGTTGTTATCTGTCAAGAAACTGAATGTTAGGTGTCATTGGACCAAGGACAATGATCCAAAGCATACCTAAGTCCTGGAGGCCCTTGTCCATGAGCAATGGGCTAAGACTGAACACTGTTTTCTAAATAGCTGCTCGCTTGTACGTTTTACAAATAAACCTCATTTGCAGTGGGGGTGGAATAATTTAGATTGCAACTGTTTAACTTGCTGTACTAAACGAAGTCCAGGTTGTTTAACTGTAGTTCACTTCTCCACACCAGCCGAGTCCAGAGTCCCCCAGGTATGAACGAGGACCAGGCACTGACGCTGAGCTGATTCAACACAATGATGCCATGGTTGCGCAGAGTTCCCGGTTCCACTATGACGCCCTCCATGAGCGGAGTCCACAATATGACGCTCCGTTGGTGTCCAGTCCAGACCTTTATGGGCCTGGACCTTTCCCCAGTGAGGACCAAGCACAGGACGTGGCCACAGCTTCCACATCCCAGCAGATGGAGACCCGCATTGAGGTATTAATTTCTAATAAATTCACTTTTCCACTCAACATCAGGCACACATTATGTGGAGATGTCTTCTGTTTGTGTTTAATTTATCCAATGGTTGATTTGGGCTGGTACATTACTGAACTTTGTTTTATTGAAAGGGTGGGCAGATGGTTACCGCCGGCAGCCCTTCTCACATGGCCACACCTGACCCCTCTCATACCCCAGTAAAGGTATGAACCTCTAATAATTTCACTTTCTCCTCAACATCATGCACACCTCATGTAGAGATGTCTTTTAATCACATTCTGTTCATGTATAATTTAGGCAATTGTTTTTGTAGTGTGGTGTTTTACACATACACATACAACATAAAATCTAAATTGTCAATCGTCTATGGCAAATCAAGTGGCAAGAGTAACAAAGTGAGTTTAACATTGTTTAAGCCAATCGGACTGCATTAAATCAGGACTTTTCAATGACTGTATGAGACGTCAAGGCCAGACAGTAGTTTTTTGCCACTCATTATAGTGTTTATGAACAACTTCCAGGTATGATGATGATGTCACGCGCATACCCTCCTTTATGAGATTTATTTTAATAGAAATAGGATAGAATACTAAACTTTGTTTTATTTTGTGTGGACAGATGCCACCCGATGCAATGGGCTCTGCCGGAGCTTCAAAAAGGAAGGGGACCCCAGTAAAGGTATTCACTGTACCATGCAACAAGCACAATTCATGTAGTGATGTCTTTTAATATCACTCTGTTTACGTATAATTTATTTATGCTACACCGGCATTCCTGAGTAGCAGCACATACATGCACTCTACAGGTGCTGCTCAATTAATTAGAATACTATTAAAAAAGGGTTGATTTTATTGCAGTATTTAACTTCAAATAGTGCAACTTGCATAATTCCACATGCTTTGCGCATACAATGAAATCTTCCAAAACCATTAATGTTTTTATCTTGACTTTTTGTAGATGTGTTGTAAGAGTTCAAATTGGTCTTGTCTTCATTATACCATGGTCTAAGAAGTACTTCACTTGAAAATAATTCTTATTAGTCATTGATGTCAGAATGCTATGTTAAAGTGTCTGTTTAATCATTAAGTTCTTGGTAAGGGTAATGTATTGAAAAAGCATGGCAACTCCACTGGTAAACAATCCACTGTATCCATAAAT
Organism: Gymnoscopelus microlampas; assembly: GCF_963454915.1. Lineage (NCBI taxonomy): Eukaryota > Metazoa > Chordata > Actinopteri > Myctophiformes > Myctophidae > Gymnoscopelus > Gymnoscopelus microlampas. The sequence continues at coordinate 1,696,172 of NW_028155862.1, read as the reverse complement.
ATGAGTACTGTATGTTTGCTCTGTGTCTTGGTGTACATTCAAGCAGACATTCTGTGTCAAGCACACAATCTGTTTGCATGCTCGTCACTGAAGGTAGCAGAATCTCACCTGTGATTATTATTTTTTTTTTTCCTTTTAGACGGTGTCATCTAAAAAGGGCTTTAATTCATTAAGTCTGGAGTTGACTACTCCAGACTGGCCCTGGTCTGTTAGGGGGCGCGGAAACCCAATGCGCAAACTCCTAATGCCTGCATCCTTTGGTGAGTGCGAGTCTCTCTCTCTCTCTCTCACGCACGCACGCGAGCACGCTCTCACACACACACACACACACACACACACACACACACACACACACACACACACACACACACACACACACACACACACATTAAAGTTCTCAGTCCCCAAGACTGATTTCAGTGTTTTTGATCTCATAGATTTCAACGAGTCTTGTATGGCAGCGTATCATGCACCAAAAACAGGGAATCTACTAGCTTACAGCATGTGTGTGTGTATGTGCGTGTTACATTGTCTTTACAGAGAAGGTCCTCGAGACTTTTCAGCACGCCCGGCAGGGAGCTGAACCCAGTCTGAATGCACGAAACAACGCTGGATCCAAGGTGTCACGGATAAAGTCCTTTATAGTGCACATGAGCCACGGAGTCCAAACAATGTCAGACTGGAAGTTTCTCGCCAACACCGCCAAAATCAACAGGTGATATTAGGGCCAGTCAATTCTATTGTATTCAATAATAAAAAATGACACCAGTGTGAACTGACCAGTGCCTTTATTAGCCATACCTTAGGTAGTCTTCTGTACTGTGCTGTTGCACTTTGAGAACCCAGTAGTCAGGAACGGTATTGTTTTTCATGCTACACACAACCCCAGCCAGCCAGCCACACACACTGTCATTCATTGGACCAGTTGGCACTGGTCAAAAATAGTTAAAATGGGGAAGTATTGACAGCGGGAAGTGATACAGTGTTGTGTAAACAGCGCTAGATCACATTGTGTCATTATGGCATACATGTTGAATCGAGTGAATAGCAGCAATCATGTGGCATTTTCCATCATGACTGTTTAGCTAATAAACAAAAAGACAAATTCAAGATGTGTTCAAAAGGTAACATCTCTCTTTGCATGTGCTGTATGCGTTGTCTCATGTTGCAGCTACTACAAGAGCCTAAGGCAAAAATTGAAGCCTACATCCGTGCTACACTACGTGCAGGGAATAAAGCAGTTCCTGAGCCATGCAGAGAGGAGCCACGTGCCAGGATGTCGGCTCACAAGGGCTGAGTGGTATTCCATCGACCAAACCATGTCGGCGTTGGTCAAAGGTCAGTGCTGGTCTGGTTAGAGTGTCCGCCCTGAGACTGGGAGGTCGTGGGTTCGATCCTCTGGCCGGGTCATACCAAAGACCGGTAAAAATGGGACCCAGTTCCTCCCTGCTTGGCGCTCAGCATCCAGGGTTGGATTGGGGTTCGCTGCGACCAATGTGGTGTGAGCGTATGAATTGGCTCTGTAATAGCCTTGCGGCGTCGCAGGTTCGACTCCCGGGCCTGTTGACCTTTCCGCATGTCTCCCCCCATCTCTCTCCCCCTTTCCTGTCTACCTACTAGTCTATCTAAAAACAAAGGCAACCAAAAGATTCTAACCAATTAGATATTCTGAATTTAGAACTTACAAAATGGCATTGGGCATGCAGGAATGACATTGGCCACAGAGACAGATTATTGTACTGGCATGAATCTATTATTTTTCCTGTTAATCTCTGATGTGTAAAATGATGCATATACACTGTATATGCATCATTTCACACATATCGCATACTGTATATTCTACAGCATGCGAAAGAAATTGGTGCCAATTCTCCCCACACCGATTATAAAGTAATCTCAAAACCACACCAGTGTGGACTGACCAGTGCCTTTATTAGCCATAGTTTAGGGTAGTGTACTGTACTGTGCTGTGCTGTTGCACTTTGAGTATACAGTGGTCAAAAGCGGTATAGATTCTTGTGCTACACACCCAGCCACCCACCCACACACACACACACACACACACACACACACACACACACACACACACACACACGCAATGTCATTTATAGGACCAGTTGGCACTGGTCAAAAATTAAAGTTTAATATGTCACATCAATTAGTAATGCATTACCCCCGTTTATAAAGTAGGAGTGTTATATTACGTATTTCCACGATTGTGTAGTATAATGAGTAATGCCGGTATGTAATTTGACGTTATTCCCTCCAACACTGCTCAAGGTGTCCGTCCGGCTGTGGTTCAGCACCAACAAACACACAAGAGGCTTAAACATGAGCAGATCCCGACTAAGGAGGAGCTCATAAGGTTCCAGGAGTACGCTAGGGACAACATCCCAAAGGTCTTGGGTATGTTCAGCCTCTTTTATATTTATATATATATATATATATATATATATATATATGCAAAAACACAGCACCAATGTTTATTGATCACACTTCTGTCGTCCCCTCCCCCCGACCTGTTAATCCAGATAAACTCAAGAAGACGGGGGGGGCGAGGACAAAGGCCACGAGAGACCAATTCTACGGCCTACTGGCAGGCTATTGGTCTACACTCTACGGCCACAGGCCCTGTGTTTTAAAAAATATGGTAGACGAGGACGTGCGGGAAGCGAGGAGGAGCAGGGAAAAGGCGGTGATGAGGACCAAAGGCCCAGTGGACTTCTTGATCCTGGTGAGTGCTCAATTATATATTCACTTAATTTCTGTCACCATATTTTAACTAATCAGTTGACCTTCATGCAGGTGGCATGGTAGCTGAGTAGTTGCAACTGCTGCCTCATTAAGTTACCTTTATTAGCACTAACGCTTTCATTTCAGCAGAGTCCTGTTGTTACTTTAACTAACTTCTCATCAGCTCTAACGCTTTCATTTCAGCAGAGTCCTGTTGTTACTGTAACTAACTTCTCATCAGCTGTAACGCTTTCATTTCAGCAGAGTCCTGTTGTTACTGTAACTAACTTCTCATCAGCTCTAACGCTTTCATTTCAGCAGAGTCCTGTTGTTACTGTAACTAGCTTCTCATCAGCTCTAACGCTTTCATTTCAGCAGAGTCCTGGTGTTACTGTAACTAACTTCTCCTCATCAGCTCTAACGCTTTCATTTCAGCAGAGTCCTGTTGTTACTGTAACTAACTTCTCATCAGCTCTAACGCTTTCATTTCAGCAGAGTCCTGTTGTTACTGTAACTAGCTTCTCATCAGCTCTAACGCTTTCATTTCAGCAGAGTCCTGTTGTTACTGTAACTAGCTTCTCATCAGCTCTAACGCTTTCATTTCAGCAGAGTCCTGTTGTTACTGTAACTAGCTTCTCATCAGCTCTAACGCTTTCATTTCAGCAGAGTCCTGTTGTTACTGTAACTAACTTCTCATCAGCTCTAACGCTTTCATTTCAGCAGAGTCCTGTTGTTACTGTAACTAGCTTCTCATCAGCTCTAACGCTTTCATTTCAGCAGAGTCCTGTTGTTACTGTAACTAACTTCTCATCAGCTCTAACGCTTTCATTTCAGCAGAGTCCTGTTGTTACTGTAACTAACTTCTCATCAGCTCTAACGCTTTCATTTCAGCAGAGTCCTGTTGTTACTGTAACTAGCTTCTCATCAGCTCTAACGCTTTCATTTCAGCAGAGTCCTGGTGTTACTGTAACTAACTTCTCATCAGCTCTAACGCTTTCATTTCAGCAGAGTCCTGGTGTTACTGTAACTAACTTTTACCTAGTCCAGCACTAACACTTTCATTTCACCAAGGTCCAGGTGTAACTGTAACTTATCCATTTCAGACAGCCTTGGTGCTTTGGCGCAGGGCCCACCTTCTGTCTGGTCTGCGCTTCTACAGGACTGTGTCCCAGGTATAGGAAAGTTGTTGTGCTCCATCACGGTTCAAAGCCTTTTCGGTTTGTTTCCAGATTTGCACTGCTTCTATGATCCACTGGTAGCAGTTTGCACAGCTTCTGTTATCCACCCATATGAAATGAGAACTCCCAGTCCATCACTTGTTTTTCTTTGCTGTCTTGATGCACCGGTTGTTAAAAACTGTCTTTCTCACATTTTTTTTTATGGTATTGTTTCCTTGTAACGAACAATCGGCCTGTCGCTCATGTGTAGCCATGAGACAGATAACCTGCCGTATTAGCAGTAAGCAATACTTAGCAATACTTAATGTCACTGCAGACATCACTTGGTTCTGCACTGGACTGGCGAGTGGGAGGACCAGGTTCAAATCACCACCTGTGCACATCACTACACCTGTCTTGTATAGGATAGACTCTCACATCACACGTTAAAGGAAAACTTCACAGATTTTCAACCTAACTTCATATCAACTGGTCAAAAAAACGTTTTCCCCCAATTGGTCTGTGACGTAGAAGGGCTGTGGCCGGTTCAGAAAGTGGACTTAAGTGACATTGAAAACCTCAACATGGGGGGGGGGGGTGGGGGGGGTTTATCATCATCATTAGTGAGGACCAATTGATATGAATATAGGTTGAAAAGTATTAAATCTGTCTCACACTTTGTCACACTTTTTCAGGTTCTAACTCACCCCACGTCTTTGAGTGACCACAACATATATTTGATTTCTTTATTTTATTAATTCATTTTCTCATCATATGGTAGGTCAAAGAACACAAGACCGCCAAGTCCTTTGGGTCAGCCTACATCCATGGGACAGAGGAGGAGTTCTCATGGGTGGAGGAATGGCTCACTGTGAAGGTTAGTGAAGTTACATCAACATCATCATCACCTTTATTTATACTCGGAAGTAGAATTGAGGGCAAGTCCTCATTTTCAGGCTAGCCGAGGTTACAGTAAAACACAGAGTATCACAACCATAAAAATATATAAAGAATACAAAAAAATGGCAAGCAGCTATTGAAAACGACAAATAGTTAATTAAAACAAGTACATTTGCGATTAAAAGTATTGTGGAGCAATCCTTTGAACTCACCAAGAGAAGGCAACGTGGTCAGTTTTAATGACTTTTGCAGGCAGTTCCAGGATGTTGGGCCGCCAACAGAAACAACTGTCCTGCCCAATTCTGTTTGGGCTCGGGGAACCTTTATTTGTACTCCGGTTTTGTGCAAACAAGCAATTGAAATAATTTTCCTTGTCTTTAGGAGCGGTTCAAAGGAAAGAAGAACAACTATGTCTTTTCAACTGGGGGGGAACAGGCCTGCGAGCAACTCCTCAAATTCTTTCGGAAGGAGTGGAGTGACTGTGGCCTCCCTGGGAGGCCATGGTTCATGCTCATCCGTACGGCTATCTCCTTTTATGTAAGCAATATGGCCCAACATTGCGCAACACAATTGTTTTTATATATTTAATAACCTTTCACCTATTTGATATAACCATATTTATTCCTCTGTCTTTGTTTTCCATGAAATAGGCGCGGCAGGCCATGTCTGTGGAGGAGCGCAAGAAAATAACGGACTTCATGGCACATGACACAGAGACAGCCGACCGGTATTATGCCTACAACCCAAGCGCGCAGGAGACTGCAGAGATCCGCCGCCTCATGCAGCAAGCTCTTCATGGACCTCAGCCAGAGGCCTCCATTGAAGAGCTGCAGGGCCTTGTTGACGATGCCGTTCAGGAGGGTATCGCAGAGGGGGAGGCCATTGAGACGGTCTGGGAGGAAGTCCAGAACCAGGCAAGTTGACTTATAGGGGATTCACACTAGGCCAAGTGGTTTTGTTATCATTCATATTCTCCTAAATAAGGACAAGAAACCTAAGATTTTGTCTATGTATGTAAACTTTGGAGCACAACTGTATCTGTTCTCTCTCTTTACCCAGTCACAGAAGGCCAAAGAGTCCACCACCCAGTCAGCAGGGCCCAAACGCCCTCCCTCCAAGAAGTGCGGGAAGAAGCGCAGAGCCAGCAAGGACAGTGAGGGGGAGCTGACCGAGGCGACTGAGACTGAGGAGGAGGGAGAGGTATGTTGAGTTACTTGGGTCCAGCAGGTTCTTAGAAAATAAAAATATTGTTCCCATCTCATAATGTCTAATAATGTCTTTAGATTAGTGATGAGTGACCTTCTAAAGCAGTGGTTCTCAGCCTGTGGTAGAGGAGGGCCAGTGGGGTCGGAGGGGGGGGGGGGGCAGATGACAGTGAAGTGATGATTTATGGACTTGTAAGACTCTCAAAGAAAAAGGCTGTTATTGCATGAAAAGTAATCAACAAACTAGGCTAAAAACACTGGCCAAGTTGTCAAACAATATGTTAGTTAAGTTATTGTCCACGAATGGAAATGTGTCTTTTGTTTCATTTACAGAACACAAAAACATATCAACAGCAACAGCATCAAACACTTAACATTTAAATACAAAACATCTTAGCAGCAAAGAGAAGGGGAAAAACATCTGTATAATGGGCAGGTCTACAGAGATGTTATCATTAGCTGCCTTAATGGCATTAGGAATGAATAATGACTTGAAATATAATTTTTGTTTTGCCTTTGAAGCCTCGTAGTGTATGCCTGAGCCAAATAGTTTGAACTCACTGTTTAGTGGGAGGCCAAAATTGTGAAAATAGCAGATCTATGGGCAGAATGAATATCTGTGTTCCACAGAGCCTGAATCTGTTGAACGGAGTCACACAATTTGGGGGGTCCCCAGTTCTAAGCGATTATTTTGGGGGGTCAATTCTGCCTGGTCCACAAATTAAATAATGTCTCTGTCTGGTCTATACTTACCCATTATCAATGTATAGGCATAAACAATAGGAAAAAATCATTCTGCTTCAGTAGTAGGTGAAGTGTCAAATTAGGGGTTTTTCATGGTTTTGGATCAATTTGTTTACACAAATTTGTATTTCTATTTTTCTATTCTTTTTTCCCTTCTCACTTGAAAAATTCTCTTCAGGTAAAATGCCAGGAGTCGGGAGGTTCCTATCTATCCACCACAGAGAGCGAAGGAGAGGTATTCATGGATATGTCAATCTTTGTTTTTATTAACATTCCTAATCCAATAGGGCATGCCATGGAGACACACTTTTTTATGTTTTGGCGAAGTCAAATCAGGTTTTCTTTTTATAGATTTTGGTGTGTACAACACACAAGGCAGTATGTATACTGTAGCCTATATATACATGCAGTGGATATATATTACTCAATGCAATGTTAACTACAATTATGTCAATCATAATTTTATGGATTTTGCTAGGTTGACCAAATACTTGTTTCATTAATCTTCTACACCGACGAGACGAGTTGCTCAGACATGAGACTAAACTGTCTTAAGAAAAAATAGAAAAAAACTTGACAAATTTCTGTTTGTCCACCCCCCAGTCAGACACTCCAAGTGGTGTGGGAGAGACGCCCCCGCCTCCTCCAAGGAAGCAGAGGTCTAGCAGCAGTAACGGCAGAGCAGAGGAGGACACGGAGAAGCCACCAGCGGTATGTTTTTTTTTTTTAAACTGATGGCAGTCTCTGGATCACATGGTTTGTAATCCCAGATTACTATTTCGATGTGCATTCCAGGGACTGGACTCCTTTCTAAATTGCTTCAGACTGCAACTCTGTGAGCCCCTGAGACACGCACGCACACACGCACGCACACACGCACGCACACACGCACACACGCACGCACACACACACACGCACATGTCCTGTTGCATCTAATGCATCTATTACTATTCACAACACCTCTCATGGCATCAGAAAACCGAATGACGCCATCTAAGGGCGTGTATGTGTAATTGCAGCTTCAACATCTTTTTTCCAAAGTGATGTGTGCTGTGTGTGACACAGTGATTTGTTCTTTAAGCAATGACTGATTATGGCTCTATTAAACATGGACTAGAGGACGCTTTAAACAGACTTTTCCATGCAGTTGTTTTGAGGATTTTGTTGTTGGGAATATGAATGGTTTCGTCTGGTCTCTTACATTTAACAACTTTAGCAGTGGTTTCAGCAATCTTCTAAACAAGAATCCAGAGTTTGACCTGCATTAAGGCTACATCCATTGAATGCCCTTTCTATCTATGGGACAAATTGATGCTCTTTGGGATTGTCAGAATTTAAACTAATTGAACATTTGTGTTCTACACCTAAATCTGAAAGTTGACATGTATGGCCAATAATTTGAATTGTCATATTTGGTTTAGACTTTGAAAGGACGGCCGACAGAAAGCACTCGCTCACAAACTATGGAGCATTCGTTAACATTTAATGGAGCGAGTGAGTCTGTAAACCTCCCTTGCAGTCATACTTGGTTGGAATTGATCTGGACACATAGGATGCTTTCAGTCGTTGCAGGGATTCTTATAACCTTCTCATCTCTATCAACAAGAAGCTGAGGAGAGTGTATGTTGTCTTGTATATTAAAAATCTGTTTGTCCACCCCCCAGTCAGACACTCCAAGCGGTGTGGGACAGACGCCCCCGCCTCCAAGGAAGGAGGAGGACACGGAGAAGCCACCAGAGGTATGTTTTTTTTTTGTTTTCTTTTTTAACTGATGGCAGTCCAAAGCTAGAAAAGTAAAGTGCCAGTGCATTATAAGAGACTAGCACAGAAAATAAACCTACAGGGATGCATAGAAGTCATACAGTATACAGAACAGATCACCTGTTATAGGTTTTGTTATGGAGCATAACTGCAGAGGGGACGAAGGACCTTTTGATCCTCTCAGTAGAGCAGCTTGGCATGAGAAGCCGGCCACTAAACTTGCTCCTCAGGTTCATGATGCCATAGAGAGGATTCTCTGTATTGATGAGAATGGCATCAAGCTTTTTCTTAGTTCTTATTTCCATAATGGCCTCGAGGGAGGCAGGGGTAATGCCGATTATGGATCCTGCCTTTTTAAGCAGTTTCTTAATTCTATTTTTGTCATCAACATTAATGCTGTTTCCCCAGCATACAACGGAGTAAAACAACACGCTGGCTAGGATGCTCTGATAGAAAATTCATAAGAGTCCTACTAACACCAAAGGATCTTAGCTTCCTGAGGAAGAACAATCTAGTTTGGGCCTTCTTTACTACAGCATTAGTGTTTTCCTTCCAGTTGAGGTTTTTGTATAGATGGACACCCAGGTATTTGTAAGATGGGACCATTTCTATTTGTGAGCCTTTAATGGAGATAGGAGTTACTGTGGCTTTTTTGATCCTAAAATCAATGACAAGCTCCTTGGTTTTACTTAGGTTGAGATCCAAGAAGTTCTCCTCACACCAGCTGACACATTTGTTGATCTCCTCCCTGTAGGCTTGGTCATTATCAGTTAAGATATGGCCTACAAGGGCGGAGTCGTCTGAGAATTTTTGAAGATGGAATCTTGACTGATTAAGCCTGTAGTCAGCAGTGTATAACGTAAACCAAAAGGAGGATAGCACTGTTCCCTGGGGGGCCCCTGTCTTTGTATGGATGGTGTCAGACAATGACTTATTAAGCCTGACATACTGTGGCCTTGATATTAGATAATCCATAACCCATGGAATGGTCGAACTATGGAGGTTATAGTTCATTAGCTTCAAGGCCATTAAATGAGGCTGGATGGTGTTGAACGCGCTAGAGAAATTGAAAAACATAATACGAACAGAGCTGCCAGCTAACTATAAGTGGCTATATATGCTTTGCAGCATGTATAGCAGCGCGTCATCAACACCCACCCTTTTCCTATAGGCAAACTGTAGGGGGTCCTGAAACGGACATACCTGCCTAGTGAGGGGCTCTAGGATGGTCCTTTCAAAACATTTCATGATCTGTGAAGTCAGGGCTATAGGCCTAAAATCATTAAGTTCATGGACTTTTGTCTTCTTGGGGACAGGGACAATACAAGATGTTTTCCAAGACATGGGTTTGGAGACATTGACAATGATAGAGAGAAGATGTAATGTAACACGTCACACAGCTGGTCAGCACATGTTTTTAATGTGCGGGGATGAACCCCATCAGGACCTGCGGCGTTGTTTGTGTTAAGCCGCTTCAGCTGAAGACGGACCTGATCAGCAGTGATGGTAATCGGGGGACATGTATTATCATCGTCTCTCTGAAATAGGGTAGAGGAAACCTGTGCATGTTCGTTAGAAAAATCATGCTTATCAAACCGGGCAAAAAACGTATTGACCTCATTTGGGGTTATCCCTTCCTCCTGAAGGCTCTTACTGGTCACACCACATCCAGTAATGAGCTTTAAACTGTTCCACACAGCTTTACTGTCCTGATCTTGTACCTTTTCATCTAGCTTAAGGCTATATTCTCTCTTGCCCTGCCTGATGATTCTTTTCAGGTCTTTTTGTGCTGCTTTCATCTTAGTTGTGTCTTTACCATGAAAAGCAGCCTTTTTTCTATTTAGAGCAGCTTTAACTTCCTTTGTCACCCAGGGCTTATTGTTAGAGAAACATTTAATGACCTTACAAGGGATAACAGAGTCGACACAGAAGTTAATATAGCAAGTGACATGATCTGTAACAGTGTCCATATCATTCCCTTCATAAAATATGGACCAGTCAGTACAGTCAAAACAACCTTTAAGTTGCTCACAGGCTTCATCCGACCATACCCGTACTGATTTAGTAGTGACAGGCTGCCTTTGCACGATCGGGATGTACTTAGGGCTTAGACTCACAAGATTGTGGTCTGACTTTCCCAGGGGAGGTAGAGCGGTCTGAGGAGAGTGTATGTTGTCTTGTATATTAAAATTATGTTTTGATTTATCCTCTAGATTGCTTCAGGGGAGGAGCCCAAGAAGTGGGTTCGATCTAGTCCGATTGGAACCAGAGCACGACCTCCCAGAGCACGACCTCCCAAAACGGTGTCCCCAGGCAGAGTGTCGCCAGGCAGTGCCATTCTAAGGCCGAAGACGACCATGACCTCACCCTACAAGCGCAAATTGGAAATCCATCAGCTCCAACAGAGACTGAGAGTTAGAATCAAGAGGCTTAAATTTGAATAGTTTGCATAGTGTAAAGTACATTTCATAATCATAAATCATATTTTGTTTCTGATATTCACGTGTCTTGGAATGTTGGGGTTTTGTTCATATGCCCCTTAAAGGGCAAGACCACTTTGGTAGAGGTTTGGGTTGTGTAGTTACCTTGCCATGATGTAACTCCAAAGGTGGGCAAGAAATAAAAAATAATTGCTGCATTGATTAGAAATTGATAATTCAAAATATGCTCCTCATTGACTTACATTGTAAGGTAAAACTGCTCTCAAAGTCACTCTTTTAGCACAAAAACGAACACAAACAAAGTTGATTCAGACAATATAGAACATCACCAAACCCAGTACTGTTTTTTTTTTTAAATAAAAATGTCAACTTCCTGTTGATTTTGCCATTTTTAATGAGTAGAAAACCCGGACTGGATCGGCGGATCCGGATCCAGATCTTCAAATAGTAAAATCAACAGGAAGTTGACATTTTTATTAAAAAAACAAACAGTACTGGGTTTGGTGATGTTCTATATTGTCTGAATCAGCTATGTTTGGGTTCATTTATGTGCTAAAAGAGTGACTTTGAGAGCTGTTTCATCGTACAATGTAAGTCAATGAGGAGCATATTTTGAATTATCAATTTCTAATCAATGGAGGAATATTTTTTTATTTCTTGTCCACATTTGGAGTTACAGTACATCATGGCAAGGTAACTACACAACCCAAACCTCTACCAAAGTGGTCTTACCCTTTAAATAATTGTTTAGATTGGTTCTTAGTGATCTGGGTGTACAGTGTAAAGACGTAAAGATGATGTCACGCACTTGTGGCTCTACCTCTAAAAACACTTAAAGGTGCTGCTGGAAATTTCCAGCAACAGTTCAAGCCCCTGAGATTATCTCCCCTTTTTGTTTATTTAAAAGCTGTATTTTGTTTATGTTGCATTGTATGGAAAAATTATAAATATACACTGGCAATAGAAATTGGCATTCAGTGTACTTGTATAAGCCTATTTTCACAATGTTGGTCTCTTTCTTATGTAATATTTAACAATTTGGCCTATTGGTATATAAAAAAGGTAACTAGAAGTCATTGCATTTAAATGTGCAGATACCCTGTGCGGTATGTTTGTTTATTTACTGTGAAGTGAGAGGAAAATGTTGCACATTAAGCTAATCATATGGAGACCCACTGGACATAATTTGGGAATCCCCAGTATGGAAACAACTCTCTCAGGAGAGCAGTGCAAAGACTAGCCATGGTCTGTGTAGAACAAGGTGTCTCTGGGGAGGGGATGGGAGGCTGCCAAGTGGGATGAGACATCTGTGACGAGGCTCAAGCCCCATGCAGGGGCTGCTGATGTTCTCTGTAAATCTTTGTGAAATGTGCTGTTCGTGGCATTCCAGAGATTTCACCTTATTTGTACCTAATGGCCCTGTAAGAGTATGCAGGGACGAGAGGAAAGTTGGATGGACTGAAATGTCACATCCTGTTCAGCTAATACCTTCATTCACAATTTTGGAGAATAAGTGACTATTTCTTTGGTTTTTTGTTAGATCTTTATTTGCTCAGCATACACCAGGGTTTCCCAAAGTGGGTGCCGTGGCACCCTAGGGTGCCTTGATGCCTGTCCAGGGGTGATGAAGAATAATTTGATAATGTTTGGAATTCACCAACATCACTTCAGTAAGTTTAACCACTTAGATCCACTATGCTTAGTAAAAGATCTGATTTGTACTGTACTTGATGAGTTATTTTTCCATCTACACCAACTCTCTTCACCAAAAATAGCAGATCTACAAGCTCACAACGCATCACAATGTGTTGTGAGCTTGTATATCTGCTATTTTTGGTGAATGTTCCCCTCAGAATAGGGACTCGATTGGGTAGGTTCGAGTGGTTCAAAGGTCAATAAGTCATTTTCAGTCAGTACAGATGGAAACTGAGTTTCCATCAGTTTTGACATGCTCCAACTCAGTGACATGCTGTATCTCAGGTGCATATTTTGGTATATGATATAAGATTCTAAGCATTAACAGAGTAATTCAGGGGTGCCGTGAATGAAAAGGTTATTTACAGGGGTGCCCCGAGTCACAAACGTTTGAAAACCCCTGGCATACACACACATTTTCACATTTCATTACAGTTCATTATATTGGTACTTTTCTGCAGGGTTTATTCATCTGAATTGACCACAGGAAGTATGTTACACATCTATTGTGGGTGTTATGTGGGTATTCACATTGTTTTGTTTCTGTTGTCATGTCAGCATCATTCAAAATCAAAATAGAGAAAGACTTTAGATTTGAGTCCCAAGCTCTGGATGTGTGGTATTGGTCTTTCAAGCACAGGCTGTCTTCTTTAACGCTGTAATCTTTAACGCTTCTGAGATATTAACATACAACTTAACATGTACTCTGATCATCGATATGTATGTTTGGTGTCATGCCACTGCTGTAGGCCTACTGTGTTTCATTTTGGTTGTGTACATCAGACCCTTCCCCCTGTTCTGTTGGGAAGGTAACGCAGCGAATTGTTAATAAGGGTGTTCCAACTCTAAATGCTGTGCTCGGGAATCTGATGTACAGTTTTGGACCAGGCTGATAGACTCCAACAATGACAGCATTAGGACTATAGACTCCAACAATGACAGCATTAGGACTATAGACTCCAACAATGACAGCATTAGGACTTTAACCATGCCTAGGCTAAGCAGCATGAGATTCTCATGTCTCTGGAGACACTGGAAAAAGTGTCTGTATGTCTGTTAGATGTGCTTCCTTTTCTTTTTTTCTGTTTTTGTGTTTTTATTTATTGTTATGTTGGATACTGTATGGACCCATGTGAGTCTGAAATAAAGAGTGATTGATTGAGAATCAGCATCATCAAATTACTCTCAGGCACCGTTATATGCGGCTTACTTTGAATATGGATGGACATGACAGAAGTTTTAGATTTTCACAATATGTCTGGAGCGATTTATTACAGATGTTATGCCCCTCACAAGTTTGGGGCCGCAGGGGGCGCACGGGCTGGTCGGCGGCGGTCCGCGAGGGGGTCCCCGGCCGCGCTGGAGGTGTCAGAGTGGAGCGCACGCGAAACGAGCTTGCGGATCAGCAAGTGTGAGTGAAGCTGGTGTCCACCAGGCGGCGCCAGTGCAGCGGGGGGTCCACGGGGGTCCCCCGGGCCGAGGGAGAGGGTCCCGGGGGTCCCTGGGGCCGGCGGGGGTCCGCCAGAGGGGTCCCCAGTGGAGAGCAAGGCATGGTGAGGCCTGGAGAGCCGCGGGGGTCCGCGAGAGGGGGTCCCCCAGCCGAGGGAGAGTTCCTGGGGGTCCTCTGGGTCCCTGGGGCCGGCCTGGCCGGCGGGGGTCCGCGAGAGGGGTCCCCCAGACAGAGCAAGGCATGGCAAGGCATGGTGAGGCTTGGAGAGCCGCGGGGGTCCGCGAGAGGGGGTCCCCCAGCCGAGGGAGAGTGAGGGGGCAGAATCACAATCTATTGCCTGCCGTGTACAGACAGAATCACAATCTATTGCCCGTGTACAGTGCAGGATCATGCACTGTACACGGGCAATAGATTGTGATTCTGTCTGTACACGGTGGGCTGTTCCAATAGCTTTGAAAATAGCCTGCCACACTGTGGAAATGTGCTTGAACTGCAAGATTCCTAGCAGTTATAAAAAGGAACACATAAAAAGGAATAAAAGATCATCCAGAAGGCTGATGGGCGATCAAGTGGCGTCCATACGTAGATGGGGTCCCAGAGAACATGCAAAGCCCACCCCCTTATTTTTCACGCCCACAGGATCCATATGGTTGGCCATGGAAATTTGGTGCCGTACACCAGCAATAGAACTAAGTGTCGTGTACGCAAATAACGATAGGGGTAATAATAATAAAAAAAAAATTATAATAATAATAAAAAAAATAATAAAAAAAAAAACCCCCACATGGACTCTGCCTTGACGTGGCGTGGGGGCTTGCGTGCGTCTTTGAGTCATATCACAGACATCACAGTCTGTGATGTGACTCAAAGACGCCAGACTAAAGAGTCCAAATAGAAAAAAATGTTAACACACACACAAGACACAATCATAAGTTTTCTCTCGACTTTCTTTACCCTATTACACATAGACCATTGAATCATAAAATCCCATCTTTTAGTATGTTATAAAGCTTGCTAAGACGAACATTTCTACGTATTCTTTGTTTTTCTACGACATTCCTAGCAGAAATAACAGTTGCAGTACAATGGGAGGGTTTCTCTCGTGTTTGAGCCTATTACACATAAACGATTGAATCTTAAGATCTCATCTTTTAGTATGTTATAAAGCTTGCTAAGACGAACATTTCTACGTATTCTTTGTTTTTATACGACATTCCTGGCAGAAATAACAATTGCCGTACAATGGGAGGGTTTCTCTCGTGTTTCAGCCTATTACACATAAACGATTGAATCTTAAGATCTCATCTTTTAGTATGTTATAAAGCTTGCTAAGACGAACATTTCTACGTATTCTTTGTTTTTATACGACATTCCTAGCAGAAATAACAATTGCAGTACAATGGGAGGGTTTCTCTCAACCCTAACTCTCAGGTTTTCACTATGATAACCCCAAATTTACTGAGTCCAGGCCTTAGGGACCCTAATGGGGGTCACTAGGGACTATTGCCAGTCGAGTCCAAAGGTCAAAAAAAAAAAAAAAAAAAAAAAAAAAAGATTAAAAAAAAAAAAAAAACCCAAACCTGGTACTAACCATAACCCTAATCCAGTCAAACCCAAACCTAAGAAAAAAAAAAAAAAAAAAAGCATTAGCATGTTAGCATTAGCATGTTAGGACTATTGCCAGTCACACCCTACCATAAAAAAAAAAAAAAAATAAATTAGCATTGGCATGTTAGCATTAGCATTAGCATGTTAGCATTCGCATGTTAGGACTATTGCCAGTCACACCCTACCCTAAAAAAAAGAAAAAAAAATAGCATTAGCATGTTAGCATTAGCATTAGCATGTTAGCGTTAGCATGTTAGCATTAGGGTTAGCATGTTAGCATTAGCATGTTAGCATTAGCATGTTAGCATTAGCATGTTAGCATTAGCATTAGCATGTTAGCATTAGCATGTTAGCATTAGCATTAGCGTTAGCAAAGTACTCGAGTAAAAGTACTCCAAGTACCACCCATACCGAAAGAGTACAAAGTATCCTAGTGAAAGTACTCCAAGTACCACACATACCTAAAGAGTACAAAGTATTCGAGTAAAAGTACTCCAAGTACTCCTAGTACCGAAAGAGTACAAAGTATCCTAGTAAAAGTACTCCAAGTACCACCCATACCGAAAGAGTACAAAGTATCCTAGTAAAAGTACTCCAAGTACCCTACATACCTAAAGAGTACAAAGTATTCGAGTAAAAGTACTCCAAGTACTCCTAGTACCGAAAGAGTACAAAGTATTCGAGTAAGAGTACTCCAAGTACCACCCATACCGAAAGAGTACAAAGTATCCGAGTAAAAGTACTCCAAGGGATAGGGTTAGGGCTTTTTCAGAAAACACAGCGCCACCTTGTGGCTATATTAAGCACTAAAGAGGGAAGTAAAGGTCAGCAAAAGATGCGCGGCAACGTCTAGTTTAATTCAGTACCTTCACCTTAGCTCCAGCCGCTGTCAAACCGGAGATAGAGTCAGTTGAACGTGCGACGCGGCCATTTGACCGAGGCAGGATTTTCACTAAATGACCTTATTTAATGCTTTAAAAATCGATTTCTACATGAAAACAAGCACGATTTCACTCGATTCACATCTCAAAAAATTCTTACGCACAAGACCTACAACATGACGTCAACTGTTTTTTAAATAGAAGACCACCCAGAAAAACAAGCCAAAAGGACTTTTCCAGGCCAAATAATGTGATAATGACGTTACCGCGGTCAACAGGCTGTAACTCCTAAACTATACGGCTGAGGGTGAGATGACAGTTGATTAGTAAACTAGACCCTTGAGCGGTTCCAATGGTACCACTCATGACAATATTGAGCCATAAACTACACATCTACGGCCAAAAGTGTTTTCGTTTTGGTGCAAAATATGTTTTCTGGGTGTCTCTGGGGTCTTGGTTTAGGGTCTTTTGAAGCATTATAGACAATATTTTCCAATGGGAAAGTTGTTCACAATGCCCTATTTTGGGGGGGTAGGCAGAGTTTGGGGGTCTTTTGGTCATATTTGACTACAGAACTTGTAGATCTGTTATGTTTTTGGCCTTTTCAGAACCACATGTCCGTGTGTGAGGAAACTTATATTGACGCGTTCGGGCTTATCAGCAGATAAAGAATGCGTTGTCAAATTATGTTTTCGCCCCCTACTGGCCAAGTTAATCAAGAAAGCAGGTAACCCTAGCTTTCGCAACCACATGTCCGTGTATGAGGAAACTTATATCGGCGCGTTCGGGCTGATTAGCAGATAAAGAATGCGTTGTCCGATTGTGTTTTCGCACCCTAGTGGTTGAGATAATAGTGAAAAACTGTCCAAAAACAGTAAAACAAAATCGGACACCAGTATTAGCATCAGCGCGCCGCCTTGAACGCGCTGGTATAAGTTTCCTCGCATACGGCCTTAACGTTCTCCTTAATTGGCTAGGGTCTAATCTCAACTTTTTTCACGCAATAACAGGACGTAACTCCTTAACGATACGTTTTCAGAACCCGTCGTTCGGATATGTTGTACAGCTCACCAAGACGCACGCGTGGGTGTCTTGTTCGTCCCGCTACGACACTTCTAACGTTTGCTTCTGACAATGGCACAAGGTACATAGACAGTATACTCGTAAGACCATGTTGACAGTTAAACTTTGAAACCAAACTTCGCAACCACATGTCCGTGTGTGAGGAAACTTATATTGGCGCGTTCGGGCTGATTAGCAGATACGGAATCCATTGTCCGATTACATTTTCGCCCCCTAGTGGCCGAGTTATTCAAGAAAGTAGGTAACCCTAGCCTTCGCAACCAGATGTCCGTGTGTGAGGAAACTTATATTGGCGCGTTCGGGCTGATTAGCAGATACGGAATCCGTTGTCCGATTGCATTTTCGCCCCCAAGTGGCCAAGTTATTCAAGAAAGCAGGTAACCCTAGCCTTCGCAACCAGATGTCCGTGTGTGAGGAAACTTATATTGGCGCGTTTGGGCTGATTAGCAGATACGGAATCCATCGTCCGATTGCATTTTCGCCCCCTAGTGGCCGAGTTATTCAAGAAAGCAGGTAACCCTAGCCTTCGCAACCACATGTCCGTGTGTGAGGAAACTTATATCGGCGCGTTCGGGCTGATTAGCAGATAAAGAATGCGTTGTCCGATTGTGTTTTCGCACCCTAGTGGCTGAGATAATAGTGAAAAACTGTCCAAAAACAGTAAAACAAAATCGGACACCAGTATTAGCATCAGCGCGCCGCCCTGAACGCGCTGGTATAAGTTTCCTCGCATACGGCCTTAACGATCTCCTTAATTGGCTGGGGTCTAATCTCAACTTTTTTCACGCAATAACAGGACGTAACTCCTTAACGATACGTTTTCAGAACCCGTCGTTCGGATATGTTGTACAGCTCACCGAGACGCACGCGTGGATGTCTTGTTCGTCCCGCTACGACACTTCTAACGTTTGCTTCTGACAATGGCACAAGGTACATAGACAGTATACTCGTAAGACCATGTTGACAGTTAAACTTTGAAACCAAACTTCGCAACCACATGTCCGTGCGTTAGGAAACTTATATTGGCGCGTTCGGGCTGATTAGCAGATACGGAATCCATTGTCCGATTACATTTTCGCCCCCTAGTGGCCGAGTTATTCAAGAAAGCAGGTAACCCTAGCCTTCGCAACCACATGTCCGTGTGTGAGGAAACTTATATCGGCGCGTTCGGGCTGATTAGCAGATACAGAATCCATTGTCCGATTACATTTTCGCCCCCTAGTGGCCGAGTTATTCAAGAAAGCAGGTAACCCTAGCTTTCGCAACCACATGTCCGTGTGTGAGGAAACTTATATTGGCGCGTTCGTGCTGATTAGCAGATACGGAATCCATCGTCCGATTGCATTTTCGCCCCCTAGTGGCCGAGTTATTCAAGAAAGCAGGTAACCCTAGCCTTCGCAACCACATGTCCGTGTGTGAGGAAACTTATATTGGCGCGTTCGGGCTGATTAGCAGATACGGAATCCGTCGTCCGATTGCATTTTCGCCCCCTAGTGGCCGGGTTATTCAAGAAAGCAAGTAACCCTAGCCTTCGCAACCACATGTCCGTGTGTGAGGAAACTTATATTGGCGCGTTCGGGCTGATTAGCAGATACGGAATCCGTTGTCCGATTGTATTTTCGCCCCCTAGTGGCCGAGTTACTCAAGAAAGCAGGTAACCCTAGCTTTCGCAACCACATGTCCGTGTGTGAGGAAACTTATATTGGCGCGTTCGGGCTTATCAGCAGATAAAGAATGCGTTGTCCGATTGTGTTTTCGCACCCTAGTGGCTGAGATAATAGTGAAAAACTGTTCAAAAACAGTAAAAACAAAATCGGACACGAGTATTAGCATCAGCGCGCCGCCCTGAACGCGCTGGTATAAGTCTCCTTGCATACGGCCTTAACGTTCTCCTTAATTGGCTAGGGTCTAATCTCAACTTTTTTCACGCAATAACAGGACGTAATTCCTTAACGATACGTTTTCAGAACCCGTCGTTCGGATATGTTGTACAGCTCACCGAGACGCACGCGTGGATGTCTTGTTCGTCCCGCTACGACACTTCTAACGTTTGCTTCTGACAATGACACAAGGTACATAGAGAGTATACTTGTAAGACCATGTTGACAGTTAAACTTTGAAACCAAACTTCGCAACCACATGTCCGTGTGTGAGGAAACTTATATTGGCGCGTTCGGGCTGATTAGCAGATACGGAATCCATTGTCCGATTACATTTTCGCCCCCTAATGGCCGAGTTATTCAAGAAAGCAGGTAACCCTAGCTTTCGCAACCACATGTCCGTGTATGAGGAAACTTATATTGGCGCGTTCGGGCTGATTAGCAGATACGGAATCCATTGTCCGATTACATTTTCGCCCCCTAGTGGCCGAGTTATTCAAGAAAGCAGGTAACCCTAGCTTTCGCAACCACATGTCCGTGTGTGAGGAAACTTATATTGGCGCGTTCGGGCTGATTAGCAGATACGGAATCCATTGTCCGATTGCATTTTCGCCCCCTAGTGGCCGAGTTATTCAAGAAAGCAGGTAACCCTAGCTTTCGCAACCACATGTCCGTGTGTGAGGAAACTTATATCGGCGCGTTCGGGCTGATTAGCAGATACAGAATCCATTGTCCGATTACATTTTCGCCCCCTAGTGGCCGAGTTATTCAAGAAAGCAGGTAACCCTAGCTTTCGCAACCACATGTCCGTGTGTGAGGAAACTTATATTGGCGCGTTCGTGCTGATTAGCAGATACGGAATCCATCGTCCGATTGCATTTTCGCCCCCTAGTGGCCGAGTTATTCAAGAAAGCAGGTAACCCTAGCCTTCGCAACCACATGTCCGTGTGTGAGGAAACTTATATTGGCGCGTTCGGGCTGATTAGCAGATACGGAATCCGTCGTCCGATTGCATTTTCGCCCCCTAGTGGCCGGGTTATTCAAGAAAGCAAGTAACCCTAGCCTTCGCAACCACATGTCCGTGTGTGAGGAAACTTATATTGGCGCGTTCGGGCTGATTAGCAGATACGGAATCCGTTGTCCGATTGTATTTTCGCCCCCTAGTGGCCGAGTTACTCAAGAAAGCAGGTAACCCTAGCTTTCGCAACCACATGTCCGTGTGTGAGGAAACTTATATTGGCGCGTTCGGGCTTATCAGCAGATAAAGAATGCGTTGTCCGATTGTGTTTTCGCACCCTAGTGGCTGAGATAATAGTGAAAAACTGTTCAAAAACAGTAAAAACAAAATCGGACACGAGTATTAGCATCAGCGCGCCGCCCTGAACGCGCTGGTATAAGTCTCCTTGCATACGGCCTTAACGTTCTCCTTAATTGGCTAGGGTCTAATCTCAACTTTTTTCACGCAATAACAGGACGTAATTCCTTAACGATACGTTTTCAGAACCCGTCGTTCGGATATGT
Organism: Gymnoscopelus microlampas; assembly: GCF_963454915.1. Lineage (NCBI taxonomy): Eukaryota > Metazoa > Chordata > Actinopteri > Myctophiformes > Myctophidae > Gymnoscopelus > Gymnoscopelus microlampas. The sequence goes on along the minus strand of NW_028155862.1, from coordinate 1,675,113 downwards.
TGTACAGCTCACCGAGACGCACGCGTGGATGTCTTGTTCGTCCCGCTACGACACTTCTAACGTTTGCTTCTGACAATGACACAAGGTACATAGAGAGTATACTTGTAAGACCATGTTGACAGTTAAACTTTGAAACCAAACTTCGCAACCACATGTCCGTGTGTGAGGAAACTTATATTGGCGCGTTCGGGCTGATTAGCAGATACGGAATCCATTGTCCGATTACATTTTCGCCCCCTAATGGCCGAGTTATTCAAGAAAGCAGGTAACCCTAGCTTTCGCAACCACATGTCCGTGTATGAGGAAACTTATATTGGCGCGTTCGGGCTGATTAGCAGATACGGAATCCATTGTCCGATTACATTTTCGCCCCCTAGTGGCCGAGTTATTCAAGAAAGCAGGTAACCCTAGCTTTCGCAACCACATGTCCGTGTGTGAGGAAACTTATATTGGCGCGTTCGGGCTGATTAGCAGATACGGAATCCATTGTCCGATTGCATTTTCGCCCCCTAGTGGCCGAGTTATTCAAGAAAGCAGGTAACCCTAGCTTTCGCAACCACATGTCCGTGTGTGAGGAAACTTATATTGGCGCGTTCGGGCTGATTAGCAGATACGGAATCCATTGTCCGATTACATTTTTGCTCCCTAGTGGCCGAGTTATTCAAGAAAGCAGGTAACCCTAGCTTTCGCAACCACATGTCCGTGTGTGAGGAAACTTATATTGGCGCGTTCGGGCTGATTAGCAGATACGGAATCCGTTGTCCGATTGTATTTTCGCCCCGTAGTGGCCGAGTTACTCAAGAAAGCAGGTAACCCTAGCTTTCGCAACATCACCATTAGATTTCCCGTGGTCCAAATAGGGGGGGGACGTAAAAAAAAAAGGAAAAAAAAAAGAAAGAAAAAAAAAAAAAAAAAAAAAAAAAAAAGATAAAAAAAAAAAAAAAAGCCCAAACCTGGGACAAAAAAATATTCCTTCTTGACATGGACTCAGACTTGTATAAACTAACCCGTCACCTGACCCTTACTCTGGGTCTCTGGACTTGTATACCCTATCTCTAACACAAACCCTGACCCTAACCTCTCCCCAACCCAAGCCCTGACCCTAACCTAACCCCTTCCCTAACCCTATCCCTAACCCTGTCACATGACATGTGACATCAATGTCAAACCTCAACAAACAGTTGATAACGCGACCACAACTGTAGGTGTCAGACAGGAACAAGTCTCAACAAACAGTTGAAAACGCAACCACAATTGTAAGTATCAGGCAGGAACAAGTCTCAACAAACAGTTGATAACGCGACCGCAACTGTAGGTGTCAGACATGAAAAAGTCTTAACAAACAGTTGAAAACGCGACCGCAACTCTAAGTGTCAGACAAAAACCCTTGGTCATGAATGATCTGTATCGTTCCAATTTTGGTCCTACTTGTCCTAAATGCTCTGTATCGTTCCAATTTTTGTCCTAAAATCTCTGACAAATTGGAACGATACAAAGAATTTTAGACAAACAGGAAAGATACAGAGATTTTACGTTAAATTGGAATGACACAGATAGTTTAAGGTTAAGTTTCACTTCACCACTAGGTGAAGTCTTTTTGTGGTTGTTATTTACACAGGGGCCCCCCAGTTTCGAGGGCCTCTCCCTTGGATAGGAGATCACATTGTAGAGCCCCATGCAAGTCCCACCTTTTGGTGGGAGGGGATTGTCCCTGATTGGTCTTGACCAAGGTCATGACACTCTCCTTCCCCGCTTAGGGTCTGGAGACAGGACTTGGTGGTTTCCCACGTACGCATTCAAATCACAGGGATCGAATCGCAATGCCAGATGTGAACTGAGCTAGGTCAGGTCCCTTCTGAGACTACACTTTACAATTGCGGTGCATATGATTGTGCTTCCACACAGACATTTTACATCAAGGTGAGGTTTCTTCTGGAACTACACTATACAATTGCGGTGCAGATAAGTGTGCTTCCAAACAGACATTTTACAAGCATTTATGTTTGCGACAACAATTGTAAGTATCAGACAGTGTGCAGTCTCAACAAATACATAAAAATAAACCACAATTGTAGGTTGTAGATAGGAACAAGTGTTTACAAATAAATAAAAAACTCAACCACAACTCTAAGTGTCAGAATGAAATCCTTGGTTGAAATAACTGCATTACCCAGAGTGCAGCAGCAAAATAGCCACTTGTTCAAGACTTGACCACTAGGTGGGCGTCTTTTAGAGGTTTTTCTTTACACAAGACCCCTTATAGGATGGGGGGTCTCTCCTTTGGATAGGAGGTCCCGTTGTCATTCCCAGCCAGGGAGCCCTATGCAAGTCCCACCTTTTGGTGGGATGGGCTTGCCCCTGATGGGTCGTGACCTTGGGGGGTCATAACCCTCTCCTTCCCCGGGTAAGGGTCAAGAGATGGGAGGTGGTGGTTTCCCACCTACGTATTCAATTCACAGGGAACGAATCGCAATGCCAGCTGTGAACTGAGCTAGGTCAGGTCCCTTCTGAGACTACACTCTTCACTCACGGTTGGTATGCAAATGGGCTTCCAGTTTCCTCCAGCCAAAATGGCCACCCGTTCAAATAACTACACTTCCCAGAATGCAGCAGCAAAATGGCCGCACGCTCATTAGGAGCAGCTGTGATCCCAAACAAACACACTTCAGGCATTTCAGTGAGAGGAAGCACTTGGATTCAGTTCAAAGACACCAATGGTAAGTTAAATGTTTATGTACATTGTTCTATTTCCATGTACACGGCTTAAATGTTTATTCATTTAAAATGTTTGATTAGAAATGTTGACTTTAATCATTGAATGTTGTCTTACATGTACCTGACATTGGACGAGGCACAACATGCAGTACAGGACAGGTCCCGATGGAGGAAGAACGTTAATCCTGGAACAAGACGACTAATAAGTAAGTGACTTGATTAAAAGAATGTATTGTTTGAAACACAATGTTTAATATTTGAGTGGTAGCATGCAGTATGTAATAACAGTACAGTTATTGCAGTAAGTTAAAACTATAGTTATTACAGTATATGCACTTTGTAAAAAACTATAGTAATTACAGTATGTAATGTATGTAATAACTATGCAATAACATGGTTATGAAATAGTTGTTAAAGTATGTTAAAACTATTGTTATTACAGTATGTACAGTATGTAATAACTATGTAATAACTATATTATTACATAGTTATTACAATATGTTAAAACTATTGTTATTACAGTATGTACAGTATGTAATAACTATGTAATAACATGGTTACAACAAACTTGTTACAGTATGTTAAAACAATAGTTATTACAGTATGTTAAAACTATTGTTATTACAGTATGTACAGTATGTAATAACTATGTTATTACATAGTTATTACATAGTTATTACAGTATGTTAAAACTATTGTTATTACAGTATGTACAGTATGTAATAACTATGTAATAACTATGTTATTACACAGTTATTACAGTATGTTAAAACTATTGTTATTACAGTATGTACAGTATGTAATAACTATGTAATAACTATGTTATTACAGTATGTTAAAACTTTTGTTATTATAGTATGTACAGTATGTAATAACTATGTAATAACTATGTTATTACATAGTTATTACAGTATGTGCAGTATGTTAAAAGTATTGTTATTACAGTAAGTACAGTATATAATAACTATGTAATAACTATGTTATTACATAGTTATTACAGTATGTACAGTATGTTATACCCTGTCTGTTGGTGGACCCCTGCGGAGGGGCAAGGTAGGTATAGTGCTGAATGGTTTAGAAATTGTAGAGGAGTGAATGTTGAGGCACTGCATAGATAGACATTGTCTGGTATGATGGATTATTAACATTTCGATGACGGGTCCTGAGTCCGGGATCATGCTGCGAATATGTTTAATAGTCCATCAAGGAGTTATCCATATAACTTTACCAAACAAATCACGCTCACTAGGACTTCATTGGGGGGGGCCTGATTAGAACTTCACTGACTACTGATTTCACCTCTAAGAAGAACACCTCATTGGCTTGCCACAACATTCCCCAGCTCCCAGTGTGGCAGAAGTAGCCAGAGGCAGTTACTTAGAGGCATGAGAGGGTCCCTGGGAAAATACGGGTTGGGTGCTTCGGTGGCATAGTTTCTGTAAAACCAGCATTTTCATCTCTTGTCGGCGCCCCTAGTGGCAAAGTTATATTGGCGCGTTCTAACCCTATACTATTGATATGACCCACCATTCGACTTGGCACCATCCAATTAGTGGGGGGAAGGCCTATCGAATAAAAAAAAAAAAAAAGAAAAAAAAAAAAAAAAAGGAAAAAAAAAAAAAAAAAAAAAAAAAAAAAAAGATTAAAAAAAAAAAAAAAAAAGCCCAAACCTGGGACAAAAAAATATTCCTTCTTGACATGGACTCAGACTTGTATAAACTAACCCGTCACCTGACCCTTACTCTGGGTCTTTGGACTTGTATACCCTATCTCTAACATAAACCCTGACCCTAACCTCTCCCCAACCCAAGCCCTGACCCTAACCTAGCCCTAACCCTAACTCTAAAGAAAAAAAAAAAAGAAAAAAAAAAAAAATTACTAAGTCCACAGCTCAAAATATGTATGGGACCCAAAAAAATGTCACAACAAAGTACTACCAATCAACTCCAAATTGCCTGAAACGTACTCCTAACACGTTTTTGGGGGGACGATTTTGGCCTCTACACTTACATTTCAAAATTTTAAAAAATTATTAAAAAAAAAGTTAAAGTCCAAAAAAAAAAATATATATATACAAAAATTCTGCATAATGAGGAGCATCTAAAAAAAAAAAATTAGAGAAAAAAAACACTTTGAACATTTTGGAACAATTCCATCAAGTGTTCGAGGTGCCTGTTTCACCCACTTCCGGGGGTCTGAGCCAAAATCCGAGCCCGATGTATTTGTTCGTAGACACCTACTTAGGGGGGGTAGAAAAAGTTTCGGAGCGATTCGGACACTTTTCATTTAACATGGGTTTTCAATGGAAAACAAAGGGTGGCGCTGTTTCTAATCAAAGGGGCGTGGGCTCCAGAGGACAACAGATTCGTCTTCCTCATTGAATTTCTGAATTTTTGGTACCTCCCACTTTGTTTTCAGACTTTTTTTGGGGAAATGAGAGCTACCGGCTCCTATCGGCCGACGGCCGGTCTTCGCAAATAGCCCTATTGCCTAACCCTAACCCTAACCCTAACCCTAACCCTAACCCTAACCCTAACCCTAACTAAGTCACACAGCCAGCAGCCACTCAGAATGTACTGGGAACAAGTTACAGCCAAATGTTACCGAAGTGCTTCTCTCAGCCTGAAAAGGCTATTTAGACCCATGATATTTTTAAGAAAGTGGGTGTCAGTTTAGTCATAAGGAAGGCCTTTGGGCTCATGTATTGTGGATTGGGCTTCTATTTGGGCACTTTTAGCCAAGTCACACAGCCAGCAGCCACTCAGAATGTACTGGGAACAAGTTACAGCCAAATGTTACCAAAGTGCTTCTCTCATTCTGTAAAGGCTATTTAGACCCATTATATTTTTAAGAAAGTTGGTGTCAGTTTAGTCACAAGCAAGGCCTTTGGGCTCATGTATTGTGGATTGGGCTTCTATTTGGGCACTTTTAGCCAATTCACACAGCCAGCAGCCACTCAGAATGTACTGGGAACCAGTTACAGCCAAACGTCACCAAAGTGCTTCTCTCAGCCTGATAAGGCTATTTTGACCAATGATTTTTTAAAGAAAATGAGTGTCAGTTTTGTCATAAGGAAGGCATTTGGGCCCATGTATAGTGCATTGGGAATCTATTTGGGCACTTTTAGGTACAACACACAGTCACCAGCCACTCAGAAAGTACTGGGAACAAGTTACAGCCAAATGTTACCGAAGTGCTTCTCTCAGCCTGAAAAGGCTATTTAGACCCATGATATTTTTAAGAAAGTGGGTGTCAGTTTAGTCATAAGGAAGGCCTTTGGGCTCATGTATTGTGGATTGGGCTTCTATTTGGGCACTTTTAGCAAAGTCACACAGCCAGCAGCCACTCAGAATGTACTGGGAACCAGTTACAGCCAAATGTTACCAAAGTGCTTCTCTCATTCTGTAAAGGCTATTTAGACCCATTATATTTTTAAGAAAGTTGGTGTCAGTTTAGTCACAAGTAAGGCCTTTGGGCTCATGTATTGTGGATTGGGCTTCTATTTGGGCACTTTTAGCCAAGTCACACAGTCAGCAGCCACTCAGAATGTACTGGGAACCAGTTACAGCCAAATGTTACCAAAGTGCTTCTCTCAGCCTGAAAAGGCTATTTAGACCCATGATATTTTTAAGAAAGTGGGTGTCAGTTTAGTCATAAGGAAGGCCTCTGGGCTCATGTATTGTGGATTGGGCTTCTATTTGGGCACTTTTAGCCAAGTCACACAGCCAGCAGCCACTCAGAATGTGCTGGGAACCAGTTACAGCCAAACGTCACCAAAGTGCTTCTCTCAGCCTGATAAGGCTATTTTGACCAATGATTTTTTAAAGAAAATGAGTGTCAGTTTTGTCATAAGGAAGGCATTTGGGCCCATGTATAGTGCATTGGGATTCTATCTGGGCACTTTTAGGTACAACACACAGTCACCAGCCACTCAGAAAGTACTGGGAACAAGTTACAGCCAAATGTTACCGAAGTGCTTCTCTCAGCCTGAAAAGGCTATTTAGACCCATGATATTTTTAAGAAAGTGGGTGTCAGTTTAGTCATAAGGAAGGCCTTTGGGCTCATGTATTGTGGATTGGGCTTCTATTTGGGCACTTTTAGCCAAGTCACACAGCCAGCAGCCACTCAGAATGTACTGGGAACAAGTTACAGCCAAATGTTACCAAAGTGCTTCTCTCATTCTGTAAAGGCTATTTAGACCCATTATATTTTTAAGAAAGTGGGTGTCAGTTTAGTCATAAGGAAGGCCTCTGGGCTCATGTATTGTGGATTGGGCTTCTATTTGGGCACTTTTAGCCAAGTCACACAGCCAGCAGCCACTCAGAATGTGCTGGGAACCAGTTACAGCCAAACGTCACCAAAGTGCTTCTCTCAGCCTGATAAGGCTATTTTGACCAATGATTTTTTAAAGAAAATGAGTGTCAGTTTTGTCATAAGGAAGGCATTTGGGCCCATGTATAGTGCATTGGGATTCTATCTGGGCACTTTTAGGTACAACACACAGTCACCAGCCACTCAGAAAGTACTGGGAACAAGTTACAGCCAAATGTTACCGAAGTGCTTCTCTCAGCCTGAAAAGGCTATTTAGACCCATGATATTTTTAAGAAAGTGGGTGTCAGTTTAGTCATAAGGAAGGCCTTTGGGCTCATGTATTGTGGATTGGGCTTCTATTTGGGCACTTTTAGCCAAGTCACACAGCCAGCAGCCACTCAGAATGTACTGGGAACAAGTTACAGCCAAATGTTACCAAAGTGCTTCTCTCATTCTGTAAAGGCTATTTAGACCCATTATATTTTTAAGAAAGTTGGTGTCAGTTTAGTCACAAGTAAGGCCTTTGGGCTCATGTATTGTGGATTGGGATCTATTTGGGCACTTTTAGCCAAGTCACACAGTCAGCAGCCACTCAGAATGTACTGGGAACCAGTTACAGCCAAATGTTACCAAAGTGCTTCTCTCATTCTGTAAAGGCTATTTAGACCCATTATATTTTTAAGAAAGTTGGTGTCAGTTTAGTCACAAGTAAGGCCTTTGGGCTCATGTATTGTGGATTGGGCTTCTATTTGGGCACTTTTAGCCAAGTCACACAGCCAGCAGCCACTCAGAATGTACTGGGAACCAGTTACAGCCAAACGTCACCAAAGTGCTTCTCTCAGCCTGATAAGGCTATTTTGACCAATGATTTTTTAAAGAAAATGAGTGTCAGTTTTGTCATAAGGAAGGCATTTGGGCCCATGTATAGTGCATTGGGAATCTATTTGGGCACTTTTAGGTACAACACACAGTCACCAGCCACTCAGAAAGTACTGGGAACAAGTTACAGCCAAATGTTACCGAAGTGCTTCTCTCAGCCTGAAAAGGCTATTTAGACCCATGATATTTTTAAGAAAGTGGGTGTCAGTTTAGTCATAAGGAAGGCCTTTGGGCTCATGTATTGTGGATTGGGCTTCTATTTGGGCACTTTTAGCCAAGTCACACAGCCAGCAGCCACTCAGAATGTACTGGGAACAAGTTACAGCCAAATGTTACCAAAGTGCTTCTCTCATTCTGTAAAGGCTATTTAGACCCATTATACTTTTAAGAAAGTTGGTGTCAGTTTAGTCACAAGTAAGGCCTTTGGGCTCATGTATTGTGGATTGGGCTTCTATTTGGGCACTTTTAGCCAAGTCACACAGCCAGCAGCCACTCAGAATGTACTGGGAACCAGTTACAGCCAAACGTCACCAAAGTGCTTCTCTCAGCCTGATAAGGCTATTTTGACCAATGATTTTTTAAAGAAAATGAGTGTCAGTTTTGTCATAAGGAAGGCATTTGGGCCCATGTATAGTGCATTGGGAATCTATTTGGGCACTTTTAGGTACAACACACAGTCACCAGCCACTCAGAAAGTACTGGGAACAAGTTACAGCCAAATGTTACTGAAGTGCTTCTCTCAGCCTGAAAAGGCTATTTAGACCCATGATATTTTTAAGAAAGTGGGTGTCAGTTTAGTCATAAGGAAGGCCTTTGGGCTCATGTATTGTGGATTGGGCTTCTATTTGGGCACTTTTAGCCAAGTCACACAGCCAGCAGCCACTCAGAAAGTACTGGGAACAAGTTACAGCCAAATGTTACCGAAGTGCTTCTCTCAGCCTGAAAAGGCTATTTAGACCCATGATATTTTTAAGAAAGTGGGTGTCAGTTTAGTCATAAGGAAGGCCTTTGGGCTCATGTATTGTGGATTGCGCTTCTATTTGGGCACTTTTAGCCAAGTCACACAGCCAGCAGCCACTCAGAATGTACTGGGAACAAGTTACAGCCAAATGTTACCAAAGTGCTTCTCTCATTCTGTAAAGGCTATTTAGACCCATTATACTTTTAAGAAAGTTGGTGTCAGTTTAGTCACAAGTAAGGCCTTTGGGCTCATGTATTGTGGATTGGGCTTCTATTTGGGCACTTTTAGCCAAGTCACACAGCCAGCAGCCACTCAGAATGTACTGGGAACCAGTTACAGCCAAACGTCACCAAAGTGCTTCTCTCAGCCTGATAAGGCTATTTTGACCAATGATTTTTTAAAGAAAATGAGTGTCAGTTTTGTCATAAGGAAGGCATTTGGGCCCATGTATAGTGCATTGGGAATCTATTTGGGCACTTTTAGGTACAACACACAGTCACCAGCCACTCAGAAAGTACTGGGAACAAGTTACAGCCAAATGTTACCGAAGTGCTTCTCTCAGCCTGAAAAGGCTATTTAGACCCATGATATTTTTAAGAAAGTGGGTGTCAGTTTAGTCATAAGGAAGGCCTTTGGGCTCATGTATTGTGGATTGGGCTTCTATTTGGGCACTTTTAGCCAAGTCACACAGCCAGCAGCCACTCAGAATGTACTGGGAACAAGTTACAGCCAAATGTTACCAAAGTGCTTCTCTCATTCTGTAAAGGCTATTTAGACCCATTATACTTTTAAGAAAGTTGGTGTCAGTTTAGTCACAAGTAAGGCCTTTGGGCTCATGTATTGTGGATTGGGCTTCTATTTGGGCACTTTTAGCCAAGTCACACAGCCAGCAGCCACTCAGAATGTACTGGGAACCAGTTACAGCCAAACGTCACCAAAGTGCTTCTCTCAGCCTGATAAGGCTATTTTGACCAATGATTTTTTAAAGAAAATGAGTGTCAGTTTTGTCATAAGGAAGGCATTTGGGCCCATGTATAGTGCATTGGGAATCTATTTGGGCACTTTTAGGTACAACACACAGTCACCAGCCACTCAGAAAGTACTGGGAACAAGTTACAGCCAAATGTTACTGAAGTGCTTCTCTCAGCCTGAAAAGGCTATTTAGACCCATGATATTTTTAAGAAAGTGGGTGTCAGTTTAGTCATAAGGAAGGCCTTTGGGCTCACGTATTGTGGATTGGGCTTCTATTTGGGCACTTTTAGCCAAGTCACACAGCCAGCAGCCACTCAGAAAGTACTGGGAACAAGTTACAGCCAAATGTTACCGAAGTGCTTCTCTCAGCCTGAAAAGGCTATTTAGACCCATGATATTTTTAAGAAAGTGGGTGTCAGTTTAGTCATAAGGAAGGCCCTTGGGCTCATGTATTGTGGATTGGGCTTCTATTTGGGCACTTTTAGCCAAGTCACACAGCCAGCAGCCACTCAGAATGTAATGGGAACAAGTTATAGTTAAACGTCACCAAAGTGCTTCAATCGGCCTGAAAAGGCTATATTGACCAAGGATTTTTTAAAGAAAATGGGTGTCAGTTTTGTCATAAGGAAGGCATTTGGGCCCATGTATAGTGCATTGGGATTTTATTTGGGCACTTTTAGGTACAACACACAGTCACCAGCCACTCAGAATGTACTGGGAACAAGTTACAGTTAAATGTCACCAAAGTGCTTCTCTCAGCCTGAAAAGGCTATTTTGACCAATGATTTTTTAAAGAAAATGGGTGTCAGTTTTGTCATAAGGAAGGCTTTTGGGCCCATGTATAGTGCATTAGGATTCTATTTGGGCACTTTTAGGTACAACACACAGTCACCAGCCACTCAGAAAGTACTGGGAACAAGTTACAGCCAAATGTTACCGAAGTGCTTCTCTCAGCCTGAAAAGGCTATTTAGACCCATTATATTTTTAAGAAAGTTGGTGTCAGTTTAGTCACAAGTAAGGCCTTTGGGCTCATGTATTGTGGATTGGGCTTCTATTTGGGCACTTTTAGCCAAGTCACACAGTCACCAGCCACTCAGAATGTACTGGGAACCAGTTACAGCCAAATGTTACCAAAGTGCTTCTCTCAGCTTGTAAAGGCTATTTAGACCCATTATATTTTTAAGAAAGTTGGTGTCAGTTTAGTCATAAGTAAGGCCTTTGGGCTCATGTATTGTGGATTGGGCTTCTATTTGGGCACTTTTAGCCAATTCACACAGTCAGCAGCCACTCAGAAAGTACTGGGAACAAGTTACAGCCAAATGTTACCGAAGTGCTTCTCTCAGCCTGAAAAGGCTATTTAGACCCATTATATTTTTAAGAAAGTTGGTGTCAGTTTAGTCACAAGCAAGGCCTTTGGGCTCATGTATTGTGGATTGGGCTTCTATTTGGGCACTTTTAGCCAAGTCACACAGCCAGCAGCCACTCAGAATGTACTGGGAACCAGTTACAGCCAAACGTCACCAAAGTGCTTCTCTCAGCCTGATAAGGCTATTTTGACCAATGATTTTTTAAAGAAAATGAGTGTCAGTTTTGTCATAAGGAAGGCATTTGGGCCCATGTATAGTGCATTGGGAATCTATTTGGGCACTTTTAGGTACAACACACAGTCACCAGCCACTCAGAAAGTACTGGGAACAAGTTACAGCCAAATGTTACCGAAGTGCTTCTCTCAGCCTGAAAAGGCTATTTAGACCCATGATATTTTTAAGAAAGTGGGTGTCAGTTTAGTCATAAGGAAGGCCTTTGGGCTCATGTATTGTGGATTGGGCTTCTATTTGGGCACTTTTAGCCAAGTCACACAGCCAGCAGCCACTCAGAATGTACTGGGAACAAGTTACAGCCAAATGTTACCGAAGTGCTTCTCTCAGCCTGAAAAGGCTATTTAGACCCATGATATTTTTAAGAAAGTGGGTGTCAGTTTAGTCATAAGGAAGGCCTTTGGGCTCATGTATTGTGGATTGGGCTTCTATTTGGGCACTTTTAGCCAAGTCACACAGCCAGCAGCCACTCAGAATGTACTGGGAACAAGTTACAGCCAAATGTTACCAAAGTGCTTCTCTCATTCTGTAAAGGCTATTTAGACCCATTATATTTTTAAGAAAGTTGGTGTCAGTTTAGTCACAAGCAAGGCCTTTGGGCTCATGTATTGTGGATTGGGCTTCTATTTGGGCACTTTTAGCCAAGTCACACAGCCAGCAGCCACTCAGAATGTACTGGGAACCAGTTACAGCCAAACGTCACCAAAGTGCTTCTCTCAGCCTGATAAGGCTATTTTGACCAATGATTTTTTAAAGAAAATGAGTGTCAGTTTTGTCATAAGGAAGGCATTTGGGCCCATGTATAGTGCATTGGGAATCTATTTGGGCACTTTTAGGTACAACACACAGTCACCAGCCACTCAGAAAGTACTGGGAACAAGTTACAGCCAAATGTTACCGAAGTGCTTCTCTCAGCCTGAAAAGGCTATTTAGACCCATGATATTTTTAAGAAAGTGGGTGTCAGTTTAGTCATAAGGAAGGCCTTTGGGCTCATGTATTGTGGATTGGGCTTCTATTTGGGCACTTTTAGCCAAGTCACACAGCCAGCAGCCACTCAGAATGTACTGGGAACAAGTTACAGCCAAATGTTACCAAAGTGCTTCTCTCATTCTGTAAAGGCTATTTAGACCCATTATATTTTTAACAAAGTTGGTGTCAGTTTAGTCACAAGCAAGGCCTTTGGGCTCATGTATTGTGGATTGGGCTTCTATTTGGGCACTTTTAGCCAAGTCACACAGCCAGCAGCCACTCAGAATGTACTGGGAACCAGTTACAGCCAAACGTCACCAAAGTGCTTCTCTCAGCCTGATAAGGCTATTTTGACCAATGATTTTTTAAAGAAAATGAGTGTCAGTTTTGTCATAAGGAAGGCATTTGGGCCCATGTATAGTGCATTGGGAATCTATTTGGGCACTTTTAGGTACAACACACAGTCACCAGCCACTCAGAAAGTACTGGGAACCAGTTACAGCCAAATGTTACCGAAGTGCTTCTCTCAGCCTGAAAAGGCTATTTAGACCCATGATATTTTTAAGAAAGTGGGTGTCAGTTTAGTCATAAGGAAGGCCTTTGGGCTCATGTATTGTGGATTGGGCTTCTATTTGGGCACTTTTAGCCAAGTCACACAGCCAGCAGCCACTCAGAATGTACTGGGAACAAGTTACAGCCAAATGTTACCAAAGTGCTTCTCTCATTCTGTAAAGGCTATTTAGACCCATTATATTTTTAAGAAAGTTGGTGTCAGTTTAGTCACAAGCAAGGCCTTTGGGCTCATGTATTGTGGATTGGGCTTCTATTTGGGCACTTTTAGCCAAGTCACACAGCCAGCAGCCACTCAGAATGTACTGGGAACCAGTTACAGCCAAACGTCACCAAAGTGCTTCTCTCAGCCTGATAAGGCTATTTTGACCAATGATTTTTTAAAGAAAATGAGTGTCAGTTTTGTCATAAGGAAGGCATTTGGGCCCATGTATAGTGCATTGGGAATCTATTTGGGCACTTTTAGGTACAACACACAGTCACCAGCCACTCAGAAAGTACTGGGAACAAGTTACAGCCAAATGTTACCGAAGTGCTTCTCTCAGCCTGAAAAGGCTATTTAGACCCATGATATTTTTAAGAAAGTGGGTGTCAGTTTAGTCATAAGGAAGGCCTTTGGGCTCATGTATTGTGGATTGGGCTTCTATTTGGGCACTTTTAGCAAAGTCACACAGCCAGCAGCCACTCAGAATGTACTGGGAACCAGTTACAGCCAAATGTTACCAAAGTGCTTCTCTCATTCTGTAAAGGCTATTTAGACCCATTATATTTTTAAGAAAGTTGGTGTCAGTTTAGTCACAAGTAAGGCCTTTGGGCTCATGTATTGTGGATTGGGCTTCTATTTGGGCACTTTTAGCCAAGTCACACAGTCAGCAGCCACTCAGAATGTACTGGGAACCAGTTACAGCCAAATGTTACCAAAGTGCTTCTCTCAGCCTGAAAAGGCTATTTAGACCCATGATATTTTTAAGAAAGTGGGTGTCAGTTTAGTCATAAGGAAGGCCTCTGGGCTCATGTATTGTGGATTGGGCTTCTATTTGGGCACTTTTAGCCAAGTCACACAGCCAGCAGCCACTCAGAATGTGCTGGGAACCAGTTACAGCCAAACGTCACCAAAGTGCTTCTCTCAGCCTGATAAGGCTATTTTGACCAATGATTTTTTAAAGAAAATGAGTGTCAGTTTTGTCATAAGGAAGGCATTTGGGCCCATGTATAGTGCATTGGGATTCTATCTGGGCACTTTTAGGTACAACACACAGTCACCAGCCACTCAGAAAGTACTGGGAACAAGTTACAGCCAAATGTTACCGAAGTGCTTCTCTCAGCCTGAAAAGGCTATTTAGACCCATGATATTTTTAAGAAAGTGGGTGTCAGTTTAGTCATAAGGAAGGCCTTTGGGCTCATGTATTGTGGATTGGGCTTCTATTTGGGCACTTTTAGCCAAGTCACACAGCCAGCAGCCACTCAGAATGTACTGGGAACAAGTTACAGCCAAATGTTACCAAAGTGCTTCTCTCATTCTGTAAAGGCTATTTAGACCCATTATATTTTTAAGAAAGTTGGTGTCAGTTTAGTCACAAGTAAGGCCTTTGGGCTCATGTATTGTGGATTGGGATCTATTTGGGCACTTTTAGCCAAGTCACACAGTCAGCAGCCACTCAGAATGTACTGGGAACCAGTTACAGCCAAATGTTACCAAAGTGCTTCTCTCATTCTGTAAAGGCTATTTAGACCCATTATATTTTTAAGAAAGTTGGTGTCAGTTTAGTCACAAGTAAGGCCTTTGGGCTCATGTATTGTGGATTGGGCTTCTATTTGGGCACTTTTAGCCAAGTCACACAGCCAGCAGCCACTCAGAATGTACTGGGAACCAGTTACAGCCAAACGTCACCAAAGTGCTTCTCTCAGCCTGATAAGGCTATTTTGACCAATGATTTTTTAAAGAAAATGAGTGTCAGTTTTGTCATAAGGAAGGCATTTGGGCCCATGTATAGTGCATTGGGAATCTATTTGGGCACTTTTAGGTACAACACACAGTCACCAGCCACTCAGAAAGTACTGGGAACAAGTTACAGCCAAATGTTACCGAAGTGCTTCTCTCAGCCTGAAAAGGCTATTTAGACCCATGATATTTTTAAGAAAGTGGGTGTCAGTTTAGTCATAAGGAAGGCCTTTGGGCTCATGTATTGTGGATTGGGCTTCTATTTGGGCACTTTTAGCCAAGTCACACAGCCAGCAGCCACTCAGAATGTACTGGGAACAAGTTACAGCCAAATGTTACCAAAGTGCTTCTCTCATTCTGTAAAGGCTATTTAGACCCATTATACTTTTAAGAAAGTTGGTGTCAGTTTAGTCACAAGTAAGGCCTTTGGGCTCATGTATTGTGGATTGGGCTTCTATTTGGGCACTTTTAGCCAAGTCACACAGCCAGCAGCCACTCAGAATGTACTGGGAACCAGTTACAGCCAAACGTCACCAAAGTGCTTCTCTCAGCCTGATAAGGCTATTTTGACCAATGATTTTTTAAAGAAAATGAGTGTCAGTTTTGTCATAAGGAAGGCATTTGGGCCCATGTATAGTGCATTGGGAATCTATTTGGGCACTTTTAGGTACAACACACAGTCACCAGCCACTCAGAAAGTACTGGGAACAAGTTACAGCCAAATGTTACTGAAGTGCTTCTCTCAGCCTGAAAAGGCTATTTAGACCCATGATATTTTTAAGAAAGTGGGTGTCAGTTTAGTCATAAGGAAGGCCTTTGGGCTCATGTATTGTGGATTGGGCTTCTATTTGGGCACTTTTAGCCAAGTCACACAGCCAGCAGCCACTCAGAAAGTACTGGGAACAAGTTACAGCCAAATGTTACCGAAGTGCTTCTCTCAGCCTGAAAAGGCTATTTAGACCCATGATATTTTTAAGAAAGTGGGTGTCAGTTTAGTCATAAGGAAGGCCTTTGGGCTCATGTATTGTGGATTGCGCTTCTATTTGGGCACTTTTAGCCAAGTCACACAGCCAGCAGCCACTCAGAATGTACTGGGAACAAGTTACAGCCAAATGTTACCAAAGTGCTTCTCTCATTCTGTAAAGGCTATTTAGACCCATTATACTTTTAAGAAAGTTGGTGTCAGTTTAGTCACAAGTAAGGCCTTTGGGCTCATGTATTGTGGATTGGGCTTCTATTTGGGCACTTTTAGCCAAGTCACACAGCCAGCAGCCACTCAGAATGTACTGGGAACCAGTTACAGCCAAACGTCACCAAAGTGCTTCTCTCAGCCTGATAAGGCTATTTTGACCAATGATTTTTTAAAGAAAATGAGTGTCAGTTTTGTCATAAGGAAGGCATTTGGGCCCATGTATAGTGCATTGGGAATCTATTTGGGCACTTTTAGGTACAACACACAGTCACCAGCCACTCAGAAAGTACTGGGAACAAGTTACAGCCAAATGTTACCGAAGTGCTTCTCTCAGCCTGAAAAGGCTATTTAGACCCATGATATTTTTAAGAAAGTGGGTGTCAGTTTAGTCATAAGGAAGGCCTTTGGGCTCATGTATTGTGGATTGGGCTTCTATTTGGGCACTTTTAGCCAAGTCACACAGCCAGCAGCCTCTCAGAATGTACTGGGAACAAGTTACAGCCAAATGTTACCAAAGTGCTTCTCTCATTCTGTAAAGGCTATTTAGACCCATTATACTTTTAAGAAAGTTGGTGTCAGTTTAGTCACAAGTAAGGCCTTTGGGCTCATGTATTGTGGATTGGGCTTCTATTTGGGCACTTTTAGCCAAGTCACACAGCCAGCAGCCACTCAGAATGTACTGGGAACCAGTTACAGCCAAACGTCACCAAAGTGCTTCTCTCAGCCTGATAAGGCTATTTTGACCAATGATTTTTTAAAGAAAATGAGTGTCAGTTTTGTCATAAGGAAGGCATTTGGGCCCATGTATAGTGCATTGGGAATCTATTTGGGCACTTTTAGGTACAACACACAGTCACCAGCCACTCAGAAAGTACTGGGAACAAGTTACAGCCAAATGTTACTGAAGTGCTTCTCTCAGCCTGAAAAGGCTATTTAGACCCATGATATTTTTAAGAAAGTGGGTGTCAGTTTAGTCATAAGGAAGGCCTTTGGGCTCACGTATTGTGGATTGGGCTTCTATTTGGGCACTTTTAGCCAAGTCACACAGCCAGCAGCCACTCAGAAAGTACTGGGAACAAGTTACAGCCAAATGTTACCGAAGTGCTTCTCTCAGCCTGAAAAGGCTATTTAGACCCATGATATTTTTAAGAAAGTGGGTGTCAGTTTAGTCATAAGGAAGGCCTTTGGGCTCATGTATTGTGGATTGGGCTTCTATTTGGGCACTTTTAGCCAAGTCACACAGCCAGCAGCCACTCAGAATGTACTGGGAACAAGTTACAGCCAAATGTTACCGAAGTGCTTCTCTCAGCCTGAAAAGGCTATTTAGACCCATGATATTTTTAAGAAAGTGGGTGTCAGTTTAGTCATAAGGAAGGCCTTTGGGCTCATGTATTGTGGATTGGGCTTCTATTTGGGCACTTTTAGCCAAGTCACACAGCCAGCAGCCACTCAGAATGTAATGGGAACAAGTTATAGTTAAACGTCACCAAAGTGCTTCTCTCGGCCTGAAAAGGCTATATTGACCAAGGATTTTTTAAAGAAAATGGGTGTCAGTTTTGTCATAAGGAAGGCATTTGGGCCCATGTATAGTGCATTGGGATTTTATTTGGGCACTTTTAGGTACAACACACAGTCACCAGCCACTCAGAATGTACTGGGAACAAGTTACAGTTAAATGTCACCAAAGTGCTTCTCTCAGCCTGAAAAGGCTATTTTGACCAATGATTTTTTAAAGAAAATGGGTGTCAGTTTTGTCATAAGGAAGGCATTTGGGCCCATGTATAGTGCATTAGGATTCTATTTGGGCACTTTTAGGTACAACACACAGTCACCAGCCACTCAGAAAGTACTGGGAACAAGTTACAGCCAAATGTTACCGAAGTGCTTCTCTCAGCCTGAAAAGGCTATTTAGACCCATTATATTTTTAAGAAAGTTGGTGTCAGTTTAGTCACAAGTAAGGCCTTTGGGCTCATGTATTGTGGATTGGGCTTCTATTTGGGCACTTTTAGCCAAGTCACACAGTCACCAGCCACTCAGAATGTACTGGGAACCAGTTACAGCCAAATGTTACCAAAGTGCTTCTCTCAGCTTGTAAAGGCTATTTAGACCCATTATATTTTTAAGAAAGTTGGTGTCAGTTTAGTCATAAGTAAGGCCTTTGGGCTCATGTATTGTGGATTGGGCTTCTATTTGGGCACTTTTAGCCAATTCACACAGTCAGCAGCCACTCAGAAAGTACTGGGAACAAGTTACAGCCAAATGTTACCGAAGTGCTTCTCTCAGCCTGAAAAGGCTATTTAGACCCATTATATTTTTAAGAAAGTTGGTGTCAGTTTAGTCACAAGCAAGGCCTTTGGGCTCATGTATTGTGGATTGGGCTTCTATTTGGGCACTTTTAGCCAAGTCACACAGCCAGCAGCCACTCAGAATGTACTGGGAACCAGTTACAGCCAAACGTCACCAAAGTGCTTCTCTCAGCCTGATAAGGCTATTTTGACCAATGATTTTTTAAAGAAAATGAGTGTCAGTTTTGTCATAAGGAAGGCATTTGGGCCCATGTATAGTGCATTGGGAATCTATTTGGGCACTTTTAGGTACAACACACAGTCACCAGCCACTCAGAAAGTACTGGGAACAAGTTACAGCCAAATGTTACCGAAGTGCTTCTCTCAGCCTGAAAAGGCTATTTAGACCCATGATATTTTTAAGAAAGTGGGTGTCAGTTTAGTCATAAGGAAGGCCTTTGGGCTCATGTATTGTGGATTGGGCTTCTATTTGGGCACTTTTAGCCAAGTCACACAGCCAGCAGCCACTCAGAATGTACTGGGAACAAGTTACAGCCAAATGTTACCGAAGTGCTTCTCTCAGCCTGAAAAGGCTATTTAGACCCATGATATTTTTAAGAAAGTGGGTGTCAGTTTAGTCATAAGGAAGGCCTTTGGGCTCATGTATTGTGGATTGGGCTTCTATTTGGGCACTTTTAGCCAAGTCACACAGCCAGCAGCCACTCAGAATGTAATGGGAACAAGTTATAGTTAAACGTCACCAAAGTGCTTCTCTCGGCCTGAAAAGGCTATATTGACCAAGGATTTTTTAAAGAAAATGGGTGTCAGTTTTGTCATAAGGAAGGCATTTGGGCCCATGTATAGTGCATTGGGATTTTATTTGGGCACTTTTAGGTACAACACACAGTCACCAGCCACTCAGAATGTACTGGGAACAAGTTACAGTTAAATGTCACCAAAGTGCTTCTCTCAGCCTGAAAAGGCTATTTTGACCAATGATTTTTTAAAGAAAAATGTCAGTTTTGTCATAAGGAAGGCATTTGGGCCCATGTATAGTGCATTAGGATTCTATTTGGGCACTTTTAGGTACAACACACAGTCACCAGCCACTCAGAAAGTACTGGGAACAAGTTACAGCCAAATGTTACCGAAGTGCTTCTCTCAGCCTGAAAAGGCTATTTAGACCCATTATATTTTTAAGAAAGTTGGTGTCAGTTTAGTCACAAGTAAGGCCTTTGGGCTCATGTATTGTGGATTGGGCTTCTATTTGGGCACTTTTAGCCAAGTCACACAGTCACCAGCCACTCAGAATGTACTGGGAACCAGTTACAGCCAAATGTTACCAAAGTGCTTCTCTCAGCCTGTAAAGGCTATTTAGACCCATTATATTTTTAAGAAAGTTGGTGTCAGTTTAGTCATAAGTAAGGCCTTTGGGCTCATGTATTGTGGATTGGGCTTCTATTTGGGCACTTTTAGCCAATTCACACAGTCAGCAGCCACTCAGAAAGTACTGGGAACAAGTTACAGCCAAATGTTACCGAAGTGCTTCTCTCAGCCTGAAAAGGCTATTTAGACCCATGATATTTTTAAGAAAGTGGGTGTCAGTTTAGTCATAAGGAAGGCCTTTGGGCTCATGTATTGTGGATTGGGCTTCTATTTGGGCACTTTTAGCCAAGTCACACAGCCAGCAGCCACTCAGAATGTACTGGGAACAAGTTACAGCCAAATGTTACCAAAGTGCTTCTCTCATTCTGTAAAGGCTATTTAGACCCATTATATTTTTAAGAAAGTTGGTGTCAGTTTAGTCACAAGCAAGGCCTTTGGGCTCATGTATTGTGGATTGGGCTTCTATTTGGGCACTTTTAGCCAAGTCACACAGCCAGCAGCCACTCAGAATGTACTGGGAACCAGTTACAGCCAAACGTCACCAAAGTGCTTCTCTCAGCCTGATAAGGCTATTTTGACCAATGATTTTTTAAAGAAAATGAGTGTCAGTTTTGTCATAAGGAAGGCATTTGGGCCCATGTATAGTGCATTGGGAATCTATTTGGGCACTTTTAGGTACAACACACAGTCACCAGCCACTCAGAAAGTACTGGGAACAAGTTACAGCCAAATGTTACCGAAGTGCTTCTCTCAGCCTGAAAAGGCTATTTAGACCCATGATATTTTTAAGAAAGTGGGTGTCAGTTTAGTCATAAGGAAGGCCTTTGGGCTCATGTATTGTGGATTGGGCTTCTATTTGGGCACTTTTAGCCAAGTCACACAGCCAGCAGCCACTCAGAATGTACTGGGAACAAGTTACAGCCAAATGTTACCAAAGTGCTTCTCTCATTCTGTAAAGGCTATTTAGACCCATTATATTTTTAACAAAGTTGGTGTCAGTTTAGTCACAAGCAAGGCCTTTGGGCTCATGTATTGTGGATTGGGCTTCTATTTGGGCACTTTTAGCCAAGTCACACAGCCAGCAGCCACTCAGAATGTACTGGGAACCAGTTACAGCCAAACGTCACCAAAGTGCTTCTCTCAGCCTGATAAGGCTATTTTGACCAATGATTTTTTAAAGAAAATGAGTGTCAGTTTTGTCATAAGGAAGGCATTTGGGCCCATGTATAGTGCATTGGGAATCTATTTGGGCACTTTTAGGTACAACACACAGTCACCAGCCACTCAGAAAGTACTGGGAACAAGTTACAGCCAAATGTTACCGAAGTGCTTCTCTCAGCCTGAAAAGGCTATTTAGACCCATGATATTTTTAAGAAAGTGGGTGTCAGTTTAGTCATAAGGAAGGCCTTTGGGCTCATGTATTGTGGATTGGGCTTCTATTTGGGCACTTTTAGCCAAGTCACACAGCCAGCAGCCACTCAGAATGTACTGGGAACAAGTTACAGCCAAATGTTACCAAAGTGCTTCTCTCATTCTGTAAAGGCTATTTAGACCCATTATATTTTTAAGAAAGTTGGTGTCAGTTTAGTCACAAGCAAGGCCTTTGGGCTCATGTATTGTGGATTGGGCTTCTATTTGGGCACTTTTAGCCAAGTCACACAGCCAGCAGCCACTCAGAATGTACTGGGAACCAGTTACAGCCAAACGTCACCAAAGTGCTTCTCTCAGCCTGATAAGGCTATTTTGACCAATGATTTTTTAAAGAAAATGAGTGTCAGTTTTGTCATAAGGAAGGCATTTGGGCCCATGTATAGTGCATTGGGAATCTATTTGGGCACTTTTAGGTACAACACACAGTCACCAGCCACTCAGAAAGTACTGGGAACAAGTTACAGCCAAATGTTACCGAAGTGCTTCTCTCAGCCTGAAAAGGCTATTTAGACCCATGATATTTTTAAGAAAGTGGGTGTCAGTTTAGTCATAAGGAAGGCCTTTCGGCTCATGTATTGTGGATTGGGCTTCTATTTGGGCACTTTTAGCAAAGTCACACAGCCAGCAGCCACTCAGAATGTACTGGGAACAAGTTACAGCCAAATGTTACCAAAGTGCTTCTCTCATTCTGTAAAGGCTATTTAGACCCATTATATTTTTAAGAAAGTTGGTGTCAGTTTAGTCACAAGTAAGGCCTTTGGGCTCATGTATTGTGGATTGGGCTTCTATTTGGGCACTTTTAGCCAAGTCACACAGTCAGCAGCCACTCAGAATGTACTGGGAACCAGTTACAGCCAAATGTTACCAAAGTGCTTCTCTCAGCCTGAAAAGGCTATTTAGACCCATGATATTTTTAAGAAAGTGGGTGTCAGTTTAGTCATAAGGAAGGCCTCTGGGCTCATGTATTGTGGATTGGGCTTCTATTTGGGCACTTTTAGCCAAGTCACACAGCCAGCAGCCACTCAGAATGTGCTGGGAACCAGTTACAGCCAAACGTCACCAAAGTGCTTCTCTCAGCCTGATAAGGCTATTTTGACCAATGATTTTTTAAAGAAAATGAGTGTCAGTTTTGTCATAAGGAAGGCATTTGGGCCCATGTATAGTGCATTGGGATTCTATCTGGGCACTTTTAGGTACAACACACAGTCACCAGCCACTCAGAAAGTACTGGGAACAAGTTACAGCCAAATGTTACCGAAGTGCTTCTCTCAGCCTGAAAAGGCTATTTAGACCCATGATATTTTTAAGAAAGTGGGTGTCAGTTTAGTCATAAGGAAGGCCTTTGGGCTCATGTATTGTGGATTGGGCTTCTATTTGGGCACTTTTAGCCAAGTCACACAGCCAGCAGCCACTCAGAATGTACTGGGAACAAGTTACAGCCAAATGTTACCAAAGTGCTTCTCTCATTCTGTAAAGGCTATTTAGACCCATTATATTTTTAAGAAAGTTGGTGTCAGTTTAGTCACAAGTAAGGCCTTTGGGCTCATGTATTGTGGATTGGGCTTCTATTTGGGCACTTTTAGCCAAGTCACACAGTCAGCAGCCACTCAGAATGTACTGGGAACCAGTTACAGCCAAATGTTACCAAAGTGCTTCTCTCATTCTGTAAAGGCTATTTAGACCCATTATATTTTTAAGAAAGTTGGTGTCAGTTTAGTCACAAGTAAGGCCTTTGGGCTCATGTATTGTGGATTGGGCTTCTATTTGGGCACTTTTAGCCAAGTCACACAGCCAGCAGCCACTCAGAATGTACTGGGAACCAGTTACAGCCAAACGTCACCAAAGTGCTTCTCTCAGCCTGATAAGGCTATTTTGACCAATGATTTTTTAAAGAAAATGAGTGTCAGTTTTGTCATAAGGAAGGCATTTGGGCCCATGTATAGTGCATTGGGAATCTATTTGGGCACTTTTAGGTACAACACACAGTCACCAGCCACTCAGAAAGTACTGGGAACAAGTTACAGCCAAATGTTACCGAAGTGCTTCTCTCAGCCTGAAAAGGCTATTTAGACCCATGATATTTTTAAGAAAGTGGGTGTCAGTTTAGTCATAAGGAAGGCCTTTGGGCTCATGTATTGTGGATTGGGCTTCTATTTGGGCACTTTTAGCCAAGTCACACAGCCAGCAGCCACTCAGAATGTACTGGGAACAAGTTACAGCCAAATGTTACCAAAGTGCTTCTCTCATTCTGTAAAGGCTATTTAGACCCATTATACTTTTAAGAAAGTTGGTGTCAGTTTAGTCACAAGTAAGGCCTTTGGGCTCATGTATTGTGGATTGGGCTTCTATTTGGGCACTTTTAGCCAAGTCACACAGCCAGCAGCCACTCAGAATGTACTGGGAACCAGTTACAGCCAAACGTCACCAAAGTGCTTCTCTCAGCCTGATAAGGCTATTTTGACCAATGATTTTTTAAAGAAAATGAGTGTCAGTTTTGTCATAAGGAAGGCATTTGGGCCCATGTATAGTGCATTGGGAATCTATTTGGGCACTTTTAGGTACAACACACAGTCACCAGCCACTCAGAAAGTACTGGGAACAAGTTACAGCCAAATGTTACTGAAGTGCTTCTCTCAGCCTGAAAAGGCTATTTAGACCCATGATATTTTTAAGAAAGTGGGTGTCAGTTTAGTCACAAGTAAGGCCTTTGGGCTCATGTATTGTGGATTGGGCTTCTATTTGGGCACTTTTAGCCAAGTCACACAGTCACCAGCCACTCAGAATGTACTGGGAACCAGTTACAGCCAAATGTTACCAAAGTGCTTCTCTCAGCCTGTAAAGGCTATTTAGACCCATTATATTTTTAAGAAAGTTGGTGTCAGTTTAGTCATAAGTAAGGCCTTTGGGCTCATGTATTGTGGATTGGGCTTCTATTTGGGCACTTTTAGCCAATTCACACAGTCAGCAGCCACTCAGAAAGTACTGGGAACAAGTTACAGCCAAATGTTACCGAAGTGCTTCTCTCAGCCTGAAAAGGCTATTTAGACCCATGATATTTTTAAGAAAGTGGGTGTCAGTTTAGTCATAAGGAAGGCCTTTGGGCTCATGTATTGTGGATTGGGCTTCTATTTGGGCACTTTTAGCCAAGTCACACAGCCAGCAGCCACTCAGAATGTACTGGGAACAAGTTACAGCCAAATGTTACCAAAGTGCTTCTCTCATTCTGTAAAGGCTATTTAGACCCATTATATTTTTAAGAAAGTTGGTGTCAGTTTAGTCACAAGCAAGGCCTTTGGGCTCATGTATTGTGGATTGGGCTTCTATTTGGGCACTTTTAGCCAAGTCACACAGCCAGCAGCCACTCAGAATGTACTGGGAACCAGTTACAGCCAAACGTCACCAAAGTGCTTCTCTCAGCCTGATAAGGCTATTTTGACCAATGATTTTTTAAAGAAAATGAGTGTCAGTTTTGTCATAAGGAAGGCATTTGGGCCCATGTATAGTGCATTGGGAATCTATTTGGGCACTTTTAGGTACAACACACAGTCACCAGCCACTCAGAAAGTACTGGGAACAAGTTACAGCCAAATGTTACCGAAGTGCTTCTCTCAGCCTGAAAAGGCTATTTAGACCCATGATATTTTTAAGAAAGTGGGTGTCAGTTTAGTCATAAGGAAGGCCTTTGGGCTCATGTATTGTGGATTGGGCTTCTATTTGGGCACTTTTAGCCAAGTCACACAGCCAGCAGCCACTCAGAATGTACTGGGAACAAGTTACAGCCAAATGTTACCAAAGTGCTTCTCTCATTCTGTAAAGGCTATTTAGACCCATTATATTTTTAACAAAGTTGGTGTCAGTTTAGTCACAAGCAAGGCCTTTGGGCTCATGTATTGTGGATTGGGCTTCTATTTGGGCACTTTTAGCCAAGTCACACAGCCAGCAGCCACTCAGAATGTACTGGGAACCAGTTACAGCCAAACGTCACCAAAGTGCTTCTCTCAGCCTGATAAGGCTATTTTGACCAATGATTTTTTAAAGAAAATGAGTGTCAGTTTTGTCATAAGGAAGGCATTTGGGCCCATGTATAGTGCATTGGGAATCTATTTGGGCACTTTTAGGTACAACACACAGTCACCAGCCACTCAGAAAGTACTGGGAACAAGTTACAGCCAAATGTTACCGAAGTGCTTCTCTCAGCCTGAAAAGGCTATTTAGACCCATGATATTTTTAAGAAAGTGGGTGTCAGTTTAGTCATAAGGAAGGCCTTTGGGCTCATGTATTGTGGATTGGGCTTCTATTTGGGCACTTTTAGCCAAGTCACACAGCCAGCAGCCACTCAGAATGTACTGGGAACAAGTTACAGCCAAATGTTACCAAAGTGCTTCTCTCATTCTGTAAAGGCTATTTAGACCCATTATATTTTTAAGAAAGTTGGTGTCAGTTTAGTCACAAGCAAGGCCTTTGGGCTCATGTATTGTGGATTGGGCTTCTATTTGGGCACTTTTAGCCAAGTCACACAGCCAGCAGCCACTCAGAATGTACTGGGAACCAGTTACAGCCAAACGTCACCAAAGTGCTTCTCTCAGCCTGATAAGGCTATTTTGACCAATGATTTTTTAAAGAAAATGAGTGTCAGTTTTGTCATAAGGAAGGCATTTGGGCCCATGTATAGTGCATTGGGAATCTATTTGGGCACTTTTAGGTACAACACACAGTCACCAGCCACTCAGAAAGTACTGGGAACAAGTTACAGCCAAATGTTACCGAAGTGCTTCTCTCAGCCTGAAAAGGCTATTTAGACCCATGATATTTTTAAGAAAGTGGGTGTCAGTTTAGTCATAAGGAAGGCCTTTCGGCTCATGTATTGTGGATTGGGCTTCTATTTGGGCACTTTTAGCAAAGTCACACAGCCAGCAGCCACTCAGAATGTACTGGGAACAAGTTACAGCCAAATGTTACCAAAGTGCTTCTCTCATTCTGTAAAGGCTATTTAGACCCATTATATTTTTAAGAAAGTTGGTGTCAGTTTAGTCACAAGTAAGGCCTTTGGGCTCATGTATTGTGGATTGGGCTTCTATTTGGGCACTTTTAGCCAAGTCACACAGTCAGCAGCCACTCAGAATGTACTGGGAACCAGTTACAGCCAAATGTTACCAAAGTGCTTCTCTCAGCCTGAAAAGGCTATTTAGACCCATGATATTTTTAAGAAAGTGGGTGTCAGTTTAGTCATAAGGAAGGCCTCTGGGCTCATGTATTGTGGATTGGGCTTCTATTTGGGCACTTTTAGCCAAGTCACACAGCCAGCAGCCACTCAGAATGTGCTGGGAACCAGTTACAGCCAAACGTCACCAAAGTGCTTCTCTCAGCCTGATAAGGCTATTTTGACCAATGATTTTTTAAAGAAAATGAGTGTCAGTTTTGTCATAAGGAAGGCATTTGGGCCCATGTATAGTGCATTGGGATTCTATCTGGGCACTTTTAGGTACAACACACAGTCACCAGCCACTCAGAAAGTACTGGGAACAAGTTACAGCCAAATGTTACCGAAGTGCTTCTCTCAGCCTGAAAAGGCTATTTAGACCCATGATATTTTTAAGAAAGTGGGTGTCAGTTTAGTCATAAGGAAGGCCTTTGGGCTCATGTATTGTGGATTGGGCTTCTATTTGGGCACTTTTAGCCAAGTCACACAGCCAGCAGCCACTCAGAATGTACTGGGAACAAGTTACAGCCAAATGTTACCAAAGTGCTTCTCTCATTCTGTAAAGGCTATTTAGACCCATTATATTTTTAAGAAAGTTGGTGTCAGTTTAGTCACAAGTAAGGCCTTTGGGCTCATGTATTGTGGATTGGGCTTCTATTTGGGCACTTTTAGCCAAGTCACACAGTCAGCAGCCACTCAGAATGTACTGGGAACCAGTTACAGCCAAATGTTACCAAAGTGCTTCTCTCATTCTGTAAAGGCTATTTAGACCCATTATATTTTTAAGAAAGTTGGTGTCAGTTTAGTCACAAGTAAGGCCTTTGGGCTCATGTATTGTGGATTGGGCTTCTATTTGGGCACTTTTAGCCAAGTCACACAGCCAGCAGCCACTCAGAATGTACTGGGAACCAGTTACAGCCAAACGTCACCAAAGTGCTTCTCTCAGCCTGATAAGGCTATTTTGACCAATGATTTTTTAAAGAAAATGAGTGTCAGTTTTGTCATAAGGAAGGCATTTGGGCCCATGTATAGTGCATTGGGAATCTATTTGGGCACTTTTAGGTACAACACACAGTCACCAGCCACTCAGAAAGTACTGGGAACAAGTTACAGCCAAATGTTACCGAAGTGCTTCTCTCAGCCTGAAAAGGCTATTTAGACCCATGATATTTTTAAGAAAGTGGGTGTCAGTTTAGTCATAAGGAAGGCCTTTGGGCTCATGTATTGTGGATTGGGCTTCTATTTGGGCACTTTTAGCCAAGTCACACAGCCAGCAGCCACTCAGAATGTACTGGGAACAAGTTACAGCCAAATGTTACCAAAGTGCTTCTCTCATTCTGTAAAGGCTATTTAGACCCATTATACTTTTAAGAAAGTTGGTGTCAGTTTAGTCACAAGTAAGGCCTTTGGGCTCATGTATTGTGGATTGGGCTTCTATTTGGGCACTTTTAGCCAAGTCACACAGCCAGCAGCCACTCAGAATGTACTGGGAACCAGTTACAGCCAAACGTCACCAAAGTGCTTCTCTCAGCCTGATAAGGCTATTTTGACCAATGATTTTTTAAAGAAAATGAGTGTCAGTTTTGTCATAAGGAAGGCATTTGGGCCCATGTATAGTGCATTGGGAATCTATTTGGGCACTTTTAGGTACAACACACAGTCACCAGCCACTCAGAAAGTACTGGGAACAAGTTACAGCCAAATGTTACTGAAGTGCTTCTCTCAGCCTGAAAAGGCTATTTAGACCCATGATATTTTTAAGAAAGTGGGTGTCAGTTTAGTCATAAGGAAGGCCTTTGGGCTCATGTATTGTGGATTGGGCTTCTATTTGGGCACTTTTAGCCAAGTCACACAGCCAGCAGCCACTCAGAAAGTACTGGGAACAAGTTACAGCCAAATGTTACCGAAGTGCTTCTCTCAGCCTGAAAAGGCTATTTAGACCCATGATATTTTTAAGAAAGTGGGTGTCAGTTTAGTCATAAGGAAGGCCTTTGGGCTCATGTATTGTGGATTGCGCTTCTATTTGGGCACTTTTAGCCAAGTCACACAGCCAGCAGCCACTCAGAATGTACTGGGAACAAGTTACAGCCAAATGTTACCAAAGTGCTTCTCTCATTCTGTAAAGGCTATTTAGACCCATTATACTTTTAAGAAAGTTGGTGTCAGTTTAGTCACAAGTAAGGCCTTTGGGCTCATGTATTGTGGATTGGGCTTCTATTTGGGCACTTTTAGCCAAGTCACACAGCCAGCAGCCACTCAGAATGTACTGGGAACCAGTTACAGCCAAACGTCACCAAAGTGCTTCTCTCAGCCTGATAAGGCTATTTTGACCAATGATTTTTTAAAGAAAATGAGTGTCAGTTTTGTCATAAGGAAGGCATTTGGGCCCATGTATAGTGCATTGGGAATCTATTTGGGCACTTTTAGGTACAACACACAGTCACCAGCCACTCAGAAAGTACTGGGAACAAGTTACAGCCAAATGTTACCGAAGTGCTTCTCTCAGCCTGAAAAGGCTATTTAGACCCATGATATTTTTAAGAAAGTGGGTGTCAGTTTAGTCATAAGGAAGGCCTTTGGGCTCATGTATTGTGGATTGGGCTTCTATTTGGGCACTTTTAGCCAAGTCACACAGCCAGCAGCCACTCAGAATGTACTGGGAACAAGTTACAGCCAAATGTTACCAAAGTGCTTCTCTCATTCTGTAAAGGCTATTTAGACCCATTATACTTTTAAGAAAGTTGGTGTCAGTTTAGTCACAAGTAAGGCCTTTGGGCTCATGTATTGTGGATTGGGCTTCTATTTGGGCACTTTTAGCCAAGTCACACAGCCAGCAGCCACTCAGAATGTACTGGGAACCAGTTACAGCCAAACGTCACCAAAGTGCTTCTCTCAGCCTGATAAGGCTATTTTGACCAATGATTTTTTAAAGAAAATGAGTGTCAGTTTTGTCATAAGGAAGGCATTTGGGCCCATGTATAGTGCATTGGGAATCTATTTGGGCACTTTTAGGTACAACACACAGTCACCAGCCACTCAGAAAGTACTGGGAACAAGTTACAGCCAAATGTTACTGAAGTGCTTCTCTCAGCCTGAAAAGGCTATTTAGACCCATGATATTTTTAAGAAAGTGGGTGTCAGTTTAGTCATAAGGAAGGCCTTTGGGCTCATGTATTGTGGATTGGGCTTCTATTTGGGCACTTTTAGCCAAGTCACACAGCCAGCAGCCACTCAGAAAGTACTGGGAACAAGTTACAGCCAAATGTTACCGAAGTGCTTCTCTCAGCCTGAAAAGGCTATTTAGACCCATGATATTTTTAAGAAAGTGAGTGTCAGTTTAGTCATAAGGAAGGCCTTTGGGCTCATGTATTGTGGATTGGGCTTCTATTTGGGCACTTTTAGCCAAGTCACACAGCCAGCAGCCACTCAGAATGTACTGGGAACAAGTTACAGCCAAATGTTACCGAAGTGCTTCTCTCAGCCTGAAAAGGCTATTTAGACCCGACAGCCAAATGTTACCGAAGTGCTTCTCTCAGCCTGAAAAGGCTATTTAGACCCATGATATTTTTAAGAAAGTGAGTGTCAGTTTAGTCATAAGGAAGGCCTTTGGGCTCATGTATTGTGGATTGGGCTTCTATTTGGGCACTTTTAGCCAAGTCACACAGCCAGCAGCCACTCAGAATGTACTGGGAACAAGTTACAGCCAAATGTTACCGAAGTGCTTCTCTCAGCCTGAAAAGGCTATTTAGACCCATGATATTTTTAAGAAAGTGGGTGTCAGTTTAGTCATAAGGAAGGCCTTTGGGCTCATGTATTGTGGATTGGGCTTCTATTTGGGCACTTTTAGCCAAGTCACACAGCCAGCAGCCACTCAGAATGTAATGGGAACAAGTTATAGTTAAACGTCACCAAAGTGCTTCTCTCGGCCTGAAAAGGCTATATTGACCAAGGATTTTTTAAAGAAAATGGGTGTCAGTTTTGTCATAAGGAAGGCATTTGGGCCCATGTATAGTGCATTGGGATTTTATTTGGGCACTTTTAGGTACAACACACAGTCACCAGCCACTCAGAATGTACTGGGAACAAGTTACAGTTAAATGTCACCAAAGTGCTTCTCTCAGCCTGAAAAGGCTATTTTGACCAATGATTTTTTAAAGAAAATGGGTGTCAGTTTTGTCATAAGGAAGGCATTTGGGCCCATGTATAGTGCATTAGGATTCTATTTGGGCACTTTTAGGTACAACACACAGTCACCAGCCACTCAGAAAGTACTGGGAACAAGTTACAGCCAAATGTTACCGAAGTGCTTCTCTCAGCCTGAAAAGGCTATTTAGACCCATTATATTTTTAAGAAAGTTGGTGTCAGTTTAGTCACAAGTAAGGCCTTTGGGCTCATGTATTGTGGATTGGGCTTCTATTTGGGCACTTTTAGCCAAGTCACACAGTCACCAGCCACTCAGAATGTACTGGGAACCAGTTACAGCCAAATGTTACCAAAGTGCTTCTCTCAGCTTGTAAAGGCTATTTAGACCCATTATATTTTTAAGAAAGTTGGTGTCAGTTTAGTCATAAGTAAGGCCTTTGGGCTCATGTATTGTGGATTGGGCTTCTATTTGGGCACTTTTAGCCAATTCACACAGTCAGCAGCCACTCAGAAAGTACTGGGAACAAGTTACAGCCAAATGTTACCGAAGTGCTTCTCTCAGCCTGAAAAGGCTATTTAGACCCATTATATTTTTAAGAAAGTTGGTGTCAGTTTAGTCACAAGCAAGGCCTTTGGGCTCATGTATTGTGGATTGGGCTTCTATTTGGGCACTTTTAGCCAAGTCACACAGCCAGCAGCCACTCAGAATGTACTGGGAACCAGTTACAGCCAAACGTCACCAAAGTGCTTCTCTCAGCCTGATAAGGCTATTTTGACCAATGATTTTTTAAAGAAAATGAGTGTCAGTTTTGTCATAAGGAAGGCATTTGGGCCCATGTATAGTGCATTGGGAATCTATTTGGGCACTTTTAGGTACAACACACAGTCACCAGCCACTCAGAAAGTACTGGGAACAAGTTACAGCCAAATGTTACCGAAGTGCTTCTCTCAGCCTGAAAAGGCTATTTAGACCCATGATATTTTTAAGAAAGTGGGTGTCAGTTTAGTCATAAGGAAGGCCTTTGGGCTCATGTATTGTGGATTGGGCTTCTATTTGGGCACTTTTAGCCAAGTCACACAGCCAGCAGCCACTCAGAATGTACTGGGAACAAGTTACAGCCAAATGTTACCGAAGTGCTTCTCTCAGCCTGAAAAGGCTATTTAGACCCATGATATTTTTAAGAAAGTGGGTGTCAGTTTAGTCATAAGGAAGGCCTTTGGGCTCATGTATTGTGGATTGGGCTTCTATTTGGGCACTTTTAGCCAAGTCACACAGCCAGCAGCCACTCAGAATGTAATGGGAACAAGTTATAGTTAAACGTCACCAAAGTGCTTCTCTCGGCCTGAAAAGGCTATATTGACCAAGGATTTTTTAAAGAAAATGGGTGTCAGTTTTGTCATAAGGAAGGCATTTGGGCCCATGTATAGTGCATTGGGATTTTATTTGGGCACTTTTAGGTACAACACACAGTCACCAGCCACTCAGAATGTACTGGGAACAAGTTACAGTTAAATGTCACCAAAGTGCTTCTCTCAGCCTGAAAAGGCTATTTTGACCAATGATTTTTTAAAGAAAAATGTCAGTTTTGTCATAAGGAAGGCATTTGGGCCCATGTATAGTGCATTAGGATTCTATTTGGGCACTTTTAGGTACAACACACAGTCACCAGCCACTCAGAAAGTACTGGGAACAAGTTACAGCCAAATGTTACCGAAGTGCTTCTCTCAGCCTGAAAAGGCTATTTAGACCCATTATATTTTTAAGAAAGTTGGTGTCAGTTTAGTCACAAGTAAGGCCTTTGGGCTCATGTATTGTGGATTGGGCTTCTATTTGGGCACTTTTAGCCAAGTCACACAGTCACCAGCCACTCAGAATGTACTGGGAACCAGTTACAGCCAAATGTTACCAAAGTGCTTCTCTCAGCCTGTAAAGGCTATTTAGACCCATTATATTTTTAAGAAAGTTGGTGTCAGTTTAGTCATAAGTAAGGCCTTTGGGCTCATGTATTGTGGATTGGGCTTCTATTTGGGCACTTTTAGCCAATTCACACAGTCAGCAGCCACTCAGAAAGTACTGGGAACAAGTTACAGCCAAATGTTACCGAAGTGCTTCTCTCAGCCTGAAAAGGCTATTTAGACCCATGATATTTTTAAGAAAGTGGGTGTCAGTTTAGTCATAAGGAAGGCCTTTGGGCTCATGTATTGTGGATTGGGCTTCTATTTGGGCACTTTTAGCCAAGTCACACAGCCAGCAGCCACTCAGAATGTACTGGGAACAAGTTACAGCCAAATGTTACCAAAGTGCTTCTCTCATTCTGTAAAGGCTATTTAGACCCATTATATTTTTAAGAAAGTTGGTGTCAGTTTAGTCACAAGCAAGGCCTTTGGGCTCATGTATTGTGGATTGGGCTTCTATTTGGGCACTTTTAGCCAAGTCACACAGCCAGCAGCCACTCAGAATGTACTGGGAACCAGTTACAGCCAAACGTCACCAAAGTGCTTCTCTCAGCCTGATAAGGCTATTTTGACCAATGATTTTTTAAAGAAAATGAGTGTCAGTTTTGTCATAAGGAAGGCATTTGGGCCCATGTATAGTGCATTGGGAATCTATTTGGGCACTTTTAGGTACAACACACAGTCACCAGCCACTCAGAAAGAACTGGGAACAAGTTACAGCCAAATGTTACCGAAGTGCTTCTCTCAGCCTGAAAAGGCTATTTAGACCCTTGATATTTTTAAGAAAGTGGGTGTCAGTTTAGTCATAAGGAAGGCCTTTGGGCTCATGTATTGTGGATTGGGCTTCTATTTGGGCACTTTTAGCCAAGTCACACAGCCAGCAGCCACTCAGAATGTACTGGGAACAAGTTACAGCCAAATGTTACCAAAGTGCTTCTCTCATTCTGTAAAGGCTATTTAGACCCATTATATTTTTAAGAAAGTTGGTGTCAGTTTAGTCACAAGTAAGGCCTTTGGGCTCATGTATTGTGGATTGGGCTTCTATTTGGGCACTTTTAGCCAAGTCACACAGTCAGCAGCCACTCAGAATGTACTGGGAACCAGTTACAGCCAAATGTTACCAAAGTGCTTCTCTCAGCCTGAAAAGGCTATTTAGACCCATGATATTTTTAAGAAAGTGGGTGTCAGTTTAGTCATAAGGAAGGCCTCTGGGCTCATGTATTGTGGATTGGGCTTCTATTTGGGCACTTTTAGCCAAGTCACACAGCCAGCAGCCACTCAGAATGTGCTGGGAACCAGTTACAGCCAAACGTCACCAAAGTGCTTCTCTCAGCCTGATAAGGCTATTTTGACCAATGATTTTTTAAAGAAAATGAGTGTCAGTTTTGTCATAAGGAAGGCATTTGGGCCCATGTATAGTGCATTGGGATTCTATCTGGGCACTTTTAGGTACAACACACAGTCACCAGCCACTCAGAAAGTACTGGGAACAAGTTACAGCCAAATGTTACCGAAGTGCTTCTCTCAGCCTGAAAAGGCTATTTAGACCCATGATATTTTTAAGAAAGTGGGTGTCAGTTTAGTCATAAGGAAGGCCTTTGGGCTCATGTATTGTGGATTGGGCTTCTATTTGGGCACTTTTAGCCAAGTCACACAGCCAGCAGCCACTCAGAATGTACTGGGAACAAGTTACAGCCAAATGTTACCAAAGTGCTTCTCTCATTCTGTAAAGGCTATTTAGACCCATGATATTTTTAAGAAAGTTGGTGTCAGTTTAGTCACAAGTAAGGCCTTTGGGCTCATGTATTGTGGATTGGGCTTCTATTTGGGCACTTTTAGCCAAGTCACACAGTCAGCAGCCACTCAGAATGTACTGGGAACCAGTTACAGCCAAATGTTACCAAAGTGCTTCTCTCATTCTGTAAAGGCTATTTAGACCCATTATATTTTTAAGAAAGTCGGTGTCAGTTTAGTCACAAGTAAGGCCTTTGGGCTCATGTATTGTGGATTGGGCTTCTATTTGGGCACTTTTAGCCAAGTCACACAGCCAGCAGCCACTCAGAATGTACTGGGAACCAGTTACAGCCAAACGTCACCAAAGTGCTTCTCTCAGCCTGATAAGGCTATTTTGACCAATGATTTTTTAAAGAAAATGAGTGTCAGTTTTGTCATAAGGAAGGCATTTGGGCCCATGTATAGTGCATTGGGAATCTATTTGGGCACTTTTAGGTACAACACACAGTCACCAGCCACTCAGAAAGTACTGGGAACAAGTTACAGCCAAATGTTACCGAAGTGCTTCTCTCAGCCTGAAAAGGCTATTTAGACCCATGATATTTTTAAGAAAGTGGGTGTCAGTTTAGTCATAAGGAAGGCCTTTGGGCTCATGTATTGTGGATTGGGCTTCTATTTGGGCACTTTTAGCCAAGTCACACAGCCAGCAGCCACTCAGAATGTACTGGGAACCAGTTACAGCCAAACGTCACCAAAGTGCTTCTCTCAGCCTGATAAGGCTATTTTGACCAATGATTTTTTAAAGAAAATGAGTGTCAGTTTTGTCATAAGGAAGGCATTTGGGCCCATGTATAGTGCATTGGGAATCTATTTGGGCACTTTTAGGTACAACACACAGTCACCAGCCACTCAGAAAGTACTGGGAACAAGTTACAGCCAAATGTTACTGAAGTGCTTCTCTCAGCCTGAAAAGGCTATTTAGACCCATGATATTTTTAAGAAAGTGGGTGTCAGTTTAGTCATAAGGAAGGCCTTTGGGCTCATGTATTGTGGATTGGGCTTCTATTTGGGCACTTTTAGCCAAGTCACACAGCCAGCAGCCACTCAGAAAGTACTGGGAACAAGTTACAGCCAAATGTTACCGAAGTGCTTCTCTCAGCCTGAAAAGGCTATTTAGACCCATGATATTTTTAAGAAAGTGGGTGTCAGTTTAGTCATAAGGAAGGCCTTTGGGCTTATGTATTGTGGATTGGGCTTCTATTTGGGCACTTTTAGCCAAGTCACACAGCCAGCAGCCACTCAGAATGTACTGGGAACAAGTTACAGCCAAATGTTACCAAAGTGCTTCTCTCATTCTGTAAAGGCTATTTAGACCCATTATACTTTTAAGAAAGTTGGTGTCAGTTTAGTCACAAGTAAGGCCTTTGGGCTCATGTATTGTGGATTGGGCTTCTATTTGGGCACTTTTAGCCAAGTCACACAGCCAGCAGCCACTCAGAATGTACTGGGAACCAGTTACAGCCAAACGTCACCAAAGTGCTTCTCTCAGCCTGATAAGGCTATTTTGACCAATGATTTTTTAAAGAAAATGAGTGTCAGTTTTGTCATAAGGAAGGCATTTGGGCCCATGTATAGTGCATTGGGAATCTATTTGGGCACTTTTAGGTACAACACACAGTCACCAGCCACTCAGAAAGTACTGGGAACAAGTTACAGCCAAATGTTACCGAAGTGCTTCTCTCAGCCTGAAAAGGCTATTTAGACCCATGATATTTTTAAGAAAGTGGGTGTCAGTTTAGTCATAAGGAAGGCCTTTGGGCTCATGTATTGTGGATTGGGCTTCTATTTGGGCACTTTTAGCCAAGTCACACAGCCAGCAGCCACTCAGAATGTACTGGGAACAAGTTACAGCCAAATGTTACCAAAGTGCTTCTCTCATTCTGTAAAGGCTATTTAGACCCATTATACTTTTAAGAAAGTTGGTGTCAGTTTAGTCACAAGTAAGGCCTTTGGGCTCATGTATTGTGGATTGGGCTTCTATTTGGGCACTTTTAGCCAAGTCACACAGCCAGCAGCCACTCAGAATGTACTGGGAACCAGTTACAGCCAAACGTCACCAAAGTGCTTCTCTCAGCCTGATAAGGCTATTTTGACCAATGATTTTTTAAAGAAAATGAGTGTCAGTTTTGTCATAAGGAAGGCATTTGGGCCCATGTATAGTGCATTGGGAATCTATTTGGGCACTT
Source organism: Gymnoscopelus microlampas (assembly GCF_963454915.1). Lineage (NCBI taxonomy): Eukaryota > Metazoa > Chordata > Actinopteri > Myctophiformes > Myctophidae > Gymnoscopelus > Gymnoscopelus microlampas. The sequence goes on along the minus strand of NW_028155862.1, from coordinate 1,638,613 downwards.
TTAGGTACAACACACAGTCACCAGCCACTCAGAAAGTACTGGGAACAAGTTACAGCCAAATGTTACTGAAGTGCTTCTCTCAGCCTGAAAAGGCTATTTAGACCCATGATATTTTTAAGAAAGTGGGTGTCAGTTTAGTCATAAGGAAGGCCTTTGGGCTCATGTATTGTGGATTGGGCTTCTATTTGGGCACTTTTAGCCAAGTCACACAGCCAGCAGCCACTCAGAATGTACTGGGAACAAGTTACAGCCAAATGTTACCGAAGTGCTTCTCTCAGCCTGAAAAGGCTATTTAGACCCATGATATTTTTAAGAACTGGGTGTCAGTTTAGTCATAAGGAAGGCCTTTGGGCTCATGTATTGTGGATTGGGCTTCTATTTGGGCACTTTTAGCCAAGTCAAACAGCCAGCAGCCACTCAGAATGTACTGGGAACAAGTTACAGCCAAATGTTACCGAAGTGCTTCTCTCATTCTGTAAAGGCTATTTAGACCCATTATATTTTTAAGAAAGTTGGTGTCAGTTTAGTCACAAGTAAGGCCTTTGGGCTCATGTATTGTGGATTGGGCTTCTATTTGGGCACTTTTAGCCAAGTCACACAGTCAGCAGCCACTCAGAATGTACTGGGAACCAGTTACAGCCAAATGTTACCGAAGTGCTTCTCTCAGCCTGAAAAGGCTATTTAGACCCATGATATTTTTAAGAAAGTGGGTGTCAGTTTAGTCATAAGGAAGGCCTTTGGGCTCATGTATTGTGGATTGGGCTTCTATTTGGGCACTTTTAGCCAAGTCACACAGCCAGCAGCCACTCAGAATGTAATGGGAACAAGTTATAGTTAAACGTCACCAAAGTGCTTCTCTCGGCCTGAAAAGGCTATATTGACCAAGGATTTTTTAAAGAAAATGGGTGTCAGTTTTGTCATAAGGAAGGCATTTGGGCCCATGTATAGTGCATTGGGATTTTATTTGGGCACTTTTAGGTACAACACACAGTCACCAGCCACTCAGAATGTACTGGGAACAAGTTACAGTTAAATGTCACCAAAGTGCTTCTCTCAGCCTGAAAAGGCTATTTTGACCAATGATTTTTTAAAGAAAATGGGTGTCAGTTTTGTCATAAGGAAGGCATTTGGGCCCATGTATAGTGCATTAGGATTCTATTTGGGCACTTTTAGGTACAACACACAGTCACCAGCCACTCAGAAAGTACTGGGAACAAGTTACAGCCAAATGTTACCGAAGTGCTTCTCTCAGCCTGAAAAGGCTATTTAGACCCATTATATTTTTAAGAAAGTTGGTGTCAGTTTAGTCACAAGTAAGGCCTTTGGGCTCATGTATTGTGGATTGGGCTTCTATTTGGGCACTTTTAGCCAAGTCACACAGTCACCAGCCACTCAGAATGTACTGGGAACCAGTTACAGCCAAATGTTACCAAAGTGCTTCTCTCAGCTTGTAAAGGCTATTTAGACCCATTATATTTTTAAGAAAGTTGGTGTCAGTTTAGTCATAAGTAAGGCCTTTGGGCTCATGTATTGTGGATTGGGCTTCTATTTGGGCACTTTTAGCCAATTCACACAGTCAGCAGCCACTCAGAAAGTACTGGGAACAAGTTACAGCCAAATGTTACCGAAGTGCTTCTCTCAGCCTGAAAAGGCTATTTAGACCCATTATATTTTTAAGAAAGTTGGTGTCAGTTTAGTCACAAGCAAGGCCTTTGGGCTCATGTATTGTGGATTGGGCTTCTATTTGGGCACTTTTAGCCAAGTCACACAGCCAGCAGCCACTCAGAATGTACTGGGAACCAGTTACAGCCAAACGTCACCAAAGTGCTTCTCTCAGCCTGATAAGGCTATTTTGACCAATGATTTTTTAAAGAAAATGAGTGTCAGTTTTGTCATAAGGAAGGCATTTGGGCCCATGTATAGTGCATTGGGAATCTATTTGGGCACTTTTAGGTACAACACACAGTCACCAGCCACTCAGAAAGTACTGGGAACAAGTTACAGCCAAATGTTACCGAAGTGCTTCTCTCAGCCTGAAAAGGCTATTTAGACCCATGATATTTTTAAGAAAGTGGGTGTCAGTTTAGTCATAAGGAAGGCCTTTGGGCTCATGTATTGTGGATTGGGCTTCTATTTGGGCACTTTTAGCCAAGTCACACAGCCAGCAGCCACTCAGAATGTACTGGGAACAAGTTACAGCCAAATGTTACCGAAGTGCTTCTCTCAGCCTGAAAAGGCTATTTAGACCCATGATATTTTTAAGAAAGTGGGTGTCAGTTTAGTCATAAGGAAGGCCTTTGGGCTCATGTATTGTGGATTGGGCTTCTATTTGGGCACTTTTAGCCAAGTCACACAGCCAGCAGCCACTCAGAATGTAATGGGAACAAGTTATAGTTAAACGTCACCAAAGTGCTTCTCTCGGCCTGAAAAGGCTATATTGACCAAGGATTTTTTAAAGAAAATGGGTGTCAGTTTTGTCATAAGGAAGGCATTTGGGCCCATGTATAGTGCATTGGGATTTTATTTGGGCACTTTTAGGTACAACACACAGTCACCAGCCACTCAGAATGTACTGGGAACAAGTTACAGTTAAATGTCACCAAAGTGCTTCTCTCAGCCTGAAAAGGCTATTTTGACCAATGATTTTTTAAAGAAAAATGTCAGTTTTGTCATAAGGAAGGCATTTGGGCCCATGTATAGTGCATTAGGATTCTATTTGGGCACTTTTAGGTACAACACACAGTCACCAGCCACTCAGAAAGTACTGGGAACAAGTTACAGCCAAATGTTACCGAAGTGCTTCTCTCAGCCTGAAAAGGCTATTTAGACCCATTATATTTTTAAGAAAGTTGGTGTCAGTTTAGTCACAAGTAAGGCCTTTGGGCTCATGTATTGTGGATTGGGCTTCTATTTGGGCACTTTTAGCCAAGTCACACAGTCACCAGCCACTCAGAATGTACTGGGAACCAGTTACAGCCAAATGTTACCAAAGTGCTTCTCTCAGCCTGTAAAGGCTATTTAGACCCATTATATTTTTAAGAAAGTTGGTGTCAGTTTAGTCATAAGTAAGGCCTTTGGGCTCATGTATTGTGGATTGGGCTTCTATTTGGGCACTTTTAGCCAATTCACACAGTCAGCAGCCACTCAGAAAGTACTGGGAACAAGTTACAGCCAAATGTTACCGAAGTGCTTCTCTCAGCCTGAAAAGGCTATTTAGACCCATGATATTTTTAAGAAAGTGGGTGTCAGTTTAGTCATAAGGAAGGCCTTTGGGCTCATGTATTGTGGATTGGGCTTCTATTTGGGCACTTTTAGCCAAGTCACACAGCCAGCAGCCACTCAGAATGTACTGGGAACAAGTTACAGCCAAATGTTACCAAAGTGCTTCTCTCATTCTGTAAAGGCTATTTAGACCCATTATATTTTTAAGAAAGTTGGTGTCAGTTTAGTCACAAGCAAGGCCTTTGGGCTCATGTATTGTGGATTGGGCTTCTATTTGGGCACTTTTAGCCAAGTCACACAGCCAGCAGCCACTCAGAATGTACTGGGAACCAGTTACAGCCAAACGTCACCAAAGTGCTTCTCTCAGCCTGATAAGGCTATTTTGACCAATGATTTTTTAAAGAAAATGAGTGTCAGTTTTGTCATAAGGAAGGCATTTGGGCCCATGTATAGTGCATTGGGAATCTATTTGGGCACTTTTAGGTACAACACACAGTCACCAGCCACTCAGAAAGAACTGGGAACAAGTTACAGCCAAATGTTACCGAAGTGCTTCTCTCAGCCTGAAAAGGCTATTTAGACCCTTGATATTTTTAAGAAAGTGGGTGTCAGTTTAGTCATAAGGAAGGCCTTTGGGCTCATGTATTGTGGATTGGGCTTCTATTTGGGCACTTTTAGCCAAGTCACACAGCCAGCAGCCACTCAGAATGTACTGGGAACAAGTTACAGCCAAATGTTACCAAAGTGCTTCTCTCATTCTGTAAAGGCTATTTAGACCCATTATATTTTTAAGAAAGTTGGTGTCAGTTTAGTCACAAGTAAGGCCTTTGGGCTCATGTATTGTGGATTGGGCTTCTATTTGGGCACTTTTAGCCAAGTCACACAGTCAGCAGCCACTCAGAATGTACTGGGAACCAGTTACAGCCAAATGTTACCAAAGTGCTTCTCTCAGCCTGAAAAGGCTATTTAGACCCATGATATTTTTAAGAAAGTGGGTGTCAGTTTAGTCATAAGGAAGGCCTCTGGGCTCATGTATTGTGGATTGGGCTTCTATTTGGGCACTTTTAGCCAAGTCACACAGCCAGCAGCCACTCAGAATGTGCTGGGAACCAGTTACAGCCAAACGTCACCAAAGTGCTTCTCTCAGCCTGATAAGGCTATTTTGACCAATGATTTTTTAAAGAAAATGAGTGTCAGTTTTGTCATAAGGAAGGCATTTGGGCCCATGTATAGTGCATTGGGATTCTATCTGGGCACTTTTAGGTACAACACACAGTCACCAGCCACTCAGAAAGTACTGGGAACAAGTTACAGCCAAATGTTACCGAAGTGCTTCTCTCAGCCTGAAAAGGCTATTTAGACCCATGATATTTTTAAGAAAGTGGGTGTCAGTTTAGTCATAAGGAAGGCCTTTGGGCTCATGTATTGTGGATTGGGCTTCTATTTGGGCACTTTTAGCCAAGTCACACAGCCAGCAGCCACTCAGAATGTACTGGGAACAAGTTACAGCCAAATGTTACCAAAGTGCTTCTCTCATTCTGTAAAGGCTATTTAGACCCATTATATTTTTAAGAAAGTTGGTGTCAGTTTAGTCACAAGTAAGGCCTTTGGGCTCATGTATTGTGGATTGGGCTTCTATTTGGGCACTTTTAGCCAAGTCACACAGTCAGCAGCCACTCAGAATGTACTGGGAACCAGTTACAGCCAAATGTTACCAAAGTGCTTCTCTCATTCTGTAAAGGCTATTTAGACCCATTATATTTTTAAGAAAGTTGGTGTCAGTTTAGTCACAAGTAAGGCCTTTGGGCTCATGTATTGTGGATTGGGCTTCTATTTGGGCACTTTTAGCCAAGTCACACAGTCAGCAGCCACTCAGAATGTACTGGGAACCAGTTACAGCCAAATGTTACCAAAGTGCTTCTCTCAGCCTGAAAAGGCTATTTAGACCCATGATATTTTTAAGAAAGTGGGTGTCAGTTTAGTCATAAGGAAGGCCTCTGGGCTCATGTATTGTGGATTGGGCTTCTATTTGGGCACTTTTAGCCAAGTCACACAGCCAGCAGCCACTCAGAATGTGCTGGGAACCAGTTACAGCCAAACGTCACCAAAGTGCTTCTCTCAGCCTGATAAGGCTATTTTGACCAATGATTTTTTAAAGAAAATGAGTGTCAGTTTTGTCATAAGGAAGGCATTTGGGCCCATGTATAGTGCATTGGGATTCTATCTGGGCACTTTTAGGTACAACACACAGTCACCAGCCACTCAGAAAGTACTGGGAACAAGTTACAGCCAAATGTTACCGAAGTGCTTCTCTCAGCCTGAAAAGGCTATTTAGACCCATGATATTTTTAAGAAAGTGGGTGTCAGTTTAGTCATAAGGAAGGCCTTTGGGCTCATGTATTGTGGATTGGGCTTCTATTTGGGCACTTTTAGCCAAGTCACACAGCCAGCAGCCACTCAGAATGTACTGGGAACAAGTTACAGCCAAATGTTACCAAAGTGCTTCTCTCATTCTGTAAAGGCTATTTAGACCCATTATATTTTTAAGAAAGTTGGTGTCAGTTTAGTCACAAGTAAGGCCTTTGGGCTCATGTATTGTGGATTGGGCTTCTATTTGGGCACTTTTAGCCAAGTCACACAGTCAGCAGCCACTCAGAATGTACTGGGAACCAGTTACAGCCAAATGTTACCAAAGTGCTTCTCTCATTCTGTAAAGGCTATTTAGACCCATTATATTTTTAAGAAAGTTGGTGTCAGTTTAGTCACAAGTAAGGCCTTTGGGCTCATGTATTGTGGATTGGGCTTCTATTTGGGCACTTTTAGCCAAGTCACACAGCCAGCAGCCACTCAGAATGTACTGGGAACCAGTTACAGCCAAACGTCACCAAAGTGCTTCTCTCAGCCTGATAAGGCTATTTTGACCAATGATTTTTTAAAGAAAATGAGTGTCAGTTTTGTCATAAGGAAGGCATTTGGGCCCATGTATAGTGCATTGGGAATCTATTTGGGCACTTTTAGGTACAACACACAGTCACCAGCCACTCAGAAAGTACTGGGAACAAGTTACAGCCAAATGTTACCGAAGTGCTTCTCTCAGCCTGAAAAGGCTATTTAGACCCATGATATTTTTAAGAAAGTGGGTGTCAGTTTAGTCATAAGGAAGGCCTTTGGGCTCATGTATTGTGGATTGGGCTTCTATTTGGGCACTTTTAGCCAAGTCACACAGCCAGCAGCCACTCAGAATGTACTGGGAACCAGTTACAGCCAAACGTCACCAAAGTGCTTCTCTCAGCCTGATAAGGCTATTTTGACCAATGATTTTTTAAAGAAAATGAGTGTCAGTTTTGTCATAAGGAAGGCATTTGGGCCCATGTATAGTGCATTGGGAATCTATTTGGGCACTTTTAGGTACAACACACAGTCACCAGCCACTCAGAAAGTACTGGGAACAAGTTACAGCCAAATGTTACTGAAGTGCTTCTCTCAGCCTGAAAAGGCTATTTAGACCCATGATATTTTTAAGAAAGTGGGTGTCAGTTTAGTCATAAGGAAGGCCTTTGGGCTCATGTATTGTGGATTGGGCTTCTATTTGGGCACTTTTAGCCAAGTCACACAGCCAGCAGCCACTCAGAAAGTACTGGGAACAAGTTACAGCCAAATGTTACCGAAGTGCTTCTCTCAGCCTGAAAAGGCTATTTAGACCCATGATATTTTTAAGAAAGTGGGTGTCAGTTTAGTCATAAGGAAGGCCTTTGGGCTTATGTATTGTGGATTGGGCTTCTATTTGGGCACTTTTAGCCAAGTCACACAGCCAGCAGCCACTCAGAATGTACTGGGAACAAGTTACAGCCAAATGTTACCAAAGTGCTTCTCTCATTCTGTAAAGGCTATTTAGACCCATTATACTTTTAAGAAAGTTGGTGTCAGTTTAGTCACAAGTAAGGCCTTTGGGCTCATGTATTGTGGATTGGGCTTCTATTTGGGCACTTTTAGCCAAGTCACACAGCCAGCAGCCACTCAGAATGTACTGGGAACCAGTTACAGCCAAACGTCACCAAAGTGCTTCTCTCAGCCTGATAAGGCTATTTTGACCAATGATTTTTTAAAGAAAATGAGTGTCAGTTTTGTCATAAGGAAGGCATTTGGGCCCATGTATAGTGCATTGGGAATCTATTTGGGCACTTTTAGGTACAACACACAGTCACCAGCCACTCAGAAAGTACTGGGAACAAGTTACAGCCAAATGTTACCGAAGTGCTTCTCTCAGCCTGAAAAGGCTATTTAGACCCATGATATTTTTAAGAAAGTGGGTGTCAGTTTAGTCATAAGGAAGGCCTTTGGGCTCATGTATTGTGGATTGGGCTTCTATTTGGGCACTTTTAGCCAAGTCACACAGCCAGCAGCCACTCAGAATGTACTGGGAACAAGTTACAGCCAAATGTTACCAAAGTGCTTCTCTCATTCTGTAAAGGCTATTTAGACCCATTATACTTTTAAGAAAGTTGGTGTCAGTTTAGTCACAAGTAAGGCCTTTGGGCTCATGTATTGTGGATTGGGCTTCTATTTGGGCACTTTTAGCCAAGTCACACAGCCAGCAGCCACTCAGAATGTACTGGGAACCAGTTACAGCCAAACGTCACCAAAGTGCTTCTCTCAGCCTGATAAGGCTATTTTGACCAATGATTTTTTAAAGAAAATGAGTGTCAGTTTTGTCATAAGGAAGGCATTTGGGCCCATGTATAGTGCATTGGGAATCTATTTGGGCACTTTTAGGTACAACACACAGTCACCAGCCACTCAGAAAGTACTGGGAACAAGTTACAGCCAAATGTTACTGAAGTGCTTCTCTCAGCCTGAAAAGGCTATTTAGACCCATGATATTTTTAAGAAAGTGGGTGTCAGTTTAGTCATAAGGAAGGCCTTTGGGCTCATGTATTGTGGATTGGGCTTCTATTTGGGCACTTTTAGCCAAGTCACACAGCCAGCAGCCACTCAGAATGTACTGGGAACAAGTTACAGCCAAATGTTACCGAAGTGCTTCTCTCAGCCTGAAAAGGCTATTTAGACCCATGATATTTTTAAGAAAGTGGGTGTCAGTTTAGTCATAAGGAAGGCCTTTGGGCTCATGTATTGTGGATTGGGCTTCTATTTGGGCACTTTTAGCCAAGTCACACAGCCAGCAGCCACTCAGAATGTACTGGGAACAAGTTACAGCCAAATGTTACCGAAGTGCTTCTCTCATTCTGTAAAGGCTATTTAGACCCATTATATTTTTAAGAAAGTTGGTGTCAGTTTAGTCACAAGTAAGGCCTTTGGGCTCATGTATTGTGGATTGGGCTTCTATTTGGGCACTTTTAGCCAAGTCACACAGTCAGCAGCCACTCAGAATGTACTGGGAACCAGTTACAGCCAAATGTTACCAAAGTGCTTCTCTCAGCCTGAAAAGGCTATTTAGACCCATGATATTTTTAAGAAAGTGGGTGTCAGTTTAGTCATAAGGAAGGCCTCTGGGCTCATGTATTGTGGATTGGGCTTCTATTTGGGCACTTTTAGCCAAGTCACACAGCCAGCAGCCACTCAGAATGTACTGGGAACCAGTTACAGCCAAACGTCACCAAAGTGCTTCTCTCAGCCTGATAAGGCTATTTTGACCAATGATTTTTTAAAGAAAATGAGTGTCAGTTTTGTCATAAGGAAGGCATTTGGGCCCATGTATAGTGCATTGGGATTCTATCTGGGCACTTTTAGGTACAACACACAGTCACCAGCCACTCAGAAAGTACTGGGAACAAGTTACAGCCAAATGTTACCGAAGTGCTTCTCTCAGCCTGAAAAGGCTATTTAGACCCATGATATTTTTAAGAAAGTGGGTGTCAGTTTAGTCATAAGGAAGGCCTTTGGGCTCATGTATTGTGGATTGGGCTTCTATTTGGGCACTTTTAGCCAAGTCACACAGCCAGCAGCCACTCAGAATGTACTGGGAACAAGTTACAGCCAAATGTTACCAAAGTGCTTCTCTCATTCTGTAAAGGCTATTTAGACCCATTATATTTTTAAGAAAGTTGGTGTTAGTTTAGTCACAAGTAAGGCCTTTGGGCTCATGTATTGTGGATTGGGCTTCTATTTGGGCACTTTTAGCCAAGTCACACAGTCAGCAGCCACTCAGAATGTACTGGGAACCAGTTACAGCCAAATGTTACCAAAGTGCTTCTCTCATTCTGTAAAGGCTATTTAGACCCATTATATTTTTAAGAAAGTTGGTGTCAGTTTAGTCACAAGTAAGGCCTTTGGGCTCATGTATTGTGGATTGGGCTTCTATTTGGGCACTTTTAGCCAAGTCACACAGCCAGCAGCCACTCAGAATGTACTGGGAACCAGTTACAGCCAAACGTCACCAAAGTGCTTCTCTCAGCCTGATAAGGCTATTTTGACCAATGATTTTTTAAAGAAAATGAGTGTCAGTTTTGTCATAAGGAAGGCATTTGGGCCCATGTATAGTGCATTGGGAATCTATTTGGGCACTTTTAGGTACAACACACAGTCACCAGCCACTCAGAAAGTACTGGGAACAAGTTACAGCCAAATGTTACCGAAGTGCTTCTCTCAGCCTGAAAAGGCTATTTAGACCCATGATATTTTTAAGAAAGTGGGTGTCAGTTTAGTCATAAGGAAGGCCTTTGGGCTCATGTATTGTGGATTGGGCTTCTATTTGGGCACTTTTAGCCAAGTCACACAGCCAGCAGCCACTCAGAATGTACTGGGAACAAGTTACAGCCAAATGTTACCAAAGTGCTTCTCTCATTCTGTAAAGGCTATTTAGACCCATTATACTTTTAAGAAAGTTGGTGTCAGTTTAGTCACAAGTAAGGCCTTTGGGCTCATGTATTGTGGATTGGGCTTCTATTTGGGCACTTTTAGCCAAGTCACACAGCCAGCAGCCACTCAGAATGTACTGGGAACCAGTTACAGCCAAACGTCACCAAAGTGCTTCTCTCAGCCTGATAAGGCTATTTTGACCAATGATTTTTTAAAGAAAATGAGTGTCAGTTTTGTCATAAGGAAGGCATTTGGGCCCATGTATAGTGCATTGGGAATCTATTTGGGCACTTTTAGGTACAACACACAGTCACCAGCCACTCAGAAAGTACTGGGAACAAGTTACAGCCAAATGTTACTGAAGTGCTTCTCTCAGCCTGAAAAGGCTATTTAGACCCATGATATTTTTAAGAAAGTGGGTGTCAGTTTAGTCATAAGGAAGGCCTTTGGGCTCATGTATTGTGGATTGGGCTTCTATTTGGGCACTTTTAGCCAAGTCACACAGCCAGCAGCCACTCAGAATGTACTGGGAACAAGTTACAGCCAAATGTTACCAAAGTGCTTCTCTCATTCTGTAAAGGCTATTTAGACCCATTATATTTTTAAGAAAGTTGGTGTCAGTTTAGTCACAAGTAAGGCCTTTGGGCTCATGTATTGTGGATTGGGCTTCTATTTGGGCACTTTTAGCCAAGTCACACAGTCAGCAGCCACTCAGAATGTACTGGGAACCAGTTACAGCCAAATGTTACCAAAGTGCTTCTCTCAGCCTGAAAAGGCTATTTAGACCCATGATATTTTTAAGAAAGTGGGTGTCAGTTTAGTCATAAGGAAGGCCTCTGGGCTCATGTATTGTGGATTGGGCTTCTATTTGGGCACTTTTAGCCAAGTCACACAGCCAGCAGCCACTCAGAATGTACTGGGAACCAGTTACAGCCAAACGTCACCAAAGTGCTTCTCTCAGCCTGATAAGGCTATTTTGACCAATGATTTTTTAAAGAAAATGAGTGTCAGTTTTGTCATAAGGAAGGCATTTGGGCCCATGTATAGTGCATTGGGATTCTATCTGGGCACTTTTAGGTACAACACACAGTCACCAGCCACTCAGAAAGTACTGGGAACAAGTTACAGCCAAATGTTACCGAAGTGCTTCTCTCAGCCTGAAAAGGCTATTTAGACCCTTGATATTTTTAAGAAAGTGGGTGTCAGTTTAGTCATAAGGAAGGCCTTTGGGCTCATGTATTGTGGATTGGGCTTCTATTTGGGCACTTTTAGCCAAGTCACACAGCCAGCAGCCACTCAGAAAGTACTGGGAACAAGTTACAGCCAAATGTTACCGAAGTGCTTCTCTCAGCCTGAAAAGGCTATTTAGACCCATGATATTTTTAAGAAAGTGGGTGTCAGTTTAGTCATAAGGAAGGCCTTTGGGCTCATGTATTGTGGATTGCGCTTCTATTTGGGCACTTTTAGCCAAGTCACACAGCCAGCAGCCACTCAGAATGTACTGGGAACAAGTTACAGCCAAATGTTACCAAAGTGCTTCTCTCATTCTGTAAAGGCTATTTAGACCCATTATACTTTTAAGAAAGTTGGTGTCAGTTTAGTCACAAGTAAGGCCTTTGGGCTCATGTATTGTGGATTGGGCTTCTATTTGGGCACTTTTAGCCAAGTCACACAGCCAGCAGCCACTCAGAATGTACTGGGAACCAGTTACAGCCAAACGTCACCAAAGTGCTTCTCTCAGCCTGATAAGGCTATTTTGACCAATGATTTTTTAAAGAAAATGAGTGTCAGTTTTGTCATAAGGAAGGCATTTGGGCCCATGTATAGTGCATTGGGAATCTATTTGGGCACTTTTAGGTACAACACACAGTCACCAGCCACTCAGAAAGTACTGGGAACAAGTTACAGCCAAATGTTACCGAAGTGCTTCTCTCAGCCTGAAAAGGCTATTTAGACCCTTGATATTTTTAAGAAAGTGGGTGTCAGTTTAGTCATAAGGAAGGCCTTTGGGCTCATGTATTGTGGATTGGGCTTCTATTTGGGCACTTTTAGCCAAGTCACACAGCCAGCAGCCACTCAGAAAGTACTGGGAACAAGTTACAGCCAAATGTTACCGAAGTGCTTCTCTCATTCTGTAAAGGCTATTTAGACCCATTATATTTTTAAGAAAGTTGGTGTCAGTTTAGTCACAAGCAAGGCCTTTGGGCTCATGTATTGTGGATTGGGCTTCTATTTGGGCACTTTTAGCCAAGTCACACAGCCAGCAGCCACTCAGAATGTACTGGGAACCAGTTACAGCCAAACGTCACCAAAGTGCTTCTCTCAGCCTGATAAGGCTATTTTGACCAATGATTTTTTAAAGAAAATGAGTGTCAGTTTTGTCATAAGGAAGGCATTTGGGCCCATGTATAGTGCATTGGGAATCTATTTGGGCACTTTTAGGTACAACACACAGTCACCAGCCACTCAGAAAGTACTGGGAACAAGTTACAGCCAAATGTTACCGAAGTGCTTCTCTCAGCCTGAAAAGGCTATTTAGACCCATGATATTTTTAAGAAAGTGGGTGTCAGTTTAGTCATAAGGAAGGCCTTTGGGCTCATGTATTGTGGATTGGGCTTCTATTTGGGCACTTTTAGCCAAGTCACACAGCCAGCAGCCACTCAGAATGTACTGGGAACAAGTTACAGCCAAATGTTACCAAAGTGCTTCTCTCATTCTGTAAAGGCTATTTAGACCCATTATATTTTTAAGAAAGTTGGTGTCAGTTTAGTCACAAGTAAGGCCTTTGGGCTCATGTATTGTGGATTGGGCTTCTATTTGGGCACTTTTAGCCAAGTCACACAGTCAGCAGCCACTCAGAATGTACTGGGAACCAGTTACAGCCAAATGTTACCAAAGTGCTTCTCTCATTCTGTAAAGGCTATTTAGACCCATTATATTTTTAAGAAAGTTGGTGTCAGTTTAGTCACAAGTAAGGCCTTTGGGCTCATGTATTGTGGATTGGGCTTCTATTTGGGCACTTTTAGCCAAGTCACACAGCCAGCAGCCACTCAGAATGTACTGGGAACCAGTTACAGCCAAACGTCACCAAAGTGCTTCTCTCAGCCTGATAAGGCTATTTTGACCAATGATTTTTTAAAGAAAATGAGTGTCAGTTTTGTCATAAGGAAGGCATTTGGGCCCATGTATAGTGCATTGGGAATCTATTTGGGCACTTTTAGGTACAACACACAGTCACCAGCCACTCAGAAAGTACTGGGAACAAGTTACAGCCAAATGTTACCGAAGTGCTTCTCTCAGCCTGAAAAGGCTATTTAGACCCATGATATTTTTAAGAAAGTGGGTGTCAGTTTAGTCATAAGGAAGGCCTTTGGGCTCATGTATTGTGGATTGGGCTTCTATTTGGGCACTTTTAGCCAAGTCACACAGCCAGCAGCCACTCAGAATGTACTGGGAACAAGTTACAGCCAAATGTTACCAAAGTGCTTCTCTCATTCTGTAAAGGCTATTTAGACCCATTATACTTTTAAGAAAGTTGGTGTCAGTTTAGTCACAAGTAAGGCCTTTGGGCTCATGTATTGTGGATTGGGCTTCTATTTGGGCACTTTTAGCCAAGTCACACAGCCAGCAGCCACTCAGAATGTACTGGGAACCAGTTACAGCCAAACGTCACCAAAGTGCTTCTCTCAGCCTGATAAGGCTATTTTGACCAATGATTTTTTAAAGAAAATGAGTGTCAGTTTTGTCATAAGGAAGGCATTTGGGCCCATGTATAGTGCATTGGGAATCTATTTGGGCACTTTTAGGTACAACACACAGTCACCAGCCACTCAGAAAGTACTGGGAACAAGTTACAGCCAAATGTTACCGAAGTGCTTCTCTCAGCCTGAAAAGGTTATTTAGACCCATGATATTTTTAAGAAAGTGGGTGTCAGTTTAGTCATAAGGAAGGCCTTTGGGCTCATGTATTGTGGATTGGGCTTCTATTTGGGCACTTTTAGCCAAGTCACACAGCCAGCAGCCACTCAGAATGTACTGGGAACAAGTTACAGCCAAATGTTACCAAAGTGCTTCTCTCATTCTGTAAAGGCTATTTAGACCCATTATATTTTTAAGAAAGTTGGTGTCAGTTTAGTCACAAGTAAGGCCTTTGGGCTCATGTATTGTGGATTGGGCTTCTATTTGGGCACTTTTAGCCAAGTCACACAGTCAGCAGCCACTCAGAATGTACTGGGAACCAGTTACAGCCAAATGTTACCGAAGTGCTTCTCTCATTCTGTAAAGGCTATTTAGACCCATTATATTTTTAAGAAAGTTGGTGTCAGTTTAGTCACAAGTAAGGCCTTTGGGCTCATGTATTGTGGATTGGGCTTCTATTTGGGCACTTTTAGCCAAGTCACACAGTCAGCAGCCACTCAGAATGTACTGGGAACCAGTTACAGCCAAATGTTACCAAAGTGCTTCTCTCAGCCTGAAAAGGCTATTTAGACCCATGATATTTTTAAGAAAGTGGGTGTCAGTTTAGTCATAAGGAAGGCCTCTGGGCTCATGTATTGTGGATTGGGCTTCTATTTGGGCACTTTTAGCCAAGTCACACAGCCAGCAGCCACTCAGAATGTACTGGGAACCAGTTACAGCCAAACGTCACCAAAGTGCTTCTCTCAGCCTGATAAGGCTATTTTGACCAATGATTTTTTAAAGAAAATGAGTGTCAGTTTTGTCATAAGGAAGGCATTTGGGCCCATGTATAGTGCATTGGGATTCTATCTGGGCACTTTTAGGTACAACACACAGTCACCAGCCACTCAGAAAGTACTGGGAACAAGTTACAGCCAAATGTTACCGAAGTGCTTCTCTCAGCCTGAAAAGGCTATTTAGACCCATGATATTTTTAAGAAAGTGGGTGTCAGTTTAGTCATAAGGAAGGCCTTTGGGCTCATGTATTGTGGATTGGGCTTCTATTTGGGCACTTTTAGCCAAGTCACACAGCCAGCAGCCACTCAGAATGTACTGGGAACAAGTTACAGCCAAATGTTACCAAAGTGCTTCTCTCATTCTGTAAAGGCTATTTAGACCCATTATATTTTTAAGAAAGTTGGTGTCAGTTTAGTCACAAGTAAGGCCTTTGGGCTCATGTATTGTGGATTGGGCTTCTATTTGGGCACTTTTAGCCAAGTCACACAGTCAGCAGCCACTCAGAATGTACTGGGAACCAGTTACAGCCAAATGTTACCAAAGTGCTTCTCTCATTCTGTAAAGGCTATTTAGACCCATTATATTTTTAAGAAAGTTGGTGTCAGTTTAGTCACAAGTAAGGCCTTTGGGCTCATGTATTGTGGATTGGGCTTCTATTTGGGCACTTTTAGCCAAGTCACACAGCCAGCAGCCACTCAGAATGTACTGGGAACCAGTTACAGCCAAACGTCACCAAAGTGCTTCTCTCAGCCTGATAAGGCTATTTTGACCAATGATTTTTTAAAGAAAATGAGTGTCAGTTTTGTCATAAGGAAGGCATTTGGGCCCATGTATAGTGCATTGGGAATCTATTTGGGCACTTTTAGGTACAACACACAGTCACCAGCCACTCAGAAAGTACTGGGAACAAGTTACAGCCAAATGTTACCGAAGTGCTTCTCTCAGCCTGAAAAGGCTATTTAGACCCATGATATTTTTAAGAAAGTGGGTGTCAGTTTAGTCATAAGGAAGGCCTTTGGGCTCATGTATTGTGGATTGGGCTTCTATTTGGGCACTTTTAGCCAAGTCACACAGCCAGCAGCCACTCAGAATGTACTGGGAACAAGTTACAGCCAAATGTTACCAAAGTGCTTCTCTCATTCTGTAAAGGCTATTTAGACCCATTATACTTTTAAGAAAGTTGGTGTCAGTTTAGTCACAAGTAAGGCCTTTGGGCTCATGTATTGTGGATTGGGCTTCTATTTGGGCACTTTTAGCCAAGTCACACAGCCAGCAGCCACTCAGAATGTACTGGGAACCAGTTACAGCCAAACGTCACCAAAGTGCTTCTCTCAGCCTGATAAGGCTATTTTGACCAATGATTTTTTAAAGAAAATGAGTGTCAGTTTTGTCATAAGGAAGGCATTTGGGCCCATGTATAGTGCATTGGGAATCTATTTGGGCACTTTTAGGTACAACACACAGTCACCAGCCACTCAGAAAGTACTGGGAACAAGTTACAGCCAAATGTTACCGAAGTGCTTCTCTCAGCCTGAAAAGGCTATTTAGACCCATGATATTTTTAAGAAAGTGGGTGTCAGTTTAGTCATAAGGAAGGCCTTTGGGCTCATGTATTGTGGATTGGGCTTCTATTTGGGCACTTTTAGCCAAGTCACACAGCCAGCAGCCACTCAGAATGTACTGGGAACAAGTTACAGCCAAATGTTACCAAAGTGCTTCTCTCATTCTGTAAAGGCTATTTAGACCCATTATATTTTTAAGAAAGTTGGTGTCAGTTTAGTCACAAGTAAGGCCTTTGGGCTCATGTATTGTGGATTGGGCTTCTATTTGGGCACTTTTAGCCAAGTCACACAGTCAGCAGCCACTCAGAATGTACTGGGAACCAGTTACAGCCAAATGTTACCAAAGTGCTTCTCTCAGCCTGAAAAGGCTATTTAGACCCATGATATTTTTAAGAAAGTGGGTGTCAGTTTAGTCATAAGGAAGGCCTCTGGGCTCATGTATTGTGGATTGGGCTTCTATTTGGGCACTTTTAGCCAAGTCACACAGCCAGCAGCCACTCAGAATGTACTGGGAACCAGTTACAGCCAAACGTCACCAAAGTGCTTCTCTCAGCCTGATAAGGCTATTTTGACCAATGATTTTTTAAAGAAAATGAGTGTCAGTTTTGTCATAAGGAAGGCATTTGGGCCCATGTATAGTGCATTGGGATTCTATCTGGGCACTTTTAGGTACAACACACAGTCACCAGCCACTCAGAAAGTACTGGGAACAAGTTACAGCCAAATGTTACCGAAGTGCTTCTCTCAGCCTGAAAAGGCTATTTAGACCCTTGATATTTTTAAGAAAGTGGGTGTCAGTTTAGTCATAAGGAAGGCCTTTGGGCTCATGTATTGTGGATTGGGCTTCTATTTGGGCACTTTTAGCCAAGTCACACAGCCAGCAGCCACTCAGAAAGTACTGGGAACAAGTTACAGCCAAATGTTACCGAAGTGCTTCTCTCAGCCTGAAAAGGCTATTTAGACCCATGATATTTTTAAGAAAGTGGGTGTCAGTTTAGTCATAAGGAAGGCCTTTGGGCTCATGTATTGTGGATTGCGCTTCTATTTGGGCACTTTTAGCCAAGTCACACAGCCAGCAGCCACTCAGAATGTACTGGGAACAAGTTACAGCCAAATGTTACCAAAGTGCTTCTCTCATTCTGTAAAGGCTATTTAGACCCATTATACTTTTAAGAAAGTTGGTGTCAGTTTAGTCACAAGTAAGGCCTTTGGGCTCATGTATTGTGGATTGGGCTTCTATTTGGGCACTTTTAGCCAAGTCACACAGCCAGCAGCCACTCAGAATGTACTGGGAACCAGTTACAGCCAAACGTCACCAAAGTGCTTCTCTCAGCCTGATAAGGCTATTTTGACCAATGATTTTTTAAAGAAAATGAGTGTCAGTTTTGTCATAAGGAAGGCATTTGGGCCCATGTATAGTGCATTGGGAATCTATTTGGGCACTTTTAGGTACAACACACAGTCACCAGCCACTCAGAAAGTACTGGGAACAAGTTACAGCCAAATGTTACCGAAGTGCTTCTCTCAGCCTGAAAAGGCTATTTAGACCCTTGATATTTTTAAGAAAGTGGGTGTCAGTTTAGTCATAAGGAAGGCCTTTGGGCTCATGTATTGTGGATTGGGCTTCTATTTGGGCACTTTTAGCCAAGTCACACAGCCAGCAGCCACTCAGAAAGTACTGGGAACAAGTTACAGCCAAATGTTACCGAAGTGCTTCTCTCATTCTGTAAAGGCTATTTAGACCCATTATATTTTTAAGAAAGTTGGTGTCAGTTTAGTCACAAGCAAGGCCTTTGGGCTCATGTATTGTGGATTGGGCTTCTATTTGGGCACTTTTAGCCAAGTCACACAGCCAGCAGCCACTCAGAATGTACTGGGAACCAGTTACAGCCAAACGTCACCAAAGTGCTTCTCTCAGCCTGATAAGGCTATTTTGACCAATGATTTTTTAAAGAAAATGAGTGTCAGTTTTGTCATAAGGAAGGCATTTGGGCCCATGTATAGTGCATTGGGAATCTATTTGGGCACTTTTAGGTACAACACACAGTCACCAGCCACTCAGAAAGTACTGGGAACAAGTTACAGCCAAATGTTACCGAAGTGCTTCTCTCAGCCTGAAAAGGCTATTTAGACCCATGATATTTTTAAGAAAGTGGGTGTCAGTTTAGTCATAAGGAAGGCCTTTGGGCTCATGTATTGTGGATTGGGCTTCTATTTGGGCACTTTTAGCCAAGTCACACAGCCAGCAGCCACTCAGAATGTACTGGGAACAAGTTACAGCCAAATGTTACCAAAGTGCTTCTCTCATTCTGTAAAGGCTATTTAGACCCATTATATTTTTAAGAAAGTTGGTGTCAGTTTAGTCACAAGTAAGGCCTTTGGGCTCATGTATTGTGGATTGGGCTTCTATTTGGGCACTTTTAGCCAAGTCACACAGTCAGCAGCCACTCAGAATGTACTGGGAACCAGTTACAGCCAAATGTTACCAAAGTGCTTCTCTCATTCTGTAAAGGCTATTTAGACCCATTATATTTTTAAGAAAGTTGGTGTCAGTTTAGTCACAAGTAAGGCCTTTGGGCTCATGTATTGTGGATTGGGCTTCTATTTGGGCACTTTTAGCCAAGTCACACAGCCAGCAGCCACTCAGAATGTACTGGGAACCAGTTACAGCCAAACGTCACCAAAGTGCTTCTCTCAGCCTGATAAGGCTATTTTGACCAATGATTTTTTAAAGAAAATGAGTGTCAGTTTTGTCATAAGGAAGGCATTTGGGCCCATGTATAGTGCATTGGGAATCTATTTGGGCACTTTTAGGTACAACACACAGTCACCAGCCACTCAGAAAGTACTGGGAACAAGTTACAGCCAAATGTTACCGAAGTGCTTCTCTCAGCCTGAAAAGGCTATTTAGACCCTTGATATTTTTAAGAAAGTGGGTGTCAGTTTAGTCATAAGGAAGGCCTTTGGGCTCATGTATTGTGGATTGGGCTTCTATTTGGGCACTTTTAGCCAAGTCACACAGCCAGCAGCCACTCAGAAAGTACTGGGAACAAGTTACAGCCAAATGTTACCGAAGTGCTTCTCTCATTCTGTAAAGGCTATTTAGACCCATTATATTTTTAAGAAAGTTGGTGTCAGTTTAGTCACAAGCAAGGCCTTTGGGCTCATGTATTGTGGATTGGGCTTCTATTTGGGCACTTTTAGCCAAGTCACACAGCCAGCAGCCACTCAGAATGTACTGGGAACCAGTTACAGCCAAACGTCACCAAAGTGCTTCTCTCAGCCTGATAAGGCTATTTTGACCAATGATTTTTTAAAGAAAATGAGTGTCAGTTTTGTCATAAGGAAGGCATTTGGGCCCATGTATAGTGCATTGGGAATCTATTTGGGCACTTTTAGGTACAACACACAGTCACCAGCCACTCAGAAAGTACTGGGAACAAGTTACAGCCAAATGTTACCGAAGTGCTTCTCTCAGCCTGAAAAGGCTATTTAGACCCATGATATTTTTAAGAAAGTGGGTGTCAGTTTAGTCATAAGGAAGGCCTTTGGGCTCATGTATTGTGGATTGGGCTTCTATTTGGGCACTTTTAGCCAAGTCACACAGCCAGCAGCCACTCAGAATGTACTGGGAACAAGTTACAGCCAAATGTTACCAAAGTGCTTCTCTCATTCTGTAAAGGCTATTTAGACCCATTATATTTTTAAGAAAGTTGGTGTCAGTTTAGTCACAAGTAAGGCCTTTGGGCTCATGTATTGTGGATTGGGCTTCTATTTGGGCACTTTTAGCCAAGTCACACAGTCAGCAGCCACTCAGAATGTACTGGGAACCAGTTACAGCCAAATGTTACCAAAGTGCTTCTCTCATTCTGTAAAGGCTATTTAGACCCATTATATTTTTAAGAAAGTTGGTGTCAGTTTAGTCACAAGTAAGGCCTTTGGGCTCATGTATTGTGGATTGGGCTTCTATTTGGGCACTTTTAGCCAAGTCACACAGCCAGCAGCCACTCAGAATGTACTGGGAACCAGTTACAGCCAAACGTCACCAAAGTGCTTCTCTCAGCCTGATAAGGCTATTTTGACCAATGATTTTTTAAAGAAAATGAGTGTCAGTTTTGTCATAAGGAAGGCATTTGGGCCCATGTATAGTGCATTGGGAATCTATTTGGGCACTTTTAGGTACAACACACAGTCACCAGCCACTCAGAAAGTACTGGGAACAAGTTACAGCCAAATGTTACCGAAGTGCTTCTCTCAGCCTGAAAAGGCTATTTAGACCCATGATATTTTTAAGAAAGTGGGTGTCAGTTTAGTCATAAGGAAGGCCTTTGGGCTCATGTATTGTGGATTGGGCTTCTATTTGGGCACTTTTAGCCAAGTCACACAGCCAGCAGCCACTCAGAATGTACTGGGAACAAGTTACAGCCAAATGTTACCAAAGTGCTTCTCTCATTCTGTAAAGGCTATTTAGACCCATTATACTTTTAAGAAAGTTGGTGTCAGTTTAGTCACAAGTAAGGCCTTTGGGCTCATGTATTGTGGATTGGGCTTCTATTTGGGCACTTTTAGCCAAGTCACACAGCCAGCAGCCACTCAGAATGTACTGGGAACCAGTTACAGCCAAACGTCACCAAAGTGCTTCTCTCAGCCTGATAAGGCTATTTTGACCAATGATTTTTTAAAGAAAATGAGTGTCAGTTTTGTCATAAGGAAGGCATTTGGGCCCATGTATAGTGCATTGGGAATCTATTTGGGCACTTTTAGGTACAACACACAGTCACCAGCCACTCAGAAAGTACTGGGAACAAGTTACAGCCAAATGTTACCGAAGTGCTTCTCTCAGCCTGAAAAGGCTATTTAGACCCATGATATTTTTAAGAAAGTGGGTGTCAGTTTAGTCATAAGGAAGGCCTTTGGGCTCATGTATTGTGGATTGGGCTTCTATTTGGGCACTTTTAGCCAAGTCACACAGCCAGCAGCCACTCAGAATGTACTGGGAACAAGTTACAGCCAAATGTTACCAAAGTGCTTCTCTCATTCTGTAAAGGCTATTTAGACCCATTATATTTTTAAGAAAGTTGGTGTCAGTTTAGTCACAAGTAAGGCCTTTGGGCTCATGTATTGTGGATTGGGCTTCTATTTGGGCACTTTTAGCCAAGTCACACAGTCAGCAGCCACTCAGAATGTACTGGGAACCAGTTACAGCCAAATGTTACCAAAGTGCTTCTCTCAGCCTGAAAAGGCTATTTAGACCCATGATATTTTTAAGAAAGTGGGTGTCAGTTTAGTCATAAGGAAGGCCTCTGGGCTCATGTATTGTGGATTGGGCTTCTATTTGGGCACTTTTAGCCAAGTCACACAGCCAGCAGCCACTCAGAATGTACTGGGAACCAGTTACAGCCAAACGTCACCAAAGTGCTTCTCTCAGCCTGATAAGGCTATTTTGACCAATGATTTTTTAAAGAAAATGAGTGTCAGTTTTGTCATAAGGAAGGCATTTGGGCCCATGTATAGTGCATTGGGATTCTATCTGGGCACTTTTAGGTACAACACACAGTCACCAGCCACTCAGAAAGTACTGGGAACAAGTTACAGCCAAATGTTACCGAAGTGCTTCTCTCAGCCTGAAAAGGCTATTTAGACCCTTGATATTTTTAAGAAAGTGGGTGTCAGTTTAGTCATAAGGAAGGCCTTTGGGCTCATGTATTGTGGATTGGGCTTCTATTTGGGCACTTTTAGCCAAGTCACACAGCCAGCAGCCACTCAGAAAGTACTGGGAACAAGTTACAGCCAAATGTTACCGAAGTGCTTCTCTCAGCCTGAAAAGGCTATTTAGACCCATGATATTTTTAAGAAAGTGGGTGTCAGTTTAGTCATAAGGAAGGCCTTTGGGCTCATGTATTGTGGATTGCGCTTCTATTTGGGCACTTTTAGCCAAGTCACACAGCCAGCAGCCACTCAGAATGTACTGGGAACAAGTTACAGCCAAATGTTACCAAAGTGCTTCTCTCATTCTGTAAAGGCTATTTAGACCCATTATACTTTTAAGAAAGTTGGTGTCAGTTTAGTCACAAGTAAGGCCTTTGGGCTCATGTATTGTGGATTGGGCTTCTATTTGGGCACTTTTAGCCAAGTCACACAGCCAGCAGCCACTCAGAATGTACTGGGAACCAGTTACAGCCAAACGTCACCAAAGTGCTTCTCTCAGCCTGATAAGGCTATTTTGACCAATGATTTTTTAAAGAAAATGAGTGTCAGTTTTGTCATAAGGAAGGCATTTGGGCCCATGTATAGTGCATTGGGAATCTATTTGGGCACTTTTAGGTACAACACACAGTCACCAGCCACTCAGAAAGTACTGGGAACAAGTTACAGCCAAATGTTACCGAAGTGCTTCTCTCAGCCTGAAAAGGCTATTTAGACCCTTGATATTTTTAAGAAAGTGGGTGTCAGTTTAGTCATAAGGAAGGCCTTTGGGCTCATGTATTGTGGATTGGGCTTCTATTTGGGCACTTTTAGCCAAGTCACACAGCCAGCAGCCACTCAGAAAGTACTGGGAACAAGTTACAGCCAAATGTTACCGAAGTGCTTCTCTCATTCTGTAAAGGCTATTTAGACCCATTATATTTTTAAGAAAGTTGGTGTCAGTTTAGTCACAAGCAAGGCCTTTGGGCTCATGTATTGTGGATTGGGCTTCTATTTGGGCACTTTTAGCCAAGTCACACAGCCAGCAGCCACTCAGAATGTACTGGGAACCAGTTACAGCCAAACGTCACCAAAGTGCTTCTCTCAGCCTGATAAGGCTATTTTGACCAATGATTTTTTAAAGAAAATGAGTGTCAGTTTTGTCATAAGGAAGGCATTTGGGCCCATGTATAGTGCATTGGGAATCTATTTGGGCACTTTTAGGTACAACACACAGTCACCAGCCACTCAGAAAGTACTGGGAACAAGTTACAGCCAAATGTTACCGAAGTGCTTCTCTCAGCCTGAAAAGGCTATTTAGACCCATGATATTTTTAAGAAAGTGGGTGTCAGTTTAGTCATAAGGAAGGCCTTTGGGCTCATGTATTGTGGATTGGGCTTCTATTTGGGCACTTTTAGCCAAGTCACACAGCCAGCAGCCACTCAGAATGTACTGGGAACAAGTTACAGCCAAATGTTACCAAAGTGCTTCTCTCATTCTGTAAAGGCTATTTAGACCCATTATATTTTTAAGAAAGTTGGTGTCAGTTTAGTCACAAGTAAGGCCTTTGGGCTCATGTATTGTGGATTGGGCTTCTATTTGGGCACTTTTAGCCAAGTCACACAGTCAGCAGCCACTCAGAATGTACTGGGAACCAGTTACAGCCAAATGTTACCAAAGTGCTTCTCTCATTCTGTAAAGGCTATTTAGACCCATTATATTTTTAAGAAAGTTGGTGTCAGTTTAGTCACAAGTAAGGCCTTTGGGCTCATGTATTGTGGATTGGGCTTCTATTTGGGCACTTTTAGCCAAGTCACACAGCCAGCAGCCACTCAGAATGTACTGGGAACCAGTTACAGCCAAACGTCACCAAAGTGCTTCTCTCAGCCTGATAAGGCTATTTTGACCAATGATTTTTTAAAGAAAATGAGTGTCAGTTTTGTCATAAGGAAGGCATTTGGGCCCATGTATAGTGCATTGGGAATCTATTTGGGCACTTTTAGGTACAACACACAGTCACCAGCCACTCAGAAAGTACTGGGAACAAGTTACAGCCAAATGTTACCGAAGTGCTTCTCTCAGCCTGAAAAGGCTATTTAGACCCTTGATATTTTTAAGAAAGTGGGTGTCAGTTTAGTCATAAGGAAGGCCTTTGGGCTCATGTATTGTGGATTGGGCTTCTATTTGGGCACTTTTAGCCAAGTCACACAGCCAGCAGCCACTCAGAAAGTACTGGGAACAAGTTACAGCCAAATGTTACCGAAGTGCTTCTCTCATTCTGTAAAGGCTATTTAGACCCATTATATTTTTAAGAAAGTTGGTGTCAGTTTAGTCACAAGCAAGGCCTTTGGGCTCATGTATTGTGGATTGGGCTTCTATTTGGGCACTTTTAGCCAAGTCACACAGCCAGCAGCCACTCAGAATGTACTGGGAACCAGTTACAGCCAAACGTCACCAAAGTGCTTCTCTCAGCCTGATAAGGCTATTTTGACCAATGATTTTTTAAAGAAAATGAGTGTCAGTTTTGTCATAAGGAAGGCATTTGGGCCCATGTATAGTGCATTGGGAATCTATTTGGGCACTTTTAGGTACAACACACAGTCACCAGCCACTCAGAAAGTACTGGGAACAAGTTACAGCCAAATGTTACCGAAGTGCTTCTCTCAGCCTGAAAAGGCTATTTAGACCCATGATATTTTTAAGAAAGTGGGTGTCAGTTTAGTCATAAGGAAGGCCTTTGGGCTCATGTATTGTGGATTGGGCTTCTATTTGGGCACTTTTAGCCAAGTCACACAGCCAGCAGCCACTCAGAATGTACTGGGAACAAGTTACAGCCAAATGTTACCAAAGTGCTTCTCTCATTCTGTAAAGGCTATTTAGACCCATTATATTTTTAAGAAAGTTGGTGTCAGTTTAGTCACAAGTAAGGCCTTTGGGCTCATGTATTGTGGATTGGGCTTCTATTTGGGCACTTTTAGCCAAGTCACACAGTCAGCAGCCACTCAGAATGTACTGGGAACCAGTTACAGCCAAATGTTACCAAAGTGCTTCTCTCATTCTGTAAAGGCTATTTAGACCCATTATATTTTTAAGAAAGTTGGTGTCAGTTTAGTCACAAGTAAGGCCTTTGGGCTCATGTATTGTGGATTGGGCTTCTATTTGGGCACTTTTAGCCAAGTCACACAGCCAGCAGCCACTCAGAATGTACTGGGAACCAGTTACAGCCAAACGTCACCAAAGTGCTTCTCTCAGCCTGATAAGGCTATTTTGACCAATGATTTTTTAAAGAAAATGAGTGTCAGTTTTGTCATAAGGAAGGCATTTGGGCCCATGTATAGTGCATTGGGAATCTATTTGGGCACTTTTAGGTACAACACACAGTCACCAGCCACTCAGAAAGTACTGGGAACAAGTTACAGCCAAATGTTACCGAAGTGCTTCTCTCAGCCTGAAAAGGCTATTTAGACCCATGATATTTTTAAGAAAGTGGGTGTCAGTTTAGTCATAAGGAAGGCCTTTGGGCTCATGTATTGTGGATTGGGCTTCTATTTGGGCACTTTTAGCCAAGTCACACAGCCAGCAGCCACTCAGAATGTACTGGGAACAAGTTACAGCCAAATGTTACCAAAGTGCTTCTCTCATTCTGTAAAGGCTATTTAGACCCATTATACTTTTAAGAAAGTTGGTGTCAGTTTAGTCACAAGTAAGGCCTTTGGGCTCATGTATTGTGGATTGGGCTTCTATTTGGGCACTTTTAGCCAAGTCACACAGCCAGCAGCCACTCAGAATGTACTGGGAACCAGTTACAGCCAAACGTCACCAAAGTGCTTCTCTCAGCCTGATAAGGCTATTTTGACCAATGATTTTTTAAAGAAAATGAGTGTCAGTTTTGTCATAAGGAAGGCATTTGGGCCCATGTATAGTGCATTGGGAATCTATTTGGGCACTTTTAGGTACAACACACAGTCACCAGCCACTCAGAAAGTACTGGGAACAAGTTACAGCCAAATGTTACTGAAGTGCTTCTCTCAGCCTGAAAAGGCTATTTAGACCCTTGATATTTTTAAGAAAGTGGGTGTCAGTTTAGTCATAAGGAAGGCCTTTGGGCTCATGGATTGTGGATTGGGCTTCTATTTGGGCACTTTTAGCCAAGTCACACAGCCAGCAGCCACTCAGAATGTACTGGGAACAAGTTACAGCCAAATGTTACCAAAGTGCTTCTCTCATTCTGTAAAGGCTATTTAGACCCATTATATTTTTAAGAAAGTTGGTGTCAGTTTAGTCACAAGCAAGGCCTTTGGGCTCATGTATTGTGGATTGGGCTTCTATTTGGGCACTTTTAGCCAAGTCACACAGCCAGCAGCCACTCAGAATGTACTGGGAACCAGTTACAGCCAAACGTCACCAAAGTGCTTCTCTCAGCCTGATAAGGCTATTTTGACCAATGATTTTTTAAAGAAAATGAGTGTCAGTTTTGTCATAAGGAAGGCATTTGGGCCCATGTATAGT
Source organism: Gymnoscopelus microlampas (assembly GCF_963454915.1). Classification (NCBI taxonomy): domain Eukaryota; kingdom Metazoa; phylum Chordata; class Actinopteri; order Myctophiformes; family Myctophidae; genus Gymnoscopelus; species Gymnoscopelus microlampas. Next base: position 1,612,122 of record NW_028155862.1, on the reverse strand, counting down.
GCATTGGGAATCTATTTGGGCACTTTTAGGTACAACACACAGTCACCAGCCACTCAGAAAGTACTGGGAACAAGTTACAGCCAAATGTTACCGAAGTGCTTCTCTCAGCCTGAAAAGGCTATTTAGACCCATGATATTTTTAAGAAAGTGGGTGTCAGTTTAGTCATAAGGAAGGCCTTTGGGCTCATGTATTGTGGATTGGGCTTCTATTTGGGCACTTTTAGCAAAGTCACACAGCCAGCAGCCACTCAGAATGTACTGGGAACAAGTTACAGCCAAATGTTACCAAAGTGCTTCTCTCATTCTGTAAAGGCTATTTAGACCCATTATATTTTTAAGAAAGTTGGTGTCAGTTTAGTCACAAGTAAGGCCTTTGGGCTCATGTATTGTGGATTTGGCTTCTATTTGGGCACTTTTAGCCAAGTCACACAGTCAGCAGCCACTCAGAATGTACTGGGAACCAGTTACAGCCAAATGTTACCGAAGTGCTTCTCTCAGCCTGAAAAGGCTATTTAGACCCATGATATTTTTAAGAAAGTGGGTGTCAGTTTAGTCATAAGGAAGGCCTTTGGGCTCATGTATTGTGGATTGGGCTTCTATTTGGGCACTTTTAGCCAAGTCACACAGCCAGCAGCCACTCAGAATGTACTGGGAACAAGTTACAGCCAAATGTTACCAAAGTGCTTCTCTCATTCTGTAAAGGCTATTTAGACCCATTATATTTTTAAGAAAGTTGGTGTCAGTTTAGTCACAAGTAAGGCCTTTGGGCTCATGTATTGTGGATTGGGCTTCTATTTGGGCACTTTTAGCCAAGTCACACAGTCAGCAGCCACTCAGAATGTACTGGGAACCAGTTACAGCCAAATGTTACCAAAGTGCTTCTCTCATTCTGTAAAGGCTATTTAGACCCATTATATTTTTAAGAAAGTTGGTGTCAGTTTAGTCACAAGTAAGGCCTTTGGGCTCATGTATTGTGGATTGGGCTTCTATTTGGGCACTTTTAGCCAAGTCACACAGCCAGCAGCCACTCAGAATGTACTGGGAACCAGTTACAGCCAAACGTCACCAAAGTGCTTCTCTCAGCCTGATAAGGCTATTTTGACCAATGATTTTTTAAAGAAAATGAGTGTCAGTTTTGTCATAAGGAAGGCATTTGGGCCCATGTATAGTGCATTGGGAATCTATTTGGGCACTTTTAGGTACAACACACAGTCACCAGCCACTCAGAAAGTACTGGGAACAAGTTACAGCCAAATGTTACCGAAGTGCTTCTCTCAGCCTGAAAAGGCTATTTAGACCCATGATATTTTTAAGAAAGTGGGTGTCAGTTTAGTCATAAGGAAGGCCTTTGGGCTCATGTATTGTGGATTGGGCTTCTATTTGGGCACTTTTAGCCAAGTCACACAGCCAGCAGCCACTCAGAATGTACTGGGAACAAGTTACAGCCAAATGTTACCAAAGTGCTTCTCTCATTCTGTAAAGGCTATTTAGACCCATTATACTTTTAAGAAAGTTGGTGTCAGTTTAGTCACAAGTAAGGCCTTTGGGCTCATGTATTGTGGATTGGGCTTCTATTTGGGCACTTTTAGCCAAGTCACACAGCCAGCAGCCACTCAGAATGTACTGGGAACCAGTTACAGCCAAACGTCACCAAAGTGCTTCTCTCAGCCTGATAAGGCTATTTTGACCAATGATTTTTTTAAGAAAGTGAGTGTCAGTTTTGTCATAAGGAAGGCATTTGGGCCCATGTATAGTGCATTGGGAATCTATTTGGGCACTTTTAGGTACAACACACAGTCACCAGCCACTCAGAAAGTACTGGGAACATGTTACAGCCAAATGTTACTGAAGTGCTTCTCTCAGCCTGAAAAGGCTATTTAGACCCATGATATTTTTAAGAAAGTGGGTGTCAGTTTAGTCATAAGGAAGGCCTTTGGGCTCATGTATTGTGGATTGGGCTTCTATTTGGGCACTTTTAGCCAAGTCACACAGCCAGCAGCCACTCAGAAAGTACTGGGAACAAGTTACAGCCAAATGTTACCGAAGTGCTTCTCTCAGCCTGAAAAGGCTATTTAGACCCATGATATTTTTAAGAAAGTGGGTGTCAGTTTAGTCATAAGGAAGGCCTTTGGGCTCATGTATTGTGGATTGGGCTTCTATTTGGGCACTTTTAGCCAAGTCACACAGCCAGCAGCCACTCAGAATGTACTGGGAACAAGTTACAGCCAAATGTTACCAAAGTGCTTCTCTCATTCTGTAAAGGCTATTTAGACCCATTATACTTTTAAGAAAGTTGGTGTCAGTTTAGTCACAAGTAAGGCCTTTGGGCTCATGTATTGTGGATTGGGCTTCTATTTGGGCACTTTTAGCCAAGTCACACAGCCAGCAGCCACTCAGAATGTACTGGGAACCAGTTACAGCCAAACGTCACCAAGGTGCTTCTCTCAGCCTGATAAGGCTATTTTGACCAATGATTTTTTAAAGAAAATGAGTGTCAGTTTTGTCATAAGGAAGGCATTTGGGCCCATGTATAGTGCATTGGGAATCTATTTGGGCACTTTTAGGTACAACACACAGTCACCAGCCACTCAGAAAGTACTGGGAACAAGTTACAGCCAAATGTTACCGAAGTGCTTCTCTCAGCCTGAAAAGGCTATTTAGACCCTTGATATTTTTAAGAAAGTGGGTGTCAGTTTAGTCATAAGGAAGGCCTTTGGGCTCATGTATTGTGGATTGGGCTTCTATTTGGGCACTTTTAGCCAAGTCACACAGCCAGCAGCCACTCAGAAAGTACTGGGAACAAGTTACAGCCAAATGTTACCGAAGTGCTTCTCTCAGCCTGAAAAGGCTATTTAGACCCATGATATTTTTAAGAAAGTGGGTGTCAGTTTAGTCATAAGGAAGGCCTTTGGGCTCATGTATTGTGGATTGCGCTTCTATTTGGGCACTTTTAGCCAAGTCACACAGCCAGCAGCCACTCAGAATGTACTGGGAACAAGTTACAGCCAAATGTTACCAAAGTGCTTCTCTCATTCTGTAAAGGCTATTTAGACCCATTATACTTTTAAGAAAGTTGGTGTCAGTTTAGTCACAAGTAAGGCCTTTGGGCTCATGTATTGTGGATTGGGCTTCTATTTGGGCACTTTTAGCCAAGTCACACAGCCAGCAGCCACTCAGAATGTACTGGGAACCAGTTACAGCCAAACGTCACCAAAGTGCTTCTCTCAGCCTGATAAGGCTATTTTGACCAATGATTTTTTAAAGAAAATGAGTGTCAGTTTTGTCATAAGGAAGGCATTTGGGCCCATGTATAGTGCATTGGGAATCTATTTGGGCACTTTTAGGTACAACACACAGTCGCCAGCCACTCAGAAAGTACTGGGAACAAGTTACAGCCAAATGTTACTGAAGTGCTTCTCTCAGCCTGAAAAGGCTATTTAGACCCATGATATTTTTAAGAAAGTGGGTGTCAGTTTAGTCATAAGGAAGGCCTTTGGGCTCATGTATTGTGGATTGGGCTTCTATTTGGGCACTTTTAGCCAAGTCACACAGCCAGCAGCCACTCAGAAAGTACTGGGAACAAGTTACAGCCAAATGTTACCGAAGTGCTTCTCTCAGCCTGAAAAGGCTATTTAGACCCATGATATTTTTAAGAAAGTGGGTGTCAGTTTAGTCATAAGGAAGGCCTTTGGGCTCATGTATTGTGGATTGGGCTTCTATTTGGGCACTTTTAGCCAAGTCACACAGCCAGCAGCCACTCAGAATGTACTGGGAACAAGTTACAGCCAAATGTTACCAAAGTGCTTCTCTCATTCTGTAAAGGCTATTTAGACCCATTATACTTTTAAGAAAGTTGGTGTCAGTTTAGTCACAAGTAAGGCCTTTGGGCTCATGTATTGTGGATTGGGCTTCTATTTGGGCACTTTTAGCCAAGTCACACAGCCAGCAGCCACTCAGAATGTACTGGGAACCAGTTACAGCCAAACGTCACCAAAGTGCTTCTCTCAGCCTGATAAGGCTATTTTGACCAATGATTTTTTAAAGAAAATGAGTGTCAGTTTTGTCATAAGGAAGGCATTTGGGCCCATGTATAGTGCATTGGGAATCTATTTGGGCACTTTTAGGTACAACACACAGTCACCAGCCACTCAGAAAGTACTGGGAACAAGTTACAGCCAAATGTTACTGAAGTGCTTCTCTCAGCCTGAAAAGGCTATTTAGACCCATGATATTTTTAAGAAAGTGGGTGTCAGTTTAGTCATAAGGAAGGCCTTTGGGCTCATGTATTGTGGATTGGGCTTCTATTTGGGCACTTTTAGCCAAGTCACACAGCCAGCAGCCACTCAGAAAGTACTGGGAACAAGTTACAGCCAAATGTTACCGAAGTGCTTCTCTCAGCCTGAAAAGGCTATTTAGACCCATGATATTTTTAAGAAAGTGGGTGTCAGTTTAGTCATAAGGAAGGCCTTTGGGCTCATGTATTGTGGATTGGGCTTCTATTTGGGCACTTTTAGCCAAGTCACACAGCCAGCAGCCACTCAGAATGTACTGGGAACAAGTTACAGCCAAATGTTACCAAAGTGCTTCTCTCATTCTGTAAAGGCTATTTAGACCCATTATACTTTTAAGAAAGTTGGTGTCAGTTTAGTCACAAGTAAGGCCTTTGGGCTCATGTATTGTGGATTGGGCTTCTATTTGGGCACTTTTAGCCAAGTCACACAGCCAGCAGCCACTCAGAATGTACTGGGAACCAGTTACAGCCAAACGTCACCAAAGTGCTTCTCTCAGCCTGATAAGGCTATTTTGACCAATGATTTTTTAAAGAAAATGAGTGTCAGTTTTGTCATAAGGAAGGCATTTGGGCCCATGTATAGTGCATTGGGAATCTATTTGGGCACTTTTAGGTACAACACACAGTCACCAGCCACTCAGAAAGTACTGGGAACAAGTTACAGCCAAATGTTACTGAAGTGCTTCTCTCAGCCTGAAAAGGCTATTTAGACCCATGATATTTTTAAGAAAGTGGGTGTCAGTTTAGTCATAAGGAAGGCCTTTGGGCTCATGTATTGTGGATTGGGCTTCTATTTGGGCACTTTTAGCCAAGTCACACAGCCAGCAGCCACTCAGAAAGTACTGGGAACAAGTTACAGCCAAATGTTACCGAAGTGCTTCTCTCAGCCTGAAAAGGCTATTTAGACCCATGATATTTTTAAGAAAGTGGGTGTCAGTTTAGTCATAAGGAAGGCCTTTGGGCTCATGTATTGTGGATTGGGCTTCTATTTGGGCACTTTTAGCCAAGTCACACAGCCAGCAGCCACTCAGAATGTACTGGGAACAAGTTACAGCCAAATGTTACCAAAGTGCTTCTCTCATTCTGTAAAGGCTATTTAGACCCATTATACTTTTAAGAAAGTTGGTGTCAGTTTAGTCACAAGTAAGGCCTTTGGGCTCATGTATTGTGGATTGGGCTTCTATTTGGGCACTTTTAGCCAAGTCACACAGCCAGCAGCCACTCAGAATGTACTGGGAACCAGTTACAGCCAAACGTCACCAAAGTGCTTCTCTCAGCCTGATAAGGCTATTTTGACCAATGATTTTTTAAAGAAAATGAGTGTCAGTTTTGTCATAAGGAAGGCATTTGGGCCCATGTATAGTGCATTGGGAATCTATTTGGGCACTTTTAGGTACAACACACAGTCACCAGCCACTCAGAAAGTACTGGGAACAAGTTACAGCCAAATGTTACTGAAGTGCTTCTCTCAGCCTGAAAAGGCTATTTAGACCCATGATATTTTTAAGAAAGTGGGTGTCAGTTTAGTCATAAGGAAGGCCTTTGGGCTCATGTATTGTGGATTGGGCTTCTATTTGGGCACTTTTAGCCAAGTCACACAGCCAGCAGCCACTCAGAAAGTACTGGGAACAAGTTACAGCCAAATGTTACCGAAGTGCTTCTCTCAGCCTGAAAAGGCTATTTAGACCCATGATATTTTTAAGAAAGTGGGTGTCAGTTTAGTCATAAGGAAGGCCTTTGGGCTCATGTATTGTGGATTGGGCTTCTATTTGGGCACTTTTAGCCAAGTCACACAGCCAGCAGCCACTCAGAATGTACTGGGAACAAGTTACAGCCAAATGTTACCAAAGTGCTTCTCTCATTCTGTAAAGGCTATTTAGACCCATTATACTTTTAAGAAAGTTGGTGTCAGTTTAGTCACAAGTAAGGCCTTTGGGCTCATGTATTGTGGATTGGGCTTCTATTTGGGCACTTTTAGCCAAGTCACACAGCCAGCAGCCACTCAGAATGTACTGGGAACCAGTTACAGCCAAACGTCACCAAGGTGCTTCTCTCAGCCTGATAAGGCTATTTTGACCAATGATTTTTTAAAGAAAATGAGTGTCAGTTTTGTCATAAGGAAGGCATTTGGGCCCATGTATAGTGCATTGGGAATCTATTTGGGCACTTTTAGGTACAACACACAGTCACCAGCCACTCAGAAAGTACTGGGAACAAGTTACAGCCAAATGTTACCGAAGTGCTTCTCTCAGCCTGAAAAGGCTATTTAGACCCTTGATATTTTTAAGAAAGTGGGTGTCAGTTTAGTCATAAGGAAGGCCTTTGGGCTCATGTATTGTGGATTGGGCTTCTATTTGGGCACTTTTAGCCAAGTCACACAGCCAGCAGCCACTCAGAAAGTATTGGGAACAAGTTACAGCCAAATGTTACCGAAGTGCTTCTCTCAGCCTGAAAAGGCTATTTAGACCCATGATATTTTTAAGAAAGTGGGTGTCAGTTTAGTCATAAGGAAGGCCTTTGGGCTCATGTATTGTGGATTGCGCTTCTATTTGGGCACTTTTAGCCAAGTCACACAGCCAGCAGCCACTCAGAATGTACTGGGAACAAGTTACAGCCAAATGTTACCAAAGTGCTTCTCTCATTCTGTAAAGGCTATTTAGACCCATTATACTTTTAAGAAAGTTGGTGTCAGTTTAGTCACAAGTAAGGCCTTTGGGCTCATGTATTGTGGATTGGGCTTCTATTTGGGCACTTTTAGCCAAGTCACACAGCCAGCAGCCACTCAGAATGTACTGGGAACCAGTTACAGCCAAACGTCACCAAAGTGCTTCTCTCAGCCTGATAAGGCTATTTTGACCAATGATTTTTTAAAGAAAATGAGTGTCAGTTTTGTCATAAGGAAGGCATTTGGGCCCATGTATAGTGCATTGGGAATCTATTTGGGCACTTTTAGGTACAACACACAGTCACCAGCCACTCAGAAAGTACTGGGAACAAGTTACAGCCAAATGTTACTGAAGTGCTTCTCTCAGCCTGAAAAGGCTATTTAGACCCATGATATTTTTAAGAAAGTGGGTGTCAGTTTAGTCATAAGGAAGGCCTTTGGGCTCATGTATTGTGGATTGGGCTTCTATTTGGGCACTTTTAGCCAAGTCACACAGCCAGCAGCCACTCAGAAAGTACTGGGAACAAGTTACAGCCAAATGTTACCGAAGTGCTTCTCTCAGCCTGAAAAGGCTATTTAGACCCATGATATTTTTAAGAAAGTGGGTGTCAGTTTAGTCATAAGGAAGGCCTTTGGGCTCATGTATTGTGGATTGGGCTTCTATTTGGGCACTTTTAGCCAAGTCACACAGCCAGCAGCCACTCAGAATGTACTGGGAACAAGTTACAGCCAAATGTTACCAAAGTGCTTCTCTCATTCTGTAAAGGCTATTTAGACCCATTATACTTTTAAGAAAGTTGGTGTCAGTTTAGTCACAAGTAAGGCCTTTGGGCTCATGTATTGTGGATTGGGCTTCTATTTGGGCACTTTTAGCCAAGTCACACAGCCAGCAGCCACTCAGAATGTACTGGGAACCAGTTACAGCCAAACGTCACCAAAGTGCTTCTCTCAGCCTGATAAGGCTATTTTGACCAATGATTTTTTAAAGAAAATGAGTGTCAGTTTTGTCATAAGGAAGGCATTTGGGCCCATGTATAGTGCATTGGGAATCTATTTGGGCACTTTTAGGTACAACACACAGTCAGCAGCCACTCAGAAAGTACTGGGAACAAGTTACAGCCAAATGTTACTGAAGTGCTTCTCTCAGCCTGAAAAGGCTATTTAGACCCATGATATTTTTAAGAAAGTGGGTGTCAGTTTAGTCATAAGGAAGGCCTTTGGGCTCATGTATTGTGGATTGGGCTTCTATTTGGGCACTTTTAGCCAAGTCACACAGCCAGCAGCCACTCAGAAAGTACTGGGAACAAGTTACAGCCAAATGTTACCGAAGTGCTTCTCTCAGCCTGAAAAGGCTATTTAGACCCATGATATTTTTAAGAAAGTGGGTGTCAGTTTAGTCATAAGGAAGGCCTTTGGGCTCATGTATTGTGGATTGGGCTTCTATTTGGGCACTTTTAGCCAAGTCACACAGCCAGCAGCCACTCAGAATGTACTGGGAACAAGTTACAGCCAAATGTTACCAAAGTGCTTCTCTCATTCTGTAAAGGCTATTTAGACCCATTATATTTTTAAGAAAGTTGGTGTCAGTTTAGTCACAAGTAAGGCCTTTGGGCTCATGTATTGTGGATTGGGCTTCTATTTGGGCACTTTTAGCCAAGTCACACAGCCAGCAGCCACTCAGAATGTACTGGGAACCAGTTACAGCCAAACGTCACCAAAGTGCTTCTCTCAGCCTGATAAGGCTATTTTGACCAATGATTTTTTAAAGAAAATGAGTGTCAGTTTTGTCATAAGGAAGGAATTTGGGCCCATGTATAGTGCATTGGGAATCTATTTGGGCACTTTTAGGTACAACACACAGTCACCAGCCACTCAGAAAGTACTGGGAACAAGTTACAGCCAAATGTTACCGAAGTGCTTCTCTCAGCCTGAAAAGGCTATTTAGACCCATGATATTTTTAAGAAAGTGGGTGTCAGTTTAGTCATAAGGAAGGCCTTTGGGCTCATGTATTGTGGATTGGGCTTCTATTTGGGCACTTTTAGCCAAGTCACACAGCCAGCAGCCACTCAGAATGTACTGGGAACAAGTTACAGCCAAATGTTACCAAAGTGCTTCTCTCATTCTGTAAAGGCTATTTAGACCCATTATACTTTTAAGAAAGTTGGTGTCAGTTTAGTCACAAGTAAGGCCTTTGGGCTCATGTATTGTGGATTGGGCTTCTATTTGGGCACTTTTAGCCAAGTCACACAGCCAGCAGCCACTCAGAATGTACTGGGAACCAGTTACAGCCAAACGTCACCAAAGTGCTTCTCTCAGCCTGATAAGGCTATTTTGACCAATGATTTTTTAAAGAAAATAAGTGTCAGTTTTGTCATAAGGAAGGCATTTGGGCCCATGTATAGTGCATTGGGAATCTATTTGGGCACTTTTAGGTACAACACACAGTCACCAGCCACTCAGAAAGTACTGGGAACAAGTTACAGCCAAATGTTACTGAAGTGCTTCTCTCAGCCTGAAAAGGCTATTTAGACCCATGATATTTTTAAGAAAGTGGGTGTCAGTTTAGTCATAAGGAAGGCCTTTGGGCTCATGTATTGTGGATTGGGCTTCTATTTGGGCACTTTTAGCCAAGTCACACAGCCAGCAGCCACTCAGAAAGTACTGGGAACAAGTTACAGCAAAATGTTACCGAAGTGCTTCTCTCAGCCTGAAAAGGCTATTTAGACCCATGATATTTTTAAGAAAGTGGGTGTCAGTTTAGTCATAAGGAAGGCCTTTGGGCTCATGTATTGTGGATTGGGCTTCTATTTGGGCACTTTTAGCCAAGTCACACAGCCAGCAGCCACTCAGAATGTACTGGGAACAAGTTACAGCCAAATGTTACCGAAGTGCTTCTCTCAGCCTGAAAAGGCTATTTAGACCCATGATATTTTTAAGAAAGTGGGTGTCAGTTTAGTCATAAGGAAGGCCTTTGGGCTCATGTATTGTGGATTGGGCTTCTATTTGGGCACTTTTAGCCAAGTCACACAGCCAGCAGCCACTCAGAATGTACTGGGAACAAGTTACAGCCAAATGTTACCAAAGTGCTTCTCTCATTCTGTAAAGGCTATTTAGACCCATTATATTTTTAAGAAAGTTGGTGTCAGTTTAGTCACAAGCAAGGCCTTTGGGCTCATGTATTGTGGATTGGGCTTCTATTTGGGCACTTTTAGCCAAGTCACACAGCCAGCAGCCACTCAGAATGTACTGGGAACCAGTTACAGCCAAACGTCACCAAAGTGCTTCTCTCAGCCTGAAAAGGCTATTTTGACCAATGATTTTTTAAAGAAAATGAGTGTCAGTTTTGTCATAAGGAAGGCATTTGGGCCCATGTATAGTGCATTGGGAATCTATTTGGGCACTTTTAGGTACAACACACAGTCACCAGCCACTCAGAAAGTACTGGGAACAAGTTACAGCCAAATGTTACCGAAGTGCTTCTCTCAGCCTGAAAAGGCTATTTAGACCCATGATATTTTTAAGAAAGTGGGTGTCAGTTTAGTCATAAGGAAGGCCTTTGGGCTCATGTATTGTGGATTGGGCTTCTATTTGGGCACTTTTAGCCAAGTCACACAGCCAGCAGCCACTCAGAATGTACTGGGAACAAGTTACAGCCAAATGTTACCAAAGTGCTTCTCTCATTCTGTAAAGGCTATTTAGACCCATTATATTTTTAAGAAAGTTGGTGTCAGTTTAGTCACAAGTAAGGCCTTTGGGCTCATGTATTGTGGATTGGGCTTCTATTTGGGCACTTTTAGCCAAGTCACACAGTCAGCAGCCACTCAGAATGTACTGGGAACCAGTTACAGCCAAATGTTACCAAAGTGCTTCTCTCAGCCTGAAAAGGCTATTTAGACCCATGATATTTTTAAGAAAGTGGGTGTCAGTTTAGTCATAAGGAAGGCCTCTGGGCTCATGTATTGTGGATTGGGCTTCTATTTGGGCACTTTTAGCCAAGTCACACAGCCAGCAGCCACTCAGAATGTACTGGGAACCAGTTACAGCCAAACGTCACCAAAGTGCTTCTCTCAGCCTGATAAGGCTATTTTGACCAATGATTTTTTAAAGAAAATGAGTGTCAGTTTTGTCATAAGGAAGGCATTTGGGCCCATGTATAGTGCATTGGGATTCTATCTGGGCACTTTTAGGTACAACACACAGTCACCAGCCACTCAGAAAGTACTGGGAACAAGTTACAGCCAAATGTTACCGAAGTGCTTCTCTCAGCCTGAAAAGGCTATTTAGACCCATGATATTTTTAAGAAAGTGGGTGTCAGTTTAGTCATAAGGAAGGCCTTTGGGCTCATGTATTGTGGATTGGGCTTCTATTTGGGCACTTTTAGCCAAGTCACACAGCCAGCAGCCACTCAGAATGTACTGGGAACAAGTTACAGCCAAATGTTACCAAAGTGCTTCTCTCATTCTGTAAAGGCTATTTAGACCCATTATATTTTTAAGAAAGTTGGTGTCAGTTTAGTCACAAGTAAGGCCTTTGGGCTCATGTATTGTGGATTGGGCTTCTATTTGGGCACTTTTAGCCAAGTCACACAGTCAGCAGCCACTCAGAATGTACTGGGAACCAGTTACAGCCAAATGTTACCAAAGTGCTTCTCTCATTCTGTAAAGGTTATTTAGACCCATTATATTTTTAAGAAAGTTGGTGTCAGTTTAGTCACAAGTAAGGCCTTTGGGCTCATGTATTGTGGATTGGGCTTCTATTTGGGCACTTTTAGCCAAGTCACACAGCCAGCAGCCACTCAGAATGTACTGGGAACCAGTTACAGCCAAACGTCACCAAAGTGCTTCTCTCAGCCTGATAAGGCTATTTTGACCAATGATTTTTTAAAGAAAATGAGTGTCAGTTTTGTCATAAGGAAGGCATTTGGGCCCATGTATAGTGCATTGGGAATCTATTTAGGCACTTTTAGGTACAACACACAGTCACCAGCCACTCAGAAAGTACTGGGAACAAGTTACAGCCAAATGTTACCGAAGTGCTTCTCTCAGCCTGAAAAGGCTATTTAGACCCATGATATTTTTAAGAAAGTGGGTGTCAGTTTAGTCATAAGGAAGGCCTTTGGGCTCATGTATTGTGGATTGGGCTTCTATTTGGGCACTTTTAGCCAAGTCACACAGCCAGCAGCCACTCAGAATGTACTGGGAACAAGTTACAGCCAAATGTTACCAAAGTGCTTCTCTCATTCTGTAAAGGCTATTTAGACCCATTATACTTTTAAGAAAGTTGGTGTCAGTTTAGTCACAAGTAAGGCCTTTGGGCTCATGTATTGTGGATTGGGCTTCTATTTGGGCACTTTTAGCCAAGTCACACAGCCAGCAGCCACTCAGAATGTACTGGGAACCAGTTACAGCCAAACGTCACCAAAGTGCTTCTCTCAGCCTGATAAGGCTATTTTGACCAATGATTTTTTAAAGAAAATGAGTGTCAGTTTTGTCATAAGGAAGGCATTTGGGCCCATGTATAGTGCATTGGGAATCTATTTGGGCACTTTTAGGTACAACACACAGTCACCAGCCACTCAGAAAGTACTGGGAACAAGTTACAGCCAAATGTTACTGAAGTGCTTCTCTCAGCCTGAAAAGGCTATTTAGACCCATGATATTTTTAAGAAAGTGGGTGTCAGTTTAGTCATAAGGAAGGCCTTTGGGCTCATGTATTGTGGATTGGGCTTCTATTTGGGCACTTTTAGCCAAGTCACACAGCCAGCAGCCACTCAGAAAGTACTGGGAACAAGTTACAGCCAAATGTTACCGAAGTGCTTCTCTCAGCCTGAAAAGGCTATTTAGACCCATGATATTTTTTAAGAAAGTGGGTGTCAGTTTAGTCATAAGGAAGGCCTTTGGGCTCATGTATTGTGGATTGGGCTTCTATTTGGGCACTTTTAGCCAAGTCACACAGCCAGCAGCCACTCAGAATGTACTGGGAACAAGTTACAGCCAAATGTTACCAAAGTGCTTCTCTCATTCTGTAAAGGCTATTTAGACCCATTATACTTTTAAGAAAGTTGGTGTCAGTTTAGTCACAAGTAAGGCCTTTGGGCTCATGTATTGTGGATTGGGCTTCTATTTGGGCACTTTTAGCCAAGTCACACAGCCAGCAGCCACTCAGAATGTACTGGGAACCAGTTACAGCCAAACGTCACCAAAGTGCTTCTCTCAGCCTGATAAGGCTATTTTGACCAATGATTTTTTAAAGAAAATGAGTGTCAGTTTTGTCATAAGGAAGGCATTTGGGCCCATGTATAGTGCATTGGGAATCTATTTGGGCACTTTTAGGTACAACACACAGTCACCAGCCACTCAGAAAGTACTGGGAACAAGTTACAGCCAAATGTTACCGAAGTGCTTCTCTCAGCCTGAAAAGGCTATTTAGACCCTTGATATTTTTAAGAAAGTGGGTGTCAGTTTAGTCATAAGGAAGGCCTTTGGGCTCATGTATTGTGGATTGGGCTTCTATTTGGGCACTTTTAGCCAAGTCACACAGCCAGCAGCCACTCAGAATGTACTGGGAACCAGTTACAGCCAAACGTCACCAAAGTGCTTCTCTCAGCCTGATAAGGCTATTTTGACCAATGATTTTTTAAAGAAAATGAGTGTCAGTTTTGTCATAAGGAAGGCATTTGGGCCCATGTATAGTGCATTGGGAATCTATTTGGGCACTTTTAGGTACAACACACAGTCAGCAGCCACTCAGAAAGTACTGGGAACAAGTTACAGCCAAATGTTACCGAAGTGCTTCTCTCAGCCTGAAAAGGCTATTTTGACCAATGATTTTTTAAAGAAAATCAGTGTCAGTTTTGTCATATGGAAGGCATCTGGGCCCATGTGTAGTGCATTGGGATTCTATTTGGGCACTTTTAGGTACAACACACAGTCACCAGCCACTCAGAAAGTACTGGGAACAAGTTACAGCCAAATGTTACCGAAGTGCTTCTCTCAGCCTGAAAAGGCTATTTAGACCCTTGATATTTTTAAGAAAGTGGGTGTCAGTTTAGTCATAAGGAAGGCCTTTGGGCTCATGTATTGTGGATTGGGCTTCTATTTGGGCACTTTTAGCCAAGTCACACAGCCAGCAGCCACTCAGAAAGTACTGGGAACAAGTTAAAGCCAAATGTTACCGAAGTGCTTCTCTCAGCCTGAAAAGGCTATTTAGACCCATGATATTTTTAAGAAAGTGGGTGTCAGTTTAGTCATAAGGAAGGCCTTTGGGCTCATGTATTGTGGATTGCGCTTCTATTTGGGCACTTTTAGCCAAGTCACACAGCCAGCAGCCACTCAGAAAGTACTGGGAACAAGTTACAGCCAAATGTTACCGAAGTGCTTCTCTCAGCCTGAAAAGGCTATTTAGACCCATGATATTTTTAAGAAAGTGGGTGTCAGTTTAGTCATAAGGAAGGCCTTTGGGCTCATGTATTGTGGATTGGGCTTCTATTTGGGCACTTTTAGCCAAGTCACACAGCCAGCAGCCACTCAGAATGTACTGGGAACAAGTTACAGCCAAATGTTACCAAAGTGCTTCTCTCATTCTGTAAAGGCTATTTAGACCCATTATACTTTTAAGAAAGTTGGTGTCAGTTTAGTCACAAGTAAGGCCTTTGGGCTCATGTATTGTGGATTGGGCTTCTATTTGGGCACTTTTAGCCAAGTCACACAGCCAGCAGCCACTCAGAATGTACTGGGAACCAGTTACAGCCAAACGTCACCAAAGTGCTTCTCTCAGCCTGATAAGGCTATTTTGACCAATGATTTTTTAAAGAAAATGAGTGTCAGTTTTGTCATAAGGAAGGCATTTGGGCCCATGTATAGTGCATTGGGAATCTATTTGGGCACTTTTAGGTACAACACACAGTCACCAGCCACTCAGAAAGTACTGGGAACAAGTTACAGCCAAATGTTACCGAAGTGCTTCTCTCAGCCTGAAAAGGCTATTTAGACCCTTGATATTTTTAAGAAAGTGGGTGTCAGTTTAGTCATAAGGAAGGCCTTTGGGCTCATGTATTGTGGATTGGGCTTCTATTTGGGCACTTTTAGCCAAGTCACACAGCCAGCAGCCACTCAGAATGTACTGGGAACAAGTTACAGCCAAATGTTACCAAAGTGCTTCTCTCATTCTGTAAAGGCTATTTAGACCCATTATATTTTTAAGAAAGTTGGTGTCAGTTTAGTCACAAGTAAGGCCTTTGGGCTCATGTATTGTGGATTGGGCTTCTATTTGGGCACTTTTAGCCAAGTCACACAGTCAGCAGCCACTCACTTTTAGGTACAACACACAGTCAGCAGCCACTCAGAAAGTACTGGGAACAAGTTACAGCCAAATGTCACCAAAGTGCTTCTCTCAGCCTGAAAAGGCTATTTTGACCAATGATTTTTTAAAGAAAATCAGTGTCAGTTTTGTCATATGGAAGGCATCTGGGCCCATGTGTAGTGCATTGGGATTCTATTTGGGCACTTTTAGGTACAACACACAGTCACCAGCCACTCAGAAAGAACTGGGAACAAGTTACAACCAAATGTTACCAAAGTGCTTCTCTCAGCCTGAAAAGGCTATATAGACCAATTACATTTTTAAGAAAGTGGGTGTCAGTTTAGTCATAAGGAAGGCCTCTGGGGGCTCATGTATTGTGGATTGGGCTTCTATTTGGGCACTTTTAGCCAAGTCACACAGCCAGCAGCCACTCAGAATGTACTGGGAACAAGTTACAGCCAAATGTTACCAAAGTGCTTCTCTCATTCTGTAAAGGCTATTTAGACCCATTATATTTTTAAGAAAGTTGGTGTCAGTTTAGTCACAAGTAAGGCCTTTGGGCTCATGTATTGTGGATTGGGCTTCTATTTGGGCACTTTTAGCCACTCAGAATGTACTGGGAACCAGTTACAGCCAAATGTTACCAAAGTGCTTCTCTCAGCCTGAAAAGGCTATTTAGACCCATGATATTTTTAAGAAAATAAGTGTCAGTTTTGTCATAAGGAAGGCCTTTGGGCTCATGTATTGTGGATTGGGCTTCTATTTGGGCACTTTTAGCCAAGTCACACAGCCAGCAGCCACTCAGAATGTACTGGGAACAAGTTACAGCCAAATGTTACCAAAGTGCTTCTGTCATTCTGTAAAGGCTATTTAGACCCATTATATTTTTAAGAAAGTTGGTGTCAGTTTAGTCACAAGTAAGGCCTTTGGGCTCATGTATTGTGGATTGGGCTTCTATTTGGGCACTTTTAGCCAAGTCACACAGCCAGCAGCCACTCAGAATGTACTGGGAACCAGTTACAGCCAAACGTCACCAAAGTGCTTCTCTCAGCCTGATAAGGCTATTTTGACCAATGATTTTTTAAAGAAAATGAGTGTCAGTTTTGTCATAAGGAAGGCATTTGGGCCCATGTATAGTGCATTGGGAATCTATTTGGGCACTTTTAGGTACAACACACAGTCAGCAGCCACTCAGAAAGTACTGGGAACAAGTTACAGCCAAATGTTACCGAAGTGCTTCTCTCAGCCTGAAAAGGCTATTTTGACCAATGATTTTTTAAAGAAAATCAGTGTCAGTTTTGTCATATGGAAGGCATCTGGGCCCATGTGTAGTGCATTGGGATTCTATTTGGGCACTTTTAGGTACAACACACAGTCACCAGCCACTCAGAAAGAACTGGGAACAAGTTACAACCAAATGTTACCAAAGTGCTTCTCTCAGCCTGAAAAGGCTATATAGACCAATTACATTTTTAAGAAAGTGGGTGTCAGTTTAGTCATAAGGAAGGCCTCTGGGCTCATGTATTGTGGATTGGGCTTCTATTTGGGCACTTTTAGCCAAGTCACACAGCCAGCAGCCACTCAGAATGTACTGGGAACAAGTTACAGCCAAATGTTACCAAAGTGCTTCTGTCATTCTGTAAAGGCTATTTTAACCCATTATATTTTTAAGAAAGTTGGTGTCAGTTTAGTCACAAGTAAGGCCTTTGGGCTCATGTATTGTGGATTGGGCTTCTATTTGGGCACTTTTAGCCAAGTCACACAGCCAGCAGCCACTCAGAATGTACTGGGAACCAGTTACAGCCAAACGTCACCAAAGTGCTTCTCTCAGCCTGATAAGGCTATTTTGACCAATGATTTTTTAAAGAAAATGAGTGTCAGTTTTGTTATAAGGAAGGCATTTGGGCCCATGTATAGTGCATTGGGAATCTATTTGGGCACTTTTAGGTACAACACACAGTCACCAGCCACTCAGAAAGTACTGGGAACAAGTTACAGCCAAATGTTACCGAAGTGCTTCTCTCAGCCTGAAAAGGCTATTTTGACCCATGATATTTTTAAGAAAGTGGGTGTCAGTTTTGTCATATGGAAGGCCTTTGGGCTCATGTATTGTGGATTGGGCTTCTATTTGGGCACTTTTAGCCAAGTCACACAGCCAGCAGCCACTCAGAATGTACTGGGAACAAGTTACAGCCAAATGTTACCAAAGTGCTTCTCTCATTCTGTAAAGGCTATTTAGACCCATTATACTTTTAAGAAAGTTGGTGTCAGTTTAGTCACAAGTAAGGCCTTTGGGCTCATGTATTGTGGATTGGGCTTCTATTTGGGCACTTTTAGCCAAGTCACACAGCCAGCAGCCACTCAGAATGTACTGGGAACCAGTTACAGCCAAACGTCACCAAAGTGCTTCTCTCAGCCTGATAAGGCTATTTTGACCAATGATTTTTTAAAGAAAATGAGTGTCAGTTTTGTCATAAGGAAGGCATTTGGGCCCATGTATAGTGCATTGGGAATCTATTTGGGCACTTTTAGGTACAACACACAGTCACCAGCCACTCAGAAAGTACTGGGAACAAGTTACAGCCAAATGTTACTGAAGTGCTTCTCTCAGCCTGAAAAGGCTATTTAGACCCATGATATTTTTAAGAAAGTGGGTGTCAGTTTAGTCATAAGGAAGGCCTTTGGGCTCATGTATTGTGGATTGGGCTTCTATTTGGGCACTTTTAGCCAAGTCACACAGCCAGCAGCCACTCAGAAAGTACTGGGAACAAGTTACAGCCAAATGTTACCGAAGTGCTTCTCTCAGCCTGAAAAGGCTATTTAGACCCATGATATTTTTAAGAAAGTGGGTGTCAGTTTAGTCATAAGGAAGGCCTTTGGGCTCATGTATTGTGGATTGCGCTTCTATTTGGGCACTTTTAGCCAAGTCACACAGCCAGCAGCCACTCAGAATGTACTGGGAACAAGTTACAGCCAAATGTTACCAAAGTGCTTCTCTCATTCTGTAAAGGCTATTTAGACCCATTATACTTTTAAGAAAGTTGGTGTCAGTTTAGTCACAAGTAAGGCCTTTGGGCTCATGTATTGTGGATTGGGCTTCTATTTGGGCACTTTTAGCCAAGTCACACAGCCAGCAGCCACTCAGAATGTACTGGGAACCAGTTACAGCCAAACGTCACCAAAGTGCTTCTCTCAGCCTGATAAGGCTATTTTGACCAATGATTTTTTAAAGAAAATGAGTGTCAGTTTTGTCATAAGGAAGGCATTTGGGCCCATGTATAGTGCATTGGGAATCTATTTGGGCACTTTTAGGTACAACACACAGTCACCAGCCACTCAGAAAGTACTGGGAACAAGTTACAGCCAAATGTTACCAAAGTGCTTCTCTCAGCCTGAAAAGGCTATTTAGACCCTTGATATTTTTAAGAAAGTGGGTGTCAGTTTAGTCATAAGGAAGGCCTTTGGGCTCATGTATTGTGGATTGGGCTTCTATTTGGGCACTTTTAGCCAAGTCACACAGCCAGCAGCCACTCAGAAAGTACTGGGAACAAGTTACAGCCAAATGTTACCGAAGTGCTTCTCTCAGCCTGAAAAGGCTATTTAGACCCATGATATTTTTAAGAAAGTGGGTGTCAGTTTAGTCATAAGGAAGGCCTTTGGGCTCATGTATTGTGGATTGGGCTTCTATTTGGGCACTTTTAGCCAAGTCACACAGCCAGCAGCCACTCAGAATGTACTGGGAACAAGTTACAGCCAAATGTTACCAAAGTGCTTCTCTCATTCTGTAAAGGCTATTTAGACCCATTATACTTTTAAGAAAGTTGGTGTCAGTTTAGTCACAAGTAAGGCCTTTGGGCTCATGTATTGTGGATTGGGCTTCTATTTGGGCACTTTTAGCCAAGTCACACAGCCAGCAGCCACTCAGAATGTACTGGGAACCAGTTACAGCCAAACGTCACCAAAGTGCTTCTCTCAGCCTGATAAGGCTATTTTGACCAATGATTTTTTAAAGAAAATGAGTGTCAGTTTTGTCATAAGGAAGGCATTTGGGCCCATGTATAGTGCATTGGGAATCTATTTGGGCACTTTTAGGTACAACACACAGTCACCAGCCACTCAGAAAGTACTGGGAACAAGTTACAGCCAAATGTTACCGAAGTGCTTCTCTCAGCCTGAAAAGGCTATTTAGACCCTTGATATTTTTAAGAAAGTGGGTGTCAGTTTAGTCACAAGTAAGGCCTTTGGGCTCATGTATTGTGGATTGGGCTTCTATTTGGGCACTTTTAGCCAAGTCACACAGTCAGCAGCCACTCACTTTTAGGTACAACACACAGTCAGCAGCCACTCAGAAAGTACTGGGAACAAGTTACAGCCAAATGTCACCAAAGTGCTTCTCTCAGCCTGAAAAGGCTATTTTGACCAATGATTTTTTTAAAGAAAATCAGTGTCAGTTTTGTCATAAGGAAGGCATCTGGGCCCATTTATAGTGCATTGGGATTCTATTTGGGCACTTTTAGGTACAACACACAGTCACCAGCCACTCAGAAAGAACTGGGAACAAGTTACAACCAAATGTTACCAAAGTGCTTCTCTCAGCCTGAAAAGGCTATATAGACCAATTACATTTTTAAGAAAGTGGGTGTCAGTTTAGTCATAAGGAAGGCCTCTGGGCTCATGTATTGTGGATTGGGCTTCTATTTGGGCACTTTTAGCCAAGTCACACAGCCAGCAGCCACTCAGAATGTACTGGGAACCAGTTACAGCCAAATGTTACCAAAGTGCTTCTCTCAGCCTGAAAAGGCTATTTAGACCCATGATATTTTTAAGAAAATAAGTGTCAGTTTTGTCATAAGGAAGGCCTTTGGGCTCATGTATTGTGGATTGGGCTTCTATTTGGGCACTTTTAGCCAAGTCACACAGCCAGCAGCCACTCAGAATGTACTGGGAACAAGTTACAGCCAAATGTTACCAAAGTGCTTCTGTCATTCTGTAAAGGCTATTTAGACCCATTATATTTTTAAGAAAGTTGGTGTCAGTTTAGTCACAAGTAAGGCCTTTGGGCTCATGTATTGTGGATTGGGCTTCTATTTGGGCACTTTTAGCCAAGTCACACAGCCAGCAGCCACTCAGAATGTACTGGGAACCAGTTACAGCCAAACGTCACCAAAGTGCTTCTCTCAGCCTGATAAGGCTATTTTGACCAATGATTTTTTAAAGAAAATGAGTGTCAGTTTTGTCATAAGGAAGGCATTTGGGCCCATGTATAGTGCATTGGGAATCTATTTGGGCACTTTTAGGTACAACACACAGTCACCAGCCACTCAGAAAGTACTGGGAACAAGTTACAGCCAAATGTTACCGAAGTGCTTCTCTCAGCCTGAAAAGGCTATTTTGACCCATGATATTTTTAAGAAAGTGTGTGTCAGTTTAGTCATAAGGAAGGCCTTTGGGCTCATGTATTGTGGATTGGGCTTCTATTTGGGCACTTTTAGCCAAGTCACACAGCCAGCAGCCACTCAGAATGTACTGGGAACAAGTTACAGCCAAATGTTACCAAAGTGCTTCTCTCATTCTGTAAAGGCTATTTAGACCCATTATATTTTTAAGAAAGTTGGTGTCAGTTTAGTCACAAGTAAGGCCTTTGGGCTCATGTATTGTGGATTGGGCTTCTATTTGGGCACTTTTAGCCAAGTCACACAGTCAGCAGCCACTCAGAATGTACTGGGAACCAGTTACAGCCAAACGTCACCAAAGTGCTTCTCTCAGCCTGATAAGGCTATTTTGACCAATGATTTTTTAAAGAAAATGAGTGTCAGTTTTGTCATAAGGAAGGCATTTGGGCCCATGTATAGTGCATTGGGAATCTATTTGGGCACTTTTAGGTACAACACACAGTCAGCAGCCACTCAGAAAGTACTGGGAACAAGTTACAGCCAAATGTCACCAAAGTGCTTCTCTCAGCCTGAAAAGGCTATTTTGACCAATGATTTTTTAAAGAAAATCAGTGTCAGTTTTGTCATATGGAAGGCATCTGGGCCCATGTGTAGTGCATTGGGATTCTATTTGGGCACTTTTAGGTACAACACACAGTCACCAGCCACTCAGAAAGAACTGGGAACAAGTTACAACCAAATGTTACCAAAGTGCTTCTCTCAGCCTGAAAAGGCTATATAGACCAATTACATTTTTAAGAAAGTGGGTGTCAGTTTAGTCATAAGGAAGGCCTCTGGGCTCATGTATTGTGGATTGGGCTTCTATTTGGGCACTTTTAGCCAAGTCACACAGCCAGCAGCCACTCAGAATGTACTGGGAACAAGTTACAGCCAAATGTTACCAAAGTGCTTCTCTCATTCTGTAAAGGCTATTTAGACCCATTATATTTTTAAGAAAGTTGGTGTCAGTTTAGTCACAAGTAAGGCCTTTGGGCTCATGTATTGTGGATTGGGCTTCTATTTGGGCACTTTTAGCCAAGTCACACAGCCAGCAGCCACTCAGAATGTACTGGGAACCAGTTACAGCCAAACGTCACCAAAGTGCTTCTCTCAGCCTGATAAGGCTATTTTGACCAATGATTTTTTAAAGAAAATGAGTGTCAGTTTTGTCATAAGGAAGGCATTTGGGCCCATGTATAGTGCATTGGGAAACTATTTGGGCACTTTTAGGTACAACACACAGTCACCAGCCACTCAGAATGTACTGGGAACCAGTTACAGCCAAATGTTACCAAAGTGCTTCTCTCAGCCTGAAAAGGCTATTTAGACCCATGATATTGTTAAGAAAGTGGGTGTCAGTTTAGTCATAAGGAAGGCCTCTGGGCTCATGTATTGTGGATTGGGCTTCTATTTGGCCACTTTTAGCCAAGTCACACAGCCAGCAGCCACTC
Source organism: Gymnoscopelus microlampas (assembly GCF_963454915.1). Lineage (NCBI taxonomy): Eukaryota > Metazoa > Chordata > Actinopteri > Myctophiformes > Myctophidae > Gymnoscopelus > Gymnoscopelus microlampas. Next base: position 1,589,980 of record NW_028155862.1, on the reverse strand, counting down.
AGAATGTGCTGGGAACCAGTTACAGCCAAACGTCACCAAAGTGCTTCTCTCAGCCTGATAAGGCTATTTTGACCAATGATTTTTTAAAGAAAATGAGTGTCAGTTTTGTCATAAGGAAGGCATTTGGGCCCATGTATAGTGCATTGGGAATCTATTTGGGCACTTTTAGGTACAACACACAGTCAGCAGCCACTCAGAAAGTACTGGGAACAAGTTACAGCCAAATGTCACCAAAGTGCTTCTCTCAGCCTGAAAAGGCTATTTTGACCAATGATTTTTTAAAGAAAATCAGTGTCAGTTTTGTCATAAGGAAGGCATCTGGGCCCATGTATAGTGCATTGGGATTCTATTTGGGCACTTTTAGGTACAACACAGAGTCACCAGCCACTCAGAAAGAACTGGGAACAAGTTACAACCAAATGTTACCAAAGTGCTTCTCTCAGCCTGAAAAGGCTATATAGACCAATTACATTTTTAAGAAAGTGGGTGTCAGTTTAGTCATAAGGAAGGCCTTTGGGCTCATGTATTGTGGATTGGGCTTCTATTTGGGCACTTTTAGCCAAGTCACACAGCCAGCAGCCACTCAGAATGTACTGGGAACCAGTTACAGCCAAACGTCACCAAAGTGCTTCTCTCAGCCTGATAAGGCTATTTTGACCAATGATTTTTTAAAGAAAATGAGTGTCAGTTTTGTCATAAGGAAGGCATTTGGGCCCATGTATAGTGCATTGGGAATCTATTTGGGCACTTTTAGGTACAACACACAGTCACCAGCCACTCAGAAAGTACTGGGAACAAGTTACAGCCAAATGTTACCAAAGTGCTTCTCTCAGCCTGAAAAGGCTATTTAGACCCTTGATATTTTTAAGAAAGTGGGTGTCAGTTTAGTCATAAGGAAGGCCTTGGGGCTCATGTATTGTGGATTGGGCTTCTATTTGGGCACTTTTAGCCAAGTCACACAGCCAGCAGCCACTCAGAAAGTACTGGGAACAAGTTACAGCCAAATGTTACCGAAGTGCTTCTCTCAGCCTGAAAAGGCTATTTAGACCCATGATATTTTTAAGAAAGTGGGTGTCAGTTTAGTCATAAGGAAGGCCTTTGGGCTCATGTATTGTGGATTGGGCTTCTATTTGGGCACTTTTAGCCAAGTCACACAGCCAGCAGCCACTCAGAATGTACTGGGAACAAGTTACAGCCAAATGTTACCAAAGTGCTTCTCTCATTCTGTAAAGGCTATTTAGACCCATTATACTTTTAAGAAAGTTGGTGTCAGTTTAGTCACAAGTAAGGCCTTTGGGCTCATGTATTGTGGATTGGGCTTCTATTTGGGCACTTTTAGCCAAGTCACACAGCCAGCAGCCACTCAGAATGTACTGGGAACCAGTTACAGCCAAACGTCACCAAAGTGCTTCTCTCAGCCTGATAAGGCTATTTTGACCAATGATTTTTTAAAGAAAATGAGTGTCAGTTTTGTCATAAGGAAGGCATTTGGGCCCATGTATAGTGCATTGGGAATCTATTTGGGCACTTTTAGGTACAACACACAGTCACCAGCCACTCAGAAAGTACTGGGAACAAGTTACAGCCAAATGTTACCGAAGTGCTTCTCTCAGCCTGAAAAGGCTATTTAGACCCTTGATATTTTTAAGAAAGTGGGTGTCAGTTTAGTCATAAGGAAGGCCTTTGGGCTCATGTATTGTGGATTGGGCTTCTATTTGGGCACTTTTAGCCAAGTCACACAGCCAGCAGCCACTCAGAATGTACTGGGAACAAGTTACAGCCAAATGTTACCAAAGTGCTTCTCTCATTCTGTAAAGGCTATTTAGACCCATTATATTTTTAAGAAAGTTGGTGTCAGTTTAGTCACAAGTAAGGCCTTTGGGCTCATGTATTGTGGATTGGGCTTCTATTTGGGCACTTTTAGCCAAGTCACACAGTCAGCAGCCACTCACTTTTAGGTACAACACACAGTCAGCAGCCACTCAGAAAGTACTGGGAACAAGTTACAGCCAAATGTCACCAAAGTGCTTCTCTCAGCCTGAAAAGGCTATTTTGACCAATGATTTTTTTAAAGAAAATCAGTGTCAGTTTTGTCATAAGGAAGGCATCTGGGCCCATTTATAGTGCATTGGGATTCTATTTGGGAACTTTTAGGTACAACACACAGTCACCAGCCACTCAGAAAGAACTGGGAACAAGTTACAACCAAATGTTACCAAAGTGCTTCTCTCAGCCTGAAAAGGCTATATAGACCAATTACATTTTTAAGAAAGTGGGTGTCAGTTTAGTCATAAGGAAGGCCTCTGGGCTCATGTATTGTGGATTGGGCTTCTATTTGGGCACTTTTAGCCAAGTCACACAGCCAGCAGCCACTCAGAATGTACTGGGAACCAGTTACAGCCAAATGTTACCAAAGTGCTTCTCTCAGCCTGAAAAGGCTATTTAGACCCATGATATTTTTAAGAAAATAAGTGTCAGTTTTGTCATAAGGAAGGCCTTTGGGCTCATGTATTGTGGATTGGGCTTCTATTTGGGCACTCTTAGCCAAGTCACACAGCCAGCAGCCACTCAGAATGTACTGGGAACAAGTTACAGCCAAATGTTACCAAAGTGCTTCTGTCATTCTGTAAAGGCTATTTAGACCCATTATATTTTTAAGAAAGTTGGTGTCAGTTTAGTCACAAGTAAGGCCTTTGGGCTCATGTATTGTGGATTGGGCTTCTATTTGGGCACTTTTAGCCAAGTCACACAGCCAGCAGCCACTCAGAATGTACTGGGAACCAGTTACAGCCAAACGTCACCAAAGTGCTTCTCTCAGCCTGATAAGGCTATTTTGACCAATGATTTTTTAAAGAAAATGAGTGTCAGTTTTGTCATAAGGAAGGCATTTGGGCCCATGTATAGTGCATTGGGAATCTATTTGGGCACTTTTAGGTACAACACACAGTCACCAGCCACTCAGAAAGTACTGGGAACAAGTTACAGCCAAATGTTACCGAAGTGCTTCTCTCAGCCTGAAAAGGCTATTTTGACCCATGATATTTTTAAGAAAGTGGGTGTCAGTTTAGTCATAAGGAAGGCCTTTGGGCTCATGTATTGTGGATTGGGCTTCTATTTGGGCACTTTTAGCCAAGTCACACAGCCAGCAGCCACTCAGAATGTACTGGGAACAAGTTACAGCCAAATGTTACCAAAGTGCTTCTCTCATTCTGTAAAGGCTATTTAGACCCATTATATTTTTAAGAAAGTTGGTGTCAGTTTAGTCACAAGTAAGGCCTTTGGGCTCATGTATTGTGGATTGGGCTTCTATTTGGGCACTTTTAGCCAAGTCACACAGTCAGCAGCCACTCAGAATGTACTGGGAACCAGTTACAGCCAAACGTCACCAAAGTGCTTCTCTCAGCCTGATAAGGCTATTTTGACCAATGATTTTTTAAAGAAAATGAGTGTCAGTTTTGTCACAAGTAAGGCCTTTGGGCTCATGTATTGTGGATTGGGCTTCTATTTGGGCACTTTTAGCCACAACACACAGCCAGCAGCCACTCAGAATGTACTGGGAACCAGTTACAGCCAAACGTCACCAAAGTGCTTCTCTCAGCCTGATAAGGCTATTTTGACCAATGATTTTTTAAGAAAGTTGGTGTCAGTTTAGTCACAAGTAAGGCCTTTGGGCTCATGTATTGTGGATTGGGCTTCTATTTGGGCACTTTTAGCCAAGTCACACAGCCAGCAGCCACTCAGAATGTACTGGGAACCAGTTACAGCCAAACGTCACCAAAGTGCTTCTCTCAGCCTGATAAGGCTATTTTGACCAATGATTTTTTAAAGAAAATGAGTGTCAGTTTTGTCATAAGGAAGGCATTTGGGCCCATGTATAGTGCATTGGGAATCTATTTGGGCACTTTTAGGTACAACACACAGTCACCAGCCACTCAGAAAGTACTGGGAACAAGTTACAGCCAAATGTTACTGAAGTGCTTCTCTCAGCCTGAAAAGGCTATTTAGACCCATGATATTTTTAAGAAAGTGGGTGTCAGTTTAGTCATAAGGAAGGCCTTTGGGCTCATGTATTGTGGATTGGGCTTCTATTTGGGCACTTTTAGCCAAGTCACACAGCCAGCAGCCACTCAGAAAGTACTGGGAACAAGTTACAGCCAAATGTTACCGAAGTGCTTCTCTCAGCCTGAAAAGGCTATTTAGACCCATGATATTTTTAAGAAAGTGGGTGTCAGTTTAGTCATAAGGAAGGCCTTTGGGCTCATGTATTGTGGATTGGGCTTCTATTTGGGCACTTTTAGCCAAGTCACACAGCCAGCAGCCACTCAGAATGTACTGGGAACAAGTTACAGCCAAATGTTACCGAAGTGCTTCTCTCAGCCTGAAAAGGCTATTTAGACCCATGATATTTTTAAGAAAGTGGGTGTCAGTTTAGTCATAAGGAAGGCCTTTGGGCTCATGTATTGTGGATTGGGCTTCTATTTGGGCACTTTTAGCCAAGTCACACAGCCAGCAGCCACTCAGAATGTACTGGGAACAAGTTACAGCCAAATGTTACCAAAGTGCTTCTCTCATTCTGTAAAGGCTATTTAGACCCATTATATTTTTAAGAAAGTTGGTGTCAGTTTAGTCACAAGCAAGGCCTTTGGGCTCATGTATTGTGGATTGGGCTTCTATTTGGGCACTTTTAGCCAAGTCACACAGCCAGCAGCCACTCAGAATGTACTGGGAACCAGTTACAGCCAAACGTCACCAAAGTGCTTCTCTCAGCCTGATAAGGCTATTTTGACCAATGATTTTTTAAAGAAAATGAGTGTCAGTTTTGTCATAAGGAAGGCATTTGGGCCCATGTATAGTGCATTGGGAATCTATTTGGGCACTTTTAGGTACAACACACAGTCACCAGCCACTCAGAAAGTACTGGGAACAAGTTACAGCCAAATGTTACCGAAGTGCTTCTCTCAGCCTGAAAAGGCTATTTAGACCCATGATATTTTTAAGAAAGTGGGTGTCAGTTTAGTCATAAGGAAGGCCTTTGGGCTCATGTATTGTGGATTGGGCTCCTATTTGGGCACTTTTAGCCAAGTCACACAGCCAGCAGCCACTCAGAATGTACTGGGAACAAGTTACAGCCAAATGTTACCAAAGTGCTTCTCTCATTCTGTAAAGGCTATTTAGACCCATTATATTTTTAAGAAAGTTGGTGTCAGTTTAGTCACAAGTAAGGCCTTTGGGCTCAGTTATTGTGGATTGGGCTTCTATTTGGGCACTTTTAGCCAAGTCACACAGTCAGCAGCCACTCAGAATGTACTGGGAACCAGTTACAGCCAAATGTTACCAAAGTGCTTCTCTCATTCTGTAAAGGCTATTTAGACCCATTATATTTTTAAGAAAGTTGGTGTCAGTTTAGTCACAAGTAAGGCCTTTGGGCTCATGTATTGTGGATTGGGCTTCTATTTGGGCACTTTTAGCCAAGTCACACAGCCAGCAGCCACTCAGAATGTACTGGGAACCAGTTACAGCCAAACGTCACCAAAGTGCTTCTCTCAGCCTGATAAGGCTATTTTGACCAATGATTTTTTAAAGAAAATGAGTGTCAGTTTTGTCATAAGGAAGGCATTTGGGCCCATGTATAGTGCATTGGGAATCTATTTGGGCACTTTTAGGTACAACACACAGTCACCAGCCACTCAGAAAGTACTGGGAACAAGTTACAGCCAAATGTTACCGAAGTGCTTCTCTCAGCCTGAAAAGGCTATTTAGACCCATGATATTTTTAAGAAAGTGGGTGTCAGTTTAGTCATAAGGAAGGCCTTTGGGCTCATGTATTGTGGATTGGGCTTCTATTTGGGCACTTTTAGCCAAGTCACACAGCCAGCAGCCACTCAGAATGTACTGGGAACCAGTTACAGCCAAACGTCACCAAAGTGCTTCTCTCAGCCTGATAAGGCTATTTTGACCAATGATTTTTTAAAGAAAATGAGTGTCAGTTTTGTCATAAGGAAGGCATTTGGGCCCATGTATAGTGCATTGGGAATCTATTTGGGCACTTTTAGGTACAACACACAGTCACCAGCCACTCAGAAAGTACTGGGAACAAGTTACAGCCAAATGTTACTGAAGTGCTTCTCTCAGCCTGAAAAGGCTATTTAGACCCATGATATTTTTAAGAAAGTGGGTGTCAGTTTAGTCATAAGGAAGGCCTTTGGGCTCATGTATTGTGGATTGGGCTTCTATTTGGGCACTTTTAGCCAAGTCACACAGCCAGCAGCCACTCAGAAAGTACTGGGAACAAGTTACAGCCAAATGTTACCGAAGTGCTTCTCTCAGCCTGAAAAGGCTATTTAGACCCATGATATTTTTAAGAAAGTGGGTGTCAGTTTAGTCATAAGGAAGGCCTTTGGGCTCATGTATTGTGGATTGGGCTTCTATTTGGGCACTTTTAGCCAAGTCACACAGCCAGCAGCCACTCAGAATGTACTGGGAACAAGTTACAGCCAAATGTTACCAAAGTGCTTCTCTCATTCTGTAAAGGCTATTTAGACCCATTATACTTTTAAGAAAGTTGGTGTCAGTTTAGTCACAAGTAAGGCCTTTGGGCTCATGTATTGTGGATTGGGCTTCTATTTGGGCACTTTTAGCCAAGTCACACAGCCAGCAGCCACTCAGAATGTACTGGGAACCAGTTACAGCCAAACGTCACCAAAGTGCTTCTCTCAGCCTGATAAGGCTATTTTGACCAATGATTTTTTAAAGAAAATGAGTGTCAGTTTTGTCATAAGGAAGGCATTTGGGCCCATGTATAGTGCATTGGGAATCTATTTGGGCACTTTTAGGTACAACACACAGTCACCAGCCACTCAGAAAGTACTGGGAACAAGTTACAGCCAAATGTTACTGAAGTGCTTCTCTCAGCCTGAAAAGGCTATTTAGACCCATGATATTTTTAAGAAAGTGGGTGTCAGTTTAGTCATAAGGAAGGCCTTTGGGCTCATGTATTGTGGATTGGGCTTCTATTTGGGCACTTTTAGCCAAGTCACACAGCCAGCAGCCACTCAGAAAGTACTGGGAACAAGTTACAGCCAAATGTTACCGAAGTGCTTCTCTCAGCCTGAAAAGGCTATTTAGACCCATGATATTTTTAAGAAAGTGGGTGTCAGTTTAGTCATAAGGAAGGCCTTTGGGCTCATGTATTGTGGATTGGGCTTCTATTTGGGCACTTTTAGCCAAGTCACACAGCCAGCAGCCACTCAGAATGTACTGGGAACAAGTTACAGCCAAATGTTACCGAAGTGCTTCTCTCAGCCTGAAAAGGCTATTTAGACCCATGATATTTTTAAGAAAGTGGGTGTCAGTTTAGTCATAAGGAAGGCCTTTGGGCTCATGTATTGTGGATTGGGCTTCTATTTGGGCACTTTTAGCCAAGTCACACAGCCAGCAGCCACTCAGAATGTACTGGGAACAAGTTACAGCCAAATGTTACCAAAGTGCTTCTCTCATTCTGTAAAGGCTATTTAGACCCATTATATTTTTAAGAAAGTCGGTGTCAGTTTAGTCACAAGCAAGGCCTTTGGGCTCATGTATTGTGGATTGGGCTTCTATTTGGGCACTTTTAGCCAAGTCACACAGCCAGCAGCCACTCAGAATGTACTGGGAACCAGTTACAGCCAAACGTCACCAAAGTGCTTCTCTCAGCCTGATAAGGCTATTTTGACCAATGATTTTTTAAAGAAAATGAGTGTCAGTTTTGTCATAAGGAAGGCATTTGGGCCCATGTATAGTGCATTGGGAATCTATTTGGGCACTTTTAGGTACAACACACAGTCACCAGCCACTCAGAAAGTACTGGGAACAAGTTACAGCCAAATGTTACCGAAGTGCTTCTCTCAGCCTGAAAAGGCTATTTAGACCCATGATATTTTTAAGAAAGTGGGTGTCAGTTTAGTCATAAGGAAGGCCTTTGGGCTCATGTATTGTGGATTGGGCTTCTATTTGGGCACTTTTAGCCAAGTCACACAGCCAGCAGCCACTCAGAATGTACTGGGAACAAGTTACAGCCAAATGTTACCAAAGTGCTTCTCTCATTCTGTAAAGGCTATTTAGACCCATTATATTTTTAAGAAAGTTGGTGTCAGTTTAGTCACAAGTAAGGCCTTTGGGCTCATGTATTGTGGATTGGGCTTCTATTTGGGCACTTTTAGCCAAGTCACACAGTCAGCAGCCACTCAGAATGTACTGGGAACCAGTTACAGCCAAATGTTACCAAAGTGCTTCTCTCATTCTGTAAAGGCTATTTAGACCCATTATATTTTTAAGAAAGTTGGTGTCAGTTTAGTCACAAGTAAGGCCTTTGGGCTCATGTATTGTGGATTGGGCTTCTATTTGGGCACTTTTAGCCAAGTCACACAGCCAGCAGCCACTCAGAATGTACTGGGAACCAGTTACAGCCAAACGTCACCAAAGTGCTTCTCTCAGCCTGATAAGGCTATTTTGACCAATGATTTTTTAAAGAAAATGAGTGTCAGTTTTGTCATAAGGAAGGCATTTGGGCCCATGTATAGTGCATTGGGAATCTATTTGGGCACTTTTAGGTACAACACACAGTCACCAGCCACTCAGAAAGTACTGGGAACAAGTTACAGCCAAATGTTACCGAAGTGCTTCTCTCAGCCTGAAAAGGCTATTTAGACCCATGATATTTTTAAGAAAGTGGGTGTCAGTTTAGTCATAAGGAAGGCCTTTGGGCTCATGTATTGTGGATTGGGCTTCTATTTGGGCACTTTTAGCCAAGTCACACAGCCAGCAGCCACTCAGAATGTACTGGGAACCAGTTACAGCCAAACGTCACCAAAGTGCTTCTCTCAGCCTGATAAGGCTATTTTGACCAATGATTTTTTAAAGAAAATGAGTGTCAGTTTTGTCATAAGGAAGGCATTTGGGCCCATGTATAGTGCATTGGGAATCTATTTGGGCACTTTTAGGTACAACACACAGTCACCAGCCACTCAGAAAGTACTGGGAACAAGTTACAGCCAAATGTTACTGAAGTGCTTCTCTCAGCCTGAAAAGGCTATTTAGACCCATGATATTTTTAAGAAAGTGGGTGTCAGTTTAGTCATAAGGAAGGCCTTTGGGCTCATGTATTGTGGATTGGGCTTCTATTTGGGCACTTTTAGCCAAGTCACACAGCCAGCAGCCACTCAGAAAGTACTGGGAACAAGTTACAGCCAAATGTTACCGAAGTGCTTCTCTCAGCCTGAAAAGGCTATTTAGACCCATGATATTTTTAAGAAAGTGGGTGTCAGTTTAGTCATAAGGAAGGCCTTTGGGCTCATGTAGTGTGGATTGGGCTTCTATTTGGGCACTTTTAGCCAAGTCACACAGCCAGCAGCCACTCAGAATGTACTGGGAACAAGTTACAGCCAAATGTTACCAAAGTGCTTCTCTCATTCTGTAAAGGCTATTTAGACCCATTATACTTTTAAGAAAGTTGGTGTCAGTTTAGTCACAAGTAAGGCCTTTGGGCTCATGTATTGTGGATTGGGCTTCTATTTGGGCACTTTTAGCCAAGTCACACAGCCAGCAGCCACTCAGAATGTACTGGGAACCAGTTACAGCCAAACGTCACCAAAGTGCTTCTCTCAGCCTGATAAGGCTATTTTGACCAATGATTTTTTAAAGAAAATGAGTGTCAGTTTTGTCATAAGGAAGGCATTTGGGCCCATGTATAGTGCATTGGGAATCTATTTGGGCACTTTTAGGTACAACACACAGTCACCAGCCACTCAGAAAGTACTGGGAACAAGTTACAGCCAAATGTTACTGAAGTGCTTCTCTCAGCCTGAAAAGGCTATTTAGACCCATGATATTTTTAAGAAAGTGGGTGTCAGTTTAGTCATAAGGAAGGCCTTTGGGCTCATGTATTGTGGATTGGGCTTCTATTTGGGCACTTTTAGCCAAGTCACACAGCCAGCAGCCACTCAGAAAGTACTGGGAACAAGTTACAGCCAAATGTTACCGAAGTGCTTCTCTCAGCCTGAAAAGGCTATTTAGACCCATTATATTTTTAAGAAAGTGGGTGTCAGTTTAGTCATAAGGAAGGCCTTTGGGCTCATGTATTGTGGATTGGGCTTCTATTTGGGCACTTTTAGCCAAGTCACACAGCCAGCAGCCACTCAGAATGTACTGGGAACAAGTTACAGCCAAATGTTACCGAAGTGCTTCTCTCAGCCTGAAAAGGCTATTTAGACCCATGATATTTTTAAGAAAGTGGGTGTCAGTTTAGTCATAAGGAAGGCCTTTGGGCTCATGTATTGTGGATTGGGCTTCTATTTGGGCACTTTTAGCCAAGTCACACAGCCAGCAGCCACTCAGAATGTACTGGGAACAAGTTACAGCCAAATGTTACCAAAGTGCTTCTCTCATTCTGTAAAGGCTATTTAGACCCATTATATTTTTAAGAAAGTTGGTGTCTGTTTAGTCACAAGCAAGGCCTTTGGGCTCATGTATTGTGGATTGGGCTTCTATTTGGGCACTTTTAGCCAAGTCACACAGCCAGCAGCCACTCAGAATGTACTGGGAACCAGTTACAGCCAAACGTCACCAAAGTGCTTCTCTCAGCCTGATAAGGCTATTTTGACCAATGATTTTTTAAAGAAAATGAGTGTCAGTTTTGTCATAAGGAAGGCATTTGGGCCCATGTATAGTGCATTGGGAATCTATTTGGGCACTTTTAGGTACAACACACAGTCACCAGCCACTCAGAAAGTACTGGGAACAAGTTACAGCCAAATGTTACCGAAGTGCTTCTCTCAGCCTGAAAAGGCTATTTAGACCCATGATATTTTTAAGAAAGTGGGTGTCAGTTTAGTCATAAGGAAGGCCTTTGGGCTCATGTATTGTGGATTGGGCTTCTATTTGGGCACTTTTAGCCAAGTCACACAGCCAGCAGCCACTCAGAATGTACTGGGAACAAGTTACAGCCAAATGTTACCAAAGTGCTTCTCTCATTCTGTAAAGGCTATTTAGACCCATTATATTTTTAAGAAAGTTGGTGTCAGTTTAGTCACAAGTAAGGCCTTTGGGCTCATGTATTGTGGATTGGGCTTCTATTTGGGCACTTTTAGCCAAGTCACACAGTCAGCAGCCACTCAGAATGTACTGGGAACCAGTTACAGCCAAATGTTACCAAAGTGCTTCTCTCATTCTGTAAAGGCTATTTAGACCCATTATATTTTTAAGAAAGTTGGTGTCAGTTTAGTCACAAGTAAGGCCTTTGGGCTCATGTATTGTGGATTGGGCTTCTATTTGGGCACTTTTAGCCAAGTCACACAGCCAGCAGCCACTCAGAATGTACTGGGAACCAGTTACAGCCAAACGTCACCAAAGTGCTTCTCTCAGCCTGATAAGGCTATTTTGACCAATGATTTTTTAAAGAAAATGAGTGTCAGTTTTGTCATAAGGAAGGCATTTGGGCCCATGTATAGTGCATTGGGAATCTATTTGGGCACTTTTAGGTACAACACACAGTCACCAGCCACTCAGAAAGTACTGGGAACAAGTTACAGCCAAATGTTACCGAAGTGCTTCTCTCAGCCTGAAAAGGCTATTTAGACCCATGATATTTTTAAGAAAGTGGGTGTCAGTTTAGTCATAAGGAAGGCCTTTGGGCTCATGTATTGTGGATTGGGCTTCTATTTGGGCACTTTTAGCCAAGTCACACAGCCAGCAGCCACTCAGAATGTACTGGGAACAAGTTACAGCCAAATGTTACCAAAGTGCTTCTGTCATTCTGTAAAGGCTATTTAGACCCATTATATTTTTAAGAAAGTTGGTGTCAGTTTAGTCACAAGTAAGGCCTTTGGGCTCATGTATTGTGGATTGGGCTTCTATTTGGGCACTTTTAGCCAAGTCACACAGCCAGCAGCCACTCAGAATGTACTGGGAACCAGTTACAGCCAAACGTCACCAAAGTGCTTCTCTCAGCCTGATAAGGCTATTTTGACCAATGATTTTTTAAAGAAAATGAGTGTCAGTTTTGTCATAAGGAAGGCATTTGGGCCCATGTATAGTGCATTGGGAATCTATTTGGGCACTTTTAGGTACAACACACAGTCACCAGCCACTCAGAAAGTACTGGGAACAAGTTACAGCCAAATGTTACCGAAGTGCTTCTCTCAGCCTGAAAAGGCTATTTTGACCCATGATATTTTTAAGAAAGTGGGTGTCAGTTTTGTCATATGGAAGGCCTTTGGGCTCATGTATTGTGGATTGGGCTTCTATTTGGGCACTTTTAGCCAAGTCACACAGCCAGCAGCCACTCAGAATGTACTGGGAACAAGTTACAGCCAAATGTTACCAAAGTGCTTCTCTCATTCTGTAAAGGCTATTTAGACCCATTATACTTTTAAGAAAGTTGGTGTCAGTTTAGTCACAAGTAAGGCCTTTGGGCTCATGTATTGTGGATTGGGCTTCTATTTGGGCACTTTTAGCCAAGTCACACAGCCAGCAGCCACTCAGAATGTACTGGGAACCAGTTACAGCCAAACGTCACCAAAGTGCTTCTCTCAGCCTGATAAGGCTATTTTGACCTATGATTTTTTAAAGAAAATGAGTGTCAGTTTTGTCATAAGGAAGGCATTTGGGCCCATGTATAGTGCATTGGGAATCTATTTGGGCACTTTTAGGTACAACACACAGTCACCAGCCACTCAGAAAGTACTGGGAACAAGTTACAGCCAAATGTTACTGAAGTGCTTCTCATTTAGACCCATGATATTTTTAAGAAAGTGGGTGTCAGTTTAGTCATAAGGAAGGCCTTTGGGCTCATGTATTGTGGATTGGGCTTCTATTTGGGCACTTTTAGCCAAGTCACACAGCCAGCAGCCACTCAGAAAGTACTGGGAACAAGTTACAGCCAAATGTTACCGAAGTGCTTCTCTCAGCCTGAAAAGGCTATTTAGACCCATGATATTTTTAAGAAAGTGGGTGTCAGTTTAGTCATAAGGAAGGCCTTTGGGCTCATGTATTGTGGATTGGGCTTCTATTTGGGCACTTTTAGCCAAGTCACACAGCCAGCAGCCACTCAGAATGTACTGGGAACAAGTTACAGCCAAATGTTACCGAAGTGCTTCTCTCAGCCTGAAAAGGCTATTTAGACCCATGATATTTTTAAGAAAGTGGGTGTCAGTTTAGTCATAAGGAAGGCCTTTGGGCTCATGTATTGTGGATTGGGCTTCTATTTGGGCACTTTTAGCCAAGTCACACAGCCAGCAGCCACTCAGAATGTACTGGGAACAAGTTACAGCCAAATGTTACCAAAGTGCTTCTCTCATTCTGTAAAGGCTATTTAGACCCATTATATTTTTAAGAAAGTTGGTGTCAGTTTAGTCACAAGCAAGGCCTTTGGGCTCATGTATTGTGGATTGGGCTTCTATTTGGGCACTTTTAGCCAAGTCACACAGCCAGCAGCCACTCAGAATGTACTGGGAACCAGTTACAGCCAAACGTCACCAAAGTGCTTCTCTCTGCCTGATAAGGCTATTTTGACCAATGATTTTTTAAAGAAAATTAGTGTCAGTTTTGTCATAAGGAAGGCATTTGGGCCCATGTATAGTGCATTGGGAATCTATTTGGGCACTTTTAGGTACAACACACAGTCACCAGCCACTCAGAAAGTACTGGGAACAAGTTACAGCCAAATGTTACCGAAGTGCTTCTCTCAGCCTGAAAAGGCTATTTAGACCCATGATATTTTTAAGAAAGTGGGTGTCAGTTTAGTCATAAGGAAGGCCTTTGGGCTCATGTATTGTGGATTGGGCTTCTATTTGGGCACTTTTAGCCAAGTCACACAGCCAGCAGCCACTCAGAATGTACTGGGAACAAGTTACAGCCAAATGTTACCAAAGTGCTTCTCTCATTCTGTAAAGGCTATTTAGACCCATTATATTTTTAAGAAAGTTGGTGTCAGTTTAGTCACAAGTAAGGCCTTTGGGCTCATGTATTGTGGATTGGGCTTCTATTTGGGCACTTTTAGCCAAGTCACACAGTCAGCAGCCACTCAGAATGTACTGGGAACCAGTTACAGCCAAATGTTACCAAAGTGCTTCTCTCAGCCTGAAAAGGCTATTTAGACCCATGATATTTTTAAGAAAGTGGGTGTCAGTTTAGTCATAAGGAAGGCCTCTGGGCTCATGTATTGTGGATTGGGCTTCTATTTGGGCACTTTTAGCCAAGTCACACAGCCAGCAGCCACTCAGAATGTGCTGGGAACCAGTTACAGCCAAACGTCACCAAAGTGCTTCTCTCAGCCTGATAAGGCTATTTTGACCAATGATTTTTTAAAGAAAATGAGTGTCAGTTTTGTCATAAGGAAGGCATTTGGGCCCATGTATAGTGCATTGGGATTCTATCTGGGCACTTTTAGGTACAACACACAGTCACCAGCCACTCAGAAAGTACTGGGAACAAGTTACAGCCAAATGTTACCGAAGTGCTTCTCTCAGCCTGAAAAGGCTATTTAGACCCATGATATTTTTAAGAAAGTGGGTGTCAGTTTAGTCATAAGGAAGGCCTTTGGGCTCATGTATTGTGGATTGGGCTTCTATTTGGGCACTTTTAGCCAAGTCACACAGCCAGCAGCCACTCAGAATGTACTGGGAACAAGTTACAGCCAAATGTTACCAAAATGCTTCTCTCATTCTGTAAAGGCTATTTAGACCCATTATATTTTTAAGAAAGTTGGTGTCAGTTTAGTCACAAGTAAGGCCTTTGGGCTCATGTATTGTGGATTGGGCTTCTATTTGGGCACTTTTAGCCAAGTCACACAGTCAGCAGCCACTCAGAATGTACTGGGAACCAGTTACAGCCAAATGTTACCAAAGTGCTTCTCTCATTCTGTAAAGGCTATTTAGACCCATTATATTTTTAAGAAAGTTGGTGTCAGTTTAGTCACAAGTAAGGCCTTTGGGCTCATGTATTGTGGATTGGGCTTCTATTTGGGCACTTTTAGCCAAGTCACACAGCCAGCAGCCACTCAGAATGTACTGGGAACCAGTTACAGCCAAACGTCACCAAAGTGCTTCTCTCAGCCTGATAAGGCTATTTTGACCAATGATTTTTTAAAGAAAATGAGTGTCAGTTTTGTCATAAGGAAGGCATTTGGGCCCATGTATAGTGCATTGGGAATCTATTTGGGCACTTTTAGGTACAACACACAGTCACCAGCCACTCAGAAAGTACTGGGAACAAGTTACAGCCAAATGTTACCGAAGTGCTTCTCTCAGCCTGAAAAGGCTATTTAGACCCATGATATTTTTAAGAAAGTGGGTGTCAGTTTAGTCATAAGGAAGGCCTTTGGGCTCATGTATTGTGGATTGGGCTTCTATTTGGGCACTTTTAGCCAAGTCACACAGCCAGCAGCCACTCAGAATGTACTGGGAACAAGTTACAGCCAAATGTTACCAAAGTGCTTCTCTCATTCTGTAAAGGCTATTTAGACCCATTATACTTTTAAGAAAGTTGGTGTCAGTTTAGTCACAAGTAAGGCCTTTGGGCTCATGTATTGTGGATTGGGCTTCTATTTGGGCACTTTTAGCCAAGTCACACAGCCAGCAGCCACTCAGAATGTACTGGGAACCAGTTACAGCCAAACGTCACCAAAGTGCTTCTCTCAGCCTGATAAGGCTATTTTGACCAATGATTTTTTAAAGAAAATGAGTGTCAGTTTTGTCATAAGGAAGGCATTTGGGCCCATGTATAGTGCATTGGGAATCTATTTGGGCACTTTTAGGTACAACACACAGTCACCAGCCACTCAGAAAGTACTGGGAACAAGTTACAGCCAAATGTTACTGAAGTGCTTCTCTCAGCCTGAAAAGGCTATTTAGACCCATGATATTTTTAAGAAAGTGGGTGTCAGTTTAGTCATAAGGAAGGCCTTTGGGCTCATGTATTGTGGATTGGGCTTCTATTTGGGCACTTTTAGCCAAGTCACACAGCCAGCAGCCACTCAGAAAGTACTGGGAACAAGTTACAGCCAAATGTTACCGAAGTGCTTCTCTCAGCCTGAAAAGGCTATTTAGACCCATGATATTTTTAAGAAAGTGGGTGTCAGTTTAGTCATAAGGAAGGCCTTTGGGCTCATGTATTGTGGATTGGGCTTCTATTTGGGCACTTTTAGCCAAGTCACACAGCCAGCAGCCACTCAGAATGTACTGGGAACAAGTTACAGCCAAATGTTACCAAAGTGCTTCTCTCATTCTGTAAATGCTATTTAGACCCATTATACTTTTAAGAAAGTTGGTGTCAGTTTAGTCACAAGTAAGGCCTTTGGGCTCATGTATTGTGGATTGGGCTTCTATTTGGGCACTTTTAGCCAAGTCACACAGCCAGCAGCCACTCAGAATGTACTGGGAACCAGTTACAGCCAAACGTCACCAAAGTGCTTCTCTCAGCCTGATAAGGCTATTTTGACCAATGATTTTTTAAAGAAAATGAGTGTCAGTTTTGTCATAAGGAAGGCATTTGGGCCCATGTATAGTGCATTGGGAATCTATTTGGGCACTTTTAGGTACAACACACAGTCACCAGCCACTCAGAAAGTACTGGGAACAAGTTACAGCCAAATGTTACCGAAGTGCTTCTCTCAGCCTGAAAAGGCTATTTAGACCCTTGATATTTTTAAGAAAGTGGGTGTCAGTTTAGTCATAAGGAAGGCCTTTGGGCTCATGTATTGTGGATTGGGCTTCTATTTGAGCACTTTTAGCCAAGTCACACAGCCAGCAGCCACTCAGAAAGTACTGGGAACAAGTTACAGCCAAATGTTACCGAAGTGCTTCTCTCAGCCTGAAAAGGCTATTTAGACCCATGATATTTTTAAGAAAGTGGGTGTCAGTTTAGTCATAAGGAAGGCCTTTGGGCTCATGTATTGTGGATTGCGCTTCTATTTGGGCACTTTTAGCCAAGTCACACAGCCAGCAGCCACTCAGAATGTACTGGGAACAAGTTACAGCCAAATGTTACCAAAGTGCTTCTCTCATTCTGTAAAGGCTATTTAGACCCATTATACTTTTAAGAAAGTTGGTGTCAGTTTAGTCACAAGTAAGGCCTTTGGGCTCATGTATTGTGGATTGGGCTTCTATTTGGGCACTTTTAGCCAAGTCACACAGCCAGCAGCCACTCAGAATGTGCTGGGAACCAGTTACAGCCAAACGTCACCAAAGTGCTTCTCTCAGCCTGATAAGGCTATTTTGACCAATGATTTTTTAAAGAAAATGAGTGTCAGTTTTGTCATAAGGAAGGCATTTGGGCCCATGTATAGTGCATTGGGAATCTATTTGGGCACTTTTAGGTACAACACACAGTCACCAGCCACTCAGAAAGTACTGGGAACAAGTTACAGCCAAATGTTACCGAAGTGCTTCTCTCAGCCTGAAAAGGCTATTTAGACCCATGATATTTTTAAGAAAGTGGGTGTCAGTTTAGTCATAAGGAAGGCCTTTGGGCTCATGTATTGTGGATTGGGCTTCTATTTGGGCACTTTTAGCCAAGTCACACAGCCAGCAGCCACTCAGAATGTACTGGGAACAAGTTACAGCCAAATGTTACCAAAGTGCTTCTCTCATTCTGTAAAGGCTATTTAGACCCATTATACTTTTAAGAAAGTTGGTGTCAGTTTAGTCACAAGTAAGGCCTTTGGGCTCATGTATTGTGGATTGGGCTTCTATTTGGGCACTTTTAGCCAAGTCACACAGCCAGCAGCCACTCAGAATGTACTGGGAACCAGTTACAGCCAAACGTCACCAAAGTGCTTCTCTCAGCCTGATAAGGCTATTTTGACCAATGATTTTTTAAAGAAAATGAGTGTCAGTTTTGTCAAAAGGAAGGCATTTGGGCCCATGTATAGTGCATTGGGAATCTATTTGGGCACTTTTAGGTACAACACACAGTCACCAGCCACTCAGAAAGTACTGGGAACAAGTTACAGCCAAATGTTACCGAAGTGCTTCTCTCAGCCTGAAAAGGCTATTTAGACCCTTGATATTTTTAAGAAAGTGGGTGTCAGTTTAGTCATAAGGAAGGCCTTTGGGCTCATGTATTGTGGATTGGGCTTCTATTTGGGCACTTTTAGCCAAGTCACACAGCCAGCAGCCACTCAGAATGTACTGGGAACAAGTTACAGCCAAATGTTACCAAAGTGCTTCTCTCATTCTGTAAAGGCTATTTAGACCCATTATATTTTTAAGAAAGTTGGTGTCAGTTTAGTCACAAGTAAGGCCTTTGGGCTCATGTATTGTGGATTGGGCTTCTATTTGGGCACTTTTAGCCAAGTCACACAGTCAGCAGCCACTCACTTTTAGGTACAACACACAGTCAGCAGCCACTCAGAAAGTACTGGGAACAAGTTACAGCCAAATGTCACCAAAGTGCTTCTCTCAGCCTGAAAAGGCTATTTTGACCAATGATTTTTTTAAAGAAAATCAGTGTCAGTTTTGTCATAAGGAAGGCATCTGGGCCCATTTATAGTGCATTGGGATTCTATTTGGGCACTTTTAGGTACAACACACAGTCACCAGCCACTCGGAAAGAACTGGGAACAAGTTACAACCAAATGTTACCAAAGTGCTTCTCTCAGCCTGAAAAGGCTATACAGACCAATTACATTTTTAAGAAAGTGGGTGTCAGTTTAGTCATAAGGAAGGCCTCTGGGCTCATGTATTGTGGATTGGGCTTCTATTTGGGCACTTTTAGCCAAGTCACACAGCCAGCAGCCACTCAGAATGTACTGGGAACAAGTTACAGCCAAATGTTACCAAAATGCTTCTCTCATTCTGTAAAGGCTATTTAGACCCATTATATTTTTAAGAAAGTTGGTGTCAGTTTAGTCACAAGTAAGGCCTTTGGGCTCATGTATTGTGGATTGGGCTTCTATTTGGGCACTTTTAGCCAAGTCACACAGTCAGCAGCCACTCAGAATGTACTGGGAACCAGTTACAGCCAAATGTTACCAAAGTGCTTCTCTCATTCTGTAAAGGCTATTTAGACCCATTATATTTTTAAGAAAGTTGGTGTCAGTTTAGTCACAAGTAAGGCCTTTGGGCTCATGTATTGTGGATTGGGCTTCTATTTGGGCACTTTTAGCCAAGTCACACAGCCAGCAGCCACTCAGAATGTACTGGGAACCAGTTACAGCCAAACGTCACCAAAGTGCTTCTCTCAGCCTGATAAGGCTATTTTGACCAATGATTTTTTAAAGAAAATGAGTGTCAGTTTTGTCATAAGGAAGGCATTTGGGCCCATGTATAGTGCATTGGGAATCTATTTGGGCACTTTTAGGTACAACACACAGTCACCAGCCACTCAGAAAGTACTGGGAACAAGTTACAGCCAAATGTTACCGAAGTGCTTCTCTCAGCCTGAAAAGGCTATTTAGACCCATGATATTTTTAAGAAAGTGGGTGTCAGTTTAGTCATAAGGAAGGCCTTTGGGCTCATGTATTGTGGATTGGGCTTCTATTTGGGCACTTTTAGCCAAGTCACACAGCCAGCAGCCACTCAGAATGTACTGGGAACAAGTTACAGCCAAATGTTACCAAAGTGCTTCTCTCATTCTGTAAAGGCTATTTAGACCCATTATACTTTTAAGAAAGTTGGTGTCAGTTTAGTCACAAGTAAGGCCTTTGGGCTCATGTATTGTGGATTGGGCTTCTATTTGGGCACTTTTAGCCAAGTCACACAGCCAGCAGCCACTCAGAATGTACTGGGAACCAGTTACAGCCAAACGTCACCAAAGTGCTTCTCTCAGCCTGATAAGGCTATTTTGACCAATGATTTTTTAAAGAAAATGAGTGTCAGTTTTGTCATAAGGAAGGCATTTGGGCCCATGTATAGTGCATTGGGAATCTATTTGGGCACTTTTAGGTACAACACACAGTCACCAGCCACTCAGAAAGTACTGGGAACAAGTTACAGCCAAATGTTACTGAAGTGCTTCTCTCAGCCTGAAAAGGCTATTTAGACCCATGATATTTTTAAGAAAGTGGGTGTCAGTTTAGTCATAAGGAAGGCCTTTGGGCTCATGTATTGTGGATTGGGCTTCTATTTGGGCACTTTTAGCCAAGTCACACAGCCAGCAGCCACTCAGAAAGTACTGGGAACAAGTTACAGCCAAATGTTACCGAAGTGCTTCTCTCAGCCTGAAAAGGCTATTTAGACCCATGATATTTTTAAGAAAGTGGGTGTCAGTTTAGTCATAAGGAAGGCCTTTGGGCTCATGTATTGTGGATTGGGCTTCTATTTGGGCACTTTTAGCCAAGTCACACAGCCAGCAGCCACTCAGAATGTACTGGGAACAAGTTACAGCCAAATGTTACCAAAGTGCTTCTCTCATTCTGTAAAGGCTATTTAGACCCATTATACTTTTAAGAAAGTTGGTGTCAGTTTAGTCACAAGTAAGGCCTTTGGGCTCATGTATTGTGGATTGGGCTTCTATTTGGGCACTTTTAGCCAAGTCACACAGCCAGCAGCCACTCAGAATGTACTGGGAACCAGTTACAGCCAAACGTCACCAAAGTGCTTCTCTCAGCCTGATAAGGCTATTTTGACCAATGATTTTTTAAAGAAAATGAGTGTCAGTTTTGTCATAAGGAAGGCATTTGGGCCCATGTATAGTGCATTGGGAATCTATTTGGGCACTTTTAGGTACAACACACAGTCACCAGCCACTCAGAAAGTACTGGGAACAAGTTACAGCCAAATGTTACCGAAGTGCTTCTCTCAGCCTGAAAAGGCTATTTAGACCCTTGATATTTTTAAGAAAGTGGGTGTCAGTTTAGTCATAAGGAAGGCCTTTGGGCTCATGTATTGTGGATTGGGCTTCTATTTGGGCACTTTTAGCCAAGTCACACAGCCAGCAGCCACTCAGAAAGTACTGGGAACAAGTTACAGCCAAATGTTACCGAAGTGCTTCTCTCAGCCTGAAAAGGCTATTTAGACCCATGATATTTTTAAGAAAGTGGGTGTCAGTTTAGTCATAAGGAAGGCCTTTGGGCTCATGTATTGTGGATTGCGCTTCTATTTGGGCACTTTTAGCCAAGTCACACAGCCAGCAGCCACTCAGAATGTACTGGGAACAAGTTACAGCCAAATGTTACCAAAGTGCTTCTCTCATTCTGTAAAGGCTATTTAGACCCATTATACTTTTAAGAAAGTTGGTGTCAGTTTAGTCACAAGTAAGGCCTTTGGGCTCATGTATTGTGGATTGGGCTTCTATTTGGGCACTTTTAGCCAAGTCACACAGCCAGCAGCCACTCAGAATGTGCTGGGAACCAGTTACAGCCAAACGTCACCAAAGTGCTTCTCTCAGCCTGATAAGGCTATTTTGACCAATGATTTTTTAAAGAAAATGAGTGTCAGTTTTGTCATAAGGAAGGCATTTGGGCCCATGTATAGTGCATTGGGAATCTATTTGGGCACTTTTAGGTACAACACACAGTCACCAGCCACTCAGAAAGTACTGGGAACAAGTTACAGCCAAATGTTACCGAAGTGCTTCTCTCAGCCTGAAAAGGCTATTTAGACCCATGATATTTTTAAGAAAGTGGGTGTCAGTTTAGTCATAAGGAAGGCCTTTGGGCTCATGTATTGTGGATTGGGCTTCTATTTGGGCACTTTTAGCCAAGTCACACAGCCAGCAGCCACTCAGAATGTACTGGGAACAAGTTACAGCCAAATGTTACCAAAGTGCTTCTCTCATTCTGTAAAGGCTATTTAGACCCATTATACTTTTAAGAAAGTTGGTGTCAGTTTAGTCACAAGTAAGGCCTTTGGGCTCATGTATTGTGGATTGGGCTTCTATTTGGGCACTTTTAGCCAAGTCACACAGCCAGCAGCCACTCAGAATGTACTGGGAACCAGTTACAGCCAAACGTCACCAAAGTGCTTCTCTCAGCCTGATAAGGCTATTTTGACCAATGATTTTTTAAAGAAAATGAGTGTCAGTTTTGTCAAAAGGAAGGCATTTGGGCCCATGTATAGTGCATTGGGAATCTATTTGGGCACTTTTAGGTACAACACACAGTCACCAGCCACTCAGAAAGTACTGGGAACAAGTTACAGCCAAATGTTACCGAAGTGCTTCTATCAGCCTGAAAAGGCTATTTAGACCCTTGATATTTTTAAGAAAGTGGGTGTCAGTTTAGTCATAAGGAAGGCCTTTGGGCTCATGTATTGTGGATTGGGCTTCTATTTGGGCACTTTTAGCCAAGTCACACAGCCAGCAGCCACTCAGAATGTACTGGGAACAAGTTACAGCCAAATGTTACCAAAGTGCTTCTCTCATTCTGTAAAGGCTATTTAGACCCATTATATTTTTAAGAAAGTTGGTGTCAGTTTAGTCACAAGTAAGGCCTTTGGGCTCATGTATTGTGGATTGGGCTTCTATTTGGGCACTTTTAGCCAAGTCACACAGTCAGCAGCCACTCACTTTTAGGTACAACACACAGTCAGCAGCCACTCAGAAAGTACTGGGAACAAGTTACAGCCAAATGTCACCAAAGTGCTTCTCTCAGCCTGAAAAGGCTATTTTGACCAATGATTTTTTTAAAGAAAATCAGTGTCAGTTTTGTCATAAGGAAGGCATCTGGGCCCATTTATAGTGCATTGGGATTCTATTTGGGCACTTTTAGGTACAACACACAGTCACCAGCCACTCAGAAAGAACTGGGAACAAGTTACAACCAAATGTTACCAAAGTGCTTCTCTCAGCCTGAAAAGGCTATACAGACCAATTACATTTTTAAGAAAGTGGGTGTCAGTTTAGTCATAAGGAAGGCCTCTGGGCTCATGTATTGTGGATTGGGCTTCTATTTGGGCACTTTTAGCCAAGTCACACAGCCAGCAGCCACTCAGAATGTACTGGGAACCAGTTACAGCCAAATGTTACCAAAGTGCTTCTCTCAGCCTGAAAAGGCTATTTAGACCCATGATATTTTTAAGAAAATAAGTGTCAGTTTTGTCATAAGGAAGGCCTTTGGGCTCATGTATTGTGGATTGGGCTTCTATTTGGGCACTTTTAGCCAAGTCACACAGCCAGCAGCCACTCAGAATGTACTGGGAACAAGTTACAGCCAAATGTTACCAAAGTGCTTCTGTCATTCTGTAAAGGCTATTTAGACCCATTATATTTTTAAGAAAGTTGGTGTCAGTTTAGTCACAAGTAAGGCCTTTGGGCTCATGTATTGTGGATTGGGCTTCTATTTGGGCACTTTTAGCCAAGTCACACAGCCAGCAGCCACTCAGAATGTACTGGGAACCAGTTACAGCCAAACGTCACCAAAGAGCTTCTCTCAGCCTGATAAGGCTATTTTGACCAATGATTTTTTAAAGAAAATGAGTGTCAGTTTTGTCATAAGGAAGGCATTTGGGCCCATGTATAGTGCATTGGGAATCTATTTGGGCACTTTTAGGTACAACACACAGTCACCAGCCACTCAGAAAGTACTGGGAACAAGTTACAGCCAAATGTTACCGAAGTGCTTCTCTCAGCCTGAAAAGGCTATTTTGACCCATGATATTTTTAAGAAAGTGGGTGTCAGTTTAGTCATAAGGAAGGCCTTTGGGCTCATGTATTGTGGATTGGGCTTCTATTTGGGCACTTTTAGCCAAGTCACACAGCCAGCAGCCACTCAGAATGTACTGGGAACAAGTTACAGCCAAATGTTACCAAAGTGCTTCTCTCATTCTGTAAAGGCTATTTAGACCCATTATATTTTTAAGAAAGTTGGTGTCAGTTTAGTCACAAGTAAGGCCTTTGGGCTCATGTATTGTGGATTGGGCTTCTATTTGGGCACTTTTAGCCAAGTCACACAGTCAGCAGCCACTCAGAATGTACTGGGAACCAGTTACAGCCAAACGTCACCAAAGTGCTTCTCTCAGCCTGATAAGGCTATTTTGACCAATGATTTTTTAAAGAAAATGAGTGTCAGTTTTGTCATAAGGAAGGCATTTGGGCCCATGTATAGTGCATTGGGAATCTATTTGGGCACTTTTAGGTACAACACACAGTCAGCAGCCACTCAGAAAGTACTGGGAACAAGTTACAGCCAAATGTCACCAAAGTGCTTCTCTCAGCCTGAAAAGGCTATTTTGACCAATGATTTTTTAAAGAAAATAAGTGTCAGTTTTGTCATATGGAAGGCATCTGGGCCCATGTGTAGTGCATTGGGATTCTATTTGGGCACTTTTAGGTACAACACACAGTCACCAGCCACTCAGAAAGAACTGGGAACAAGTTACAACCAAATGTTACCAAAGTGCTTCTCTCAGCCTGAAAAGGCTATATAGACCAATTACATTTTTAAGAAAGTGGGTGTCAGTTTAGTCATAAGGAAGGCCTCTGGGCTCATGTATTGTGGATTGGGCTTCTATTTGGGCACTTTTAGCCAAGTCACACAGCCAGCAGCCACTCAGAATGTACTGGGAACAAGTTACAGCCAAATGTTACCAAAGTGCTTCTCTCATTCTGTAAAGGCTATTTAGACCCATTATATTTTTAAGAAAGTTGGTGTCAGTTTAGTCACAAGTAAGGCCTTTGGGCTCATGTATTGTGGATTGGGCTTCTATTTGGGCACTTTTAGCCAAGTCACACAGCCAGCAGCCACTCAGAATGTACTGGGAACCAGTTACAGCCAAACGTCACCAAAGTGCTTCTCTCAGCCTGATAAGGCTATTTTGACCAATGATTTTTTAAAGAAAATGAGTGTCAGTTTTGTCATAAGGAAGGCATTTGGGCCCATGTATAGTGCATTGGGAAACTATTTGGGCACTTTTAGGTACAACACACAGTCACCAGCCACTCAGAATGTACTGGGAACCAGTTACAGCCAAATGTTACCAAAGTGCTTCTCTCAGCCTGAAAAGGCTATTTAGACCCATGATATTTTTAAGAAAGTGGGTGTCAGTTTAGTCATAAGGAAGGCCTCTGGGCTCATGTATTGTGGATTGGGCTTCTATTTGGCCACTTTTAGCCAAGTCACACAGCCAGCAGCCACTCAGAATGTGCTGGGAACCAGTTACAGCCAAACGTCACCAAAGTGCTTCTCTCAGCCTGATAAGGCTATTTTGACCAATGATTTTTTAAAGAAAATGAGTGTCAGTTTTGTCATAAGGAAGGCATTTGGGCCCATGTATAGTGCATTGGGAATCTATTTGGGCACTTTTAGGTACAACACACAGTCAGCAGCCACTCAGAAAGTACTGGGAACAAGTTACAGCCAAATGTCACCAAAGTGCTTCTCTCAGCCTGAAAAGGCTATTTTGACCAATGATTTTTTAAAGAAAATCAGTGTCAGTTTTGTCATATGGAAGGCATCTGGGCCCATGTGTAGTGCATTGGGATTCTATTTGGGCACTTTTAGGTACAACACACAGTCACCAGCCACTCAGAAAGAACTGGGAACAAGTTACAACCAAATGTTACCAAAGTGCTTCTCTCAGCCTGAAAAGGCTATATAGACCAATTACATTTTTAAGAAAGTGGGTGTCAGTTTAGTCATAAGGAAGGCCTCTGGGCTCATGTATTGTGGATTGGGCTTCTATTTGGGCACTTTTAGCCAAGTCACACAGCCAGCAGCCACTCAGAATGTACTGGGAACAAGTTACAGCCAAATGTTACCAAAGTGCTTCTCTCATTCTGTAAAGGCTATTTAGACCCATTATATTTTTAAGAAAGTTGGTGTCAGTTTAGTCACAAGTAAGGCCTTTGGGCTCATGTATTGTGGATTGGGCTTCTATTTGGGCACTTTTAGCCAAGTCACACAGCCAGCAGCCACTCAGAATGTACTGGGAACCAGTTACAGCCAAACGTCACCAAAGTGCTTCTCTCAGCCTGATAAGGCTATTTTGACCAATGATTTTTTAAAGAAAATGAGTGTCAGTTTTGTCATAAGGAAGGCATTTGGGCCCATGTATAGTGCATTGGGAAACTATTTGGGCACTTTTAGGTACAACACACAGTCACCAGCCACTCAGAATGTACTGGGAACCAGTTACAGCCAAATGTTACCAAAGTGCTTCTCTCAGCCTGAAAAGGCTATTTAGACCCATGATATTTTTAAGAAAGTGGGTGTCAGTTTAGTCATAAGGAAGGCCTCTGGGCTCATGTATTGTGGATTGGGCTTCTATTTGGCCACTTGTAGCCAAGTCACACAGCCAGCAGCCACTCAGAATGTGCTGGGAACCAGTTACAGCCAAGTGTCACCAAAGTGCTTCTCTCAGCCTGATAAGGCTATTTTGACCAATGATTTTTTAAAGAAAATGAGTGTCAGTTTTGTCATAAGGAAGGCATTTGGGCCCATGTATAGTGCATTGGGAATCTATTTGGGCACTTTTAGGTACAACACACAGTCAGCAGCCACTCAGAAAGTACTGGGAACAAGTTACAGCCAAATGTCACCAAAGTGCTTCTCTCAGCCTGAAAAGGCTATTTTGACCAATGATTTTTTAAAGAAAATCAGTGTCAGTTTTGTCATAAGGAAGGCATCTGGGCCCATGTATAGTGCATTGGGATTCTATTTGGGCACTTTTAGGTACAACACAGAGTCACCAGCCACTCAGAAAGAACTGGGAACAAGTTACAACCAAATGTTACCAAAGTGCTTCTCTCAGCCTGAAAAGGCTATATAGACCAATTACATTTTTAAGAAAGTGGGTGTCAGTTTAGTCATAAGGAAGGCCTTTGGGCTCATGTATTGTGGATTGGGCTTCTATTTGGGCACTTTTAGCCAAGTCACACAGCCAGCAGCCACTCAGAATGTACTGGGAACCAGTTACAGCCAAACGTCACCAAAGTGCTTCTCTCAGCCTGATAAGGCTATTTTGACCAATGATTTTTTAAAGAAAGTGGGTGTCAGTTTTGTCATAAGGAAGGCATTTGGGCCCATGTATAGTGCATTGGGAATCTATTTGGGCACTTTTAGGTACAACACACAGTCACCAGCCACTCAGAAAGTACTGGGAACAAGTTACAGCCAAATGTTACCAAAGTGCTTCTCTCAGCCTGAAAAGGCTATTTAGACCCTTGATATTTTTAAGAAAGTGGGTGTCAGTTTAGTCATAAGGAAGGCCTTTGGGCTCATGTATTGTGGATTGGGCTTCTATTTGGGCACTTTTAGCCAATTCACACAGTCAGCAGCCACTCAGAAAGTACTGGGAACAAGTTACAGCCAAATGTTACCGAAGTGCTTCTCTCAGCCTGAAAAGGCTATTTAGACCCATGATATTTTTAAGAAAGTGGGTGTCAGTTTAGTCATAAGGAAGGCCTTTGGGCTCATGTATTGTGGATTGGGCTTCTATTTGGGCACTTTTAGCCAAGTCACACAGCCAGCAGCCACTCAGAATGTACTGGGAACAAGTTACAGCCAAATGTTACCAAAGTGCTTCTCTCAGCCTGAAAAGGCTATTTAGACCCATGATATTTTTAAGAAAGTGGGTGTCAGTTTAGTCATAAGGAAGGCCTTTGGGCTCATGTATTGTGGATTGGGCTTCTATTTGGGCACTTTTAGCCAAGTCACACAGCCAGCAGCCACTCAGAATGTACTGGGAACCAGTTACAGCCAAACGTCACCAAAGTGCTTCTCTCAGCCTGATAAGGCTATTTTGACCAATGATTTTTTAAAGAAAATGAGTGTCAGTTTTGTCATAAGGAAGGCATTTGGGCCCATGTATAGTGCATTGGGAATCTATTTGGGCACTTTTAGGTACAACACACAGTCACCAGCCACTCAGAAAGTACTGGGAACAAGTTACAGCCAAATGTTACTGAAGTGCTTCTCTCAGCCTGAAAAGGCTATTTAGACCCATGATATTTTTAAGAAAGTGGGTGTCAGTTTAGTCATAAGGAAGGCCTTTGGGCTCATGTATTGTGGATTGGGCTTCTATTTGGGCACTTTTAGCCAAGTCACACAGCCAGCAGCCACTCAGAAAGTACTGGGAACAAGTTACAGCCAAATGTTACCGAAGTGCTTCTCTCAGCCTGAAAAGGCTATTTAGACCCATGATATTTTTAAGAAAGTGGGTGTCAGTTTAGTCATAAGGAAGGCCTCTGGGCTCATGTATTGTGGATTGGGCTTCTATTTGGCCACTTTTAGCCAAGTCACACAGCCAGCAGCCACTCAGAATGTGCTGGGAACCAGTTACAGCCAAACGTCACCAAAGTGCTTCTCTCAGCCTGATAAGACTATTTTGACCAATGATTTTTTAAAGAAAATGAGTGTCAGTTTTGTCATAAGGAAGGCATTTGGGCCCATGTATAGTGCATTGGGAATCTATTTGGGCACTTTTAGGTACAACACACAGTCAGCAGCCACTCAGAAAGTACTGGGAACAAGTTACAGCCAAATGTCACCAAAGTGCTTCTCTCAGCCTGAAAAGGCTATTTTGACCAATGATTTTTTAAAGAAAATCAGTGTCAGTTTTGTCATAAGGAAGGCATCTGGGCCCATGTATAGTGCATTGGGATTCTATTTGGGCACTTTTAGGTACAACACAGAGTCACCAGCCACTCAGAAAGAACTGGGAACAAGTTACAACCAAATGTTACCAAAGTGCTTCTCTCAGCCTGAAAAGGCTATATAGACCAATTACATTTTTAAGAAAGTGGGTGTCAGTTTAGTCATAAGGAAGGCCTTTGGGCTCATGTATTGTGGATTGGGCTTCTATTTGGGCACTTTTAGCCAAGTCACACAGCCAGCAGCCACTCAGAATGTACTGGGAACCAGTTACAGCCAAACGTCACCAAAGTGCTTCTCTAAGCCTGATAAGGCTATTTTGACCAATGATTTTTTAAAGAAAATGAGTGTCAGTTTTGTCATAAGGAAGGCATTTGGGCCCATGTATAGTGCATTGGGAATCTATTTGGGCACTTTTAGGTACAACACACAGTCACCAGCCACTCAGAAAGTACTGGGAACAAGTTACAGCCAAATGTTACCAAAGTGCTTCTCTCAGCCTGAAAAGGCTATTTAGACCCTTGATATTTTTAAGAAAGTGGGTGTCAGTTTAGTCATAAGGAAGGCCTTTGGGCTCATGTATTGTGGATTGGGCTTCTATTTGGGCACTTTTAGCCAAGTCACACAGTCAGCAGCCACTCAGAATGTACTGGGAACCAGTTACAGCCAAATGTTACCAAAGTGCTTCTCTCAGCCTGTAAAGGCTATTTAGACCCATTATATTTTTAAGAAAGTTGGTGTCAGTTTAGTCATAAGTAAGGCCTTTGGGCTCATGTATTGTGGATTGGGCTTCTATTTGGGCACTTTTAGCCAATTCACACAGTCAGCAGCCACTCAGAAAGTACTGGGAACAAGTTACAGCCAAATGTTACCGAAGTGCTTCTCTCAGCCTGAAAAGGCTATTTAGACCCATGATATTTTTAAGAAAGTGGGTGTCAGTTTAGTCATAAGGAAGGCCTTTGGGCTCATGTATTGTGGATTGGGCTTCTATTTGGGCACTTTTAGCCAAGTCACACAGCCAGCAGCCACTCAGAATGTACTGGGAACAAGTTACAGCCAAATGTTACCAAAGTGCTTCTCTCATTCAGTAAAGGCTATTTAGACCCATTATATTTTTAAGAAAGTTGGTGTCAGTTTAGTCACAAGTAAGGCCTTTGGGCTCATGTATTGTGGATTGGGCTTCTATTTGGGCACTTTTAGCCAAGTCACATAGCCAGCAGCCACTCAGAATGTACTGGGAACCAGTTACAGCCAAACGTCACCAAAGTGCTTCTCTCAGCCTGATAAGGCTATTTTGACCAATGATTTTTTAAAGAAAATGAGTGTCAGTTTTGTCATAAGGAAGGCATTTGGGCCCATGTATAGTGCATTGGGAATCTATTTGGGCACTTTTAGGTACAACACACAGTCACCAGCCACTCAGAAAGTACTGGGAACAAGTTACAGCCAAATGTTACTGAAGTGCTTCTCTCAGCCTGAAAAGGCTATTTAGACCCATGATATTTTTAAGAAAGTGGGTGTCAGTTTAGTCATAAGGAAGGCCTTTGGGCTCATGTATTGTGGATTGGGCTTCTATTTGGGCACTTTTAGCCAAGTCACACAGCCAGCAGCCACTCAGAAAGTACTGGGAACAAGTTACAGCCAAATGTTACCGAAGTGCTTCTCTCAGCCTGAAAAGGCTATTTAGACCCATGATATTTTTAAGAAAGTGGGTGTCAGTTTAGTCATAAGGAAGGCCTCTGGGCTCATGTATTGTGGATTGGGCTTCTATTTGGCCACTTTTAGCCAAGTCACACAGCCAGCAGCCACTCAGAATGTGCTGGGAACCAGTTACAGCCAAACGTCACCAAAGTGCTTCTCTCAGCCTGATAAGGCTATTTTGACCAATGATTTTTTAAAGAAAATGAGTGTCAGTTTTGTCATAAGGAAGGCATTTGGGCCCATGTATAGTGCATTGGGAATCTATTTGGGCACTTTTAGGTACAACAGACAGTCAGCAGCCACTCAGAAAGTACTGGGAACAAGTTACAGCCAAATGTCACCAAAGTGCTTCTCTCAGCCTGAAAAGGCTATTTTGACCAATGATTTTTTAAAGAAAATCAGTGTCAGTTTTGTCATAAGGAAGGCATCTGGGCCCATGTATAGTGCATTGGGATTCTATTTGGGCACTTTTAGGTACAACACAGAGTCACCAGCCACTCAGAAAGAACTGGGAACAAGTTACAACCAAATGTTACCAAAGTGCTTCTCTCAGCCTGAAAAGGCTATATAGACCAATTACATTTTTAAGAAAGTGGGTGTCAGTTTAGTCATAAGGAAGGCCTTTGGGCTCATGTATTGTGGATTGGGCTTCTATTTGGGCACTTTTAGCCAAGTCACACAGCCAGCAGCCACTCAGAATGTACTGGGAACCAGTTACAGCCAAACGTCACCAAAGTGCTTCTCTCAGCCTGATAAGGCTATTTTGACCAATGATTTTTTAAAGAAAATGAGTGTCAGTTTTGTCATAAGGAAGGCATTTGGGCCCATGTATAGTGCATTGGGAATCTATTTGGGCACTTTTAGGTACAACACACAGTCACCAGCCACTCAGAAAGTACTGGGAACAAGTTACAGCCAAATTTTACCGAAGTGCTTCTCTCAGCCTGAAAAGGCTATTTAGATCCATGATATTTTTAAGAAAGTGGGTGTCATTTTAGTCATAAGGAAGGCCTTTGGGCTCATGTATTGTGGATTGGGCTTCTATTTGGGCACTTTTAGCCAAGTCACACAGCCAGCAGCCACTCAGAAAGTACTGGGAACAAGTTACAGCCAAATGTTACCGAAGTGCTTCTCTCAGCCTGAAAAGGCTATTTAGACCCATGATATTTTTAAGAAAGTGGGTGTCAGTTTAGTCATAAGGAAGGCCTTTGGGCTCATGTATTGTGGGTTGGGCTTCTATATGGGCACTTTTAGCCAAGTCACACAGCCAGCAGCCACTCAGAATGTACTGGGAACAAGTTACAGCCAAATGTTACCAAAGTGCTTCTCTCATTCTGTAAAGGCTATTTAGACCCATTATACTTTTAAGAAAGTTGGTGTCAGTTTAGTCTCAAGTAAGGCCTTTGGGCTCATGTATTGTGGATTGGGCTTCTATTTGGGCACTTTTAGCCAAGTCACACAGCCAGCAGCCACTCAGAATGTACTGGGAACCAGTTACAGCCAAACGTCACCAAAGTGCTTCTCTCAGCCTGATAAGGCTATTTTGACCAATGATTTTTTAAAGAAAATGAGTGTCAGTTTTGTCATAAGGAAGGCATTTGGGCCCATGTATAGTGCATTGGGAATCTATTTGGGCACTTTTAGGTACAACACACAGTCAGCAGCCACTCAGAAAGTACTGGGAACAAGTTACAGCCAAATGTCACCAAAGTGCTTCTCTCAGCCTGAAAAGGCTATTTTGACCAATGATTTTTTAAAGAAAATCAGTGTCAGTTTTGTCATAAGGAAGGCATCTGGGCCCATGTATAGTGCATTGGGATTCTATTTGGGCACTTTTAGGTACAACACACAGTCACCAGCCACTCAGAAAGAACTGGGAAAAAGTTACAGCCAAATGTCACCCAAAGTGCTTCTCTCAGCCTGAAAAGGCTATTTAGACCCATGATATTTTTAAGAAAGTGGGTGTCAGTTTAGTCATAAGTAAGGCCTTTGGGCTCATGTATTGTGGATTGGGCTTCTATTTGGGCACTTTTAGCCAAATCACACAGTCAGCAGCCACTCAGAATGTACTGGGAACCAGTTACAGCCAAATGTTACCAAAGTGCTTCTCTCAGCCTGATAAGGCTATTTTCACCAATGATTTTTTAAAGAAAATGAGTGTCAGTTTTGTCATAAGGAAGGCATTTGGGCCCATGTATAGTGCATTGGGAATCTATTTGGGCACTTTTAGGTACAACACACAGTCACCAGCCACTCAGAAAGTACTGGGAACAAGTTACAGCCAAATGTTACCGAAGTGCTTCTCTCAGCCTGAAAAGGCTATTTAGACCCATGATATTTTTAAGAAAGTGGGTGTCAGTTTAGTCACAAGCAAGGCCTTTGGGCTCATGTATTGTGGATTGGGCTTCTATTTGGCCACTTTTATCCAAGTCACACAGCCAGCAGCCACTCTGAATGTACTGGGAACAAGTTACAGCCAAATGTTACCAAAGTGCTTCTCTCATTCTGTAAAGGCTATTTAGACCCATTATATTTTTAAGAAAGTTGGTGTCAGTTTAGTCACAAGCAAGGCCTTTGGGCTCATGTATTGTGGATTGGGCTTCTATTTGGCCACTTTTATCCAAGTCACACAGCCAGCAGCCACTCAGAATGTACTGGGAACCAGTTACAGCCAAACGTCACCAAAGTGCTTCTCTCAGCCTGAAAAGGCTATTTAGACCCATGATATTTTTAAGAAAGTGGGTGTCAGTTTAGTCATAAGGAAGGCCTCTGGGCTCATGTATTGTGGATTGGGCTTCTATTTGGCCACTTTTAGCCAAGTCACACAGCCAGCAGCCACTCAGAATGTACTGGGAACCAGTTACAGCCAAACGTCACCAAAGTGCTTCTCTCAGCCTGATAAGGCTATTTTGACCAATGATTTTTTAAAGAAAATGAGTGTCAGTTTTGTCATAAGGAAGGCATTTGGGCCCATGTATAGTGCATTGGGAATCTATTTGGGCACTTTTAGGTACAACACACAGTCAGCAGCCACTCAGAAAGTACTGGGAACAAGTTACAGCCAAATGTCACCAAAGTGCTTCTCTCAGCCTGAAAAGGCTATTTTGACCAATGATTTTTTAAAGAAAATCAGTGTCAGTTTTGTCATAAGGAAGGCATCTGGGCCCATGTATAGTGCATTGGGATTCTATTTGGGCACTTTTAGGTACAACACACAGTCACCAGCCACTCAGAAAGAACTGGGAAAAAGTTACAGCCAAATGTCACCCAAAGTGCTTCTCTCAGCCTGAAAAGGCTATTTAGACCCATGATATTTTTAAGAAAGTGGGTGTCAGTTTAGTCATAAGTAAGGCCTTTGGGCTCATGTATTGTGGATTGGGCTTCTATTTGGGCACTTTTAGCCAAATCAGACAGTCAGCAGCCACTCAGAATGTACTGGGAACCAGTTACAGCCAAATGTTACCAAAGTGCTTCTCTCAGCCTGTAAAGGCTATTTAGACCCATTATATTTTTAAGAAAGTTGGTGTCAGTTTAGTCATAAGTAAGGCCTTTGGGCTCATGTATTGTGGATTGGGCTTCTATTTGGGCACTTTTAGGCAATTCACACAGTCAGCAGCCACTCAGAAAGTACTGGGAACAAGTTACAGCCAAATGTTACCGAAGTGCTTCTCTCAGCCTGAAAAGGCTATTTAGACCCATGATATTTTTAAGAAAGTGGGTGTCAGTTTAGTCATAAGGAAGGCCTTTGGGCTCATGTATTGTGGATTGGGCTTCTATTTGGGCACTTTTAGCCAAGTCACACAGCCAGCAGCCACTCAGAATGTACTGGGAACCAGTTACAGCCAAACGTCACCAAAGTGCTTCTCTCAGCCTGATAAGGCTATTTTGACCAATGATTTTTTAAAGAAAATGAGTGTCAGTTTTGTCATAAGGAAGGCATTTGGGCCCATGTATAGTGCATTGGGAATCTATTTGGGCACTTTTAGGTACAACACACAGTCAGCAGCCACTCAGAAAGTACTGGGAACAAGTTACAGCCAAATGTCACCAAAGTGCTTCTCTCAGCCTGAAAAGGCTATTTTGACCAATGATTTTTTAAAGAAAATCAGTGTCAGTTTTGTCATAAGGAAGGCATCTGGGCCCATGTATAGTGCATTGGGATTCTATTTGGGCACTTTTAGGTACAACACACAGTCACCAGCCACTCAGAAAGAACTGGGAAAAAGTTACAGCCAAATGTCACCCAAAGTGCTTCTCTCAGCCTGAAAAGGCTATTTAGACCCATGATATTTTTAAGAAAGTGGGTGTCAGTTTAGTCATAAGTAAGGCCTTTGGGCTCATGTATTGTGGATTGGGCTTCTATTTGGGCACTTTTAGCCAAATCACACAGTCAGCAGCCACTCAGAATGTACTGGGAACCAGTTACAGCCAAATGTTACCAAAGTGCTTCTCTCAGCCTGATAAGGCTATTTTCACCAATGATTTTTTAAAGAAAATGAGTGTCAGTTTTGTCATAAGGAAGGCATTTGGGCCCATGTATAGTGCATTGGGAATCTATTTGGGCACTTTTAGGTACAACACACAGTCACCAGCCACTCAGAAAGTACTGGGAACAAGTTACAGCCAAATGTTACCGAAGTGCTTCTCTCAGCCTGAAAAGGCTATTTAGACCCATGATATTTTTAAGAAAGTGGGTGTCAGTTTAGTCACAAGCAAGGCCTTTGGGCTCATGTATTGTGGATTGGGCTTCTATTTGGCCACTTTTATCCAAGTCACACAGCCAGCAGCCACTCTGAATGTACTGGGAACAAGTTACAGCCAAATGTTACCAAAGTGCTTCTCTCATTCTGTAAAGGCTATTTAGACCCATGATATTTTTAAGAAAGTTGGTGTCAGTTTAGTCACAAGCAAGGCCTTTGGGCTCATGTATTGTGGATTGGGCTTCTATTTGGCCACTTTTAGCCAAGTCACACAGCCAGCAGCCACTCAGAATGTACTGGGAACCAGTTACAGCCAAACGTCACCAAAGTGCTTCTCTCAGCCTGATAAGGCTATTTTGACCAATGATTTTTTAAAGAAAATGAGTGTCAGTTTTGTCATAAGGAAGGCATTTGGGCCCATGTATAGTGCATTGGGAATCTATTTGGGCACTTTTAGGTACAACACACAGTCAGCAGCCACTCAGAAAGTACTGGGAACAAGTTACAGCCAAATGTCACCAAAGTGCTTCTCTCAGCCTGAAAAGGCTATTTTGACCAATGATTTTTTAAAGAAAATCAGTGTCAGTTTTGTCATAAGGAAGGCATCTGGGCCCATGTATAGTGCATTGGGATTCTATTTGGGCACTTTTAGGTACAACACACAGTCACCAGCCACTCAGAAAGAACTGGGAAAAAGTTACAGCCAAATGTCACCCAAAGTGCTTCTCTCAGCCTGAAAAAGGCTATTTAGACCCATGATATTTTTAAGAAAGTGGGTGTCAGTTTAGTCATAAGTAAGGCCTTTGGGCTCATGTATTGTGGATTGGGCTTCTATTTGGGCACTTTTAGCCAAATCAGACAGTCAGCAGCCACTCAGAATGTACTGGGAACCAGTTACAGCCAAATGTTACCAAAGTGCTTCTCTCAGCCTGTAAAGGCTATTTAGACCCATTATATTTTTAAGAAAGTTGGTGTCAGTTTAGTCATAAGTAAGGCCTTTGGGCTCATGTATTGTGGATTGGGCTTCTATTTGGGCACTTTTAGGCAATTCACACAGTCAGCAGCCACTCAGAAAGTACTGGGAACAAGTTACAGCCAAATGTTACCGAAGTGCTTCTCTCAGCCTGAAAAGGCTATTTAGACCCATGATATTTTTAAGAAAGTGGGTGTCAGTTTAGTCATAAGGAAGGCCTTTGGGCTCATGTATTGTGGATTGGGCTTCTATTTGGGCACTTTTAGCCAAGTCACACAGCCAGCAGCCACTCAGAATGTACTGGGAACAAGTTACAGCCAAATGGTACCAAAGTGCTTCTCTCATTCTGTAAAGGCTATTTAGACCCATTATATTTTTAAGAAAGTTGGTGTCAGTTTAGTCACAAGCAAGGCCTTTGGGCTCATGTATTGTGGATTGGGCTTCTATTTGGGCACTTTTAGCCAAGTCACACAGCCAGCAGCCACTCAGAATGTACTCGGAACCAGTTACAGCCAAATGTTACCAAAGTGCTTCTCTCAGCCTGATAAGGCTATTTTCACCAATGATTTTTTAAAGAAAATGAGTGTCAGTTTTGTCATAAGGAAGGCATTTGGGCCCATGTATAGTGCATTGGGAATCTATTTGGGCACTTTTAGGTACAACACACAGTCACCAGCCACTCAGAAAGTACTGGGAACAAGTTACAGCCAAATGTTACCGAAGTGCTTCTCTCAGCCTGAAAAGGCTATTTAGACCCATGATATTTTTAAGAAAGTGTGTGTCAGTTTAATCATAAGGAAGGCCTTTGGGCTCATGTATTGTGGATTGGGCTTCTATTTGGGCACTTTTAGCCAAGTCACACAGCCAGCAGCCACTCAGAATGTACTGGGAACCAGTTACAGCCAAACGTCACCAAAGTGCTTCTCTCAGCCTGATAAGGCTATTTTGACCAATGATTTTTTAAAGAAAATGAGTGTCAGTTTTGTCATAAGGAAGGCATTTGGGCCCATGTATAGTGCATTGGGAATCTATTTGGGCACTTTTAGGTACAACACACAGTCAGCAGCCACTCAGAAAGTACTGGGAACAAGTTACAGCCAAATGTCACCAAAGTGCTTCTCTCAGCCTGAAAAGGCTATTTTGACCAATGATTTTTTAAAGAAAATCAGTGTCAGTTTTGTCATAAGGAAGGCATCTGGGCCCATGTATAGTGCATTGGGATTCTATTTGGGCACTTATAGGTACAACACAGAGTCACCAGCCACTCAGAAAGAACTGGGAACAAGTTACAACCAAATGTTACCAAAGTGCTTCTCTCAGCCTGAAAAGGCTATATAGACCAATTACATTTTTAAGAAAGTGGGTGTCAGTTTAGTCATAAGGAAGGCCTTTGGGCTCATGTATTGTGGATTGGGCTTCTATTTGGGCACTTTTAGCCAAGTCACACAGCCAGCAGCCACTCAGAATGTACTGGGAACCAGTTACAGCCAAACGTCACCAAAGTGCTTCTCTCAGCCTGATAAGGCTATTTTGACCAATGATTTTTTAAAGAAAATGAGTGTCAGTTTTGTCATAAGGAAGGCATTTGGGCTCATGTATAGTGCATTGGGAATCTATTTGGGCACTTTTAGGTACAACACAGAGTCACCAGCCACTCAGAAAGTACTGGGAACAAGTTACAGCCAAATGTTACCAAAGTGCTTCTCTCAGCCTGAAAAGGCTATTTAGACCCTTGATATTTTTAAGAAAGTGGGTGTCAGTTTAGTCATAAGGAAGGCCTTTGGGCTCATGTATTGTGGATTGGGCTTCTATTTGGGCACTTTTAGCCAAGTCACACAGTCAGCAGCCACTCAGAATGTACTGGGAACCAGTTACAGCCAAATGTTACCAAAGTGCTTCTCTCAGCCTGTAAAGGCTATTTAGACCCATTATATTTTTAAGAAAGTTGGTGTCAGTTTAGTCATAAGTAAGGCCTTTGGGCTCATGTATTGTGGATTGGGCTTCTATTTGGGCACTTTTAGCCAATTCACACAGTCAGCAGCCACTCAGAAAGTACTGGGAACAAGTTACAGCCAAATGTTACCGAAGTGCTTCTCTCAGCCTGAAAAGGCTATTTAGACCCATGATATTTTTAAGAAAGTGGGTGTCAGTTTAGTCATAAGGAAGGCCTTTGGGCTCATGTATTGTGGATTGGGCTTCTATTTGGGCACTTTTAGCCAAGTCACACAGCCAGCAGCCACTCAGAATGTACTGGGAACAAGTTACAGCCAAATGTTACCAAAGTGCTTCTCTCATTCAGTAAAGGCTATTTAGACCCATTATATTTTTAAGAAAGTTGGTGTCAGTTTAGTCACAAGTAAGGCCTTTGGGCTCATGTATTGTGGATTGGGCTTCTATTTGGGCACTTTTAGCCAAGTCACACAGCCAGCAGCCACTCAGAATGTACTGGGAACCAGTTACAGCCAAACGTCACCAAAGTGCTTCTCTCAGCCTGATAAGGCTATTTTGACCAATGATTTTTTAAAGAAAATGAGTGTCAGTTTTGTCATAAGGAAGGCATTTGGGCCCATGTATAGTGCATTGGGAATCTATTTGGGCACTTTTAGGTACAACACACAGTCACCAGCCACTCAGAAAGTACTGGGAACAAGTTACAGCCAAATGTTACCGAAGTGCTTCTCTCAGCCTGAAAAGGCTATTTAGACCCATGATATTTTTAAGAAAGTGGGTGTCAGTTTAGTCATAAGGAAGGCCTTTGGGCTCATGTATTGTGGATTGGGCTTCTATTTGGGCACTTTAAGCCAAGTCACACAGCCAGCAGCCACTCAGAATGTACTGGGAACAAGTTACAGCCAAATGTTACCAAAGTGCTTCTCTCATTCTGTAAAGGCTATTTAGACCCATTATACTATTAAGAAAGTTGGTGTCAGTTTAGTCACAAGTAAGGCCTTTGGGCTCATGTATTGTGGATTGGGCTTCTATTTGGGCACTTTTAGCCAAGTCACACAGCCAGCAGCCACTCAGAATGTACTGGGAACCAGTTACAGCCAAACGTCACCAAAGTGCTTCTCTCAGCCTGATAAGGCTATTTTGACCAATGATTTTTTAAAGAAAATGAGTGTCAGTTTTGTCATAAGGAAGGCATTTGGGCCCATGTATAGTGCATTGGGAATCTATTTGGGCACTTTTAGGTACAACACACAGTCACCAGCCACTCAGAAAGTACTGGGAACAAGTTACAGCCAAATGTTACCGAAGTGCTTCTCTCAGCCTGAAAAGGCTATTTAGATCCATGATATTTTTAAGAAAGTGGGTGTCATTTTAGTCATAAGGAAGGCCTTTGGGCTCATGTATTGTGGATTGGGATTCTATTTGGGCACTTTTAGCCAAGTCACACAGCCAGCAGCCACTCAGAAAGTACTGGGAACAAGTTACAGCCAAATGTTACCGAAGTGCTTCTCTCAGCCTGAAAAGGCTATTTAGACCCATGATATTTTTAAGAAAGTGGGTGTCAGTTTAGTCATAAGGAAGGCCTTTGGGCTCATGTATTGTGGATTGGGCTTCTATATGGGCACTTTTAGCCAAGTCACACAGCCAGCAGCCACTCAGAATGTACTGGGAACAAGTTACAGCCAAATGTTACCAAAGTGCTTCTCTCATTCTGTAAAGGCTATTTAGACCCATTATACTTTTAAGAAAGTTGGTGTCAGTTTAGTCTCAAGTAAGGCCTTTGGGCTCATGTATTGTGGATTGGGCTTCTATTTGGGCACTTTTAGCCAAGTCACACAGCCAGCAGCCACTCAGAATGTACTGGGAACCAGTTACAGCCAAACGTCACCAAAGTGCTTCTCTCAGCCTGATAAGGCTATTTTGACCAATGATTTTTTAAAGAAAATGAGTGTCAGTTTTGTCATAAGGAAGGCATTTGGGCCCATGTATAGTGCATTGGGAATCTATTTGGGCACTTTTAGGTACAACACACAGTCAGCAGCCACTCAGAAAGTACTGGGAACAAGTTACAGCCAAATGTCACCAAAGTGCTTCTCTCATTCTGAAAAGGCTATTTTCACCAATGATTTTTTAAAGAAAATCAGTGTCAGTTTTGTCATAAGGAAGGCATCTGGGCCCATGTATAGTGCATTGGGATTCTATTTGGGCACTTTTAGGTACAACACACAGTCAACAGCCACTCAGAAAGAACTGGGAAAAAGTTACAGCCAAATGTCACCCAAAGTGCTTCTCTCAGCCTGAAAAGGCTATTTAGACCCATGATATTTTTAAGAAAGTGGGTGTCAGTTTAGTCATAAGTAAGGCCTTTGGGCTCATGTATTGTGGATTGGGCTTCTATTTGGGCACTTTTAGCCAAATCACACAGTCAGCAGCCACTCAGAATGTACTGGGAACCAGTTACAGCCAAATGTTACCAAAGTGCTTCTCTCAGCCTGTAAAGGCTATTTAGACCCATTATATTTTTAAGAAAGTTGGTGTCAGTTTAGTCATAAGTAAGGCCTTTGGGCTCATGTATTGTGGATTGGGCTTCTATTTGGGCACTTTTAGGCAATTCACACAGTCAGCAGCCACTCAGAAAGTACTGGGAACAAGTTACAGCCAAATGTTACCGAAGTGCTTCTCTCAGCCTGAAAAGGCTATTTAGACCCATGATATTTTTAAGAAAGTGGGTGTCAGTTTAGTCATAAGGAAGGCCTTTGGGCTCATGTATTGTGGATTGGGCTTCTATTTGGGCACTTTTAGCCAAGTCACACAGCCAGCAGCCACTCAGAATGTACTGGGAACAAGTTACAGCCAAATTCTACCAAAGTGCTTCTCTCATTCTGTAAAGGCTATTTAGACCCATTATATTTTTAAGAAAGTTGGTGTCAGTTTAGTCACAAGCAAGGCCTTTGGGCTCATGTATTGTGGATTGGGCTTCTATTTGGGCACTTTTAGCCAAGTCACACAGCCAGCAGCCACTCAGAATGTACTCGGAACCAGTTACAGCCAAATGTTACCAAAGTGCTTCTCTCAGCCTGATAAGGCTATTTTCACCAATGATTTTTTAAAGAAAATGAGTGTCAGTTTTGTCATAAGGAAGGCATTTGGGCCCATGTATAGTGCATTGGGAATCTATTTGGGCACTTTTAGGTACAACACACAGTCACCAGCCACTCAGAAAGTACTGGGAACAAGTTACAGCCAAATGTTACCGAAGTGCTTCTCTCAGCCTGAAAAGGCTATTTAGACCCATGATATTTTTAAGAAAGTGGGTGTCAGTTTAGTCACAAGCAAGGCCTTTGGGCTCATGTATTGTGGATTGGGCTTCTATTTGGCCACTTTTATCCAAGTCACACAGCCAGCAGCCACTCTGAATGTACTGGGAACAAGTTACAGCCAAATGTTACCAAAGTGCTTCTCTCATTCTGTAAAGGCTATTTAGACCTATTATATTTTTAAGAAAGTTGGTGTCAGTTTAGTCACAAGCAAGGCCTTTGGGCTCATGTATTGTGGATTGGGCTTCTATTTGGCCACTTTTATCCAAATCACACAGCCAGCAGCCACTCAGAATGTACTGGGAACCAGTTACAGCCAAACGTCACCAAAGTGCTTCTCTCAGCCTGAAAAGGCTATTTAGACCCATGATATTTTTAAGAAAGTGGGTGTCAGTTTAGTCATAAGGAAGGCCTCTGGGCTCATGTATTGTGGATTGGGCTTCTATTTGGCCACTTTTAGCCAAGTCACACAGCCAGCAGCCACTCAGAATGTACTGGGAACCAGTTACAGCCAAACGTCACCAAAGTGCTTCTCTCAGCCTGATAAGGCTATTTTGACCAATGATTTTTTAAAGAAAATGAGTGTCAGTTTTGTCATAAGGAAGGCATTTGGGCCCATGTATAGTGCATTGGGAATCTATTTGGGCACTTTTAGGTACAACACACAGTCAGCAGCCACTCAGAAAGTACTGGGAACAAGTTACAGCCAAATGTCACCAAAGTGCTTCTCTCAGCCTGAAAAGGCTATTTTGACCAATGATTTTTTAAAGAAAATCAGTGTCAGTTTTGTCATAAGGAAGGCATCTGGGCCCATGTATAGTGCATTGGGATTCTATTTGGGCACTCTTAGGTACAACACACAGTCACCAGCCACTCAGAAAGAACTGGGAAAAAGTTACAGCCAAATGTCACCCAAAGTGCTTCTCTCAGCCTGAAAAGGCTATTTAGACCCATGATATTTTTAAGAAAGTGGGTGTCAGTTTAGTCATAAGTAAGGCCTTTGGGCTCATGTATTGTGGATTGGGCTTCTATTTGGGCACTTTTAGCCAAATCAGACAGTCAGCAGCCACTCAGAATGTACTGGGAACCAGTTACAGCCAAATGTTACCAAAGTGCTTCTCTCAGCCTGTAAAGGCTATTTAGACCCATTATATTTTTAAGAAAGTTGGTGTCAGTTTAGTCATAAGTAAGGCCTTTGGGCTCATGTATTGTGGATTGGGCTTCTATTTGGGCACTTTTAGGCAATTCACACAGTCAGCAGCCACTCAGAAAGTACTGGGAACAAGTTACAGCCAAATGTTACCGAAGTGCTTCTCTCAGCCTGAAAAGGCTATTTAGACCCATGATATTTTTAAGAAAGTGGGTGTCAGTTTAGTCATAAGGAAGGCCTTTGGGCTCATGTATTGTGGATTGGGCTTCTATTTGGGCACTTTTAGCCAAGTCACACAGCCAGCAGCCACTCAGAATGTACTGGGAACAAGTTACAGCCAAATGGTACCAAAGTGCTTCTCTCATTCTGTAAAGGCTATTTAGACCCATTATATTTTTAAGAAAGTTGGTGTCAGTTTAGTCACAAGCAAGGCCTTTGGGCTCATGTATTGTGGATTGGGCTTCTATTTGGGCACTTTTAGCCAAGTCACACAGCCAGCAGCCACTCAGAATGTACTCGGAACCAGTTACAGCCAAATGTTACCAAAGTGCTTCTCTCAGCCTGATAAGGCTATTTTCACCAATGATTTTTTAAAGAAAATGAGTGTCAGTTTTGTCATAAGGAAGGCATTTGGGCCCATGTATAGTGCATTGGGAATCTATTTGGGCACTTTTAGGTACAACACACAGTCACCAGCCACTCAGAAAGTACTGGGAACAAGTTACAGCCAAATGTTACCGAAGTGCTTCTCTCAGCCTGAAAAGGCTATTTAGACCCATGATATTTTTAAGAAAGTGGGTGTCAGTTTAGTCATAAGGAAGGCCTTTGGGCTCATGTATTGTGGATTGGGCTTCTATTTGGGCACTTTTAGCCAAGTCACACAGCCAGCAGCCACTCAGAATGTACTGGGAACCAGTTACAGCCAAATGTTACCAAAGTGCTTCTCTCAGCCTGAAAAGGCTATTTAGACCCATGATATTTTTAAGAAAATTAGTGTCAGTTTAGTCACAAGTAAGGCCTTTGGGCTCATGTATTGTGGATTGGGCTTCTATTTGGGCACTTTTAGGTACAACACACAGTCACCAGCCACTCAGAGAGAACTGGGAACAAGTTACAGCCAAATGTTACCAAAGTGCTTCTCTCAGCCTGAAAAGGCTATATAGACCAATTACATTTATAAGAAAGTGGGTGTCAGTTTTTTCATAAGGAAGGCATTTAGGCCCATGTATAGTGCATTGGGCTTCTATTTGGCCACTTTTAGCCAAGTCACACAGCCAGCAGCCACTCAGTTACAGCCAAATGTTACCAAAGTGCTTCTCTCAGCCTGAAAAGGCTATTTAGACCCATGATATTTTTAAGAAAGTGGGTGTCAGTTTAGTCATAAGGAAGGCCTCTGGGCTCATGTATTGTGGATTGGGCTTCTATTTGGGCACTTTTAGCCAAGTCACACAGCCAGCAGCCACTCAGAATGTACTGGGAACCAGTTACAGCCAAACGTCACCAAAGTGCTTCTCTCAGCCTGATAAGGCTATTTTGACCAATGATTTTTTAAAGAAAATGAGTGTCAGTTTTGTCATAAGGAAGGCATTTGGGCCCATGTATAGTGCATTGGGAATCTATTTGGGCACTTTTAGGTACAACACACAGTCAGCAGCCACTCAGAAAGTACTGGGAACAAGTTACAGCCAAATGTCACCAAAGTGCTTCTCTCAGCCTGAAAAGGCTATTTTGACCAATGATTTTTTAAAGAAAATCAGTGTCAGTTTTGTCATAAGGAAGGCATCTGGGCCCATGTATAGTGCATTGGGATTCTATTTGGGCACTCTTAGGTACAACACACAGTCACCAGCCACTCAGAAAGAACTGGGAAAAAGTTACAGCCAAATGTCACCCAAAGTGCTTCTCTCAGCCTGAAAAGGCTATTTAGACCCATGATATTTTTAAGAAAGTGGGTGTCAGTTTAGTCATAAGTAAGGCCTTTGGGCTCATGTATTGTGGATTGGGCTTCTATTTGGGCACTTTTAGCCAAATCAGACAGTCAGCAGCCACTCAGAATGTACTGGGAACCAGTTACAGCCAAATGTTACCAAAGTGCTTCTCTCAGCCTGTAAAGGCTATTTAGACCCATTATATTTTTAAGAAAGTTGGTGTCAGTTTAGTCATAAGTAAGGCCTTTGGGCTCATGTATTGTGGATTGGGCTTCTATTTGGGCACTTTTAGGCAATTCACACAGTCAGCAGCCACTCAGAAAGTACTGGGAACAAGTTACAGCCAAATGTTACCGAAGTGCTTCTCTCAGCCTGAAAAGGCTATTTAGACCCATGATATTTTTAAGAAAGTGGGTGTCAGTTTAGTCATAAGGAAGGCCTTTGGGCTCATGTATTGTGGATTGGGCTTCTATTTGGGCACTTTTAGCCAAGTCACACAGCCAGCAGCCACTCAGAATGTACTGGGAACAAGTTACAGCCAAATGGTACCAAAGTGCTTCTCTCATT
Organism: Gymnoscopelus microlampas; assembly: GCF_963454915.1. Classification (NCBI taxonomy): domain Eukaryota; kingdom Metazoa; phylum Chordata; class Actinopteri; order Myctophiformes; family Myctophidae; genus Gymnoscopelus; species Gymnoscopelus microlampas. The sequence continues at coordinate 1,545,192 of NW_028155862.1, read as the reverse complement.
CTGTAAAGGCTATTTAGACCCATTATATTTTTAAGAAAGTTGGTGTCAGTTTAGTCACAAGCAAGGCCTTTGGGCTCATGTATTGTGGATTGGGCTTCTATTTGGGCACTTTTAGCCAAGTCACACAGCCAGCAGCCACTCAGAATGTACTCGGAACCAGTTACAGCCAAATGTTACCAAAGTGCTTCTCTCAGCCTGATAAGGCTATTTTCACCAATGATTTTTTAAAGAAAATGAGTGTCAGTTTTGTCATAAGGAAGGCATTTGGGCCCATGTATAGTGCATTGGGAATCTATTTGGGCACTTTTAGGTACAACACACAGTCACCAGCCACTCAGAAAGTACTGGGAACAAGTTACAGCCAAATGTTACCGAAGTGCTTCTCTCAGCCTGAAAAGGCTATTTAGACCCATGATATTTTTAAGAAAGTGGGTGTCAGTTTAGTCATAAGGAAGGCCTTTGGGCTCATGTATTGTGGATTGGGCTTCTATTTGGGCACTTTTAGCCAAGTCACACAGCCAGCAGCCACTCAGAATGTACTGGGAACCAGTTACAGCCAAATGTTACCAAAGTGCTTCTCTCAGCCTGAAAAGGCTATTTAGACCCATGATATTTTTAAGAAAATTAGTGTCAGTTTAGTCACAAGTAAGGCCTTTGGGCTCATGTATTGTGGATTGGGCTTCTATTTGGGCACTTTTAGGTACAACACACAGTCACCAGCCACTCAGAGAGAACTGGGAACAAGTTACAGCCAAATGTTACCAAAGTGCTTCTCTCAGCCTGAAAAGGCTATATAGACCAATTACATTTATAAGAAAGTGGGTGTCAGTTTTTTCATAAGGAAGGCATTTAGGCCCATGTATAGTGCATTGGGCTTCTATTTGGCCACTTTTAGCCAAGTCACACAGCCAGCAGCCACTCAGTTACAGCCAAATGTTACCAAAGTGCTTCTCTCAGCCTGAAAAGGCTATTTAGACCCATGATATTTTTAAGAAAGTGGGTGTCAGTTTAGTCATAAGGAAGGCCTCTGGGCTCATGTATTGTGGATTGGGCTTCTATTTGGGCACTTTTAGCCAAGTCACACAGCCAGCAGCCACTCAGAATGTACTGGGAACCAGTTACAGCCAAACGTCACCAAAGTGCTTCTCTCAGCCTGATAAGGCTATTTTGACCAATGATTTTTCAAAGAAAATGAATGTCAGTTTTGTCATAAGGAAGGCATTTGGGCCCATGTATAGTGCATTGGGAATCTATTTGGGCACTTTTAGGTACAACACACAGTCACCAGCCACTCAGAAAGTACTGGGAACAAGTTACAGCCAAATGTTACCGAAGTGCTTCTCTCAGCCTGAAAAGGCTATTTAGACCCATGATATTTTTAAGAAAGTGGGTGTCAGTTTAGTCATAAGGAAGGCCTTTGGGCTCATGTATTGTGGATTGGGCTTCTATTTGGGCACTTTTAGCCAAGTCACACAGTCAGCAGCCACTCAGAATGTGCTGGGAACCAGTTACAGCCAAACGTCACCAAAGTGCTTCTCTGAGCCTGATAAGGCTATTTTGACCAATGATTTTTAAAGAAAATGAGTGTCAGTTTTGTCATACGGAAGGCATTTGGGCCCATGTATAGTGCATTGGGAATCTATTTGGGCACTTTTAGGTACAACACACAGTCAGCAGCCACTCAGAAAGTACTGGGAACAAGTTAAAGCCAAATGTCACCAAAGTGCTTCTCTCAGCCTGAAAAGGCTATTTTGACCAATGATTTTTTAAAGAAAATCAGTGTCAGTTTTGTCATAAGGAAGGCATCTGGGCCCATGTATAGTGCATTGGGATTCTATTTGGGCACTTTTAGGTACAACACACAGTCACCAGCCACTCAGAAAGAACTGGGAAAAAGTTACAGCCAAATGTCACCCAAAGTGCTTCTCTCAGCCTGAAAAGGCTATTTAGACCCATGATATTTTTAAGAAAGTGGGTGTCAGTTTAGTCATAAGTAAGGCCTTTGGGCTCATGTATTGTGGATTGGGCTTCTATTTGGGCACTTTTAGCCAAATCACACAGTCAGCAGCCACTCAGAATGTACTGGGAACCAGTTACAGCCAAATGTTACCAAAGTGCTTCTCTCAGCCTGTAAAGGCTATTTAGACCCATTATATTTTTAAGAAAGTTGGTGTCAGTTTAGTCATAAGTAAGGCCTTTGGGCTCATGTATTGTGGATTGGGCTTCTATTTGGGCACTTTTAGGCAATTCACACAGTCAGCAGCCACTCAGAAAGTACTGGGAACAAGTTACAGCCAAATGTTACCGAAGTGCTTCTCTCAGCCTGAAAAGGCTATTTAGACCCATGATATTTTTAAGAAAGTGGGTGTCAGTTTAGTCATAAGGAAGGCCTTTGGGCTCATGTATTGTGGATTGGGCTTCTATTTGGGCACTTTTAGCCAAGTCACACAGCCAGCAGCCACTCAGAATGTACTGGGAACAAGTTACAGCCAAATGGTACCAAAGTGCTTCTCTCATTCTGTAAAGGCTATTTAGACCCATTATATTTTTAAGAAAGTTGGTGTCAGTTTAGTCACAAGCAAGGCCTTTGGGCTCATGTATTGTGGATTGGGCTTCTATTTGGGCACTTTTAGCCAAGTCACACAGCCAGCAGCCACTCAGAATGTACTCGGAACCAGTTACAGCCAAATGTTACCAAAGTGCTTCTCTCAGCCTGATAAGGCTATTTTCACCAATGATTTTTTAAAGAAAATGAGTGTCAGTTTTGTCATAAGGAAGGCATTTGGGCCCATGTATAGTGCATTGGGAATCTATTTGGGCACTTTTAGGTACAACACACAGTCACCAGCCACTCAGAAAGTACTGGGAACAAGTTACAGCCAAATGTTACCGAAGTGCTTCTCTCAGCCTGAAAAGGCTATTTAGACCCATTATATTTTTAAGAAAGTTGGTGTCAGTTTAGTCACAAGCAAGGCCTTTGGGCTCATGTATTGTGGATTGGGCTTCTATTTGGCCACTTTTATCCAAGTCACACAGCCAGCAGCCACTCAGAATGTACTGGGAACCAGTTACAGCCAAACGTCACCAAAGTGCTTCTCTCAGCCTGAAAAGGCTATTTAGACCCATGATATTTTTAAGAAAGTGGGTGTCAGTTTAGTCATAAGGAAGGCCTCTGGGCTCATGTATTGTGGATTGGGCTTCTATTTGGCCACTTTTAGCCAAGTCACACAGCCAGCAGCCACTCAGAATGTACTGGGAACCAGTTACAGCCAAACGTCACCAAAGTGCTTCTCTCAGCCTGATAAGGCTATTTTGACCAATGATTTTTTAAAGAAAATGAGTGTCAGTTTTGTCATAAGGAAGGCATTTGGGCCCATGTATAGTGCATTGGGAATCTATTTGGGCACTTTTAGGTACAACACACAGTCAGCAGCCACTCAGAAAGTACTGGGAACAAGTTACAGCCAAATGTCACCAAAGTGCTTCTCTCAGCCTGAAAAGGCTATTTTGACCAATGATTTTTTAAAGAAAATCAGTGTCAGTTTTGTCATAAGGAAGGCATCTGGGCCCATGTATAGTGCATTGGGATTCTATTTGGGCACTTTTAGGTACAACACACAGTCACCAGCCACTCAGAAAGAACTGGGAAAAAGTTACAGCCAAATGTCACCCAAAGTGCTTCTCTCAGCCTGAAAAGGCTATTTAGACCCATGATATTTTTAAGAAAGTGGGTGTCAGTTTAGTCATAAGTAAGGCCTTTGGGCTCATGTATTGTGGATTGGGCTTCTATTTGGGCACTTTTAGCCAAATCACACAGTCAGCAGCCACTCAGAATGTACTGGGAACCAGTTACAGCCAAACGTCACCAAAGTGCTTCTCTCAGCCTGAAAAGGCTATTTAGACCCATGATATTTTTAAGAAAGTGGGTGTCAGTTTAGTCATAAGGAAGGCCTCTGGGCTCATGTATTGTGGATTGGGCTTCTATTTGGCCACTTTTAGCCAAGTCACACAGCCAGCAGCCACTCAGAATGTACTGGGAACCAGTTACAGCCAAACGTCACCAAAGTGCTTCTCTCAGCCTGATAAGGCTATTTTGACCAATGATTTTTTAAAGAAAATGAGTGTCAGTTTTGTCATAAGGAAGGCATTTGGGCCCATGTATAGTGCATTGGGAATCTATTTGGGCACTTTTAGGTACAACACACAGTCAGCAGCCACTCAGAAAGTACTGGGAACAAGTTACAGCCAAATGTCACCAAAGTGCTTCTCTCAGCCTGAAAAGGCTATTTTGACCAATGATTTTTTAAAGAAAATCAGTGTCAGTTTTGTCATAAGGAAGGCATCTGGGCCCATGTATAGTGCATTAGGATTCTATTTGGGCACTTTTAGGTACAACACACAGTCACCAGCCACGAACTGGGAAAAAGTTACAGCCAAATGTCACCCAAAGTGCTTCTCTCAGCCTGAAAAGGCTATTTAGACCCATGATATTTTTAAGAAAGTGGGTGTCAGTTTAGTCATAAGTAAGGCCTTTGGGCTCATGTATTGTGGATTGGGCTTCTATTTGGGCACTTTTAGCCAAATCACACAGTCAGCAGCCACTCAGAATGTACTGGGAACCAGTTACAGCCAAATGTTACCAAAGTGCTTCTCTCAGCCTGTAAAGGCTATTTAGACCCATTATATTTTTAAGAAAGTTGGTGTCAGTTTAGTCATAAGTAAGGCCTTTGGGCTCATGTATTGTGGATTGGGCTTCTATTTGGGCACTTTTAGGCAATTCACACAGTCAGCAGCCACTCAGAAAGTACTGGGAACAAGTTACAGCCAAATGTTACCGAAGTGCTTCTCTCAGCCTGAAAAGGCTATTTAGACCCATGATATTTTTAAGAAAGTGGGTGTCAGTTTAGTCATAAGGAAGGCCTTTGGGCTCATGTATTGTGGATTGGGCTTCTATTTGGGCACTTTTAGCCAAGTCAAGCAGCCAGCAGCCACTCAGAATGTACTGGGAACAAGTTACAGCCAAATGGTACCAAAGTGCTTCTCTCATTCTGTAAAGGCTATTTAGACCCATTATATTTTTAAGAAAGTTGGTGTCAGTTTAGTCACAAGCAAGGCCTTTGGGCTCATGTATTGTGGATTGGGCTTCTATTTGGGCACTTTTAGCCAAGTCACACAGCCAGCAGCCACTCAGAATGTACTCGGAACCAGTTACAGCCAAATGTTACCAAAGTGCTTCTCTCAGCCTGATAAGGCTATTTTCACCAATGATTTTTTAAAGAAAATGAGTGTCAGTTTTGTCATAAGGAAGGCATTTGGGCCCATGTATAGTGCATTGGGAATCTATTTGGGCACTTTTAGGTACAACACACAGTCACCAGCCACTCAGAAAGTACTGGGAACAAGTTACAGCCAAATGTTACCGAAGTGCTTCTCTCAGCCTGAAAAGGCTATTTAGACCCATGATATTTTTAAGAAAGTGGGTGTCAGTTTAGTCATAAGGAAGGCCTTTGGGCTCATGTATTGTGGATTGGGCTTCTATTTGGGCACTTTTAGCCAAGTCACACAGCCAGCAGCCACTCAGAATGTACTGGGAACCAGTTACAGCCAAATGTTACCAAAGTGCTTCTCTCAGCCTGAAAAGGCTATTTAGACCCATGATATTTTTAAGAAAATTAGTGTCAGTTTAGTCACAAGTAAGGCTTTTGGGCTCATGTATTGTGGATTGGGCTTCTATTTGGGCACTTTTAGGTACAACACACAGTCACCAGCCACTCAGAGAGAACTGGGAACAAGTTACAGCCAAATGTTACCAAAGTGCTTCTCTCAGCCTGAAAAGGCTATATAGACCAATTACATTTATAAGAAAGTGGGTGTCAGTTTTTTCATAAGGAAGGCATTTAGGCCCATGTATAGTGCATTGGGCTTCTATTTGGCCACTTTTAGCCAAGTCACACAGCCAGCAGCCACTCAGTTACAGCCAAATGTTACCAAAGTGCTTCTCTCAGCCTGAAAAGGCTATTTAGACCCATGATATTTTTAAGAAAGTGGGTGTCAGTTTAGTCATAAGGAAGGCCTCTGGGCTCATGTATTGTGGATTGGGCTTCTATTTGGGCACTTTTAGCCAAGTCACACAGCCAGCAGCCACTCAGAATGTACTGGGAACCAGTTACAGCCAAACGTCACCAAAGTGCTTCTCTCAGCCTGATAAGGCTATTTTGACCAATGATTTTTTAAAGAAAATGAGTGTCAGTTTTGTCATAAGGAAGGCATTTGGGCCCATGTATAGTGCATTGGGAATCTATTTGGGCACTTTTAGGTACAACACACAGTCACCAGCCACTCAGAAAGTACTGGGAACAAGTTACAGCCAAATGTTACCGAAGTGCTTCTCTCAGCCTGAAAAGGCTATTTAGACCCATGATATTTTTAAGAAAGTGGGTGTCAGTTTAGTCATAAGGAAGGCCTTTGGGCTCATGTATTGTGGATTGGGCTTCTATTTGGGCACTTTTAGCCAAATCACACAGTCAGCAGCCACTCAGAATGTACTGGGAACCAGTTACAGCCAAATGTTACCAAAGTGCTTCTCTCAGCCTGAAAAGGCTATTTAGACCCATGATATTTTTAAGAAAATTAGTGTCAGTTTTGTCATAAGGAAGGCATCTGGGCCCATGTATAGTGCATTGGGATTCTATTTGGGCACTTTTAGGTACAACACACAGTCACCAGCCACTCAGAGAGAACTGGGAACAAGTTACAGCCAAATGTTACCAAAGTGCTTCTCTCAGCCTGAAAAGGCTATATAGACCAATTACATTTTTAAGAAAGTGGGTGTCAGTTTTTTCATAAGGAAGGCATTTAGGCCCATGTATAGTGCATTGGGCTTCTATTTGGCCACTTTTAGCCAAGTCACACAGCCAGCAGCCACTCAGAATGTACTGGGAACAAGTTACAGCCAAATGTTACCAAAGTGCTTCTCTCAGCCTGTAAAGGCTATTTAGACCCATTATATTTTTAAGAAAGTTGGTGTCAGTTTAGTCATAAGTAAGGCCTTTGGGCTCATGTATTGTGGATTGGGCTTCTATTTGGGCACTTTTAGCCAATTCACACAGTCAGCAGCCACTCAGAATGTACTGGGAACCAGTTACAGCCAAATGTTACCAAAGTGCTTCTCTCAGCCTGAAAAGGCTATTTAGACCCATGATATTTTTAAGAAAGTGGGTGTCAGTTTAGTCATAAGGAAGGCCTCTGGGCTCATGTATTGTGGATTGGGCTTCTATTTGGGCACTTTTAGCCAATTCACACAGTCAGCAGCCACTCAGAATGTACTGGGAACCAGTTACAGCCAAATGTTACCAAAGTGCTTCTCTCAGCCTGAAAAGGCTATTTAGACCCATGATTTTTTAAGAAAGTGGGTGTCAGTTTAGTCATAAGGAAGGCATTTGGGCCCATGTATAGTGCATTCGGAATCTATTTGGGCACTTTTAGGTACGACACACAGTCAGCAGCCACTCAGAAAGTACTGGGAACAAGTTACAGCCAAATGTCACCAAAGTGCTTCTCTCAGCCTGAAAAGGCTATATAGACCAATTACATTTTTAAGAAAGTGGGTGTCAGTTTAGTCATAAGGACGGCCTCTGGGCTCATGTATTGTGGATTGGGCTTCTATTTGGCCACTTTTATCCAAGTCACACAGCCAGCAGCCACTCAGAATGTACTGGGAACCAGTTACAGCCAAACGTCACCAAAGTGCTTCTCTCAGCCTGATAAGGCTATTTTGACCAATGATTTTTTAAAGAAAATGAGTGTCAGTTTTGTCATAAGGAAGGCATTTGGGCCCATGTATAGTGCATTGGGAATCTATTTGGGCACTTTTCGGTACAACACACAGTCAGCAGCCACTCAGAAAGTACTGGGAACAAGTTACAGCCAAATGTCACCAAAGTGCTTCTCTCAGCCTGAAAAGGCTATTTTGACCAATGATTTTTTAAAGAAAATCAGTGTCAGTTTTGTCATAAGGAAGGCATCTGGGCCCATGTATAGTGCATTGGGATTCTATTTGGGCACTTTTAGGTACAACACACAGCCAGCAGCCACTCAGAATGTACTGGGAACAAGTTACAGCCAAATGTCACCCAAAGTGCTTCTCTCAGCCTGAAAAGGCTATTTAGACCAATGATTTTTTAAAGAAAATCAGTGTCAGTTTTGTCATAAGGAAGGCATCTGGGCCCATGTATAGTGCATTGGGATTCTATTTGGGCACTTTTAGGTACAACACACAGCCAGCAGCCACTCAGAATGTACTGGGAACAAGTTACAGCCAAATGTTACCAAAGTGCTTCTCTCAGCCTGAAAAGGCTATTTAGACCCATGATATTTTTAAGAAAGTGGGTGTCAGTTTAGTCATAAGGAAGGCCTTTGGGCTCATGTATTGTGGATTGGGCTTCTATTTGGGCACTTTTAGCCAAGTCACACAGCCAGCAGCCACTCAGAATGTACTGGGAACAAGTTACAGCCAAATGGTACCAAAGTGCTTCTCTCATTCTGTAAAGGCTATTTAGACCCATTATATTTTTAAGAAAGTTGGTGTCAGTTTAGTCACAAGCAAGGCCTTTGGGCTCATGTATTGTGGATTGGGCTTCTATTTGGGCACTTTTAGCCAAGTCACACAGCCAGCAGCCACTCAGAATGTACTCGGAACCAGTTACAGCCAAATGTTACCAAAGTGCTTCTCTCAGCCTGATAAGGCTATTTTCACCAATGATTTTTTAAAGAAAATGAGTGTCAGTTTAGTCATAAGTAAGGCCTTTGGGCTCATGTATTGTGGATTGGGCTTCTATTTGGGCACTTTTAGGCAATTCACACAGTCAGCAGCCACTCAGAAAGTACTGGGAACAAGTTACAGCCAAATGTTACCGAAGTGCTTCTCTCAGCCTGAAAAGGCTATTTAGACCCATGATATTTTTAAGAAAGTGGGTGTCAGTTTAGTCATAAGGAAGGCCTTTGGGCTCATGTATTGTGGATTGGGCTTCTATTTGGGCACTTTTAGCGAAGTCACACAGCCAGCAGCCACTCAGAATGTACTGGGAACAAGTTACAGCCAAATGTTACCGAAGTGCTTCTCTCAGCCTGAAAAGGCTATTTAGACCCATGATATTTTTAAGAAAGTGGGTGTCAGTTTAGTCATAAGGAAGGCCTTTGGGCTCATGTATTGTGGATTGGGCTTCTATTTGGGCACTTTTAGCCAAGTCACACAGCCAGCAGCCACTCAGAATGTACTGGGAACCAGTTACAGCCAAATGTTACCAAAGTGCTTCTCTCAGCCTGAAAAGGCTATTTAGACCCATGATATTTTTAAGAAAATTAGTGTCAGTTTAGTCACAAGTAAGGCCTTTGGGCTCATGTATTGTGGATTGGGCTTCTATTTGGGCACTTTTAGGTACAACACACAGTCACCAGCCACTCAGAGAGAACTGGGAACAAGTTACAGCCAAATGTTACCAAAGTGCTTCTCTCAGCCTGAAAAGGCTATATAGACCAATTACATTTTTAAGAAAGTGGGTGTCAGTTTTTTCATAAGGAAGGCATTTAGGCCCATGTATAGTGCATTGGGCTTCTATTTGGCCACTTTTAGCCAAGTCACACAGCCAGCAGCCACTCAGTTACAGCCAAATGTTACCAAAGTGCTTCTCTCAGCCTGAAAAGGCTATTTAGACCCATGATATTTTTAAGAAAGTGGGTGTCAGTTTAGTCATAAGGAAGGCCTCTGGGCTCATGTATTGTGGATTGGGCTTCTATTTGGGCACTTTTAGCCAAATCACACAGTCAGCAGCCACTCAGAATGTACTGGGAACCAGTTACAGCCAAATGTTACCAAAGTGCTTCTCTCAGCCTGAAAAGGCTATTTAGACCCATGATATTTTTAAGAAAATTAGTGTCAGTTTTGTCATAAGGAAGGCATCTGGGCCCATGTATAGTGCATTGGGATTCTATTTGGGCACTTTTAGGTACAACACACAGTCACCAGCCACTCAGAGAGAACTGGGAACAAGTTACAGCCAAATGTTACCAAAGTGCTTCTCTCAGCCTGAAAAGGCTATATAGACCAATTACATTTTTAAGAAAGTGGGTGTCAGTTTTTTCATAAGGAAGGCATTTAGGCCCATGTATAGTGCATTGGGCTTCTATTTGGCCACTTTTAGCCAAGTCACACAGCCAGCAGCCACTCAGAATGTACTGGGAACAAGTTACAGCCAAATGTTACCAAAGTGCTTCTCTCAGCCTGTAAAGGCTATTTAGACCCATTATATTTTTAAGAAAGTTGGTGTCAGTTTAGTCATAAGTAAGGCCTTTGGGCTCATGTATTGTGGATTGGGCTTCTATTTGGGCACTTTTAGCCAATTCACACAGTCAGCAGCCACTCAGAATGTACTGGGAACCAGTTACAGCCAAATGTTACCAAAGTGCTTCTCTCAGCCTGAAAAGGCTATTTAGACCCATGATATTTTTAAGAAAGTGGGTGTCAGTTTAGTCATAAGGAAGGCCTCTGGGCTCATGTATTGTGGATTGGGCTTCTATTTGGGCACTTTTAGCCAATTCACACAGTCAGCAGCCACTCAGAATGTACTGGGAACCAGTTACAGCCAAATGTTACCAAAGTGCTTCTCTCAGCCTGAAAAGGCTATTTAGACCCATGATTTTTTAAGAAAGTGGGTGTCAGTTTAGTCATAAGGAAGGCATTTGGGCCCATGTATAGTGCATTCGGAATCTATTTGGGCACTTTTAGGTACGACACACAGTCAGCAGCCACTCAGAAAGTACTGGGAACAAGTTACAGCCAAATGTCACCAAAGTGCTTCTCTCAGCCTGAAAAGGCTATATAGACCAATTACATTTTTAAGAAAGTGGGTGTCAGTTTAGTCATAAGGACGGCCTCTGGGCTCATGTATTGTGGATTGGGCTTCTATTTGGCCACTTTTATCCAAGTCACACAGCCAGCAGCCACTCAGAATGTACTGGGAACCAGTTACAGCCAAACGTCACCAAAGTGCTTCTCTCAGCCTGATAAGGCTATTTTGACCAATGATTTTTTAAAGAAAATGAGTGTCAGTTTTGTCATAAGGAAGGCATTTGGGCCCATGTATAGTGCATTGGGAATCTATTTGGGCACTTTTCGGTACAACACACAGTCAGCAGCCACTCAGAAAGTACTGGGAACAAGTTACAGCCAAATGTCACCAAAGTGCTTCTCTCAGCCTGAAAAGGCTATTTTGACCAATGATTTTTTAAAGAAAATCAGTGTCAGTTTTGTCATAAGGAAGGCATCTGGGCCCATGTATAGTGCATTGGGATTCTATTTGGGCACTTTTAGGTACAACACACAGCCAGCAGTCACTCAGAATGTACTGGGAACAAGTTACAGCCAAATGTCACCCAAAGTGCTTCTCTCAGCCTGAAAAGGCTATTTAGACCAATGATTTTTTAAAGAAAATCAGTGTCAGTTTTGTCATAAGGAAGGCATCTGGGCCCATGTATAGTGCATTGGGATTCTATTTGGGCACTTTTAGGTACAACACACAGCCAGCAGCCACTCAGAATGTACTGGGAACAAGTTACAGCCAAATGTTACCAAAGTGCTTCTCTCAGCCTGAAAAGGCTATTTAGACCCATGATATTTTTAAGAAAGTGGGTGTCAGTTTAGTCATAAGGAAGGCCTTTGGGCTCATGTATTGTGGATTGGGCTTCTATTTGGGCACTTTTAGCCAAGTCACACAGCCAGCAGCCACTCAGAATGTACTGGGAACAAGTTACAGCCAAATGGTACCAAAGTGCTTCTCTCATTCTGTAAAGGCTATTTAGACCCATTATATTTTTAAGAAAGTTGGTGTCAGTTTAGTCACAAGCAAGGCCTTTGGGCTCATGTATTGTGGATTGGGCTTCTATTTGGGCACTTTTAGCCAAGTCACACAGCCAGCAGCCACTCAGAATGTACTCGGAACCAGTTACAGCCAAATGTTACCAAAGTGCTTCTCTCAGCCTGATAAGGCTATTTTCACCAATGATTTTTTAAAGAAAATGAGTGTCAGTTTAGTCATAAGTAAGGCCTTTGGGCTCATGTATTGTGGATTGGGCTTCTATTTGGGCACTTTTAGGCAATTCACACAGTCAGCAGCCACTCAGAAAGTACTGGGAACAAGTTACAGCCAAATGTTACCGAAGTGCTTCTCTCAGCCTGAAAAGGCTATTTAGACCCATGATATTTTTAAGAAAGTGGGTGTCAGTTTAGTCATAAGGAAGGCCTTTGGGCTCATGTATTGTGGATTGGGCTTCTATTTGGGCACTTTTAGCGAAGTCACACAGCCAGCAGCCACTCAGAATGTACTGGGAACAAGTTACAGCCAAATGTTACCGAAGTGCTTCTCTCAGCCTGAAAAGGCTATTTAGACCCATGATATTTTTAAGAAAGTGGGTGTCAGTTTAGTCATAAGGAAGGCCTTTGGGCTCATGTATTGTGGATTGGGCTTCTATTTGGGCACTTTTAGCCAAGTCACACAGCCAGCAGCCACTCAGAATGTACTGGGAACCAGTTACAGCCAAATGTTACCAAAGTGCTTCTCTCAGCCTGAAAAGGCTATTTAGACCCATGATATTTTTAAGAAAATTAGTGTCAGTTTAGTCACAAGTAAGGCCTTTGGGCTCATGTATTGTGGATTGGGCTTCTATTTGGGCACTTTTAGGTACAACACACAGTCACCAGCCACTCAGAGAGAACTGGGAACAAGTTACAGCCAAATGTTACCAAAGTGCTTCTCTCAGCCTGAAAAGGCTATATAGACCAATTACATTTTTAAGAAAGTGGGTGTCAGTTTTTTCATAAGGAAGGCATTTAGGCCCATGTATAGTGCATTGGGCTTCTATTTGGCCACTTTTAGCCAAGTCACACAGCCAGCAGCCACTCAGTTACAGCCAAATGTTACCAAAGTGCTTCTCTCAGCCTGAAAAGGCTATTTAGACCCATGATATTTTTAAGAAAGTGGGTGTCAGTTTAGTCATAAGGAAGGCCTCTGGGCTCATGTATTGTGGATTGGGCTTCTATTTGGGCACTTTTAGCCAAGTCACACAGCCAGCAGCCACTCAGAATGTACTGGGAACCAGTTACAGCCAAACGTCACCAAAGTGCTTCTCTCAGCCTGATAAGGCTATTTTGACCAATGATTTTTTAAAGAAAATGAGTGTCAGTTTTGTCATAAGGAAGGCATTTGGGCCCATGTATAGTGCATTGGGAATCTATTTGGGCACTTTTAGGTACAACACACAGTCACCAGCCACTCAGAAAGTACTGGGAACAAGTTACAGCCAAATGTTACCGAAGTGCTTCTCTCAGCCTGAAAAGGCTATTTAGACCCATGATATTTTTAAGAAAGTGGGTGTCAGTTTAGTCATAAGGAAGGCCTTTGGGCTCATGTATTGTGGATTGGGCTTCTATTTGGGCACTTTTAGCCAAATCACACAGTCAGCAGCCACTCAGAATGTACTGGGAACCAGTTACAGCCAAATGTTACCAAAGTGCTTCTCTCAGCCTGAAAAGGCTATTTAGACCCATGATATTTTTAAGAAAATTAGTGTCAGTTTTGTCATAAGGAAGGCATCTGGGCCCATGTATAGTGCATTGGGATTCTATTTGGGCACTTTTAGGTACAACACACAGTCACCAGCCACTCAGAGAGAACTGGGAACAAGTTACAGCCAAATGTTACCAAAGTGCTTCTCTCAGCCTGAAAAGGCTATATAGACCAATTACATTTTTAAGAAAGTGGGTGTCAGTTTTTTCATAAGGAAGGCATTTAGGCCCATGTATAGTGCATTGGGCTTCTATTTGGCCACTTTTAGCCAAGTCACACAGCCAGCAGCCACTCAGAATGTACTGGGAACAAGTTACAGCCAAATGTTACCAAAGTGCTTCTCTCAGCCTGTAAAGGCTATTTAGACCCATTATATTTTTAAGAAAGTTGGTGTCAGTTTAGTCATAAGTAAGGCCTTTGGGCTCATGTATTGTGGATTGGGCTTCTATTTGGGCACTTTTAGCCAATTCACACAGTCAGCAGCCACTCAGAATGTACTGGGAACCAGTTACAGCCAAATGTTACCAAAGTGCTTCTCTCAGCCTGAAAAGGCTATTTAGACCCATGATATTTTTAAGAAAGTGGGTGTCAGTTTAGTCATAAGGAAGGCCTCTGGGCTCATGTATTGTGGATTGGGCTTCTATTTGGGCACTTTTAGCCAATTCACACAGTCAGCAGCCACTCAGAATGTACTGGGAACCAGTTACAGCCAAATGTTACCAAAGTGCTTCTCTCAGCCTGAAAAGGCTATTTAGACCCATGATTTTTTAAGAAAGTGGGTGTCAGTTTAGTCATAAGGAAGGCATTTGGGCCCATGTATAGTGCATTCGGAATCTATTTGGGCACTTTTAGGTACGACACACAGTCAGCAGCCACTCAGAAAGTACTGGGAACAAGTTACAGCCAAATGTCACCAAAGTGCTTCTCTCAGCCTGAAAAGGCTATATAGACCAATTACATTTTTAAGAAAGTGGGTGTCAGTTTAGTCATAAGGAAGGCCTCTGGGCTTATGTATTGTGGATTGGGCTTCTATTTGGCCACTTTTATCCAAGTCACACAGCCAGCAGCCACTCAGAATGTACTGGGAACCAGTTACAGCCAAATGTTACCAAAGTGCTTCTCTCAGCCTGAAAAGGCTATTTAGACCCATGATATTTTTAAGAAAATTAGTGTCAGTTTAGTCACAAGTAAGGCCTTTGGGCTCATGTATTGTGGATTGGGCTTCTATTTGGGCACTTTTAGGTACAACACACAGTCACCAGCCACTCAGAGAGAACTGGGAACAAGTTACAGCCAAATGTTACCAAAGTGCTTCTCTCAGCCTGAAAAGGCTATATAGACCAATTACATTTTTAAGAAAGTGGGTGTCAGTTTTTTCATAAGGAAGGCATTTAGGCCCATGTATAGTGCATTGGGCTTCTATTTGGCCACTTTTAGCCAAGTCACACAGCCAGCAGCCACTCAGTTACAGCCAAATGTTACCAAAGTGCTTCTCTCAGCCTGAAAAGGCTATTTAGACCCATGATATTTTTAAGAAAGTGGGTGTCAGTTTAGTCATAAGGAAGGCCTCTGGGCTCATGTATTGTGGATTGGGCTTCTATTTGGGCACTTTTAGCCAAGTCACACAGCCAGCAGCCACTCAGAATGTACTGGGAACCAGTTACAGCCAAACGTCACCAAAGTGCTTCTCTCAGCCTGATAAGGCTATTTTGACCAATGATTTTTTAAAGAAAATGAGTGTCAGTTTTGTCATAAGGAAGGCATTTGGGCCCATGTATAGTGCATTGGGAATCTATTTGGGCACTTTTAGGTACAACACACAGTCACCAGCCACTCAGAAAGTACTGGGAACAAGTTACAGCCAAATGTTACCGAAGTGCTTCTCTCAGCCTGAAAAGGCTATTTAGACCCATGATATTTTTAAGAAAGTGGGTGTCAGTTTAGTCATAAGGAAGGCCTTTGGGCTCATGTATTGTGGATTGGGCTTCTATTTGGGCACTTTTAGCCAAATCACACAGTCAGCAGCCACTCAGAATGTACTGGGAACCAGTTACAGCCAAATGTTACCAAAGTGCTTCTCTCAGCCTGAAAAGGCTATTTAGACCCATGATATTTTTAAGAAAATTAGTGTCAGTTTAGTCACAAGTAAGGCCTTTGGGCTCATGTATTGTGGATTGGGCTTCTATTTGGGCACTTTTAGGTACAACACACAGTCACCAGCCACTCAGAGAGAACTGGGAACAAGTTACAGCCAAATGTTACCAAAGTGCTTCTCTCAGCCTGAAAAGGCTATATAGACCAATTACATTTATAAGAAAGTGGGTGTCAGTTTTTTCATAAGGAAGGCATTTAGGCCCATGTATAGTGCATTGGGCTTCTATTTGGCCACTTTTAGCCAAGTCACACAGCCAGCAGCCACTCAGTTACAGCCAAATGTTACCAAAGTGCTTCTCTCAGCCTGAAAAGGCTATTTAGACCCATGATATTTTTAAGAAAGTGGGTGTCAGTTTAGTCATAAGGAAGGCCTCTGGGCTCATGTATTGTGGATTGGGCTTCTATTTGGGCACTTTTAGCCAAGTCACACAGCCAGCAGCCACTCAGAATGTACTGGGAACCAGTTACAGCCAAACGTCACCAAAGTGCTTCTCTCAGCCTGATAAGGCTATTTTGACCAATGATTTTTTAAAGAAAATGAGTGTCAGTTTTGTCATAAGGAAGGCATTTGGGCCCATGTATAGTGCATTGGGAATCTATTTGGGCACTTTTAGGTACAACACACAGTCACCAGCCACTCAGAAAGTACTGGGAACAAGTTACAGCCAAATGTTACCGAAGTGCTTCTCTCAGCCTGAAAAGGCTATTTAGACCCATGATATTTTTAAGAAAGTGGGTGTCAGTTTAGTCATAAGGAAGGCCTTTGGGCTCATGTATTGTGGATTGGGCTTCTATTTGGGCACTTTTAGCCAAATCACACAGTCAGCAGCCACTCAGAATGTACTGGGAACCAGTTACAGCCAAATGTTACCAAAGTGCTTCTCTCAGCCTGAAAAGGCTATTTAGACCCATGATATTTTTAAGAAAATTAGTGTCAGTTTTGTCATAAGGAAGGCATCTGGGCCCATGTATAGTGCATTGGGATTCTATTTGGGCACTTTTAGGTACAACACACAGTCACCAGCCACTCAGAGAGAACTGGGAACAAGTTACAGCCAAATGTTACCAAAGTGCTTCTCTCAGCCTGAAAAGGCTATATAGACCAATTACATTTTTAAGAAAGTTGGTGTCAGTTTAGTCATAAGTAAGGCCTTTGGGCTCATGTATTGTGGATTGGGCTTCTATTTGGGCACTTTTAGCCAATTCACACAGTCAGCAGCCACTCAGAATGTACTGGGAACCAGTTACAGCCAAATGTTACCAAAGTGCTTCTCTCAGCCTGAAAAGGCTATTTAGACCCATGATATTTTTAAGAAAGTGGGTGTCAGTTTAGTCATAAGGAAGGCCTCTGGGCTCATGTATTGTGGATTGGGCTTCTATTTGGGCACTTTTAGCCAATTCACACAGTCAGCAGCCACTCAGAATGTACTGGGAACCAGTTACAGCCAAATGTTACCAAAGTGCTTCTCTCAGCCTGAAAAGGCTATTTAGACCCATGATTTTTTAAGAAAGTGGGTGTCAGTTTAGTCATAAGGAAGGCATTTGGGCCCATGTATAGTGCATTCGGAATCTATTTGGGCACTTTTAGGTACGACACACAGTCAGCAGCCACTCAGAAAGTACTGGGAACAAGTTACAGCCAAATGTCACCAAAGTGCTTCTCTCAGCCTGAAAAGGCTATATAGACCAATTACATTTTTAAGAAAGTGGGTGTCAGTTTAGTCATAAGGAAGGCTTCTGGGCTTATGTATTGTGGATTGGGCTTCTATTTGGCCACTTTTATCCAAGTCACACAGCCAGCAGCCACTCAGAATGTACTGGGAACCAGTTACAGCCAAACGTCACCAAAGTGCTTCTCTCAGCCTGATAAGGCTATTTTGACCAATGATTTTTTAAAGAAAATGAGTGTCAGTTTTGTCATAAGGAAGGCATTTGGGCCCATGTATAGTGCATTGGGAATCTATTTGGGCACTTTTAGGTACAACACACAGTCACCAGCCACTCAGAGAGAACTGGGAACAAGTTACAGCCAAATGTTACCAAAGTGCTTCTCTCAGCCTGAAAAGGCTATATAGACCAATTACATTTTTAAGAAAGTGGGTGTCAGTTTTTTCATAAGGAAGGCATTTAGGCCCATGTATAGTGCATTGGGCTTCTATTTGGCCACTTTTAGCCAAGTCACACAGCCAGCAGCCACTCAGTTACAGCCAAATGTTACCAAAGTGCTTCTCTCAGCCTGAAAAGGCTATTTAGACCCATGATATTTTTAAGAAAGTGGGTGTCAGTTTAGTCATAAGGAAGGCCTCTGGGCTCATGTATTGTGGATTGGGCTTCTATTTGGGCACTTTTAGCCAAGTCACACAGCCAGCAGCCACTCAGAATGTACTGGGAACCAGTTACAGCCAAACGTCACCAAAGTGCTTCTCTCAGCCTGATAAGGCTATTTTGACCAATGATTTTTTAAAGAAAATGAGTGTCAGTTTTGTCATAAGGAAGGCATTTGGGCCCATGTATAGTGCATTGGGAATCTATTTGGGCACTTTTAGGTACAACACACAGTCACCAGCCACTCAGAAAGTACTGGGAACAAGTTACAGCCAAATGTTACCGAAGTGCTTCTCTCAGCCTGAAAAGGCTATTTAGACCCATGATATTTTTAAGAAAGTGGGTGTCAGTTTAGTCATAAGGAAGGCCTTTGGGCTCATGTATTGTGGATTGGGCTTCTATTTGGGCACTTTTAGCCAAATCACACAGTCAGCAGCCACTCAGAATGTACTGGGAACCAGTTACAGCCAAATGTTACCAAAGTGCTTCTCTCAGCCTGAAAAGGCTATTTAGACCCATGATATTTTTAAGAAAATTAGTGTCAGTTTAGTCACAAGTAAGGCCTTTGGGCTCATGTATTGTGGATTGGGCTTCTATTTGGGCACTTTTAGGTACAACACACAGTCACCAGCCACTCAGAGAGAACTGGGAACAAGTTACAGCCAAATGTTACCAAAGTGCTTCTCTCAGCCTGAAAAGGCTATATAGACCAATTACATTTATAAGAAAGTGGGTGTCAGTTTTTTCATAAGGAAGGCATTTAGGCCCATGTATAGTGCATTGGGCTTCTATTTGGCCACTTTTAGCCAAGTCACACAGCCAGCAGCCACTCAGTTACAGCCAAATGTTACCAAAGTGCTTCTCTCAGCCTGAAAAGGCTATTTAGACCCATGATATTTTTAAGAAAGTGGGTGTCAGTTTAGTCATAAGGAAGGCCTCTGGGCTCATGTATTGTGGATTGGGCTTCTATTTGGGCACTTTTAGCCAAGTCACACAGCCAGCAGCCACTCAGAATGTACTGGGAACCAGTTACAGCCAAACGTCACCAAAGTGCTTCTCTCAGCCTGATAAGGCTATTTTGACCAATGATTTTTTAAAGAAAATGAGTGTCAGTTTTGTCATAAGGAAGGCATTTGGGCCCATGTATAGTGCATTGGGAATCTATTTGGGCACTTTTAGGTACAACACACAGTCACCAGCCACTCAGAAAGTACTGGGAACAAGTTACAGCCAAATGTTACCGAAGTGCTTCTCTCAGCCTGAAAAGGCTATTTAGACCCATGATATTTTTAAGAAAGTGGGTGTCAGTTTAGTCATAAGGAAGGCCTTTGGGCTCATGTATTGTGGATTGGGCTTCTATTTGGGCACTTTTAGCCAAATCACACAGTCAGCAGCCACTCAGAATGTACTGGGAACCAGTTACAGCCAAATGTTACCAAAGTGCTTCTCTCAGCCTGAAAAGGCTATTTAGACCCATGATATTTTTAAGAAAATTAGTGTCAGTTTTGTCATAAGGAAGGCATCTGGGCCCATGTATAGTGCATTGGGATTCTATTTGGGCACTTTTAGGTACAACACACAGTCACCAGCCACTCAGAGAGAACTGGGAACAAGTTACAGCCAAATGTTACCAAAGTGCTTCTCTCAGCCTGAAAAGGCTATATAGACCAATTACATTTTTAAGAAAGTTGGTGTCAGTTTAGTCATAAGTAAGGCCTTTGGGCTCATGTATTGTGGATTGGGCTTCTATTTGGGCACTTTTAGCCAATTCACACAGTCAGCAGCCACTCAGAATGTACTGGGAACCAGTTACAGCCAAATGTTACCAAAGTGCTTCTCTCAGCCTGAAAAGGCTATTTAGACCCATGATATTTTTAAGAAAGTGGGTGTCAGTTTAGTCATAAGGAAGGCCTCTGGGCTCATGTATTGTGGATTGGGCTTCTATTTGGGCACTTTTAGCCAATTCACACAGTCAGCAGCCACTCAGAATGTACTGGGAACCAGTTACAGCCAAATGTTACCAAAGTGCTTCTCTCAGCCTGAAAAGGCTATTTAGACCCATGATTTTTTAAGAAAGTGGGTGTCAGTTTAGTCATAAGGAAGGCATTTGGGCCCATGTATAGTGCATTCGGAATCTATTTGGGCACTTTTAGGTACGACACACAGTCAGCAGCCACTCAGAAAGTACTGGGAACAAGTTACAGCCAAATGTCACCAAAGTGCTTCTCTCAGCCTGAAAAGGCTATATAGACCAATTACATTTTTAAGAAAGTGGGTGTCAGTTTAGTCATAAGGAAGGCTTCTGGGCTTATGTATTGTGGATTGGGCTTCTATTTGGCCACTTTTATCCAAGTCACACAGCCAGCAGCCACTCAGAATGTACTGGGAACCAGTTACAGCCAAACGTCACCAAAGTGCTTCTCTCAGCCTGATAAGGCTATTTTGACCAATGATTTTTTAAAGAAAATGAGTGTCAGTTTTGTCATAAGGAAGGCATTTGGGCCCATGTATAGTGCATTGGGAATCTATTTGGGCACTTTTAGGTACAACACACAGTCAGCAGCCACTCAGAAAGTACTGGGAACAAGTTACAGCCAAATGTCACCAAAGTGCTTCTCTCAGCCTGAAAAGGCTATTTTGACCAATGATTTTTTAAAGAAAATCAGTGTCAGTTTTGTCATAAGGAAGGCATCTGGGCCCATGTATAGTGCATTGGGATTCTATTTGGGCACTTTTAGGTACAACACACAGCCAGCAGCCACTCAGAATGTACTGGGAACAAGTTACAGCCAAATGTCACCCAAAGTGCTTCTCTCAGCCTGAAAAGGCTATTTAGACCCATGATATTTTTAAGAAAGTGGGTGTCAGTTTAGTCATAAGTAAGGCCTTTGGGCTCATGTATTGTGGATTGGGCTTCTATTTGGGCACTTTTAGCCAAATCACACAGTCAGCAGCCACTCAGAATGTACTGGGAACCAGTTACAGCCAAATGTTACCAAAGTGCTTCTCTCAGCCTGAAAAGGCTATTTAGACCCATGATATTTTTAAGAAAATTAGTGTCAGTTTTGTCATAAGGAAGGCATCTGGGCCCATGTATAGTGGATTGGGCTTCTATTTGGGCACTTTTAGGTACAACACACAGCCAGCAGCCACTCAGAATGTACTGGGAGCCAGTTACAGCCAAATGTCACCAAAGTGCTTCTCTCAGCATGAAAAGGCTGTTTAGATCCATTATATTTTTAAGAAAGTGGGTGTCAGTTTAGTCATAAGTAAGGCCTTTGGGCTCATGTATTGTGGATTGGGCTTCTATTTGGGCACTTTTAGCCAAATCACACAGTCAGCAGCCACTCAGAATGTACTGGGAACCAGTTACAGCCAAACGTCACCAAAGTGCTTCTCTCAGCCTGAAAAGGCTATTTAGACCCATGATATTTTTAAGAAAGTGGGTGTCAGTTTAGTCATAAGGAAGGCCTCTGGGCTCATGTATTGTGGATTGGGCTTCTATTTGGCCACTTTTAGCCAAGTCACACAGCCAGCAGCCACTCAGAATGTACTGGGAACCAGTTACAGCCAAACGTCACCAAAGTGCTTCTCTCAGCCTGATAAGGCTATTTTGACCAATGATTTTTTAAAGAAAATGAGTGTCAGTTTTGTCATAAGGAAGGCATTTGGGCCCATGTATAGTGCATTGGGAATCTATTTGGGCACTTTTAGGTACAACACACAGTCAGCAGCCACTCAGAAAGTACTGGGAACAAGTTACAGCCAAATGTCACCAAAGTGCTTCTCTCAGCCTGAAAAGGCTATTTAGACCCATGATATTTTTAAGAAAGTGGGTGTCAGTTTAGTCATAAGGAAGGCCTTTGGGCTCATGTATTGTGGATTGGGCTTCTATTTGGGCACTTTTAGCCAAATCACACAGTCAGCAGCCACTCAGAATGTACTGGGAACCAGTTACAGCCAAATGTTACCAAAGTGCTTCTCTCAGCCTGAAAAGGCTATTTAGACCCATGATATTTTTAAGAAAATTAGTGTCAGTTTAGTCACAAGTAAGGCCTTTGGGCTCATGTATTGTGGATTGGGCTTCTATTTGGGCACTTTTAGGTACAACACACAGTCACCAGCCACTCAGAGAGAACTGGGAACAAGTTACAGCCAAATGTTACCAAAGTGCTTCTCTCAGCCTGAAAAGGCTATATAGACCAATTACATTTATAAGAAAGTGGGTGTCAGTTTTTTCATAAGGAAGGCATTTAGGCCCATGTATAGTGCATTGGGCTTCTATTTGGCCACTTTTAGCCAAGTCACACAGCCAGCAGCCACTCAGTTACAGCCAAATGTTACCAAAGTGCTTCTCTCAGCCTGAAAAGGCTATTTAGACCCATGATATTTTTAAGAAAGTGGGTGTCAGTTTAGTCATAAGGAAGGCCTCTGGGCTCATGTATTGTGGATTGGGCTTCTATTTGGCCACTTTTAGCCAAGTCACACAGCCAGCAGCCACTCAGAATGTACTGGGAACCAGTTACAGCCAAACGTCACCAAAGTGCTTCTCTCAGCCTGATAAGGCTATTTTGACCAATGATTTTTTAAAGAAAATGAGTGTCAGTTTTGTCATAAGGAAGGCATTTGGGCCCATGTATAGTGCATTGGGAATCTATTTGGGCACTTTTAGGTACAACACACAGTCACCAGCCACTCAGAAAGTACTGGGAACAAGTTACAGCCAAATGTTACCGAAGTGCTTCTCTCAGCCTGAAAAGGCTATTTAGACCCATGATATTTTTAAGAAAGTGGGTGTCAGTTTAGTCATAAGGAAGGCCTTTGGGCTCATGTATTGTGGATTGGGCTTCTATTTGGGCACTTTTAGCCAAATCACACAGTCAGCAGCCACTCAGAATGTACTGGGAACCAGTTACAGCCAAATGTTACCAAAGTGCTTCTCTCAGCCTGAAAAGGCTATTTAGACCCATGATATTTTTAAGAAAATTAGTGTCAGTTTTGTCATAAGGAAGGCATCTGGGCCCATGTATAGTGCATTGGGATTCTATTTGGGCACTTTTAGGTACAACACACAGTCACCAGCCACTCAGAGAGAACTGGGAACAAGTTACAGCCAAATGTTACCAAAGTGCTTCTCTCAGCCTGAAAAGGCTATATAGACCAATTACATTTTTAAGAAAGTTGGTGTCAGTTTAGTCATAAGTAAGGCCTTTGGGCTCATGTATTGTGGATTGGGCTTCTATTTGGGCACTTTTAGCCAATTCACACAGTCAGCAGCCACTCAGAATGTACTGGGAACCAGTTACAGCCAAATGTTACCAAAGTGCTTCTCTCAGCCTGAAAAGGCTATTTAGACCCATGATATTTTTAAGAAAGTGGGTGTCAGTTTAATCATAAGGAAGGCCTCTGGGCTCATGTATTGTGGATTGGGCTTCTATTTGGGCACTTTTAGCCAATTCACACAGTCAGCAGCCACTCAGAATGTACTGGGAACCAGTTACAGCCAAATGTTACCAAAGTGCTTCTCTCAGCCTGAAAAGGCTATTTAGACCCATGATTTTTTAAGAAAGTGGGTGTCAGTTTAGTCATAAGGAAGGCATTTGGGCCCATGTATAGTGCATTCGGAATCTATTTGGGCACTTTTAGGTACGACACACAGTCAGCAGCCACTCAGAAAGTACTGGGAACAAGTTACAGCCAAATGTCACCAAAGTGCTTCTCTCAGCCTGAAAAGGCTATTTAGACCCATGATATTTTTAAGAAAGTGGGTGTCAGTTTAGTCATAAGGAAGGCCTTTGGGCTCATGTATTGTGGATTGGGCTTCTATTTGGGCACTTTTAGCCAAATCACACAGTCAGCAGCCACTCAGAATGTACTGGGAACCAGTTACAGCCAAATGTTACCAAAGTGCTTCTCTCAGCCTGAAAAGGCTATTTAGACCCATGATATTTTTAAGAAAATTAGTGTCAGTTTAGTCACAAGTAAGGCCTTTGGGCTCATGTATTGTGGATTGGGCTTCTATTTGGGCACTTTTAGGTACAACACACAGTCACCAGCCACTCAGAGAGAACTGGGAACAAGTTACAGCCAAATGTTACCAAAGTGCTTCTCTCAGCCTGAAAAGGCTATATAGACCAATTACATTTATAAGAAAGTGGGTGTCAGTTTTTTCATAAGGAAGGCATTTAGGCCCATGTATAGTGCATTGGGCTTCTATTTGGCCACTTTTAGCCAAGTCACACAGCCAGCAGCCACTCAGTTACAGCCAAATGTTACCAAAGTGCTTCTCTCAGCCTGAAAAGGCTATTTAGACCCATGATATTTTTAAGAAAGTGGGTGTCAGTTTAGTCATAAGGAAGGCCTCTGGGCTCATGTATTGTGGATTGGGCTTCTATTTGGGCACTTTTAGCCAAGTCACACAGCCAGCAGCCACTCAGAATGTACTGGGAACCAGTTACAGCCAAACGTCACCAAAGTGCTTCTCTCAGCCTGATAAGGCTATTTTGACCAATGATTTTTTAAAGAAAATGAGTGTCAGTTTTGTCATAAGGAAGGCATTTGGGCCCATGTATAGTGCATTGGGAATCTATTTGGGCACTTTTAGGTACAACACACAGTCACCAGCCACTCAGAAAGTACTGGGAACAAGTTACAGCCAAATGTTACCGAAGTGCTTCTCTCAGCCTGAAAAGGCTATTTAGACCCATGATATTTTTAAGAAAGTGGGTGTCAGTTTAGTCATAAGGAAGGCCTTTGGGCTCATGTATTGTGGATTGGGCTTCTATTTGGGCACTTTTAGCCAAATCACACAGTCAGCAGCCACTCAGAATGTACTGGGAACCAGTTACAGCCAAATGTTACCAAAGTGCTTCTCTCAGCCTGAAAAGGCTATTTAGACCCATGATATTTTTAAGAAAATTAGTGTCAGTTTTGTCATAAGGAAGGCATCTGGGCCCATGTATAGTGCATTGGGATTCTATTTGGGCACTTTTAGGTACAACACACAGTCACCAGCCACTCAGAGAGAACTGGGAACAAGTTACAGCCAAATGTTACCAAAGTGCTTCTCTCAGCCTGAAAAGGCTATATAGACCAATTACATTTTTAAGAAAGTTGGTGTCAGTTTAGTCATAAGTAAGGCCTTTGGGCTCATGTATTGTGGATTGGGCTTCTATTTGGGCACTTTTAGCCAATTCACACAGTCAGCAGCCACTCAGAATGTACTGGGAACCAGTTACAGCCAAATGTTACCAAAGTGCTTCTCTCAGCCTGAAAAGGCTATTTAGACCCATGATATTTTTAAGAAAGTGGGTGTCAGTTTAATCATAAGGAAGGCCTCTGGGCTCATGTATTGTGGATTGGGCTTCTATTTGGGCACTTTTAGCCAATTCACACAGTCAGCAGCCACTCAGAATGTACTGGGAACCAGTTACAGCCAAATGTTACCAAAGTGCTTCTCTCAGCCTGAAAAGGCTATTTAGACCCATGATTTTTTAAGAAAGTGGGTGTCAGTTTAGTCATAAGGAAGGCATTTGGGCCCATGTATAGTGCATTCGGAATCTATTTGGGCACTTTTAGGTACGACACACAGTCAGCAGCCACTCAGAAAGTACTGGGAACAAGTTACAGCCAAATGTCACCAAAGTGCTTCTCTCAGCCTGAAAAGGCTATATAGACCAATTACATTTTTAAGAAAGTGGGTGTCAGTTTAGTCATAAGGAAGGCCTCTGGGCTTATGTATTGTGGATTGGGCTTCTATTTGGCCACTTTTATCCAAGTCACACAGCCAGCAGCCACTCAGAATGTACTGGGAACCAGTTACAGCCAAACGTCACCAAAGTGCTTCTCTCAGCCTGATAAGGCTATTTTGACCAATGATTTTTTAAAGAAAATGAGTGTCAGTTTTGTCATAAGGAAGGCATTTGGGCCCATGTATAGTGCATTGGGAATCTATTTGGGCACTTTTGGGTACAACACACAGTCAGCAGCCACTCAGAAAGTACTGGGAACAAGTTACAGCCAAATGTCACCAAAGTGCTTCTCTCAGCCTGAAAAGGCTATTTTGACCAATGATTTTTTAAAGAAAATCAGTGTCAGTTTTGTCATAAGGAAGGCATCTGGGCCCATGTATAGTGCATTGGGATTCTATTTGGGCACTTTTAGGTACAACACACAGCCAGCAGCCACTCAGAATGTACTGGGAACAAGTTACAGCCAAATGTCACCCAAAGTGCTTCTCTCAGCCTGAAAAGGCTATTTAGACCCATGATATTTTTAAGAAAGTGGGTGTCAGTTTAGTCATAAGTAAGGCCTTTGGGCTCATGTATTGTGGATTGGGCTTCTATTTGGGCACTTTTAGCCAAATCACACAGTCAGCAGCCACTCAGAATGTACTGGGAACCAGTTACAGCCAAATGTTACCAAAGTGCTTCTCTCAGCCTGAAAAGGCTATTTAGACCCATGATATTTTTAAGAAAATTAGTGTCAGTTTTGTCATAAGGAAGGCATCTGGGCCCATGTATAGTGGATTGGGCTTCTATTTGGGCACTTTTAGGTACAACACACAGCCAGCAGCCACTCAGAATGTACTGGGAGCCAGTTACAGCCAAATGTCACCAAAGTGCTTCTCTCAGCATGAAAAGGCTGTTTAGATCCATTATATTTTTAAGAAAGTGGGTGTCAGTTTAGTCATAAGTAAGGCCTTTGGGCTCATGTATTGTGGATTGGGCTTCTATTTGGGCACTTTTAGCCAAATCACAAAGTCAGCAGCCACTCAGAATGTACTGGGAACCAGTTACAGCCAAACGTCACCAAAGTGCTTCTCTCAGCCTGAAAAGGCTATTTAGACCCATGATATTTTTAAGAAAGTGGGTGTCAGTTTAGTCATAAGGAAGGCCTCTGGGCTCATGTATTGTGGATTGGGCTTCTATTTGGGCACTTTTAGCCAAGTCACACAGTCAGCAGCCACTCAGAATGTACTGGGAACCAGTTACAGCCAAACGTCACCAAAGTGCTTCTCTCAGCCTGATAAGGCTATTTTGACCAATGATTTTTTAAAGAAAATGAGTGTCAGTTTTGTCATAAGGAAGGCATTTGGGCCCATGTATAGTGCATTGGGAATCTATTTGGGCACTTTTAGGTACAACACACAGTCAGCAGCCACTCAGAAAGTACTGGGAACAAGTTACAGCCAAATGTCACCAAAGTGCTTCTCTCAGCCTGAAAAGGCTATTTTGACCAATGATTTTTTAAAGAAAATCAGTGTCAGTTTTGTCATAAGGAAGGCATCTGGGCCCATGTATAGTGCATTGGGATTCTATTTGGGCACTTTTAGGTACAACACACAGTCACCAGCCACTCAGAAAGAACTGGGAAAAAGTTACAGCCAAATGTCACCCAAAGTGCTTCTCTCAGCCTGAAAAGGCTATTTAGACCCATGATATTTTTAAGAAAGTGGGTGTCAGTTTAGTCATAAGTAAGGCCTTTGGGCTCATGTATTGTGGATTGGGCTTCTATTTGGGCACTTTTAGCCAAATCACACAGTCAGCAGCCACTCAGAATGTACTGGGAACCAGTTACAGCCAAATGTTACCAAAGTGCTTCTCTCAGCCTGTAAAGGCTATTTAGACCCATTATATTTTTAAGAAAGTTGGTGTCAGTTTAGTCATAAGTAAGGCCTTTGGGCTCATGTATTGTGGATTGGGCTTCTATTTGGGCACTTTTAGGCAATTCACACAGTCAGCAGCCAATCAGAAAGTACTGGGAACAAGTTACAGCCAAATGTTACCGAAGTGCTTCTCTCAGCCTGAAAAGGCTATTTAGACCCATGATATTTTTAAGAAAGTGGGTGTCAGTTTAGTCATAAGGAAGGCCTTTGGGCTCATGTATTGTGGATTGGGCTTCTATTTGGGCACTTTTAGCCAAGTCACACAGCCAGCAGCCACTCAGAATGTACTGGGAACAAGTTACAGCCAAATGGTACCAAAGTGCTTCTCTCATTCTGTAAAGGCTATTTAGACCCATTATATTTTTAAGAAAGTTGGTGTCAGTTTAGTCACAAGCAAGGCCTTTGGGCTCATGTATTGTGGATTGGGCTTCTATTTGGGCACTTTTAGCCAAGTCACACAGCCAGCAGCCACTCAGAATGTACTCGGAACCAGTTACAGCCAAATGTTACCAAAGTGCTTCTCTCAGGCTGATAAGGCTATTTTCACCAATGATTTTTTTAAAGAAAATGAGTGTCAGTTTTGTCATAAGGAAGGCATTTGGGCCCATGTATAGTGCATTGGGAATCTATTTGGGCACTTTTAGGTACAACACACAGTCACCAGCCACTCAGAAAGTACTGGGAACAAGTTACAGCCAAATGTTACCGAAGTGCTTCTCTCAGCCTGAAAAGGCTATTTAGACCCATGATATTTTTAAGAAAGTGGGTGTCAGTTTAGTCATAAGGAAGGCCTTTGGGCTCATGTATTGTGGATTGGGCTTCTATTTGGGCACTTTTAGCCAAGTCACACAGCCAGCAGCCACTCAGAATGTACTGGGAACAAGTTACAGCCAAATGTTACCAAAGTGCTTCTCTCATTCTGTAAAGGCTATTTAGACCCATTATACTTTTAAGAAAGTTGGTGTCAGTTTAGTCACAAGTAAGGCCTTTGGGCTCATGTATTGTGGATTGGGCTTCTATTTGGGCACTTTTAGCCGAGTCACACAGCCAGCAGCCACTCAGAATGTACTGGGAACCAGTTACAGCCAAATGTTACCAAAGTGCTTCTCTCAGCCTGAAAAGGCTATTTAGACCCATGATATTTTTAAGAAAATTAGTGTCAGTTTAGTCACAAGTAAGGCCTTTGGGCTCATGTATTGTGGATTGGGCTTCTATTTGGGCACTTTTAGGTACAACACACAGTCACCAGCCACTCAGAGAGAACTGGGAACAAGTTACAGCCAAATGTTACCAAAGTGCTTCTCTCAGCCTGAAAAGGCTATATAGACCAATTACATTTTTAAGAAAGTGGGTGTCAGTTTTTTCATAAGGAAGGCATTTAGGCCCATGTATAGTGCATTGGGCTTCTATTTGGCCACTTTTAGCCAAGTCACACAGCCAGCAGCCACTCAGTTACAGCCAAATGTTACCAAAGTGCTTCTCTCAGCCTGAAAAGGCTATTTAGACCCATGATATTTTTAAGAAAGTGGGTGTCAGTTTAGTCATAAGGAAGGCCTCTGGGCTCATGTATTGTGGATTGGGCTTCTATTTGGGCACTTTTAGCCAAGTCACACAGCCAGCAGCCACTCAGAATGTACTGGGAACCAGTTACAGCCAAACGTCACCAAAGTGCTTCTCTCAGCCTGATAAGGCTATTTTGACCAATGATTTTTTAAAGAAAATGAGTGTCAGTTTTGTCATAAGGAAGGCATTTGGGCCCATGTATAGTGCATTGGGAATCTATTTGGGCACTTTTAGGTACAACACACAGTCACCAGCCACTCAGAAAGTACTGGGAACAAGTTACAGCCAAATGTTACCGAAGTGCTTCTCTCAGCCTGAAAAGGCTATTTAGACCCATGATATTTTTAAGAAAGTGGGTGTCAGTTTAGTCATAAGGAAGGCCTTTGGGCTCATGTATTGTGGATTGGGCTTCTATTTGGGCACTTTTAGCCAAATCACACAGTCAGCAGCCACTCAGAATGTACTGGGAACCAGTTACAGCCAAATGTTACCAAAGTGCTTCTCTCAGCCTGAAAAGGCTATTTAGACCCATGATATTTTTAAGAAAATTAGTGTCAGTTTTGTCATAAGGAAGGCATCTGGGCCCATGTATAGTGCATTGGGCTTCTATTTGGGCACTTTTAGGTACAACACACAGTCACCAGCCACTCAGAGAGAACTGGGAACAAGTTACAGCCAAATGTTACCAAAGTGCTTCTCTCAGCCTGAAAAGGCTATATAGACCAATTACATTTTTAAGAAAGTGGGTGTCAGTTTTTTCATAAGGAAGGCATTTAGGCCCATGTATAGTGCATTGGGCTTCTATTTGGCCACTTTTAGCCAAGTCACACAGCCAGCAGCCACTCAGAATGTACTGGGAACAAGTTACAGCCAAATGTTACCAAAGTGCTTCTCTCAGCCTGAAAAGGCTATTTAGACCCATGATATTTTTAAGAAAGTGGGTGTCAGTTTAGTCATAAGGAAGGCCTTTGGGCTCATGTATTGTGGATTGGGCTTCTATTTGGCCACTTTTAGCCAAGTCACACAGTCAGCAGCCACTTAGACTGTACTGGGAACAAGTTACACTGAAACGTCACCAAAGTGCTTCTCTCATTCTGTAAAGGCTATTTAGACCCATGATTTTTTAAGAAAGTGGGTGTCAGTTTAGTCATAAGGAAGGCATTTGGGCCCATGTATAGTGCATTCGGAATCTATTTGGGCACTTTTAGGTACGACACACAGTCAGCAGCCACTCAGAAAGTACTGGGAACAAGTTACAGCCAAATGTCACCAAAGTGCTTCTCTCAGCCTGAAAAGGCTATATAGACCAATTACATTTTTAAGAAAGTGGGTGTCAGTTTAGTCATAAGGAAGGCCTCTGGGCTCATGTATTGTGGATTGGGCTTCTATTTGGCCACTTTTATCCAAGTCACACAGCCAGCAGCCACTCAGAATGTACTGGGAACCAGTTACAGCCAAACGTCACCAAAGTGCTTCTCTCAGCCTGATAAGGCTATTTTGACCAATGATTTTTTAAAGAAAATGAGTGTCAGTTTTGTCATAAGGAAGGCATTTGGGCCCATGTATAGTGCATTGGGAATCTATTTGGGCACTTTTAGGTACAACACACAGTCAGCAGCCACTCAGAAAGTACTGGGAACAAGTTACAGCCAAATGTCACCAAATTGCTTCTCTCAGCCTGAAAAGGCTATTTTGACCAATGATTTTTTAAAGAAAATCAGTGTCAGTTTTGTCATAAGGAAGGCATCTGGGCCCATGTATAGTGCATTGGGATTCTATTTGGGCACTTTTAGGTACAACACACAGCCAGCAGCCACTCAGAATGTACTGGGAACAAGTTACAGCCAAATGTCACCCAAAGTGCTTCTCTCAGCCTGAAAAGGCTATTTAGACCCATGATATTTTTAAGAAAGTGGGTGTCAGTTTAGTCATAAGTAAGGCCTTTGGGCTCATGTATTGTGGATTGGGCTTCTATTTGGGCACTTTTAGCCAAATCACACAGTCAGCAGCCACTCAGAATGTACTGGGAACCAGTTACAGCCAAATGTTACCAAAGTGCTTCTCTCAGCCTGAAAAGGCTATTTAGACCCATGATATTTTTAAGAAAATTAGTGTCAGTTTTGTCATAAAGAAGGCATCTGGGCCCATGTATAGTGGATTGGGCTTCTATTTGGGCACTTTTAGGTACAACACACAGCCAGCAGCCACTCAGAATGTACTGGGAGCCAGTTACAGCCAAATGTCACCAAAGTGCTTCTCTCAGCATGAAAAGGCTGTTTAGATCCATTATATTTTTAAGAAAGTGGGTGTCAGTTTAGTCATAAGGAAGGCCTCTGGGCTCATGTATTGTGGATTGGGCTTCTATTTGGGCACTTTTAGCCAAGTCACACAGCCAGCAGCCACTCAGAATGTACTGGGAACCAGTTACAGCCAAACGTCACCAAAGTGCTTCTCTCAGCCTGATAAGGCTATTTTGACCAATGATTTTTTAAAGAAAATGAGTGTCAGTTTTGTCATAAGGAAGGCATTTGGGCCCATGTATAGTGCATTGGGAATCTATTTGGGCACTTTTAGGTACAACACACAGTCACCAGCCACTCAGAAAGTACTGGGAACAAGTTACAGCCAAATGTTACCGAAGTGCTTCTCTCAGCCTGAAAAGGCTATTTAGACCCATGATATTTTTAAGAAAGTGGGTGTCAGTTTAGTCATAAGGAAGGCCTTTGGGCTCATGTATTGTGGATTGGGCTTCTATTTGGGCACTTTTAGCCAAATCACACAGTCAGCAGCCACTCAGAATGTACTGGGAACCAGTTACAGCCAAATGTTACCAAAGTGCTTCTCTCAGCCTGAAAAGGCTATTTAGACCCATGATATTTTTAAGAAAATTAGTGTCAGTTTTGTCATAAGGAAGGCATCTGGGCCCATGTATAGTGCATTGGGATTCTATTTGGGCACTTTTAGGTACAACACACAGTCACCAGCCACTCAGAGAGAACTGGGAACAAGTTACAGCCAAATGTTACCAAAGTGCTTCTCTCAGCCTGAAAAGGCTATATAGACCAATTACATTTTTAAGAAAGTGGGTGTCAGTTTTTTCATAAGGAAGGCATTTAGGCCCATGTATAGTGCATTGGGCTTCTATTTGGCCACTTTTAGCCAAGTCACACAGCCAGCAGCCACTCAGAATGTACTGGGAACAAGTTACAGCCAAATGTTACCAAAGTGCTTCTCTCAGCCTGTAAAGGCTATTTAGACCCATTATATTTTTAAGAAAGTTGGTGTCAGTTTAGTCATAAGTAAGGCCTTTGGGCTCATGTATTGTGGATTGGGCTTCTATTTGGGCACTTTTAGCCAATTCACACAGTCAGCAGCCACTCAGAATGTACTGGGAACCAGTTACAGCCAAATGTTACCAAAGTGCTTCTCTCAGCCTGAAAAGGCTATTTAGACCCATGATATTTTTAAGAAAGTGGGTGTCAGTTTAGTCATAAGGAAGGCCTCTGGGCTCATGTATTGTGGATTGGGCTTCTATTTGGGCACTTTTAGCCAATTCACACAGTCAGCAGCCACTCAGAATGTACTGGGAACCAGTTACAGCCAAATGTTACCAAAGTGCTTCTCTCAGCCTGAAAAGGCTATTTAGACCCATGATTTTTTAAGAAAGTGGGTGTCAGTTTAGTCATAAGGAAGGCATTTGGGCCCATGTATAGTGCATTCGGAATCTATTTGGGCACTTTTAGGTACGACACACAGTCAGCAGCCACTCAGAAAGTACTGGGAACAAGTTACAGCCAAATGTCACCAAAGTGCTTCTCTCAGCCTGAAAAGGCTATATAGACCAATTACATTTTTAAGAAAGTGGGTGTCAGTTTAGTCATAAGGAAGGCCTCTGGGCTCATGTATTGTGGATTGGGCTTCTATTTGGCCACTTTTATCCAAGTCACACAGCCAGCAGCCACTCAGAATGTACTGGGAACCAGTTACAGCCAAACGTCACCAAAGTGCTTCTCTCAGCCTGATAAGGCTATTTTGACCAATGATTTTTTAAAGAAAATGAGTGTCAGTTTTGTCATAAGGAAGGCATTTAGGCCCATGTATAGTGCATTGGGAATCTATTTGGGCACTTTTAGGTACAACACACAGTCAGCAGCCACTCAGAAAGTACTGGGAACAAGTTACAGCCAAATGTAACCAAAGTGCTTCTCTCAGCCTGAAAAGGCTATTTTGACCAATGATTTTTTAAAGAAAATCAGTGTCAGTTTTGTCATAAGGAAGGCATCTGGGCCCATGTATAGTGCATTGGGATTCTATTTGGGCACTTTTAGGTACAACACACAGCCAGCAGCCACTCAGAATGTACTGGGAACAAGTTACAGCCAAATGTCACCCAAAGTGCTTCTCTCAGCCTGAAAAGGCTATTTAGACCCATGATATTTTTAAGAAAGTGGGTGTCAGTTTAGTCATAAGTAAGGCCTTTGGGCTCATGTATTGTGGATTGGGCTTCTATTTGGGCACTTTTAGCCAAATCACACAGTCAGCAGCCACTCAGAATGTACTGGGAACCAGTTACAGCCAAATGTTACCAAAGTGCTTCTCTCAGCCTGAAAAGGCTATTTAGACCCATGATATTTTTAAGAAAATTAGTGTCAGTTTTGTCATAAGGAAGGCATCTGGGCCCATGTATAGTGGATTGGGCTTCTATTTGGGCACTTTTAGGTACAACACACAGCCAGCAGCCACTCAGAATGTACTGGGAGCCAGTTACAGCCAAATGTCACCAAAGTGCTTCTCTCAGCATGAAAAGGCTGTTTAGATCCATTATATTTTTAAGAAAGTGGGTGTCAGTTTAGTCATAAGGAAGGCCTCTGGGCTCATGTATTGTGGATTGGGCTTCTATTTGGGCACTTTTAGCCAAGTCACACAGCCAGCAGCCACTCAGAATGTACTGGGAACCAGTTACAGCCAAACGTCACCAAAGTGCTTCTCTCAGCCTGATAAGGCTATTTTGACCAATGATTTTTTAAAGAAAATGAGTGTCAGTTTTGTCATAAGGAAGGCATTTGGGCCCATGTATAGTGCATTGGGATTCTATTTGGGCACTTTTAGGTACAACACACAGTCACCAGCCACTCAGAATGTACTGGGAACAAGTTACAGTTAAATGTCACCAAAGTGCTTCTCTCAGCCTGAAAAGGCTATTTTGACCAATGATTTTTTAAAGAAAATGGCTGTCAATTTTATCATAAGGAAGGCATTTGGGCCCATGTATAGTGCATTAGGATTCTATTTGGGCACTTTTAGGTACAACACACATTCACCAGCCACTCAGAAAGTACTGGGAACAAGTTACAGCCAAATGTTACCGAAGTGCTTCTCTCAGCCTGAAAAGGCTATTTAGACCCATGATATTTTTAAGAAAGTGGGTGTCAGTTTAGTCATAAGGAAGGCCTTTGGGCTCATGTATTGTGGATTGGGCTTCTATTTGGGCACTTTTAGCCAAGTCACACAGCCAGCAGCCACTCAGAAAGTACTGGGAACAAGTTACAGCCAAATGTTACCGAAGTGCTTCTCTCAGCCTGAAAAGGCTATTTAGACCCATGATATTTTTAAGAAAGTGGGTGTCAGTTTAGTCATAAGGAAGGCCTTTGGGCTCATGTATTGTGGATTGGGCTTCTATTTGGGCACTTTTAGCCAAGTCACACAGCCAGCAGCCACTCAGAATGTACTGGGAACAAGTTACAGCCAAATGTTACCAAAGTGCTTCTCTCATTCTGTAAAGGCTATTTAGACCCATTATACTTTTAAGAAAGTTGGTGTCAGTTTAGTCACAAGTAAGGCCTTTGGGCTCATGTATTGTGGATTGGGCTTCTATTTGGGCACTTTTAGCCAAGTCACACAGCCAGCAGCCACTCAGAATGTACTGGGAACCAGTTACAGCCAAACGTCACCAAAGTGCTTCTCTCAGCCTGATAAGGCTATTTTGACCAATGATTTTTTAAAGAAAATGAGTGTCAGTTTTGTCATAAGGAAGGCATTTGGGCCCATGTATAGTGCATTGGGAATCTATTTGGGCACTTTTAGGTACAACACACAGTCACCAGCCACTCAGAAAGTACTGGGAACAAGTTACAGCCAAATGTTACCGAAGTGCTTCTCTCAGCCTGAAAAGGCTATTTAGACCCTTGATATTTTTAAGAAAGTGGGTGTCAGTTTAGTCATAAGGAAGGCCTTTGGGCTCATGTATTGTGGATTGGGCTTCTATTTGGGCACTTTTAGCCAAGTCACACAGCCAGCAGCCACTCAGAAAGTACTGGGAACAAGTTACAGCCAAATGTTACCGAAGTGCTTCTCTCAGCCTGAAAAGGCTATTTAGACCCATGATATTTTTAAGAAAGTGGGTGTCAGTTTAGTCATAAGGAAGGCCTTTGGGCTCATGTATTGTGGATTGCGCTTCTATTTGGGCACTTTTAGCCAAGTCACACAGCCAGCAGCCACTCAGAATGTACTGGGAACAAGTTACAGCCAAATGTTACCAAAGTGCTTCTCTCATTCTGTAAAGGCTATTTAGACCCATTATACTTTTAAGAAAGTTGGTGTCAGTTTAGTCACAAGTAAGGCCTTTGGGCTCATGTATTGTGGATTGGGCTTCTATTTGGGCACTTTTAGCCAAGTCACACAGCCAGCAGCCACTCAGAATGTACTGGGAACCAGTTACAGCCAAACGTCACCAAAGTGCTTCTCTCAGCCTGATAAGGCTATTTTGACCAATGATTTTTTAAAGAAAATGAGTGTCAGTTTTGTCATAAGGAAGGCATTTGGGCCCATGTATAGTGCATTGGGAATCTATTTGGGCACTTTTAGGTACAACACACAGTCACCAGCCACTCAGAAAGTACTGGGAACAAGTTACAGCCAAATGTTACCGAAGTGCTTCTCTCAGCCTGAAAAGGCTATTTAGACCCTTGATATTTTTAAGAAAGTGGGTGTCAGTTTAGTCATAAGGAAGGCCTTTGGGCTCATGTATTGTGGATTGGGCTTCTATTTGGGCACTTTTAGCCAAGTCACACAGCCAGCAGCCACTCAGAAAGTACTGGGAACAAGTTACAGCCAAATGTTACCGAAGTGCTTCTCTCAGCCTGAAAAGGCTATTTAGACCCATGATATTTTTAAGAAAGTGGGTGTCAGTTTAGTCATAAGGAAGGCCTTTGGGCTCATGTATTGTGGATTGGGCTTCTATTTGGGCACTTTTAGCCAAGTCACACAGCCAGCAGCCACTCAGAATGTACTGGGAACAAGTTACAGCCAAATGTTACCGAAGTGCTTCTCTCAGCCTGAAAAGGCAATTTAGACCCTTGATATTTTTAAGAAAGTGGGTGTCAGTTTAGTCATAAGGAAGGCCTTTGGGCTCATGTATTGTGGATTGGGCTTCTATTTGGGCACTTTTAGCCAAGTCACACAGCCAGCAGCCACTCAGAATGTACTGGGAACAAGTTACAGCCAAATGTTACCAAAGTGCTTCTCTCATTCTGTAAAGGCTATTTAGACCCATTATATTTTTAAGAAAGTTGGTGTCAGTTTAGTCGCAAGTAAGGCCTTTGGGCTCATGTATTGTGGATTGGGCTTCTATTTGGGCACTTTTAGCCAAGTCACACAGCCAGCAGCCACTCAGAATGTACTGGGAACCAGTTACAGCCAAACGTCACCAAAGTGCTTCTCTCAGCCTGATAAGGCTATTTTGACCAATGATTTTTTAAAGAAAATGAGTGTCAGTTTTGTCATAAGGAAGGCATTTGGGCCCATGTATAGTGCATTGGGAAACTATTTGGGCACTTTTAGGTACAACACACAGTCACCAGCCACTCAGAATGTACTGGGAACCAGTTACAGCCAAATGTTACCAAAGTGCTTCTCTCAGCCTGAAAAGGCTATTTAGACCCATGATATTTTTAAGAAAGTGGGTGTCAGTTTAGTCATAAGGAAGGCCTCTGGGCTCATGTATTGTGGATTGGGCTTCTATTTGGCCACTTTTAGCCAAGTCACACAGCCAGCAGCCACTCAGAATGTGCTGGGAACCAGTTACAGCCAAACGTCACCAAAGTGCTTCTCTCAGCCTGATAAGGCTATTTTGACCAATGATTTTTTAAAG
Organism: Gymnoscopelus microlampas; assembly: GCF_963454915.1. NCBI lineage: Eukaryota > Metazoa > Chordata > Actinopteri > Myctophiformes > Myctophidae > Gymnoscopelus > Gymnoscopelus microlampas. The sequence continues at coordinate 1,507,715 of NW_028155862.1, read as the reverse complement.
AAAATGAGTGTCAGTTTTGTCATAAGGAAGGCATTTGGGCCCATGTATAGTGCATTGGGAATCTATTTGGGCACTTTTAGGTACAACACACAGTCAGCAGCCACTCAGAAAGTACTGGGAACAAGTTACAGCCAAATGTCACCAAAGTGCTTCTCTCAGCCTGAAAAGGCTATTTTGACCAATGATTTTTTAAAGAAAATCAGTGTCAGTTTTGTCATAAGGAAGGCATCTGGGCCCATGTATAGTGCATTGGGATTCTATTTGGGCACTTTTAGGTACAACACAGAGTCACCAGCCACTCAGAAAGAACTGGGAACAAGTTACAACCAAATGTTACCAAAGTGCTTCTCTCAGCCTGAAAAGGCTATATAGACCAATTACATTTTTAAGAAAGTGGGTGTCAGTTTTTTCATAACGAAGGCATTTAGGCCCATGTATAGTGCATTGGGCTTCTATTTGGCCACTTTTAGCCAAGTCACACAGCCAGCAGCCACTCAGAATGTACTGGGAACAAGTTACAGCCAAATATTACCAAAGTGCTTCTCTCAGCCTGTAAAGGCTATTTAGACCCATTATATTTTTAAGAAAGTTGGTGTCAGTTTAGTCATAAGTAAGGCCTTTGGGCTCATGTATTGTGGATTGGGCTTCTATTTGGGCACTTTTAGCCAATTCACACAGTCAGCAGCCACTCAGAATGTACTGGGAACCAGTTACAGCCAAATGTTACCAAAGTGCTTCTCTCAGCCTGAAAAGGCTATTTAGACCCATGATATTTTTAAGAAAGTGGGTGTCAGTTTAGTCATAAGGAAGGCCTCTGGGCTCATGTATTGTGGATTGGGCTTCTATTTGGGCACTTTTAGCCAATTCACACAGTCAGCAGCCACTCAGAATGTACTGGGAACCAGTTACAGCCAAATGTTACCAAAGTGCTTCTCTCAGCCTGAAAAGGCTATTTAGACCCATGATTTTTTAAGAAAGTGGGTGTCAGTTTAGTCATAAGGAAGGCATTTGGGCCCATGTATAGTGCATTCGGAATCTATTTGGGCACTTTTAGGTACGACACACAGTCAGCAGCCACTCAGAAAGTACTGGGAACAAGTTACAGCCAAATGTCACCAAAGTGCTTCTCTCAGCCTGAAAAGGCTATATAGACCAATTACATTTTTAAGAAAGTGGGTGTCAGTTTAGTCATAAGGAAGGCCTCTGGGCTCATGTATTGTGGATTGGGCTTCTATTTGGCCACTTTTATCCAAGTCACACAGCCAGCAGCCACTCAGAATGTACTGGGAACCAGTTACAGCCAAACGTCACCAAAGTGCTTCTCTCAGCCTGATAAGGCTATTTTGACCAATGATTTTTTAAAGAAAATCAGTGTCAGTTTTGTCATAAGGAAGGCATCTGGGCCCATGTATAGTGCATTGGGATTCTATTTGGGCACTTTTAGGTACAACACACAGCCAGCAGCCACTCAGAATGTACTGGGAACAAGTTACAGCCAAATGTCACCCAAAGTGCTTCTCTCAGCCTGAAAAGGCTAATTAGACCCATGATATTTTTAAGAAAGTGGGTGTCAGTTTAGTCATAAGTAAGGCCTTTGGGCTCATGTATTGTGGATTGGGCTTCTATTTTGGCACTTTTAGCCAAATCACACAGTCAGCAGCCACTCAGAATGTACTGGGAACCAGTTACAGCCAAATGTTACCAAAGTGCTTCTCTCAGCCTGAAAAGGCTATTTAGACCCATGATATTTTTAAGAAAATTAGTGTCAGTTTTGTCATAAGGAAGGCATCTGGGCCCATGTATAGTGGATTGGGCTTCTATTTGGGCACTTTTAGGTACAACACACAGCCAGCAGCCACTCAGAATGTACTGGGAACCAGTTAAAGCCAAATGTCACCAAAGTGCTTCTCTCAGCATGAAAAGGCTGTTTAGACCCATTATATTTTTAAGAAAGTGGGTGTCAGTTTAGTCATAAGGAAGGCCTCTGGGCTCATGTATTGTGGATTGGGCTTCTATTTGGGCACTTTTAGCCAAGTCACACAGCCAGCAGCCACTCAGAATGTACTGGGAACCAGTTACAGCCAAACGTCACCAAAGTGCTTCTCTCAGCCTGATAAGGCTATTTTGACCAATGATTTTTTAAAGAAAATGAGTGTCAGTTTTGTCATAAGGAAGGCATTTGGGCCCATGTATAGTGCATTGGGATTCTATTTGGGCACTTTTAGGTACAACACACAGTCACCAGCCACTCAGAATGTACTGGGAACAAGTTACAGTTAAATGTCACCAAAGTGCTTCTCTCAGCCTGAAAAGGCTATTTTGACCAATGATTTTTTAAAGAAAATGGCTGTCAATTTTATCATAAGGAAGGCATTTGGGCCCATGTATAGTGCATTGGGATTCTATTTGGGCACTTTTAGGTACAACACACAGTCACCAGCCACTCAGAATGTACTGGGAACAAGTTACAGTTAAATGTCACCAAAGTGCTTCTCTCAGCCTGAAAAGGCTATTTTGACCAATGATTTTTTAAAGAAAATGGCTGTCAATTTTATCATAAGGAAGGCATTTGGGCCCATGTATAGTGCATTAGGATTCTATTTGGGCACTTTTAGGTACAACACACATTCACCAGCCACTCAGAAAGTACTGGGAACAAGTTACAGCCAAATGTTACCGAAGTGCTTCTCTCAGCCTGAAAAGGCTATTTAGACCCATGATATTTTTAAGAAAGTGGGTGTCAGTTTAGTCATAAGGAAGGCCTTTGGGCTCATGTATTGTGGATTGGGCTTCTATTTGGGCACTTTTAGCCAAGTCACACAGCCAGCAGCCACTCAGAAAGTACTGGGAACAAGTTACAGCCAAATGTTACCGAAGTGCTTCTCTCAGCCTGAAAAGGCTATTTAGACCCATGATATTTTTAAGAAAGTGGGTGTCAGTTTAGTCATAAGGAAGGCCTTTGGGCTCATGTATTGTGGATTGGGCTTCTATTTGGGCACTTTTAGCCAAGTCACACAGCCAGCAGCCACTCAGAATGTACTGGGAACAAGTTACAGCCAAATGTTACCAAAGTGCTTCTCTCATTCTGTAAAGGCTATTTAGACCCATTATACTTTTAAGAAAGTTGGTGTCAGTTTAGTCACAAGTAAGGCCTTTGGGCTCATGTATTGTGGATTGGGCTTCTATTTGGGCACTTTTAGCCAAGTCACACAGCCAGCAGCCACTCAGAATGTACTGGGAACCAGTTACAGCCAAACGTCACCAAAGTGCTTCTCTCAGCCTGATAAGGCTATTTTGACCAATGATTTTTTAAAGAAAATGAGTGTCAGTTTTGTCATAAGGAAGGCATTTGGGCCCATGTATAGTGCATTGGGAATCTATTTGGGCACTTTTAGGTACAACACACAGTCACCAGCCACTCAGAAAGTACTGGGAACAAGTTACAGCCAAATGTTACGGAAGTGCTTCTCTCAGCCTGAAAAGGCTATTTAGACCCTTGATATTTTTAAGAAAGTGGGTGTCAGTTTAGTCATAAGGAAGGCCTTTGGGCTCATGTATTGTGGATTGGGCTTCTATTTGGGCACTTTTAGCCAAGTCACACAGCCAGCAGCCACTCAGAATGTACTGGGAACAAGTTACAGCCAAATGTTACCAAAGTGCTTCACTCATTCTGTAAAGGCTATTTAGACCCATTATATTTTTAAGAAAGTTGGTGTCAGTTTAGTCACAAGTAAGGCCTTTGGGCTCATGTATTGTGGATTGGGCTTCTATTTGGGCACTTTTAGCCAAGTCACACAGTCAGCAGCCACTCAGAATGTACTGGGAACCAGTTACAGCCAAACGTCACCAAAGTGCTTCTCTCAGCCTGATAAGGCTATTTTGACCAATGATTTTTTAAAGAAAATGAGTGTCAGTTTTGTCATAAGGAAGGCATTTGGGCCCATGTATAGTGCATTGGGAATCTATTTGGGCACTTTTAGGTACAACACACAGTCAGCAGCCACTCAGAAAGTACTGGGAACAAGTTACAGCCAAATGTCACCAAAGTGCTTCTCTCAGCCTGAAAAGGCTATTTTGACCAATGATTTTTTAGAGAAAATCAGTGTCAGTTTTGTCATATGGAAGGCATCTGGGCCCATGTGTAGTGCATTGGGATTCTATTTGGGCACTTTTAGGTACAACACACAGTCACCAGCCACTCAGAAAGAACTGGGAACAAGTTACAACCAAATGTTACCAAAGTGCTTCTCTCAGCCTGAAAAGGCTATTTTGACCAATGATTTTTTAAAGAAAATCAGTGTCAGTTTTGTCATATGGAAGGCATCTGGGCCCATGTGTAGTGCATTGGGATTCTATTTGGGCACTTTTAGGTACAACACACAGTCACCAGCCACTCAGAAAGAACTGGGAACAAGTTACAACCAAATGTTACCAAAGTGCTTCTCTCAGCCTGAAAAGGCTATATAGACCAATTACATTTTTAAGAAAGTGGGTGTCAGTTTAGTCATAAGGAAGGCCTCTGGGCTCATGTATTGTGGATTGGGCTTCTATTTGGGCACTTTTAGCCAAGTCACACAGCCAGCAGCCACTCAGAATGTACTGGGAACAAGTTACAGCCAAATGTTACCAAAGTGCTTCTCTCATTCTGTAAAGGCTATTTAGACCCATTATATTTTTAAGAAAGTTGGTGTCAGTTTAGTCACAAGTAAGGCCTTTGGGCTCATGTATTGTGGATTGGGCTTCTATTTGGGCACTTTTAGCCAAGTCACACAGCCAGCAGCCACTCAGAATGTACTGGGAACCAGTTACAGCCAAACGTCACCAAAGTGCTTCTCTCAGCCTGATAAGGCTATTTTGACCAATGATTTTTTAAAGAAAATGAGTGTCAGTTTTGTCATAAGGAAGGCATTTGGGCCCATGTATAGTGCATTGGGAAACTATTTGGGCACTTTTAGGTACAACACACAGTCACCAGCCACTCAGAATGTACTGGGAACCAGTTACAGCCAAATGTTACCAAAGTGCTTCTCTCAGCCTGAAAAGGCTATTTAGACCCATGATATTTTTAAGAAAGTGGGTGTCAGTTTAGTCATAAGTAAGGCCTCTGGGCTCATGTATTGTGGATTGGGCTTCTATTTGGCCACTTTTAGCCAAGTCACACAGCCAGCAGCCACTCAGAATGTGCTGGGAACCAGTTACAGCCAAACGTCACCAAAGTGCTTGTCTCAGCCTGATAAGGCTATTTTGACCAATGATTTTTTAAAGAAAATGAGTGTCAGTTTTGTCATAAGGAAGGCATTTGGGCCCATGTATAGTGCATTGGGAATCTATTTGGGCACTTTTAGGTACAACACACAGTCAGCAGCCACTCAGAAAGTACTGGGAACAAGTTACAGCCAAATGTCACCAAAGTGCTTCTCTCAGCCTGAAAAGGCTATTTTGACCAATGATTTTTTAAAGAAAATCAGTGTCAGTTTTGTCATAAGGAAGGCATCTGGGCCCATGTATAGTGCATTGGGATTCTATTTGGGCACTTTTAGGTACAACACAGAGTCACCAGCCACTCAGAAAGAACTGGGAACAAGTTACAACCAAATGTTACCAAAGTGCTTCTCTCAGCCTGAAAAGGCTATATAGACCAATTACATTTTTAAGAAAGTGGGTGTCAGTTTAGTCATAAGGAAGGCCTTTGGGCTCATGTATTGTGGATTGGGCTTCTATTTGGGCACTTTTAGCCAAGTCACACAGCCAGCAGCCACTCAGAATGTACTGGGAACCAGTTACAGCCAAACGTCACCAAAGTGCTTCTCTCAGCCTGATAAGGCTATTTTGACCAATGATTTTTTAAAGAAAATGAGTGTCAGTTTTGTCATAAGGAAGGCATTTGGGCCCATGTATAGTGCATTGGGAATCTATTTGGGCACTTTTAGGTACAACACACAGTCACCAGCCACTCAGAAAGTACTGGGAACAAGTTACAGCCAAATGTTACCAAAGTGCTTCTCTCAGCCTGAAAAGGCTATTTAGACCCTTGATATTTTTAAGAAAGTGGGTGTCAGTTTAGTCATAAGGAAGGCCTTTGGGCTCATGTATTGTGGATTGGGCTTCTATTTGGGCACTTTTAGCCAAGTCAAACAGTCAGCAGCCACTCAGAATGTACTGGGAACCAGTTACAGCCAAATGTTACCAAAGTGCTTCTCTCAGCCTGTAAAGGCTATTTAGACCCATTATACTTTTAAGAAAGTTGGTGTCAGTTTAGTCACAAGTAAGGCCTTTGGGCTCATGTATTGTGGATTGGGCTTCTATTTGGGCACTTTTAGCCAAGTCACACAGCCAGCAGCCACTCAGAATGTACTGGGAACCAGTTACAGCCAAACGTCACCAAAGTGCTTCTCTCAGCCTGATAAGGCTATTTTGACCAATGATTTTTTAAAGAAAATGAGTGTCAGTTTTGTCATAAGGAAGGCATTTGGGCCCATGTATAGTGCATTGGGAATCTATTTGGGCACTTTTAGGTACAACACACAGTCACCAGCCACTCAGAAAGTACTGGGAACAAGTTACAGCCAAATGTTACCGAAGTGCTTCTCTCAGCCTGAAAAGGCTATTTAGACCCTTGATATTTTTAAGAAAGTGGGTGTCAGTTTAGTCATAAGGAAGGCCTTTGGGCTCATGTATTGTGGATTGGGCTTCTATTTGGGCACTTTTAGCCAAGTCACACAGCCAGCAGCCACTCAGAAAGTACTGGGAACAAGTTACAGCCAAATGTTACCGAAGTGCTTCTCTCAGCCTGAAAAGGCTATTTAGACCCATGATATTTTTAAGAAAGTGGGTGTCAGTTTAGTCATAAGGAAGGCCTTTGGGCTCATGTATTGTGGATTGGGCTTCTATTTGGGCACTTTTAGCCAAGTCACACAGCCAGCAGCCACTCAGAATGTACTGGGAACAAGTTACAGCCAAATGTTACCAAAGTGCTTCTCTCATTCTGTAAAGGCTATTTAGACCCATTATACTTTTAAGAAAGTTGGTGTCAGTTTAGTCACAAGTAAGGCCTTTGGGCTCATGTATTGTGGATTGGGCTTCTATTTGGGCACTTTTAGCCAAGTCACACAGCCAGCAGCCACTCAGAATGTACTGGGAACCAGTTACAGCCAAACGTCACCAAAGTGCTTCTCTCAGCCTGATAAGGCTATTTTGACCAATGATTTTTTAAAGAAAATGAGTGTCAGTTTTGTCATAAGGAAGGCATTTGGGCCCATGTATAGTGCATTGGGAATCTATTTGGGCACTTTTAGGTACAACACACAGTCACCAGCCACTCAGAAAGTACTGGGAACAAGTTACAGCCAAATGTTACCGAAGTGCTTCTCTCAGCCTGAAAAGGCTATTTAGACCCTTGATATTTTTAAGAAAGTGGGTGTCAGTTTAGTCATAAGGAAGGCCTTTGGGCTCATGTATTGTGGATTGGGCTTCTATTTGGGCACTTTTAGCCAAGTCACACAGCCAGCAGCCACTCAGAATGTACTGGGAACAAGTTACAGCCAAATGTTACCAAAGTGCTTCTCTCATTCTGTAAAGGCTATTTAGACCCATTATATTTTTAAGAAAGTTGGTGTCAGTTTAGTCACAAGTAAGGCCTTTGGGCTCATGTATTGTGGATTGGGCTTCTATTTGGGCACTTTTAGCCAAGTCACACAGTCAGCAGCCACTCAGAATGTACTGGGAACCAGTTACAGCCAAACGTCACCAAAGTGCTTCTCTCAGCCTGATAAGGCTATTTTGACCAATGATTTTTTAAAGAAAATGAGTGTCAGTTTTGTCATAAGGAAGGCATTTGGGCCCATGTATAGTGCATTGGGAATCTATTTGGGCACTTTTAGGTACAACACACAGTCAGCAGCCACTCAGAAAGTACTGGGAACAAGTTACAGCCAAATGTCACCAAAGTGCTTCTCTCAGCCTGAAAAGGCTATTTTGACCAATGATTTTTTAAAGAAAATCAGTGTCAGTTTTGTCATATGGAAGGCATCTGGGCCCATGTGTAGTGCATTGGGATTCTATTTGGGCACTTTTAGGTACAACACACAGTCACCAGCCACTCAGAAAGAACTGGGAACAAGTTACAACCAAATGTTACCAAAGTGCTTCTCTCAGCCTGAAAAGGCTATATAGACCAATTACATTTTTAAGAAAGTGGGTGTCAGTTTAGTCATAAGGAAGGCCTCTGGGCTCATGTATTGTGGATTGGGCTTCTATTTGGGCACTTTTAGCCAAGTCACACAGCCAGCAGCCACTCAGAATGTACTGGGAACAAGTTACAGCCAAATGTTACCAAAGTGCTTCTCTCATTCTGTAAAGGCTATTTAGACCCATTATACTTTTAAGAAAGTTGGTGTCAGTTTAGTCACAAGTAAGGCCTTTGGGCTCATGTATTGTGGATTGGGCTTCTATTTGGGCACTTTTAGCCAAGTCACACAGCCAGCAGCCACTCAGAATGTACTGGGAACCAGTTACAGCCAAACGTCACCAAAGTGCTTCTCTCAGCCTGATAAGGCTATTTTGACCAATGATTTTTTAAAGAAAATGAGTGTCAGTTTTGTCATAAGGAAGGCATTTGGGCCCATGTATAGTGCATTGGGAATCTATTTGGGCACTTTTAGGTACAACACACAGTCACCAGCCACTCAGAAAGTACTGGGAACAAGTTACAGCCAAATGTTACCGAAGTGCTTCTCTCAGCCTGAAAAGGCTATTTAGACCCTTGATATTTTTAAGAAAGTGGGTGTCAGTTTAATCATAAGGAAGGCCTTTGGGCTCATGTATTGTGGATTGGGCTTCTATTTGGGCACTTTTAGCCAAGTCACACAGCCAGCAGCCACTCAGAATGTACTGGGAACAAGTTACAGCCAAATGTTACCAAAGTGCTTCTCTCATTCTGTAAAGGCTATTTAGACCCATTATATTTTTAAGAAAGTTGGTGTCAGTTTAGTCACAAGTAAGGCCTTTGGGCTCATGTATTGTGGATTGGGCTTCTATTTGGGCACTTTTAGCCAAGTCACACAGTCAGCAGCCACTCAGAATGTACTGGGAACCAGTTACAGCCAAACGTCACCAAAGTGCTTCTCTCAGCCTGATAAGGCTATTTTGACCAATGATTTTTTAAAGAAAATGAGTGTCAGTTTTGTCATAAGGAAGGCATTTGGGCCCATGTATAGTGCATTGGGAATCTATTTGGGCACTTTTAGGTACAACACACAGTCAGCAGCCACTCAGAAAGTACTGGGAACAAGTTACAGCCAAATGTCACCAAAGTGCTTCTCTCAGCCTGAAAAGGCTATTTTGACCAATGATTTTTTAAAGAAAATCAGTGTCAGTTTTGTCATATGGAAGGCATCTGGGCCCATGTGTAGTGCATTGGGATTCTATTTGGGCACTTTTAGGTACAACACACAGTCACCAGCCACTCAGAAAGAACTGGGAACAAGTTACAACCAAATGTTACCAAAGTGCTTCTCTCAGCCTGAAAAGGCTATATAGACCAATTACATTTTTAAGAAAGTGGGTGTCAGTTTAGTCATAAGGAAGGCCTCTGGGCTCATGTATTGTGGATTGGGCTTCTATTTGGGCACTTTTAGCCAAGTCACACAGCCAGCAGCCACTCAGAATGTACTGGGAACAAGTTACAGCCAAATGTTACCAAAGTGCTTCTCTCATTCTGTAAAGGCTATTTAGACCCATTATATTTTTAAGAAAGTTGGTGTCAGTTTAGTCACAAGTAAGGCCTTTGGGCTCATGTATTGTGGATTGGGCTTCTATTTGGGCACTTTTAGCCAAGTCACACAGCCAGCAGCCACTCAGAATGTACTGGGAACCAGTTACAGCCAAACGTCACCAAAGTGCTTCTCTCAGCCTGATAAGGCTATTTTGACCAATGATTTTTTAAAGAAAATGAGTGTCAGTTTTGTCATAAGGAAGGCATTTGGGCCCATGTATAGTGCATTGGGAAACTATTTGGGCACTTTTAGGTACAACACACAGTCACCAGCCACTCAGAATGTACTGGGAACCAGTTACAGCCAAATGTTACCAAAGTGCTTCTCTCAGCCTGAAAAGGCTATTTAGACCCATGATATTTTTAAGAAAGTGGGTGTCAGTTTAGTCATAAGGAAGGCCTCTGGGCTCATGTATTGTGGATTGGGCTTCTATTTGGCCACTTTTAGCCAAGTCACACAGCCAGCAGCCACTCAGAATGTGCTGGGAACCAGTTACAGCCAAATGTCACCAAAGTGCTTCTCTCAGCCTGATAAGGCTATTTTGACCAATGATTTTTTAAAGGAAATGAGTGTCAGTTTTGTCATAAGGAAGGCATTTGGGCCCATGTATAGTGCATTGGGAATCTATTTGGGCACTTTTAGGTACAACACACAGTCAGCAGCCACTCAGAAAGTACTGGGAACAAGTTACAGCCAAATGTCACCAAAGTGCTTCTCTCAGCCTGAAAAGGCTATTTTGACCAATGATTTTTTAAAGAAAATCAGTGTCAGTTTTGTCATAAGGAAGGCATCTGGGCCCATGTATAGTGCATTGGGATTCTATTTGGGCACTTTTAGGTACAACACAGAGTCACCAGCCACTCAGAAAGAACTGGGAACAAGTTACAACCAAATGTTACCAAAGTGCTTCTCTCAGCCTGAAAAGGCTATATAGACCAATTACATTTTTAAGAAAGTGGGTGTCAGTTTAGTCATAAGGAAGGCCTTTGGGCTCATGTATTGTGGATTGGGCTTCTATTTGGGCACTTTTAGCCAAGTCACACAGCCAGCAGCCACTCAGAATGTACTGGGAACCAGTTACAGCCAAACGTCACCAAAGTGCTTCTCTCAGCCTGATAAGGCTATTTTGACCAATGATTTTTTAAAGAAAATGAGTGTCAGTTTTGTCATAAGGAAGGCATTTGGGCCCATGTATAGTGCATTGGGAATCTATTTGGGCACTTTTAGGTACAACACACAGTCAGCAGCCACTCAGAAAGTACTGGGAACAAGTTACAGCCAAATGTTACCAAAGTGCTTCTCTCAGCCTGAAAAGGCTATTTAGACCCTTGATATTTTTAAGAAAGTGGGTGTCAGTTTAGTCATAAGGAAGGCCTTTGGGCTCATGTATTGTGGATTGGGCTTCTATTTGGGCACTTTTAGCCAAGTCAAACAGTCAGCAGCCACTCAGAATGTACTGGGAACCAGTTACAGCCAAATGTTACCAAAGTGCTTCTCTCAGCCTGTAAAGGCTATTTAGACCCATTATATTTTTAAGAAAGTTGGTGTCAGTTTAGTCATAAGTAAGGCCTTTGGGCTCATGTATTGTGGATTGGGCTTCTATTTGGGCACTTTTAGCCAATTCACACAGTCAGCAGCCACTCAGAAAGTACTGGGAACAAGTTACAGCCAAATGTTACCGAAGTGCTTCTCTCAGCTTGAAAAGGCTATTTAGACCCATGATATTTTTAAGAAAGTGGGTGTCAGTTTAGTCATAAGGAAGGCCTTTGGGCTCATGTATTGTGGATTGGGCTTCTATTTGGGCACTTTTAGCCAAGTCACACAGCCAGCAGCCACTCAGAATGTACTGGGAACAAGTTACAGCCAAATGTTACCAAAGTGCTTCTCTCATTCAGTAAAGGCTATTTAGACCCATTATATTTTTAAGAAAGTTGGTGTCAGTTTAGTCACAAGTAAGGCCTTTGGGCTCATGTATTGTGGATTGGGCTTCTATTTGGGCACTTTTAGCCAAGTCACACAGCCAGCAGCCACTCAGAATGTACTGGGAACCAGTTACAGCCAAACGTCACCAAAGTGCTTCTCTCAGCCTGATAAGGCTATTTTGACCAATGATTTTTTAAAGAAAATCAGTGTCAGTTTTGTCATATGGAAGGCATCTGGGCCCATGTGTAGTGCATTGGGATTCTATTTGGGCACTTTTAGGTACAACACACAGTCACCAGCCACTCAGAAAGAACTGGGAACAAGTTACAACCAAATGTTACCAAAGTGCTTCTCTCAGCCTGAAAAGGCTATATAGACCAATTACATTTTTAAGAAAGTGGGTGTCAGTTTAGTCATAAGGAAGGCCTCTGGGCTCATGTATTGTGGATTGGGCTTCTATTTGGGCACTTTTAGCCAAGTCACACAGCCAGCAGCCACTCAGAATGTACTGGGAACAAGTTACAGCCAAATGTTACCAAAGTGCTTCTCTCATTCTGTAAAGGCTATTTAGACCCATTATATTTTTAAGAAAGTTGGTGTCAGTTTAGTCACAAGTAAGGCCTTTGGGCTCATGTATTGTGGATTGGGCTTCTATTTGGGCACTTTTAGCCAAGTCACACAGCCAGCAGCCACTCAGAATGTACTGGGAACCAGTTACAGCCAAACGTCACCAAAGTGCTTCTCTCAGCCTGATAAGGCTATTTTGACCAATGATTTTTTAAAGAAAATGAGTGTCAGTTTTGTCATAAGGAAGGCATTTGGGCCCATGTATAGTGCATTGGGAAACTATTTGGGCACTTTTAGGTACAACACACAGTCACCAGCCACTCAGAATGTACTGGGAACCAGTTACAGCCAAATGTTACCAAAGTGCTTCTCTCAGCCTGAAAAGGCTATTTAGACCCATGATATTTTTAAGAAAGTGGGTGTCAGTTTAGTCATAAGGAAGGCCTCTGGGCTCATGTATTGTGGATTGGGCTTCTATTTGGCCACTTTTAGCCAAGTCACACAGCCAGCAGCCACTCAGAATGTACTGGGAACCAGTTACAGCCAAACGTCACCAAAGTGCTTCTCTCAGCCTGATAAGGCTATTTTGACCAATGATTTTTTAAAGAAAATGAGTGTCAGTTTTGTCATAAGGAAGGCATTTGGGCCCATGTATAGTGCATTGGGAATCTATTTGGGCACTTTTAGGTACAACACACAGTCACCAGCCACTCAGAAAGTACTGGGAACAAGTTACAGCCAAATGTTACCAAAGTGCTTCTCTCAGCCTGAAAAGGCTATTTAGACCCTTGATATTTTTAAGAAAGTGAGTGTCAGTTTAGTCATAAGGAAGGCCTTTGGGCTCATGTATTGTGGATTGGGCTTCTATTTGGGCACTTTTAGCCAAGTCACACAGTCAGCAGCCACTCAGAATGTACTGGGAACCAGTTACAGCCAAATGTTACCAAAGTGCTTCTCTCAGCCTGTAAAGGCTATTTAGACCCATTATACTTTTAAGAAAGTTGGTGTCAGTTTAGTCACAAGTAAGGCCTTTGGGCTCATGTATTGTGGATTGGGCTTCTATTTGGGCACTTTTAGCCAAGTCACACAGCCAGCAGCCACTCAGAATGTACTGGGAACCAGTTACAGCCAAACGTCACCAAAGTGCTTCTCTCAGCCTGATAAGGCTATTTTGACCAATGATTTTTTAAAGAAAATGAGTGTCAGTTTTGTCATAAGGAAGGCATTTGGGCCCATGTATAGTGCATTGGGAATCTATTTGGGCACTTTTAGGTACAACACACAGTCACCAGCCACTCAGAAAGTACTGGGAACAAGTTACAGCCAAATGTTACCGAAGTGCTTCTCTCAGCCTGAAAAGGCTATTTAGACCCTTGATATTTTTAAGAAAGTGGGTGTCAGTTTAGTCATAAGGAAGGCCTTTGGGCTCATGTATTGTGGATTGGGCTTCTATTTGGGCACTTTTAGCCAAGTCACACAGCCAGCAGCCACTCAGAAAGTACTGGGAACAAGTTACAGCCAAATGTTACCGAAGTGCTTCTCTCAGCCTGAAAAGGCTATTTAGACCCATGATATTTTTAAGAAAGTGGGTGTCAGTTTAGTCATAAGGAAGGCCTTTGGGCTCATGTATTGTGGATTGGGCTTCTATTTGGGCACTTTTAGCCAAGTCACACAGCCAGCAGCCACTCAGAATGTACTGGGAACAAGTTACAGCCAAATGTTACCAAAGTGCTTCTCTCATTCTGTAAAGGCTATTTAGACCCATTATACTTTTAAGAAAGTTGGTGTCAGTTTAGTCACAAGTAAGGCCTTTGGGCTCATGTATTGTGGATTGGGCTTCTATTTGGGCACTTTTAGCCAAGTCACACAGCCAGCAGCCACTCAGAATGTACTGGGAACCAGTTACAGCCAAACGTCACCAAAGTGCTTCTCTCAGCCTGATAAGGCTATTTTGACCAATGATTTTTTAAAGAAAATGAGTGTCAGTTTTGTCATAAGGAAGGCATTTGGGCCCATGTATAGTGCATTGGGAATCTATTTGGGCACTTTTAGGTACAACACACAGTCAGCAGCCACTCAGAAAGTACTGGGAACAAGTTACAACCAAATGTTACCAAAGTGCTTCTCTCAGCCTGAAAAGGCTATATAGACCAATTACATTTTTAAGAAAGTGGGTGTCAGTTTAGTCATAAGGAAGGCCTCTGGGCTCATGTATTGTGGATTGGGCTTCTATTTGGGCACTTTTAGCCAAGTCACACAGCCAGCAGCCACTCAGAATGTACTGGGAACAAGTTACAGCCAAATGTTACCAAAGTGCTTCTCTCATTCTGTAAAGGCTATTTAGACCCATTATACTTTTAAGAAAGTTGGTGTCAGTTTAGTCACAAGTAAGGCCTTTGGGCTCATGTATTGTGGATTGGGCTTCTATTTGGGCACTTTTAGCCAAGTCACACAGCCAGCAGCCACTCAGAATGTACTGGGAACCAGTTACAGCCAAACGTCACCAAAGTGCTTCTCTCAGCCTGATAAGGCTATTTTGACCAATGATTTTTTAAAGAAAATGAGTGTCAGTTTTGTCATAAGGAAGGCATTTGGGCCCATGTATAGTGCATTGGGAATCTATTTGGGCACTTTTAGGTACAACACACAGTCACCAGCCACTCAGAAAGTACTGGGAACAAGTTACAGCCAAATGTTACCAAAGTGCTTCTCTCAGCCTGAAAAGGCTATTTAGACCCTTGATATTTTTAAGAAAGTGGGTGTCAGTTTAGTCATAAGGAAGGCCTTTGGGCTCATGTATTGTGGATTGGGCTTCTATTTGGGCACTTTTAGCCAAGTCACACAGCCAGCAGCCACTCAGAATGTACTGGGAACAAGTTACAGCCAAATGTTACCAAAGTGCTTCTCTCATTCTGTAAAGGCTATTTAGACCCATTATATTTTTAAGAAAGTTGGTGTCAGTTTAGTCACAAGTAAGGCCTTTGGGCTCAAGTATTGTGGATTGGGCTTCTATTTGGGCACTTTTAGCCAAGTCACACAGTCAGCAGCCACTCAGAATGTACTGGGAACCAGTTACAGCCAAACGTCACCAAAGTGCTTCTCTCAGCCTGATAAGGCTATTTTGACCAATGATTTTTTAAAGAAAATGAGTGTCAGTTTTGTCATAAGGAAGGCATTTGGGCCCATGTATAGTGCATTGGGAATCTATTTGGGCACTTTTAGGTACAACACACAGTCAGCAGCCACTCAGAAAGTACTGGGAACAAGTTACAGCCAAATGTCACCAAAGTGCTTCTCTCAGCCTGAAAAGGCTATTTTGACCAATGATTTTTTAAAGAAAATCAGTGTCAGTTTTGTCATATGGAAGGCATCTGGGCCCATGTGTAGTGCATTGGGATTCTATTTGGGCACTTTTAGGTACAACACACAGTCACCAGCCACTCAGAAAGAACTGGGAACAAGTTACAACCAAATGTTACCAAAGTGCTTCTCTCAGCCTGAAAAGGCTATAAAGACCAATTACATTTTTAAGAAAGTGGGTGTCAGTTTAGTCATAAGGAAGGCCTCTGGGCTCATGTATTGTGGATTGGGCTTCTATTTGGGCACTTTTAGCCAAGTCACACAGCCAGCAGCCACTCAGAATGTACTGGGAACAAGTTACAGCCAAATGTTACCAAAGTGCTTCTCTCATTCTGTAATGGCTATTTAGACCCATTATATTTTTAAGAAAGTTGGTGTCAGTTTAGTCACAAGTAAGGCCTTTGGGCTCATGTATTGTGGATTGGGCTTCTATTTGGGCACTTTTAGCCAAGTCACACAGCCAGCAGCCACTCAGAATGTACTGGGAACCAGTTACAGCCAAACGTCACCAAAGTGCTTCTCTCAGCCTGATAAGGCTATTTTGACCAATGATTTTTTAAAGAAAATGAGTGTCAGTTTTGTCATAAGGAAGGCATTTGGGCCCATGTATAGTGCATTGGGAAACTATTTGGGCACTTTTAGGTACAACACACAGTCACCAGCCACTCAGAATGTACTGGGAACCAGTTACAGCCAAATGTTACCAAAGTGCTTCTCTCAGCCTGAAAAGGCTATTTAGACCCATGATATTTTTAAGAAAGTGGGTGTCAGTTTAGTCATAAGGAAGGCCTCTGGGCTCATGTATTGTGGATTGGGCTTCTATTTGGCCACTTTTAGCCAAGTCACACAGCCAGCAGCCACTCAGAATGTGCTGGGAACCAGTTACAGCCAAATGTCACCAAAGTGCTTCTCTCAGCCTGATAAGGCTATTTTGACCAATGATTTTTTAAAGAAAATGAGTGTCAGTTTTGTCATAAGGAAGGCATTTGGGCCCATGTATAGTGCATTGGGAATCTATTTGGGCACTTTTAGGTACAACACACAGTCAGCAGCCACTCAGAAAGTACTGGGAACAAGTTACAGCCAAATGTCACCAAAGTGCTTCTCTCAGCCTGAAAAGGCTATTTTGACCAATGATTTTTTAAAGAAAATCAGTGTCAGTTTTGTCATAAGGAAGGCATCTGGGCCCATGTATAGTGCATTGGGATTCTATTTGGGCACTTTTAGGTACAACACAGAGTCACCAGCCACTCAGAAAGAACTGGGAACAAGTTACAACCAAATGTTACCAAAGTGCTTCTCTCAGCCTGAAAAGGCTATATAGACCAATTACATTTTTAAGAAAGTGGGTGTCAGTTTAGTCATAAGGAAGGCCTTTGGGCTCATGTATTGTGGATTGGGCTTCTATTTGGGCACTTTTAGCCAAGTCACACAGCCAGCAGCCACTCAGAATGTACTGGGAACCAGTTACAGCCAAACGTCACCAAAGTGCTTCTCTCAGCCTGATAAGGCTATTTTGACCAATGATTTTTTAAAGAAAATGAGTGTCAGTTTTGTCATAAGGAAGGCATTTGGGCCCATGTATAGTGCATTGGGAATCTATTTGGGCACTTTTAGGTACAACACACAGTCACCAGCCACTCAGAAAGTACTGGGAACAAGTTACAGCCAAATGTTACCGAAGTGCTTCTCTCAGCCTGAAAAGGCTATTTAGACCCTTGATATTTTTAAGAAAGTGGGTGTCAGTTTAGTCATAAGGAAGGCCTTTGGGCTCATGTATTGTGGATTGGGCTTCTATTTGGGCACTTTTAGCCAAGTCACACAGCCAGCAGCCACTCAGAAAGTACTGGGAACAAGTTACAGCCAAATGTTACCGAAGTGCTTCTCTCAGCCTGAAAAGGCTATTTAGACCCATGATATTTTTAAGAAAGTGGGTGTCAGTTTAGTCATAAGGAAGGCCAGTTTAGTCATAAGGAAGGCCTTTGGGCTCATGTATTGTGGATTGGGCTTCTATTTGGGCACTTTTAGCCAAGTCACACAGCCAGCAGCCACTCAGAATGTACTGGGAACAAGTTACAGCCAAATGTTACCGAAGTGCTTCTCTCAGCCTGAAAAGGCAATTTAGACCCTTGATATTTTTAAGAAAGTGGGTGTCAGTTTAGTCATAAGGAAGGCCTTTGGGCTCATGTATTGTGGATTGGGCTTCTATTTGGGCACTTTTAGCCAAGTCACACAGCCAGCAGCCACTCAGAATGTACTGGGAACAAGTTACAGCCAAATGTTACCAAAGTGCTTCTCTCAGCCTGAAAAGGCTATTTAGACCCTTGATATTTTTAAGAAAGTGGGTGTCAGTTTAGTCATAAGGAAGGCCTTTGGGCTCATGTATTGTGGATTGGGCTTCTATTTGGGCACTTTTAGCCAAGTCAAACAGTCAGCAGCCACTCAGAATGTACTGGGAACCAGTTACAGCCAAATGTTACCAAAGTGCTTCTCTCAGCCTGTAAAGGCTATTTAGACCCATTATATTTTTAAGAAAGTTGGTGTCAGTTTAGTCATAAGTAAGGCCTTTGGGCTCATGTATTGTGGATTGGGCTTCTATTTGGGCACTTTTAGCCAAGTCACACAGCCAGCAGCCACTCAGAATGTACTGGGAACAAGTTACAGCCAAATGTTACCGAAGTGCTTCTCTCAGCCTGAAAAGGCAATTTAGACCCTTGATATTTTTAAGAAAGTTGGTGTCAGTTTAGTCATAAGTAAGGCCTTTGGGCTCATGTATTGTGGATTGGGCTTCTATTTGGGCACTTTTAGCCAAGTCACACAGCCAGCAGCCACTCAGAATGTACTGGGAACAAGTTACAGCCAAATGTTACCGAAGTGCTTCTCTCAGCCTGAAAAGGCAATTTAGACCCTTGATATTTTTAAGAAAGTGGGTGTCAGTTTAGTCATAAGGAAGGCCTTTGGGCTCATGTATTGTGGATTGGGCTTCTATTTGGGCACTTTTAGCCAAGTCACACAGCCAGCAGCCACTCAGAAAGTACTGGGAACAAGTTACAGCCAAATGTTACCGAAGTGCTTCTCTCAGCTTGAAAAGGCTATTTAGACCCATGATATTTTTAAGAAAGTGGGTGTCAGTTTAGTCATAAGGAAGGCCTTTGGGCTCATGTATTGTGGATTGGGCTTCTATTTGGGCACTTTTAGCCAAGTCACACAGCCAGCAGCCACTCAGAATGTACTGGGAACAAGTTACAGCCAAATGTTACCAAAGTGCTTCTCTCATTCAGTAAAGGCTATTTAGACCCATTATATTTTTAAGAAAGTTGGTGTCAGTTTAGTCACAAGTAAGGCCTTTGGGCTCATGTATTGTGGATTGGGCTTCTATTTGGGCACTTTTAGCCAAGTCACACAGCCAGCAGCCACTCAGAATGTACTGGGAACCAGTTACAGCCAAACGTCACCAAAGTGCTTCTCTCAGCCTGATAAGGCTATTTTGACCAATGATTTTTTAAAGAAAATCAGTGTCAGTTTTGTCATATGGAAGGCATCTGGGCCCATGTGTAGTGCATTGGGATTCTATTTGGGCACTTTTAGGTACAACACACAGTCACCAGCCACTCAGAAAGAACTGGGAACAAGTTACAACCAAATGTTACCAAAGTGCTTCTCTCAGCCTGAAAAGGCTATATAGACCAATTACATTTTTAAGAAAGTGGGTGTCAGTTTAGTCATAAGGAAGGCCTCTGGGCTCATGTATTGTGGATTGGGCTTCTATTTGGGCACTTTTAGCCAAGTCACACAGCCAGCAGCCACTCAGAATGTACTGGGAACAAGTTACAGCCAAATGTTACCAAAGTGCTTCTCTCATTCTGTAAAGGCTATTTAGACCCATTATATTTTTAAGAAAGTTGGTGTCAGTTTAGTCACAAGTAAGGCCTTTGGGCTCATGTATTGTGGATTGGGCTTCTATTTGGGCACTTTTAGCCAAGTCACACAGCCAGCAGCCACTCAGAATGTACTGGGAACAAGTTACAGCCAAATGTTACCAAAGTGCTTCTCTCATTCTGTAAAGGCTATTTAGACCCATTATACTTTTAAGAAAGTTGGTGTCAGTTTAGTCACAAGTAAGGCCTTTGGGCTCATGTATTGTGGATTGGGCTTCTATTTGGGCACTTTTAGCCAAGTCACACAGCCAGCAGCCACTCAGAATGTACTGGGAACCAGTTACAGCCAAACGTCACCAAAGTGCTTCTCTCAGCCTGATAAGGCTATTTTGACCAATGATTTTTTAAAGAAAATGAGTGTCAGTTTTGTCATAAGGAAGGCATTTGGGCCCATGTATAGTGCATTGGGAATCTATTTGGGCACTTTTAGGTACAACACACAGTCACCAGCCACTCAGAAAGTACTGGGAACAAGTTACAGCCAAATGTTACCGAAGTGCTTCTCTCAGCCTGAAAAGGCTATTTAGACCCTTGATATTTTTAAGAAAGTGGGTGTCAGTTTAGTCATAAGGAAGGCCTTTGGGCTCATGTATTGTGGATTGGGCTTCTATTTGGGCACTTTTAGCCAAGTCACACAGCCAGCAGCCACTCAGAATGTACTGGGAACAAGTTACAGCCAAATGTTACCAAAGTGCTTCTCTCATTCTGTAAAGGCTATTTAGACCCATTATATTTTTAAGAAAGTTGGTGTCAGTTTAGTCACAAGTAAGGCCTTTGGGCTCATGTATTGTGGATTGGGCTTCTATTTGGGCACTTTTAGCCAAGTCACACAGTCAGCAGCCACTCAGAATGTACTGGGAACCAGTTACAGCCAAACGTCACCAAAGTGCTTCTCTCAGCCTGATAAGGCTATTTTGACCAATGATTTTTTTAAAGAAAATGAGTGTCAGTTTTGTCATAAGGAAGGCATTTGGGCCCATGTATAGTGCATTGGGAATCTATTTGGGCACTTTTAGGTACAACACACAGTCAGCAGCCACTCAGAAAGTACTGGGAACAAGTTACAGCCAAATGTCACCAAAGTGCTTCTCTCAGCCTGAAAAGGCTATTTTGACCAATGATTTTTTAAAGAAAATCAGTGTCAGTTTTGTCATATGGAAGGCATCTGGGCCCATGTGTAGTGCATTGGGATTCTATTTGGGCACTTTTAGGTACAACACAC
Source organism: Gymnoscopelus microlampas (assembly GCF_963454915.1). Lineage (NCBI taxonomy): Eukaryota > Metazoa > Chordata > Actinopteri > Myctophiformes > Myctophidae > Gymnoscopelus > Gymnoscopelus microlampas. Next base: position 1,486,932 of record NW_028155862.1, on the reverse strand, counting down.
AGTCACCAGCCACTCAGAAAGAACTGGGAACAAGTTACAACCAAATGTTACCAAAGTGCTTCTCTCAGCCTGAAAAGGCTATATAGACCAATTACATTTTTAAGAAAGTGGGTGTCAGTTTAGTCATAAGGAAGGCCTCTGGGCTCATGTATTGTGGATTGGGCTTCTATTTGGGCACTTTTAGCCAAGTCACACAGCCAGCAGCCACTCAGAATGTACTGGGAACAAGTTACAGCCAAATGTTACCAAAGTGCTTCTCTCATTCTGTAAAGGCTATTTAGACCCATTATACTTTTAAGAAAGTTGGTGTCAGTTTAGTCACAAGTAAGGCCTTTGGGCTCATGTATTGTGGATTGGGCTTCTATTTGGGCACTTTTAGCCAAGTCACACAGCCAGCAGCCACTCAGAATGTACTGGGAACCAGTTACAGCCAAACGTCACCAAAGTGCTTCTCTCAGCCTGATAAGGCTATTTTGACCAATGATTTTTTAAAGAAAATGAGTGTCAGTTTTGTCATAAGGAAGGCATTTGGGCCCATGTATAGTGCATTGGGAATCTATTTGGGCACTTTTAGGTACAACACACAGTCACCAGCCACTCAGAAAGTACTGGGAACAAGTTACAGCCAAATGTTACCGAAGTGCTTCTCTCAGCCTGAAAAGGCTATTTAGACCCTTGATATTTTTAAGAAAGTGGGTGTCAGTTTAGTCATAAGGAAGGCCTTTGGGCTCATGTATTGTGGATTGGGCTTCTATTTGGGCACTTTTAGCCAAGTCACACAGCCAGCAGCCACTCAGAATGTACTGGGAACAAGTTACAGCCAAATGTTACCAAAGTGCTTCTCTCATTCTGTAAAGGCTATTTAGACCCATTATATTTTTAAGAAAGTTGGTGTCAGTTTAGTCACAAGTAAGGCCTTTGGGCTCATGTATTGTGGATTGGGCTTCTATTTGGGCACTTTTAGCCAAGTCACACAGTCAGCAGCCACTCAGAATGTACTGGGAACCAGTTACAGCCAAACGTCACCAAAGTGCTTCTCTCAGCCTGATAAGGCTATTTTGACCAATGATTTTTTAAAGAAAATGAGTGTCAGTTTTGTCATAAGGAAGGCATTTGGGCCCATGTATAGTGCATTGGGAATCTATTTGGGCACTTTTAGGTACAACACACAGTCAGCAGCCACTCAGAAAGTACTGGGAACAAGTTACAGCCAAATGTCACCAAAGTGCTTCTCTCAGCCTGAAAAGGCTATTTTGACCAATGATTTTTTAAAGAAAATCAGTGTCAGTTTTGTCATATGGAAGGCATCTGGGCCCATGTGTAGTGCATTGGGATTCTATTTGGGCACTTTTAGGTACAACACACAGTCACCAGCCACTCAGAAAGAACTGGGAACAAGTTACAACCAAATGTTACCAAAGTGCTTCTCTCAGCCTGAAAAGGCTATATAGACCAATTACATTTTTAAAAAAGTGGGTGTCAGTTTAGTCATAAGGAAGGCCTCTGGGCTCATGTATTGTGGATTGGGCTTCTATTTGGGCACTTTTAGCCAAGTCACACAGCCAGCAGCCACTCAGAATGTACTGGGAACAAGTTACAGCCAAATGTTACCAAAGTGCTTCTCTCATTCTGTAATGGCTATTTAGACCCATTATATTTTTAAGAAAGTTGGTGTCAGTTTAGTCACAAGTAAGGCCTTTGGGCTCATGTATTGTGGATTGGGCTTCTATTTGGGCACTTTTAGCCAAGTCACACAGCCAGCAGCCACTCAGAATGTACTGGGAACCAGTTACAGCCAAACGTCACCAAAGTGCTTCTCTCAGCCTGATAAGGCTATTTTGACCAATGATTTTTTAAAGAAAATGAGTGTCAGTTTTGTCATAAGGAAGGCATTTGGGCCCATGTATAGTGCATTGGGAAACTATTTGGGCACTTTTAGGTACAACACACAGTCACCAGCCACTCAGAATATACTGGGAACCAGTTACAGCCAAATGTTACCAAAGTGCTTCTCTCAGCCTGAAAAGGCTATTTAGACCCATGATATTTTTAAGAAAGTGGGTGTCAGTTTAGTCATAAGGAAGGCCTCTGGGCTCATGTATTGTGGATTGGGCTTCTATTTGGCCACTTTTAGCCAAGTCACACAGCCAGCAGCCACTCAGAATGTGCTGGGAACCAGTTACAGCCAAACGTCACCAAAGTGCTTCTCTCAGCCTGATAAGGCTATTTTGACCAATGATTTTTTAAAGAAAATGAGTGTCAGTTTTGTCATAAGGAAGGCATTTGGGCCCATGTATAGTGCATTGGGAATCTATTTGGGCACTTTTAGGTACAACACACAGTCAGCAGCCACTCAGAAAGTACTGGGAACAAGTTACAGCCAAATGTCACCAAAGTGCTTCTCTCAGCCTGAAAAGGCTATTTTGACCAATGATTTTTTAAAGAAAATCAGTGTCAGTTTTGTCATAAGGAAGGCATCTGGGCCCATGTATAGTGCATTGGGATTCTATTTGGGCACTTTTAGGTACAACACAGAGTCACCAGCCACTCAGAAAGAACTGGGAACAAGTTACAACCAAATGTTACCAAAGTGCTTCTCTCAGCCTGAAAAGGCTATATAGACCAATTACATTTTTAAGAAAGTGGGTGTCAGTTTAGTCATAAGGAAGGCCTTTGGGCTCATGTATTGTGGATTGGGCTTCTATTTGGGCACTTTTAGCCAAGTCACACAGCCAGCAGCCACTCAGAATGTACTGGGAACCAGTTACAGCCAAACGTCACCAAAGTGCTTCTCTCAGCCTGATAAGGCTATTTTGACCAATGATTTTTTAAAGAAAATGAGTGTCAGTTTTGTCATAAGGAAGGCATTTGGGCCCATGTATAGTGCATTGGGAATCTATTTGGGCACTTTTAGGTACAACACACAGTCACCAGCCACTCAGAAAGTACTGGGAACAAGTTACAGCCAAATGTTACCAAAGTGCTTCTCTCAGCCTGAAAAGGCTATTTAGACCCTTGATATTTTTAAGAAAGTGGGTGTCAGTTTAGTCATAAGGAAGGCCTTTGGGCTCATGTATTGTGGATTGGGCTTCTATTTGGGCACTTTTAGCCAAGTCAAACAGTCAGCAGCCACTCAGAATGTACTGGGAACCAGTTACAGCCAAATGTTACCAAAGTGCTTCTCTCAGCCTGTAAAGGCTATTTAGACCCATTATATTTTTAAGAAAGTTGGTGTCAGTTTAGTCATAAGTAAGGCCTTTGGGCTCATGTATTGTGGATTGGGCTTCTATTTGGGCACTTTTAGCCAATTCACACAGTCAGCAGCCACTCAGAAAGTACTGGGAACAAGTTACAGCCAAATGTTACCGAAGTGCTTCTCTCAGCTTGAAAAGGCTATTTAGACCCATGATATTTTTAAGAAAGTGGGTGTCAGTTTAGTCATAAGGAAGGCCTTTGGGCTCATGTATTGTGGATTGGGCTTCTATTTGGGCACTTTTAGCCAAGTCACACAGCCAGCAGCCACTCAGAATGTACTGGGAACAAGTTACAGCCAAATGTTACCAAAGTGCTTCTCTCATTCAGTAAAGGCTATTTAGACCCATTATATTTTTAAGAAAGTTGGTGTCAGTTTAGTCACAAGTAAGGCCTTTGGGCTCATGTATTGTGGATTGGGCTTCTATTTGGGCACTTTTAGCCAAGTCACACAGCCAGCAGCCACTCAGAATGTACTGGGAACCAGTTACAGCCAAACGTCACCAAAGTGCTTCTCTCAGCCTGATAAGGCTATTTTGACCAATGATTTTTTTAAAGAAAATCAGTGTCAGTTTTGTCATATGGAAGGCATCTGGGCCCATGTGTAGTGCATTGGGATTCTATTTGGGCACTTTTAGGTACAACACACAGTCACCAGCCACTCAGAAAGTACTGGGAACAAGTTACAGCCAAATGTTACCGAAGTGCTTCTCTCAGCCTGAAAAGGCTATTTAGACCCTTGATATTTTTAAGAAAGTGGGTGTCAGTTTAGTCATAAGGAAGGCCTTTGGGCTCATGTATTGTGGATTGGGCTTCTATTTGGGCACTTTTAGCCAAGTCACACAGCCAGCAGCCACTCAGAAAGTACTGGGAACAAGTTACAGCCAAATGTTACCGAAGTGCTTCTCTCAGCCTGAAAAGGCTATTTAGACCCATGATATTTTTAAGAAAGTGGGTGTCAGTTTAGTCATAAGGAAGGCCAGTTTAGTCATAAGGAAGGCCTTTGGGCTCATGTATTGTGGATTGGGCTTCTATTTGGGCACTTTTAGCCAAGTCACACAGCCAGCAGCCACTCAGAATGTACTGGGAACAAGTTACAGCCAAATGTTACCGAAGTGCTTCTCTCAGCCTGAAAAGGCAATTTAGACCCTTGATATTTTTAAGAAAGTGGGTGTCAGTTTAGTCATAAGGAAGGCCTTTGGGCTCATGTATTGTGGATTGGGCTTCTATTTGGGCACTTTTAGCCAAGTCACACAGCCAGCAGCCACTCAGAATGTACTGGGAACAAGTTACAGCCAAATGTTACCAAAGTGCTTCTCTCAGCCTGAAAAGGCTATTTAGACCCTTGATATTTTTAAGAAAGTGGGTGTCAGTTTAGTCATAAGGAAGGCCTTTGGGCTCATGTATTGTGGATTGGGCTTCTATTTGGGCACTTTTAGCCAAGTCAAACAGTCAGCAGCCACTCAGAATGTACTGGGAACCAGTTACAGCCAAATGTTACCAAAGTGCTTCTCTCAGCCTGTAAAGGCTATTTAGACCCATTATATTTTTAAGAAAGTTGGTGTCAGTTTAGTCATAAGTAAGGCCTTTGGGCTCATGTATTGTGGATTGGGCTTCTATTTGGGCACTTTTAGCCAAGTCACACAGCCAGCAGCCACTCAGAATGTACTGGGAACAAGTTACAGCCAAATGTTACCGAAGTGCTTCTCTCAGCCTGAAAAGGCAATTTAGACCCTTGATATTTTTAAGAAAGTTGGTGTCAGTTTAGTCATAAGTAAGGCCTTTGGGCTCATGTATTGTGGATTGGGCTTCTATTTGGGCACTTTTAGCCAAGTCACACAGCCAGCAGCCACTCAGAATGTACTGGGAACAAGTTACAGCCAAATGTTACCGAAGTGCTTCTCTCAGCCTGAAAAGGCAATTTAGACCCTTGATATTTTTAAGAAAGTGGGTGTCAGTTTAGTCATAAGGAAGGCCTTTGGGCTCATGTATTGTGGATTGGGCTTCTATTTGGGCACTTTTAGCCAAGTCACACAGCCAGCAGCCACTCAGAAAGTACTGGGAACAAGTTACAGCCAAATGTTACCGAAGTGCTTCTCTCAGCTTGAAAAGGCTATTTAGACCCATGATATTTTTAAGAAAGTGGGTGTCAGTTTAGTCATAAGGAAGGCCTTTGGGCTCATGTATTGTGGATTGGGCTTCTATTTGGGCACTTTTAGCCAAGTCACACAGCCAGCAGCCACTCAGAATGTACTGGGAACAAGTTACAGCCAAATGTTACCAAAGTGCTTCTCTCATTCAGTAAAGGCTATTTAGACCCATTATATTTTTAAGAAAGTTGGTGTCAGTTTAGTCACAAGTAAGGCCTTTGGGCTCATGTATTGTGGATTGGGCTTCTATTTGGGCACTTTTAGCCAAGTCACACAGCCAGCAGCCACTCAGAATGTACTGGGAACCAGTTACAGCCAAACGTCACCAAAGTGCTTCTCTCAGCCTGATAAGGCTATTTTGACCAATGATTTTTTAAAGAAAATCAGTGTCAGTTTTGTCATATGGAAGGCATCTGGGCCCATGTGTAGTGCATTGGGATTCTATTTGGGCACTTTTAGGTACAACACACAGTCACCAGCCACTCAGAAAGAACTGGGAACAAGTTACAACCAAATGTTACCAAAGTGCTTCTCTCAGCCTGAAAAGGCTATATAGACCAATTACATTTTTAAGAAAGTGGGTGTCAGTTTAGTCATAAGGAAGGCCTCTGGGCTCATGTATTGTGGATTGGGCTTCTATTTGGGCACTTTTAGCCAAGTCACACAGCCAGCAGCCACTCAGAATGTACTGGGAACAAGTTACAGCCAAATGTTACCAAAGTGCTTCTCTCATTCTGTAAAGGCTATTTAGACCCATTATATTTTTAAGAAAGTTGGTGTCAGTTTAGTCACAAGTAAGGCCTTTGGGCTCATGTATTGTGGATTGGGCTTCTATTTGGGCACTTTTAGCCAAGTCACACAGCCAGCAGCCACTCAGAATGTACTGGGAACAAGTTACAGCCAAATGTTACCAAAGTGCTTCTCTCATTCTGTAAAGGCTATTTAGACCCATTATACTTTTAAGAAAGTTGGTGTCAGTTTAGTCACAAGTAAGGCCTTTGGGCTCATGTATTGTGGATTGGGCTTCTATTTGGGCACTTTTAGCCAAGTCACACAGCCAGCAGCCACTCAGAATGTACTGGGAACCAGTTACAGCCAAACGTCACCAAAGTGCTTCTCTCAGCCTGATAAGGCTATTTTGACCAATGATTTTTTAAAGAAAATGAGTGTCAGTTTTGTCATAAGGAAGGCATTTGGGCCCATGTATAGTGCATTGGGAATCTATTTGGGCACTTTTAGGTACAACACACAGTCACCAGCCACTCAGAAAGTACTGGGAACAAGTTACAGCCAAATGTTACCGAAGTGCTTCTCTCAGCCTGAAAAGGCTATTTAGACCCTTGATATTTTTAAGAAAGTGGGTGTCAGTTTAGTCATAAGGAAGGCCTTTGGGCTCATGTATTGTGGATTGGGCTTCTATTTGGGCACTTTTAGCCAAGTCACACAGCCAGCAGCCACTCAGAATGTACTGGGAACAAGTTACAGCCAAATGTTACCAAAGTGCTTCTCTCATTCTGTAAAGGCTATTTAGACCCATTATATTTTTAAGAAAGTTGGTGTCAGTTTAGTCACAAGTAAGGCCTTTGGGCTCATGTATTGTGGATTGGGCTTCTATTTGGGCACTTTTAGCCAAGTCACACAGTCAGCAGCCACTCAGAATGTACTGGGAACCAGTTACAGCCAAACGTCACCAAAGTGCTTCTCTCAGCCTGATAAGGCTATTTTGACCAATGATTTTTTTAAAGAAAATGAGTGTCAGTTTTGTCATAAGGAAGGCATTTGGGCCCATGTATAGTGCATTGGGAATCTATTTGGGCACTTTTAGGTACAACACACAGTCAGCAGCCACTCAGAAAGTACTGGGAACAAGTTACAGCCAAATGTCACCAAAGTGCTTCTCTCAGCCTGAAAAGGCTATTTTGACCAATGATTTTTTAAAGAAAATCAGTGTCAGTTTTGTCATATGGAAGGCATCTGGGCCCATGTGTAGTGCATTGGGATTCTATTTGGGCACTTTTAGGTACAACACACAGTCACCAGCCACTCAGAAAGAACTGGGAACAAGTTACAACCAAATGTTACCAAAGTGCTTCTCTCAGCCTGAAAAGGCTATATAGACCAATTACATTTTTAAGAAAGTGGGTGTCAGTTTAGTCATAAGGAAGGCCTCTGGGCTCATGTATTGTGGATTGGGCTTCTATTTGGGCACTTTTAGCCAAGTCACACAGCCAGCAGCCACTCAGAATGTACTGGGAACAAGTTACAGCCAAATGTTACCAAAGTGCTTCTCTCATTCTGTAAAGGCTATTTAGACCCATTATACTTTTAAGAAAGTTGGTGTCAGTTTAGTCACAAGTAAGGCCTTTGGGCTCATGTATTGTGGATTGGGCTTCTATTTGGGCACTTTTAGCCAAGTCACACAGCCAGCAGCCACTCAGAATGTACTGGGAACCAGTTACAGCCAAACGTCACCAAAGTGCTTCTCTCAGCCTGATAAGGCTATTTTGACCAATGATTTTTTAAAGAAAATGAGTGTCAGTTTTGTCATAAGGAAGGCATTTGGGCCCATGTATAGTGCATTGGGAATCTATTTGGGCACTTTTAGGTACAACACACAGTCACCAGCCACTCAGAAAGTACTGGGAACAAGTTACAGCCAAATGTTACCGAAGTGCTTCTCTCAGCCTGAAAAGGCTATTTAGACCCTTGATATTTTTAAGAAAGTGGGTGTCAGTTTAGTCATAAGGAAGGCCTTTGGGCTCATGTATTGTGGATTGGGCTTCTATTTGGGCACTTTTAGCCAAGTCACACAGCCAGCAGCCACTCAGAATGTACTGGGAACAAGTTACAGCCAAATGTTACCAAAGTGCTTCTCTCATTCTGTAAAGGCTATTTAGACCCATTATATTTTTAAGAAAGTTGGTGTCAGTTTAGTCACAAGTAAGGCCTTTGGGCTCATGTATTGTGGATTGGGCTTCTATTTGGGCACTTTTAGCCAAGTCACACAGTCAGCAGCCACTCAGAATGTACTGGGAACCAGTTACAGCCAAACGTCACCAAAGTGCTTCTCTCAGCCTGATAAGGCTATTTTGACCAATGATTTTTTAAAGAAAATGAGTGTCAGTTTTGTCATAAGGAAGGCATTTGGGCCCATGTATAGTGCATTGGGAATCTATTTGGGCACTTTTAGGTACAACACACAGTCAGCAGCCACTCAGAAAGTACTGGGAACAAGTTACAGCCAAATGTCACCAAAGTGCTTCTCTCAGCCTGAAAAGGCTATTTTGACCAATGATTTTTTAAAGAAAATCAGTGTCAGTTTTGTCATATGGAAGGCATCTGGGCCCATGTGTAGTGCATTGGGATTCTATTTGGGCACTTTTAGGTACAACACACAGTCACCAGCCACTCAGAAAGAACTGGGAACAAGTTACAACCAAATGTTACCAAAGTGCTTCTCTCAGCCTGAAAAGGCTATATAGACCAATTACATTTTTAAAAAAGTGGGTGTCAGTTTAGTCATAAGGAAGGCCTCTGGGCTCATGTATTGTGGATTGGGCTTCTATTTGGGCACTTTTAGCCAAGTCACACAGCCAGCAGCCACTCAGAATGTACTGGGAACAAGTTACAGCCAAATGTTACCAAAGTGCTTCTCTCATTCTGTAATGGCTATTTAGACCCATTATATTTTTAAGAAAGTTGGTGTCAGTTTAGTCACAAGTAAGGCCTTTGGGCTCATGTATTGTGGATTGGGCTTCTATTTGGGCACTTTTAGCCAAGTCACACAGCCAGCAGCCACTCAGAATGTACTGGGAACCAGTTACAGCCAAACGTCACCAAAGTGCTTCTCTCAGCCTGATAAGGCTATTTTGACCAATGATTTTTTAAAGAAAATGAGTGTCAGTTTTGTCATAAGGAAGGCATTTGGGCCCATGTATAGTGCATTGGGAAACTATTTGGGCACTTTTAGGTACAACACACAGTCACCAGCCACTCAGAATATACTGGGAACCAGTTACAGCCAAATGTTACCAAAGTGCTTCTCTCAGCCTGAAAAGGCTATTTAGACCCATGATATTTTTAAGAAAGTGGGTGTCAGTTTAGTCATAAGGAAGGCCTCTGGGCTCATGTATTGTGGATTGGGCTTCTATTTGGCCACTTTTAGCCAAGTCACACAGCCAGCAGCCACTCAGAATGTGCTGGGAACCAGTTACAGCCAAACGTCACCAAAGTGCTTCTCTCAGCCTGATAAGGCTATTTTGACCAATGATTTTTTAAAGAAAATGAGTGTCAGTTTTGTCATAAGGAAGGCATTTGGGCCCATGTATAGTGCATTGGGAATCTATTTGGGCACTTTTAGGTACAACACACAGTCAGCAGCCACTCAGAAAGTACTGGGAACAAGTTACAGCCAAATGTCACCAAAGTGCTTCTCTCAGCCTGAAAAGGCTATTTTGACCAATGATTTTTTAAAGAAAATCAGTGTCAGTTTTGTCATAAGGAAGGCATCTGGGCCCATGTATAGTGCATTGGGATTCTATTTGGGCACTTTTAGGTACAACACAGAGTCACCAGCCACTCAGAAAGAACTGGGAACAAGTTACAACCAAATGTTACCAAAGTGCTTCTCTCAGCCTGAAAAGGCTATATAGACCAATTACATTTTTAAGAAAGTGGGTGTCAGTTTAGTCATAAGGAAGGCCTTTGGGCTCATGTATTGTGGATTGGGCTTCTATTTGGGCACTTTTAGCCAAGTCACACAGCCAGCAGCCACTCAGAATGTACTGGGAACCAGTTACAGCCAAACGTCACCAAAGTGCTTCTCTCAGCCTGATAAGGCTATTTTGACCAATGATTTTTTAAAGAAAATGAGTGTCAGTTTTGTCATAAGGAAGGCATTTGGGCCCATGTATAGTGCATTGGGAATCTATTTGGGCACTTTTAGGTACAACACACAGTCACCAGCCACTCAGAAAGTACTGGGAACAAGTTACAGCCAAATGTTACCAAAGTGCTTCTCTCAGCCTGAAAAGGCTATTTAGACCCTTGATATTTTTAAGAAAGTGGGTGTCAGTTTAGTCATAAGGAAGGCCTTTGGGCTCATGTATTGTGGATTGGGCTTCTATTTGGGCACTTTTAGCCAAGTCAAACAGTCAGCAGCCACTCAGAATGTACTGGGAACCAGTTACAGCCAAATGTTACCAAAGTGCTTCTCTCAGCCTGTAAAGGCTATTTAGACCCATTATATTTTTAAGAAAGTTGGTGTCAGTTTAGTCATAAGTAAGGCCTTTGGGCTCATGTATTGTGGATTGGGCTTCTATTTGGGCACTTTTAGCCAATTCACACAGTCAGCAGCCACTCAGAAAGTACTGGGAACAAGTTACAGCCAAATGTTACCGAAGTGCTTCTCTCAGCTTGAAAAGGCTATTTAGACCCATGATATTTTTAAGAAAGTGGGTGTCAGTTTAGTCATAAGGAAGGCCTTTGGGCTCATGTATTGTGGATTGGGCTTCTATTTGGGCACTTTTAGCCAAGTCACACAGCCAGCAGCCACTCAGAATGTACTGGGAACAAGTTACAGCCAAATGTTACCAAAGTGCTTCTCTCATTCAGTAAAGGCTATTTAGACCCATTATATTTTTAAGAAAGTTGGTGTCAGTTTAGTCACAAGTAAGGCCTTTGGGCTCATGTATTGTGGATTGGGCTTCTATTTGGGCACTTTTAGCCAAGTCACACAGCCAGCAGCCACTCAGAATGTACTGGGAACCAGTTACAGCCAAACGTCACCAAAGTGCTTCTCTCAGCCTGATAAGGCTATTTTGACCAATGATTTTTTTAAAGAAAATCAGTGTCAGTTTTGTCATATGGAAGGCATCTGGGCCCATGTGTAGTGCATTGGGATTCTATTTGGGCACTTTTAGGTACAACACACAGTCAGCAGCCACTCAGAAAGAACTGGGAACAAGTTACAACCAAATGTTACCAAAGTGCTTCTCTCAGCCTGAAAAGGCTATATAGACCAATTACATTTTTAAGAAAGTGGGTGTCAGTTTAGTCATAAGGAAGGCCTCTGGGCTCATGTATTGTGGATTGGGCTTCTATTTGGGCACTTTTAGCCAAGTCACACAGCCAGCAGCCACTCAGAATGTACTGGGAACAAGTTACAGCCAAATGTTACCAAAGTGCTTCTCTCATTCTGTAAAGGCTATTTAGACCCATTATATTTTTAAGAAAGTTGGTGTCAGTTTAGTCACAAGTAAGGCCTTTGGGCTCATGTATTGTGGATTGGGCTTCTATTTGGGCACTTTTAGCCAAGTCACACAGCCAGCAGCCACTCAGAATGTACTGGGAACCAGTTACAGCCAAACGTCACCAAAGTGCTTCTCTCAGCCTGATAAGGCTATTTTGACCAATGATTTTTTAAAGAAAATGAGTGTCAGTTTTGTCATAAGGAAGGCATTTGGGCCCATGTATAGTGCATTGGGAAACTATTTGGGCACTTTTAGGTACAACACACAGTCACCAGCCACTCAGAATGTACTGGGAACCAGTTACAGCCAAATGTTACCAAAGTGCTTCTCTCAGCCTGAAAAGGCTATTTAGACCCATGATATTTTTAAGAAAGTGGGTGTCAGTTTAGTCATAAGGAAGGCCTCTGGGCTCATGTATTGTGGATTGGGCTTCTATTTGGCCACTTTTAGCCAAGTCACACAGCCAGCAGCGACTCAGAATGTGCTGGGAACCAGTTACAGCCAAACGTCACCAAAGTGCTTCTCTCAGCCTGATAAGGCTATTTTGACCAATGATTTTTTAAAGAAAATGAGTGTCAGTTTTGTCATAAGGAAGGCATTTGGGCCCATGTATAGTGCATTGGGAATCTATTTGGGCACTTTTAGGTACAACACACAGTCAGCAGCCACTCAGAAAGTACTGGGAACAAGTTACAGCCAAATGTCACCAAAGTGCTTCTCTCAGCCTGAAAAGGCTATTTTGACCAACGATTTTTTAAAGAAAATCAGTGTCAGTTTTGTCATAAGGAAGGCATCTGGGCCCATGTATAATGCATTGGGATTCTATTTGGGCACTTTTAGGTACAACACAGAGTCACCAGCCACTCAGAAAGAACTGGGAACAAGTTACAACCAAATGTTACCAAAGTGCTTCTCTCAGCCTGAAAAGGCTATATAGACCAATTACATTTTTAAGAAAGTGGGTGTCAGTTTAGTCATAAGGAAGGCCTTTGGGCTCATGTATTGTGGATTGGGCTTCTATTTGGGCACTTTTAGCCAAGTCACACAGCCAGCAGCCACTCAGAATGTACTGGGAACCAGTTACAGCCAAACGTCACCAAAGTGCTTCTCTCAGCCTGATAAGGCTATTTTGACCAATGATTTTTTAAAGAAAATGAGTGTCAGTTTTGTCATAAGGAAGGCATTTGGGCCCATGTATAGTGCATTGGGAATCTATTTGGGCACTTTTAGGTACAACACACAGTCACCAGCCACTCAGAAAGTACTGGGAACAAGTTACAGCCAAATGTTACCAAAGTGCTTCTCTCAGCCTGAAAAGGCTATTTAGACCCTTGATATTTTTAAGAAAGTGGGTGTCAGTTTAGTCATAAGGAAGGCCTTTGGGCTCATGTATTGTGGATTGGGCTTCTATTTGGGCACTTTTAGCCAAGTCAAACAGTCAGCAGCCACTCAGAATGTACTGGGAACCAGTTACAGCCAAATGTTACCAAAGTGCTTCTCTCAGCCTGTAAAGGCTATTTAGACCCATTATATTTTTAAGAAAGTTGGTGTCAGTTTAGTCATAAGTAAGGCCTTTGGGCTCATGTATTGTGGATTGGGCTTCTATTTGGGCACTTTTAGCCAATTCACACAGTCAGCAGCCACTCAGAAAGTACTGGGAACAAGTTACAGCCAAATGTTACCAAAGTGCTTCTCTCAGCTTGAAAAGGCTATTTAGACCCATGATATTTTTAAGAAAGTGGGTGTCAGTTTAGTCATAAGGAAGGCCTTTGGGCTCATGTATTGTGGATTGGGCTTCTATTTGGGCACTTTTAGCCAAGTCACACAGCCAGCAGCCACTCAGAATGTACTGGGAACAAGTTACAGCCAAATGTTACCAAAGTGCTTCTCTCATTCAGTAAAGGCTATTTAGACCCATTATATTTTTAAGAAAGTTGGTGTCAGTTTAGTCACAAGTAAGGCCTTTGGGCTCATGTATTGTGGATTGGGCTTCTATTTGGGCACTTTTAGCCAAGTCACACAGCCAGCAGCCACTCAGAATGTACTGGGAACCAGTTACAGCCAAACGTCACCAAAGTGCTTCTCTCAGCCTGATAAGGCTATTTTGACCAATGATTTTTTAAAGAAAATGAGTGTCAGTTTTGTCATAAGGAAGGCATTTGGGCCCATGTATAGTGCATTGGGAATCTATTTGGGCACTTTTAGGTACAACACACAGTCACCAGCCACTCAGAAAGTACTGGGAACAAGTTACAGCCAAATGTTACCGAAGTGCTTCTCTCAGCCTGAAAAGGCTATTTAGACCCATGATATTTTTAAGAAAGTGGGTGTCAGTTTAGTCATAAGGAAGGCCTTTGGGCTCATGTATTGTGGATTGGGCTTCTATTTGGGCACTTTTAGCCAAGTCACACAGCCAGCAGCCACTCAGAATGTACTGGGAACAAGTTACAGCCAAATGTTACCAAAGTGCTTCTCTCATTCTGTAAAGGCTATTTAGACCCATTATACTTTTAATAAAGTTGGTGTCAGTTTAGTCACAAGTAAGGCCTTTGGGCTCATGTATTGTGGATTGGGCTTCTATTTGGGCACTTTTAGCCAAGTCACACAGCCAGCAGCCACTCAGAATGTACTGGGAACCAGTTACAGCCAAACGTCACCAAAGTGCTTCTCTCAGCCTGATAAGGCTATTTTGACCAATGATTTTTTAAAGAAAATGAGTGTCAGTTTTGTCATAAGGAAGGCATTTGGGCCCATGTATAGTGCATTGGGAATCTATTTGGGCACTTTTAGGTACAACACACAGTCACCAGCCACTCAGAAAGTACTGGGAACAAGTTACAGCCAAATGTTACCGAAGTGCTTCTCTCAGCCTGAAAAGGCTATTTAGACCCATGATATTTTTAAGAAAGTGGGTGTCAGTTTAGTCATAAGGAAGGCCTTTGGGCTCATGTATTGTGGATTGGGCTTCTATTTGGGCACTTTTAGCCAAGTCACACAGCCAGCAGCCACTCAGAATGTACTGGGAACAAGTTACAGCCAAATGTTACCAAAGTGCTTCTCTCATTCTGTAAAGGCTATTTAGACCCATTATACTTTTAATAAAGTTGGTGTCAGTTTAGTCACAAGTAAGGCCTTTGGGCTCATGTATTGTGGATTGGGCTTCTATTTGGGCACTTTTAGCCAAGTCACACAGCCAGCAGCCACTCAGAATGTACTGGGAACCAGTTACAGCCAAACGTCACCAAAGTGCTTCTCTCAGCCTGATAAGGCTATTTTGACCAATGATTTTTTAAAGAAAATGAGTGTCAGTTTTGTCATAAGGAAGGCATTTGGGCCCATGTATAGTGCATTGGGAATCTATTTGGGCACTTTTAGGTACAACACACAGTCACCAGCCACTCAGAAAGTACTGGGAACAAGTTACAGCCAAATGTTACCGAAGTGCTTCTCTCAGCCTGAAAAGGCTATTTAGACCCTTGATATTTTTAAGAAAGTGGGTGTCAGTTTAGTCATAAGGAATGCCTTTGGGCTCATGTATTGTGGATTGGGATTCTATTTGGGCACTTTTAGCCAAGTCACACAGCCAGCAGCCACTCAGAATGTACTGGGAACAAGTTACAGCCAAATGTTACCAAAGTGCTTCTCTCAGCCTGAAAAGGCTATTTAGACCCATGATATTTTTAAGAAAGTGGGTGTCAGTTTAGTCATAAGGAAGGCCTTTGGGCTCATGTATTGTGGATTGCGCTTCTATTTGGGCACTTTTAGCCAAGTCACACAGCCAGCAGCCACTCAGAATGTACTGGGAACAAGTTACAGCCAAATGTTACCAAAGTGCTTCTCTCATTCTGTAAAGGCTATTTAGACCCATTATACTTTTAAGAAAGTTGGTGTCAGTTTAGTCACAAGTAAGGCCTTTGGGCTCATGTATTGTGGATTGGGCTTCTATTTGGGCACTTTTAGCCAAGTCACACAGCCAGCAGCCACTCAGAATGTACTGGGAACCAGTTACAGCCAAACGTCACCAAAGTGCTTCTCTCAGCCTGATAAGGCTATTTTGACCAATGATTTTTTAAAGAAAATGAGTGTCAGTTTTGTCATAAGGAAGGCATTTGGGCCCATGTATAGTGCATTGGGAATCTATTTGGGCACTTTTAGGTACAACACACAGTCACCAGCCACTCAGAAAGTACTGGGAACAAGTTACAGCCAAATGTTACCGAAGTGCTTCTCTCAGCCTGAAAAGGCTATTTAGACCCTTGATATTTTTAAGAAAGTGGGTGTCAGTTTAGTCATAAGGAAGGCCTTTGGGCTCATGTATTGTGGATTGGGCTTCTATTTGGGCACTTTTAGCCAAGTCAAACAGCCAGCAGCCACTCAGAAAGTACTGGGAACAAGTTACAGCCAAATGTTACCGAAGTGCTTCTCTCAGCCTGAAAAGGCTATTTAGACCCATGATATTTTTAAGAAAGTGGGTGTCAGTTTAGTCATAAGGAAGGCCTTTGGGCTCATGTATTGTGGATTGCGCTTCTATTTGGGCACTTTTAGCCAAGTCACACAGCCAGCAGCCACTCAGAATGTACTGGGAACAAGTTACAGCCAAATGTTACCAAAGTGCTTCTCTCAGCCTGAAAAGGCTATTTAGACCCATTATACTTTTAAGAAAGTTGGTGTCAGTTTAGTCACAAGTAAGGCCTTTGGGCTCATGTATTGTGGATTGGGCTTCTATTTGGGCACTTTTAGCCAAGTCACACAGCCAGCAGCCACTCAGAATGTACTGGGAACCAGTTACAGCCAAACGTCACCAAAGTGCTTCTCTCAGCCTGATAAGGCTATTTTGACCAATGATTTTTTAAAGAAAATGAGTGTCAGTTTTGTCATAAGGAAGGCATTTGGGCCCATGTATAGTGCATTGGGAATCTATTTGGGCACTTTTAGGTACAACACACAGTCACCAGCCACTCAGAAAGTACTGGGAACAAGTTACAGCCAAATGTTACCAAAGTGCTTCTCTCAGCCTGAAAAGGCTATTTAGACCCTTGATATTTTTAAGAAAGTGGGTGTCAGTTTAGTCATAAGGAAGGCCTTTGGGCTCATGTATTGTGGATTGGGCTTCTATTTGGGCACTTTTAGCCAAGTCAAACAGTCAGCAGCCACTCAGAATGTACTGGGAACCAGTTACAGCCAAATGTTACCAAAGTGCTTCTCTCAGCCTGTAAAGGCTATTTAGACCCATTATATTTTTAAGAAAGTTGGTGTCAGTTTAGTCATAAGTAAGGCCTTTGGGCTCATGTATTGTGGATTGGGCTTCTATTTGGGCACTTTTAGCCAATTCACACAGTCAGCAGCCACTCAGAAAGTACTGGGAACAAGTTACAGCCAAATGTTACCGAAGTGCTTCTCTCAGCTTGAAAAGGCTATTTAGACCCATGATATTTTTAAGAAAGTGGGTGTCAGTTTAGTCATAAGGAAGGCCTTTGGGCTCATGTATTGTGGATTGGGCTTCTATTTGGGCACTTTTAGCCAAGTCACACAGCCAGCAGCCACTCAGAATGTACTGGGAACAAGTTACAGCCAAATGTTACCAAAGTGCTTCTCTCATTCAGTAAAGGCTATTTAGACCCATTATATTTTTAAGAAAGTTGGTGTCAGTTTAGTCACAAGTAAGGCCTTTGGGCTCATGTATTGTGGATTGGGCTTCTATTTGGGCACTTTTAGCCAAGTCACACAGCCAGCAGCCACTCAGAATGTACTGGGAACCAGTTACAGCCAAACGTCACCAAAGTGCTTCTCTCAGCCTGATAAGGCTATTTTGACCAATGATTTTTTAAAGAAAATCAGTGTCAGTTTTGTCATATGGAAGGCATCTGGGCCCATGTGTAGTGCATTGGGATTCTATTTGGGCACTTTTAGGTACAACACACAGTCACCAGCCACTCAGAAAGAACTGGGAACAAGTTACAACCAAATGTTACCAAAGTGCTTCTCTCAGCCTGAAAAGGCTATATAGACCAATTACATTTTTAAGAAAGTGGGTGTCAGTTTAGTCATAAGGAAGGCCTCTGGGCTCATGTATTGTGGATTGGGCTTCTATTTGGGCACTTTTAGCCAAGTCACACAGCCAGCAGCCACTCAGAATGTACTGGGAACAAGTTACAGCCAAATGTTACCAAAGTGCTTCTCTCATTCTGTAAAGGCTATTTAGACCCATTATATTTTTAAGAAAGTTGGTGTCAGTTTAGTCACAAGTAAGGCCTTTGGGCTCATGTATTGTGGATTGGGCTTCTATTTGGGCACTTTTAGCCAAGTCACACAGCCAGCAGCCACTCAGAATGTACTGGGAACAAGTTACAGCCAAATGTTACCAAAGTGCTTCTCTCATTCTGTAAAGGCTATTTAGACCCATTATACTTTTAAGAAAGTTGGTGTCAGTTTAGTCACAAGTAAGGCCTTTGGGCTCATGTATTGTGGATTGGGCTTCTATTTGGGCACTTTTAGCCAAGTCACACAGCCAGCAGCCACTCAGAATGTACTGGGAACCAGTTACAGCCAAACGTCACCAAAGTGCTTCTCTCAGCCTGATAAGGCTATTTTGACCAATGATTTTTTAAAGAAAATGAGTGTCAGTTTTGTCATAAGGAAGGCATTTGGGCCCATGTATAGTGCATTGGGAATCTATTTGGGCACTTTTAGGTACAACACACAGTCACCAGCCACTCAGAAAGTACTGGGAACAAGTTACAGCCAAATGTTACCGAAGTGCTTCTCTCAGCCTGAAAAGGCTATTTAGACCCTTGATATTTTTAAGAAAGTGGGTGTCAGTTTAGTCATAAGGAAGGCCTTTGGGCTCATGTATTGTGGATTGGGCTTCTATTTGGGCACTTTTAGCCAAGTCACACAGCCAGCAGCCACTCAGAATGTACTGGGAACAAGTTACAGCCAAATGTTACCAAAGTGCTTCTCTCATTCTGTAAAGGCTATTTAGACCCATTATATTTTTAAGAAAGTTGGTGTCAGTTTAGTCACAAGTAAGGCCTTTGGGCTCATGTATTGTGGATTGGGCTTCTATTTGGGCACTTTTAGCCAAGTCACACAGTCAGCAGCCACTCAGAATGTACTGGGAACCAGTTACAGCCAAACGTCACCAAAGTGCTTCTCTCAGCCTGATAAGGCTATTTTGACCAATGATTTTTTAAAGAAAATGAGTGTCAGTTTTGTCATAAGGAAGGCATTTGGGCCCATGTATAGTGCATTGGGAATCTATTTGGGCACTTTTAGGTACAACACACAGTCAGCAGCCACTCAGAAAGTACTGGGAACAAGTTACAGCCAAATGTCACCAAAGTGCTTCTCTCAGCCTGAAAAGGCTATTTTGACCAATGATTTTTTAAAGAAAATCAGTGTCAGTTTTGTCATATGGAAGGCATCTGGGCCCATGTGTAGTGCATTGGGATTTTATTTGGGCACTTTTAGGTACAACACACAGTCACCAGCCACTCAGAAAGAACTGGGAACAAGTTACAACCAAATGTTACCAAAGTGCTTCTCTCAGCCTGAAAAGGCTATATAGACCAATTACATTTTTAAGAAAGTGGGTGTCAGTTTAGTCATAAGGAAGGCCTCTGGGCTCATGTATTGTGGATTGGGCTTCTATTTGGGCACTTTTAGCCAAGTCACACAGCCAGCAGCCACTCAGAATGTACTGGGAACAAGTTACAGCCAAATGTTACCAAAGTGCTTCTCTCATTCTGTAAAGGCTATTTAGACCCATTATACTTTTAAGAAAGTTGGTGTCAGTTTAGTCACAAGTAAGGCCTTTGGGCTCATGTATTGTGGATTGGGCTTCTATTTGGGCACTTTTAGCCAAGTCACACAGCCAGCAGCCACTCAGAATGTACTGGGAACCAGTTACAGCCAAACGTCACCAAAGTGCTTCTCTCAGCCTGATAAGGCTATTTTGACCAATGATTTTTTAAAGAAAATGAGTGTCAGTTTTGTCATAAGGAAGGCATTTGGGCCCATGTATAGTGCATTGGGAATCTATTTGGGCACTTTTAGGTACAACACACAGTCACCAGCCACTCAGAAAGTACTGGGAACAAGTTACAGCCAAATGTTACCGAAGTGCTTCTCTCAGCCTGAAAAGGCTATTTAGACCCTTGATATTTTTAAGAAAGTGGGTGTCAGTTTAGTCATAAGGAAGGCCTTTGGGCTCATGTATTGTGGATTGGGCTTCTATTTGGGCACTTTTAGCCAAGTCACACAGCCAGCAGCCACTCAGAATGTACTGGGAACAAGTTACAGCCAAATGTTACCAAAGTGCTTCTCTCATTCTGTAAAGGCTATTTAGACCCATTATATTTTTAAGAAAGTTGGTGTCAGTTTAGTCACAAGTAAGGCCTTTGGGCTCATGTATTGTGGATTGGGCTTCTATTTGGGCACTTTTAGCCAAGTCACACAGTCAGCAGCCACTCAGAATGTACTGGGAACCAGTTACAGCCAAACGTCACCAAAGTGCTTCTCTCAGCCTGATAAGGCTATTTTGACCAATGATTTTTTAAAGAAAATGAGTGTCAGTTTTGTCATAAGGAAGGCATTTGGGCCCATGTATAGTGCATTGGGAATCTATTTGGGCACTTTTAGGTACAACACACAGTCAGCAGCCACTCAGAAAGTACTGGGAACAAGTTACAGCCAAATGTCACCAAAGTGCTTCTCTCAGCCTGAAAAGGCTATTTTGACCAATGATTTTTTAAAGAAAATCAGTGTCAGTTTTGTCATATGGAAGGCATCTGGGCCCATGTGTAGTGCATTGGGATTCTATTTGGGCACTTTTAGGTACAACACACAGTCACCAGCCACTCAGAAAGAACTGGGAACAAGTTACAACCAAATGTTACCAAAGTGCTTCTCTCAGCCTGAAAAGGCTATATAGACCAATTACATTTTTAAGAAAGTGGGTGTCAGTTTAGTCATAAGGAAGGCCTTTGGGCTCATGTATTGTGGATTGGGCTTCTATTTGGGCACTTTTAGCCAAGTCACACAGCCAGCAGCCACTCAGAATGTACTGGGAACCAGTTACAGCCAAACGTCACCAAAGTGCTTCTCTCAGCCTGATAAGGCTATTTTGACCAATGATTTTTTAAAGAAAATGAGTGTCAGTTTTGTCATAAGGAAGGCATTTGGGCCCATGTATAGTGCATTGGGAATCTATTTGGGCACTTTTAGGTACAACACACAGTCACCAGCCACTCAGAAAGTACTGGGAACAAGTTACAGCCAAATGTTACCAAAGTGCTTCTCTCAGCCTGAAAAGGCTATTTAGACCCTTGATATTTTTAAGAAAGTGGGTGTCAGTTTAGTCATAAGGAAGGCCTTTGGGCTCATGTATTGTGGATTGGGCTTCTATTTGGGCACTTTTAGCCAAGTCAAACAGTCAGCAGCCACTCAGAATGTACTGGGAACCAGTTACAGCCAAATGTTACCAAAGTGCTTCTCTCAGCCTGTAAAGGCTATTTAGACCCATTATATTTTTAAGAAAGTTGGTGTCAGTTTAGTCATAAGTAAGGCCTTTGGGCTCATGTATTGTGGATTGGGCTTCTATTTGGGCACTTTTAGCCAATTCACACAGTCAGCAGCCACTCAGAAAGTACTGGGAACAAGTTACAGCCAAATGTTACCGAAGTGCTTCTCTCAGCTTGAAAAGGCTATTTAGACCCATGATATTTTTAAGAAAGTGGGTGTCAGTTTAGTCATAAGGAAGGCCTTTGGGCTCATGTATTGTGGATTGGGCTTCTATTTGGGCACTTTTAGCCAAGTCACACAGCCAGCAGCCACTCAGAATGTACTGGGAACAAGTTACAGCCAAATGTTACCAAAGTGCTTCTCTCATTCAGTAAAGGCTATTTAGACCCATTATATTTTTAAGAAAGTTGGTGTCAGTTTAGTCACAAGTAAGGCCTTTGGGCTCATGTATTGTGGATTGGGCTTCTATTTGGGCACTTTTAGCCAAGTCACACAGCCAGCAGCCACTCAGAATGTACTGGGAACCAGTTACAGCCAAACGTCACCAAAGTGCTTCTCTCAGCCTGATAAGGCTATTTTGACCAATGATTTTTTAAAGAAAATCAGTGTCAGTTTTGTCATATGGAAGGCATCTGGGCCCATGTGTAGTGCATTGGGATTCTATTTGGGCACTTTTAGGTACAACACACAGTCACCAGCCACTCAGAAAGAACTGGGAACAAGTTACAACCAAATGTTACCAAAGTGCTTCTCTCAGCCTGAAAAGGCTATATAGACCAATTACATTTTTAAGAAAGTGGGTGTCAGTTTAGTCATAAGGAAGGCCTCTGGGCTCATGTATTGTGGATTGGGCTTCTATTTGGGCACTTTTAGCCAAGTCACACAGCCAGCAGCCACTCAGAATGTACTGGGAACAAGTTACAGCCAAATGTTACCAAAGTGCTTCTCTCATTCTGTAAAGGCTATTTAGACCCATTATATTTTTAAGAAAGTTGGTGTCAGTTTAGTCACAAGTAAGGCCTTTGGGCTCATGTATTGTGGATTGGGCTTCTATTTGGGCACTTTTAGCCAAGTCACACAGCCAGCAGCCACTCAGAATGTACTGGGAACCAGTTACAGCCAAACGTCACCAAAGTGCTTCTCTCAGCCTGATAAGGCTATTTTGACCAATGATTTTTTAAAGAAAATGAGTGTCAGTTTTGTCATAAGGAAGGCATTTGGGCCCATGTATAGTGCATTGGGAAACTATTTGGGCACTTTTAGGTACAACACACAGTCACCAGCCACTCAGAATGTACTGGGAACCAGTTACAGCCAAATGTTACCAAAGTGCTTCTCTCAGCCTGAAAAGGCTATTTAGACCCATGATATTTTTAAGAAAGTGGGTGTCAGTTTAGTCATAAGGAAGGCCTCTGGGCTCATGTATTGTGGATTGGGCTTCTATTTGGCCACTTTTAGCCAAGTCACACAGCCAGCAGCCACTCAGAATGTACTGGGAACCAGTTACAGCCAAACGTCACCAAAGTGCTTCTCTCAGCCTGATAAGGCTATTTTGACCAATGATTTTTTAAAGAAAATGAGTGTCAGTTTTGTCATAAGGAAGGCATTTGGGCCCATGTATAGTGCATTGGGAATCTATTTGGGCACTTTTAGGTACAACACACAGTCAGCAGCCACTCAGAAAGTACTGGGAACAAGTTACAGCCAAATGTCACCAAAGTGCTTCTCTCAGCCTGAAAAGGCTATTTTGACCAATGATTTTTTAAAGAAAATCAGTGTCAGTTTTGTCATAAGGAAGGCATCTGGGCCCATGTATAGTGCATTGGGATTCTATTTGGGCACTTTTAGGTACAACACAGAGTCACCAGCCACTCAGAAAGAACTGGGAACAAGTTACAACCAAATGTTACCAAAGTGCTTCTCTCAGCCTGAAAAGGCTATATAGACCAATTACATTTTTAAGAAAGTGGGTGTCAGTTTAGTCATAAGGAAGGCCTTTGGGCTCATGTATTGTGGATTGGGCTTCTATTTGGGCACTTTTAGCCAAGTCACACAGCCAGCAGCCACTCAGAATGTACTGGGAACCAGTTACAGCCAAACGTCACCAAAGTGCTTCTCTCAGCCTGATAAGGCTATTTTGACCAATGATTTTTTAAAGAAAATGAGTGTCAGTTTTGTCATAAGGAAGGCATTTGGGCCCATGTATAGTGCATTGGGAATCTATTTGGGCACTTTTAGGTACAACACACAGTCACCAGCCACTCAGAAAGTACTGGGAACAAGTTACAGCCAAATGTTACCAAAGTGCTTCTCTCAGCCTGAAAAGGCTATTTAGACCCTTGATATTTTTAAGAAAGTGGGTGTCAGTTTAGTCATAAGGAAGGCCTTTGGGCTCATGTATTGTGGATTGGGCTTCTATTTGGGCACTTTTAGCCAAGTCAAACAGTCAGCAGCCACTCAGAATGTACTGGGAACCAGTTACAGCCAAATGTTACCAAAGTGCTTCTCTCAGCCTGTAAACTTTACAGGCTGAGAGAAGCACTTTGGTAACATTTGGCTGTAACTGGTTCCCAGTACATTCTGAGTGGCTGTTGACTGTGTGACTTGGCTAAAAGTGCCCAAATAGAAGCCCAATCCACAATACATGAGCCCAAAGGCCTTACTTGTGACTAAACTGACACCAACTTTCTTAAAAATATAATGGGTCTAAATAGCCTTTACAGTGTAAAGGCTATTTAGACCCATTATATTTTTAAGAAAGTTGGTGTCAGTTTAGTCATAAGTAAGGCCTTTGGGCTCATGTATTGTGGATTGGGCTTCTATTTGGGCACTTTTAGCCAATTCACACAGTCAGCAGCCACTCAGAAAGTACTGGGAACAAGTTACAGCCAAATGTTACCAAAGTGCTTCTCTCAGCTTGAAAAGGCTATTTAGACCCATGATATTTTTAAGAAAGTGGGTGTCAGTTTAGTCATAAGGAAGGCCTTTGGGCTCATGTATTGTGGATTGGGCTTCTATTTGGGCACTTTTAGCCAAGTCACACAGCCAGCAGCCACTCAGAATGTACTGGGAACAAGTTACAGCCAAATGTTACCAAAGTGCTTCTCTCATTCAGTAAAGGCTATTTAGACCCATTATATTTTTAAGAAAGTTGGTGTCAGTTTAGTCACAAGTAAGGCCTTTGGGCTCATGTATTGTGGATTGGGCTTCTATTTGGGCACTTTTAGCCAAGTCACACAGCCAGCAGCCACTCAGAATGTACTGGGAACCAGTTACAGCCAAACGTCACCAAAGTGCTTCTCTCAGCCTGATAAGGCTATTTTGACCAATGATTTTTTAAAGAAAATGAGTGTCAGTTTTGTCATAAGGAAGGCATTTGGGCCCATGTATAGTGCATTGGGAATCTATTTGGGCACTTTTAGGTACAACACACAGTCACCAGCCACTCAGAAAGTACTGGGAACAAGTTACAGCCAAATGTTACCGAAGTGCTTCTCTCAGCCTGAAAAGGCTATTTAGACCCTTGATATTTTTAAGAAAGTGGGTGTCAGTTTAGTCATAAGGAATGCCTTTGGGCTCATGTATTGTGGATTGGGCTTCTATTTGGGCACTTTTAGCCAAGTCACACAGCCAGCAGCCACTCAGAATGTACTGGGAACAAGTTACAGCCAAATGTTACCAAAGTGCTTCTCTCAGCCTGAAAAGGCTATTTAGACCCATGATATTTTTAAGAAAGTGGGTGTCAGTTTAGTCATAAGGAAGGCCTTTGGGCTCATGTATTGTGGATTGCGCTTCTATTTGGGCACTTTTAGCCAAGTCACACAGCCAGCAGCCACTCAGAATGTACTGGGAACAAGTTACAGCCAAATGTTACCAAAGTGCTTCTCTCATTCTGTAAAGGCTATTTAGACCCATTATACTTTTAAGAAAGTTGGTGTCAGTTTAGTCACAAGTAAGGCCTTTGGGCTCATGTATTGTGGATTGGGCTTCTATTTGGGCACTTTTAGCCAAGTCACACAGCCAGCAGCCACTCAGAATGTACTGGGAACCAGTTACAGCCAAACGTCACCAAAGTGCTTCTCTCAGCCTGATAAGGCTATTTTGACCAATGATTTTTTAAAGAAAATGAGTGTCAGTTTTGTCATAAGGAAGGCATTTGGGCCCATGTATAGTGCATTGGGAATCTATTTGGGCACTTTTAGGTACAACACACAGTCACCAGCCACTCAGAAAGTACTGGGAACAAGTTACAGCCAAATGTTACCGAAGTGCTTCTCTCAGCCTGAAAAGGCTATTTAGACCCTTGATATTTTTAAGAAAGTGGGTGTCAGTTTAGTCATAAGGAAGGCCTTTGGGCTCATGTATTGTGGATTGGGCTTCTATTTGGGCACTTTTAGCCAAGTCAAACAGCCAGCAGCCACTCAGAAAGTACTGGGAACAAGTTACAGCCAAATGTTACCGAAGTGCTTCTCTCAGCCTGAAAAGGCTATTTAGACCCATGATATTTTTAAGAAAGTGGGTGTCAGTTTAGTCATAAGGAAGGCCTTTGGGCTCATGTATTGTGGATTGCGCTTCTATTTGGGCACTTTTAGCCAAGTCACACAGCCAGCAGCCACTCAGAATGTACTGGGAACAAGTTACAGCCAAATGTTACCAAAGTGCTTCTCTCATTCTGTAAAGGCTATTTAGACCCATTATACTTTTAAGAAAGTTGGTGTCAGTTTAGTCACAAGTAAGGCCTTTGGGCTCATGTATTGTGGATTGGGCTTCTATTTGGGCACTTTTAGCCAAGTCACACAGCCAGCAGCCACTCAGAATGTACTGGGAACCAGTTACAGCCAAACGTCACCAAAGTGCTTCTCTCAGCCTGATAAGGCTATTTTGACCAATGATTTTTTAAAGAAAATGAGTGTCAGTTTTGTCATAAGGAAGGCATTTGGGCCCATGTATAGTGCATTGGGAATCTATTTGGGCACTTTTAGGTACAACACACAGTCACCAGCCACTCAGAAAGTACTGGGAACAAGTTACAGCCAAATGTTACCGAAGTGCTTCTCTCAGCCTGAAAAGGCTATTTAGACCCATGATATTTTTAAGAAAGTGGGTGTCAGTTTAGTCATAAGGAAGGCCTTTGGGCTCATGTATTGTGGATTGGGCTTCTATTTGGGCACTTTTAGCCAAGTCACACAGCCAGCAGCCACTCAGAATGTACTGGGAACAAGTTACAGCCAAATGTTACCAAAGTGCTTCTCTCATTCTGTAAAGGCTATTTAGACCCATGATATTTTTAAGAAAGTGGGTGTCAGTTTAGTCATAAGGAAGGCCTTTGGGCTCATGTATTGTGGATTGGGCTTCTATTTGGGCACTTTTAGCCAAGTCACACAGCCAGCAGCCACTCAGAATGTACTGGGAACAAGTTACAGCCAAATGTTACCAAAGTGCTTCTCTCATTCAGTAAAGGCTATTTAGACCCATTATATTTTTAAGAAAGTTGGTGTCAGTTTAGTCACAAGTAAGGCCTTTGGGCTCATGTATTGTGGATTGGGCTTCTATTTGGGCACTTTTAGCCAAGTCACACAGCCAGCAGCCACTCAGAATGTACTGGGAACCAGTTACAGCCAAACGTCACCAAAGTGCTTCTCTCAGCCTGATAAGGCTATTTTGACCAATGATTTTTTAAAGAAAATGAGTGTCAGTTTTGTCATAAGGAAGGCATTTGGGCCCATGTATAGTGCATTGGGAATCTATTTGGGCACTTTTAGGTACAACACACAGTCACCAGCCACTCAGAAAGTACTGGGAACAAGTTACAGCCAAATGTTACCGAAGTGCTTCTCTCAGCCTGAAAAGGCTATTTAGACCCATGATATTTTTAAGAAAGTGGGTGTCAGTTTAGTCATAAGGAAGGCCTTTGGGCTCATGTATTGTGGATTGGGCTTCTATTTGGGCACTTTTAGCCAAGTCACACAGCCAGCAGCCACTCAGAATGTACTGGGAACAAGTTACAGCCAAATGTTACCAAAGTGCTTCTCTCATTCTGTAAAGGCTATTTAGACCCATGATATTTTTAAGAAAGTGGGTGTCAGTTTAGTCATAAGGAAGGCCTTTGGGCTCATGTATTGTGGATTGGGCTTCTATTTGGGCACTTTTAGCCAAGTCACACAGCCAGCAGCCACTCAGAATGTACTGGGAACCAGTTACAGCCAAACGTCACCAAAGTGCTTCTCTCAGCCTGATAAGGCTATTTTGACCAATGATTTTTTAAAGAAAATCAGTGTCAGTTTTGTCATATGGAAGGCATCTGGGCCCATGTGTAGTGCATTGGGATTCTATTTGGGCACTTTTAGGTACAACACACAGTCACCAGCCACTCAGAAAGAACTGGGAACAAGTTACAACCAAATGTTACCAAAGTGCTTCTCTCAGCCTGAAAAGGCTATATAGACCAATTACATTTTTAAGAAAGTGGGTGTCAGTTTAGTCATAAGGAAGGCCTCTGGGCTCATGTATTGTGGATTGGGCTTCTATTTGGGCACTTTTAGCCAAGTCACACAGCCAGCAGCCACTCAGAATGTACTGGGAACAAGTTACAGCCAAATGTTACCAAAGTGCTTCTCTCATTCTGTAAAGGCTATTTAGACCCATTATATTTTTAAGAAAGTTGGTGTCAGTTTAGTCAAAAGTAAGGCCTTTGGGCTCATGTATTGTGGATTGGGCTTCTATTTGGGCACTTTTAGCCAAGTCACACAGCCAGCAGCCACTCAGAATGTACTGGGAACCAGTTACAGCCAAACGTCACCAAAGTGCTTCTCTCAGCCTGATAAGGCTATTTTGACCAATGATTTTTTAAAGAAAATGAGTGTCAGTTTTGTCATAAGGAAGGCATTTGGGCCCATGTATAGTGCATTGGGAAACTATTTGGGCACTTTTAGGTACAACACACAGTCACCAGCCACTCAGAATGTACTGGGAACCAGTTACAGCCAAATGTTACCAAAGTGCTTCTCTCAGCCTGAAAAGGCTATTTAGACCCATGATATTTTTAAGAAAGTGGGTGTCAGTTTAGTCATAAGGAAGGCCTCTGGGCTCATGTATTGTGGATTGGGCTTCTATTTGGCCACTTTTAGCCAAGTCACACAGCCAGCAGCCACTCAGAATGTGCTGGGAACCAGTTACAGCCAAACGTCACCAAAGTGCTTCTCTCAGCCTGATAAGGCTATTTTGACCAATGATTTTTTAAAGAAAATGAGTGTCAGTTTTGTCATAAGGAAGGCATTTGGGCCCATGTATAGTGCATTGGGAATCTATTTGGGCACTTTTAGGTACAACACACAGTCAGCAGCCACTCAGAAAGTACTGGGAACAAGTTACAGCCAAATGTCACCAAAGTGCTTCTCTCAGCCTGAAAAGGCTATTTTGACCAATGATTTTTTAAAGAAAATCAGTGTCAGTTTTGTCATAAGGAAGGCATCTGGGCCCATGTATAGTGCATTGGGATTCTATTTGGGCACTTTTAGGTACAACACAGAGTCACCAGCCACTCAGAAAGAACTGGGAACAAGTTACAACCAAATGTTACCAAAGTGCTTCTCTCAGCCTGAAAAGGCTATATAGACCAATTACATTTTTAAGAAAGTGGGTGTCAGTTTAGTCATAAGGAAGGCCTTTGGGCTCATGTATTGTGGATTGGGCTTCTATTTGGGCACTTTTAGCCAAGTCACACAGCCAGCAGCCACTCAGAATGTACTGGGAACCAGTTACAGCCAAACGTCACCAAAGTGCTTCTCTCAGCCTGATAAGGCTATTTTGACCAATGATTTTTTAAAGAAAATGAGTGTCAGTTTTGTCATAAGGAAGGCATTTGGGCCCATGTATAGTGCATTGGGAATCTATTTGGGCACTTTTAGGTACAACACACAGTCACCAGCCACTCAGAAAGTACTGGGAACAAGTTACAGCCAAATGTTACCAAAGTGCTTCTCTCAGCGTGAAAAGGCTATTTAGACCCTTGATATTTTTAAGAAAGTGGGTGTCAGTTTAGTCATAAGGAAGGCCTTTGGGCTCATGTATTGTGGATTGGGCTTCTATTTGGGCACTTTTAGCCAAGTCAAACAGTCAGCAGCCACTCAGAATGTACTGGGAACCAGTTACAGCCAAATGTTACCAAAGTGCTTCTCTCAGCCTGTAAAGCAGGGATGTCAAACTCATTTTAGCTCAGGGGCCACATGGAGGAGGGCCAGAGGGCCAGAGGGCCGGACCGGTACCGGACCGGTACCGGACCGGTAAAATCATGGCATAATAACTGCAGCCGCACTGAGGCGCTCCAACACAAACAATACCAATACAAAGACGAGGAAGAAGAAGAGGAAAGTGGAAGTTACGTGTGGTTGCAGGTGTAGACTTGGCCAAAAAACAATTAAAACATTTTTGGCACTAAAAAAAAAAAAAAAAAAAAAAAAATTTTTTTTTTTTTTTTTTTTTAATCTTTGCAAAATCATCTCGCGGGCCGGATTAAACTAGTTAGCGGGCCTGATCCGGCCCGCGGGCCGTATGTTTGACATCCCTGCTGTAAAGGCTATTTAGACCCATTATATTTTTAAGAAAGTTGGTGTCAGTTTAGTCATAAGTAAGGCCTTTGGGCTCATGTATTGTGGATTGGGCTTCTATTTGGGCACTTTTAGCCAATTCACACAGTCAGCAGCCACTCAGAAAGTACTGGGAACAAGTTACAGCCAAATGTTACCAAAGTGCTTCTCTCAGCTTGAAAAGGCTATTTAGACCCATGATATTTTTAAGAAAGTGGGTGTCAGTTTAGTCATAAGGAAGGCCTTTGGGCTCATGTATTGTGGATTGGGCTTCTATTTGGGCACTTTTAGCCAAGTCACACAGCCAGCAGCCACTCAGAATGTACTGGGAACAAGTTACAGCCAAATGTTACCAAAGTGCTTCTCTCATTCAGTAAAGGCTATTTAGACCCATTATATTTTTAAGAAAGTTGGTGTCAGTTTAGTCACAAGTAAGGCCTTTGGGCTCATGTATTGTGGATTGGGCTTCTATTTGGGCACTTTTAGCCAAGTCACACAGCCAGCAGCCACTCAGAATGTACTGGGAACCAGTTACAGCCAAACGTCACCAAAGTGCTTCTCTCAGCCTGATAAGGCTATTTTGACCAATGATTTTTTAAAGAAAATGAGTGTCAGTTTTGTCATAAGGAAGGCATTTGGGCCCATGTATAGTGCATTGGGAATCTATTTGGGCACTTTTAGGTACAACACACAGTCACCAGCCACTCAGAAAGTACTGGGAACAAGTTACAGCCAAATGTTACCGAAGTGCTTCTCTCAGCCTGAAAAGGCTATTTAGACCCATGATATTTTTAAGAAAGTGGGTGTCAGTTTAGTCATAAGGAAGGCCTTTGGGCTCATGTATTGTGGATTGGGCTTCTATTTGGGCACTTTTAGCCAAGTCACACAGCCAGCAGCCACTCAGAATGTACTGGGAACAAGTTACAGCCAAATGTTACCAAAGTGCTTCTCTCATTCTGTAAAGGCTATTTAGACCCATTATACTTTTAATAAAGTTGGTGTCAGTTTAGTCACAAGTAAGGCCTTTGGGCTCATGTATTGTGGATTGGGCTTCTATTTGGGCACTTTTAGCCAAGTCACACAGCCAGCAGCCACTCAGAATGTACTGGGAACCAGTTACAGCCAAACGTCACCAAAGTGCTTCTCTCAGCCTGATAAGGCTATTTTGACCAATGATTTTTTAAAGAAAATGAGTGTCAGTTTTGTCATAAGGAAGGCATTTGGGCCCATGTATAGTGCATTGGGAATCTATTTGGGCACTTTTAGGTACAACACACAGTCACCAGCCACTCAGAAAGTACTGGGAACAAGTTACAGCCAAATGTTACCGAAGTGCTTCTCTCAGCCTGAAAAGGCTATTTAGACCCTTGATATTTTTAAGAAAGTGGGTGTCAGTTTAGTCATAAGGAATGCCTTTGGGCTCATGTATTGTGGATTGGGCTTCTATTTGGGCACTTTTAGCCAAGTCACACAGCCAGCAGCCACTCAGAATGTACTGGGAACAAGTTACAGCCAAATGTTACCAAAGTGCTTCTCTCAGCCTGAAAAGGCTATTTAGACCCATGATATTTTTAAGAAAGTGGGTGTCAGTTTAGTCATAAGGAAGGCCTTTGGGCTCATGTATTGTGGATTGCGCTTCTATTTGGGCACTTTTAGCCAAGTCACACAGCCAGCAGCCACTCAGAATGTACTGGGAACAAGTTACAGCCAAATGTTACCAAAGTGCTTCTCTCATTCTGTAAAGGCTATTTAGACCCATTATACTTTTAAGAAAGTTGGTGTCAGTTTAGTCACAAGTAAGGCCTTTGGGCTCATGTATTGTGGATTGGGCTTCTATTTGGGCACTTTTAGCCAAGTCACACAGCCAGCAGCCACTCAGAATGTACTGGGAACCAGTTACAGCCAAACGTCACCAAAGTGCTTCTCTCAGCCTGATAAGGCTATTTTGACCAATGATTTTTTAAAGAAAATGAGTGTCAGTTTTGTCATAAGGAAGGCATTTGGGCCCATGTATAGTGCATTGGGAATCTATTTGGGCACTTTTAGGTACAACACACAGTCACCAGCCACTCAGAAAGTACTGGGAACAAGTTACAGCCAAATGTTACCGAAGTGCTTCTCTCAGCCTGAAAAGGCTATTTAGACCCTTGATATTTTTAAGAAAGTGGGTGTCAGTTTAGTCATAAGGAAGGCCTTTGGGCTCATGTATTGTGGATTGGGCTTCTATTTGGGCACTTTTAGCCAAGTCAAACAGCCAGCAGCCACTCAGAAAGTACTGGGAACAAGTTACAGCCAAATGTTACCGAAGTGCTTCTCTCAGCCTGAAAAGGCTATTTAGACCCATGATATTTTTAAGAAAGTGGGTGTCAGTTTAGTCATAAGGAAGGCCTTTAGGCTCATGTATTGTGGATTGCGCTTCTATTTGGGCACTTTTAGCCAAGTCACACAGCCAGCAGCCACTCAGAATGTACTGGGAACAAGTTACAGCCAAATGTTACCAAAGTGCTTCTCTCATTCTGTAAAGGCTATTTAGACCCATTATACTTTTAAGAAAGTTGGTGTCAGTTTAGTCACAAGTAAGGCCTTTGGGCTCATGTATTGTGGATTGGGCTTCTATTTGGGCACTTTTAGCCAAGTCACACAGCCAGCAGCCACTCAGAATGTACTGGGAACCAGTTACAGCCAAACGTCACCAAAGTGCTTCTCTCAGCCTGATAAGGCTATTTTGACCAATGATTTTTTAAAGAAAATGAGTGTCAGTTTTGTCATAAGGAAGGCATTTGGGCCCATGTATAGTGCATTGGGAATCTATTTGGGCACTTTTAGGTACAACACACAGTCACCAGCCACTCAGAAAGTACTGGGAACAAGTTACAGCCAAATGTTACCGAAGTGCTTCTCTCAGCCTGAAAAGGCTATTTAGACCCATGATATTTTTAAGAAAGTGGGTGTCAGTTTAGTCATAAGGAAGGCCTTTGGGCTCATGTATTGTGGATTGGGCTTCTATTTGGGCACTTTTAGCCAAGTCACACAGCCAGCAGCCACTCAGAATGTACTGGGAACAAGTTACAGCCAAATGTTACCAAAGTGCTTCTCTCATTCTGTAAAGGCTATTTAGACCCATTATACTTTTAAGAAAGTTGGTGTCAGTTTAGTCACAAGTAAGGCCTTTGGGCTCATGTATTGTGGATTGGGCTTCTATTTGGGCACTTTTAGCCAAGTCACACAGCCAGCAGCCACTCAGAATGTACTGGGAACCAGTTACAGCCAAACGTCACCAAAGTGCTTCTCTCAGCCTGATAAGGCTATTTTGACCAATGATTTTTTAAAGAAAATGAGTGTCAGTTTTGTCATAAGGAAGGCATTTGGGCCCATGTATAGTGCATTGGGAATCTATTTGGGCACTTTTAGGTACAACACACAGTCACCAGCCACTCAGAAAGTACTGGGAACAAGTTACAGCCAAATGTTACCGAAGTGCTTCTCTCAGCCTGAAAAGGCTATTTAGACCCATGATATTTTTAAGAAAGTGGGTGTCAGTTTAGTCATAAGGAAGGCCTTTGGGCTCATGTATTGTGGATTGGGCTTCTATTTGGGCACTTTTAGCCAAGTCACACAGCCAGCAGCCACTCAGAATGTACTGGGAACAAGTTACAGCCAAATGTTACCAAAGTGCTTCTCTCATTCTGTAAAGGCTATTTAGACCCATTATACTTTTAAGAAAGTTGGTGTCAGTTTAGTCACAAGTAAGGCCTTTGGGCTCATGTATTGTGGATTGGGCTTCTATTTGGGCACTTTTAGCCAAGTCACACAGCCAGCAGCCACTCAGAATGTACTGGGAACCAGTTACAGCCAAACGTCACCAAAGTGCTTCTCTCAGCCTGATAAGGCTATTTTGACCAATGATTTTTTAAAGAAAATGAGTGTCAGTTTTGTCATAAGGAAGGCATTTGGGCCCATGTATAGTGCATTGGGAATCTATTTGGGCACTTTTAGGTACAACACACAGTCACCAGCCACTCAGACAGTACTGGGAACAAGTTACAGCCAAATGTTACCGAAGTGCTTCTCTCAGCCTGAAAAGGCTATTTAGACCCTTGATATTTTTAAGAAAGTGGGTGTCAGTTTAGTCATAAGGAATGCCTTTGGGCTCATGTATTGTGGATTGGGCTTCTATTTGGGCACTTTTAGCCAAGTCACACAGCCAGCAGCCACTCAGAATGTACTGGGAACAAGTTACAGCCAAATGTTACCAAAGTGCTTCTCTCATTCTGTAAAGGCTATTTAGAACCATTATACTTTTAAGAAAGTTGGTGTCAGTTTAGTCACAAGTAAGGCCTTTGGGCTCATGTATTGTGGATTGGGCTTCTATTTGGGCACTTTTAGCCAAGTCACACAGCCAGCAGCCACTCAGAATGTACTGGGAACCAGTTATAGCCAAACGTCACCAAAGTGCTTCTCTCAGCCTGATAAGGCTATTTTGACCAATGATTTTTTAAAGAAAATGAGTGTCAGTTTTGTCATAAGGAAGGCATTTGGGCCCATGTATAGTGCATTGGGAATCTATTTGGGCACTTTTAGGTACAACACACAGTCACCAGCCACTTATAAAGTACTGGGAACAAGTTACAGCCAAATGTTACCGAAGTGCTTCTCTCAGCCTGAAAAGGCTATTTAGACCCTTGATATTTTTAAGAAAGTGGGTGTCAGTTTAGTCATAAGGAAGGCCTTTGGGCTCATGTATTGTGGATTGGGCTTCTATTTGGGCACTTTTAGCCAAGTCACACAGTCAGCAGCCACTCAGAATGTACTGGGAACCAGTTACAGCCAAATGTTACCAAAGTGCTTCTCTCAGCCTGAAAAGGCTATTTAGACCCATGATATTTTTAAGAAAGTGGGTGTCAGTTTAGTCATAAGGAAGGCCTCTGGGCTCATGTATTGTGGATTGGGCTTCTATTTGGGCACTTTTAGGTACAACACACAGTCAGCAGCCACTCAGAAAGTACTGGGAACAAGTTACAGCCAAATGTCACCAAAGTGCTTCTCTCAGCCTGAAAAGGCTATTTTGACCAATGATTTTTTTAAAGAAAATCAGTGTCAGTTTAGTCATAAGGAAGGCATCTGGGCCCATGTATAGTGCATTGGGATTCTATTTGGGCACTTTTAGGTACAACACACAGTCACCAGCCACTCAGAAAGAACTGGGAACAAGTTACAACCAAATGTTACCAAAGTGCTTCTCTCAGCCTGAAAAGGCTATATAGACCAATTACATTTTTAAGAAAGTGGGTGTCAGTTTAGTCATAAGGAAGGCCTCTGGGCTCATGTATTGTGGATTGGGCTTCTATTTGGGCACTTTTAGCCAAGTCACACAGCCAGCAGCCACTCAGAATGTACTGGGAACCAGTTACAGCCAAATGTTACCAAAGTGCTTCTCTCAGCCTGAAAAGGCTATTTAGACCCATGATATTTTTAAGAAAATAAGTGTCAGTTTTGTCATAAGGAAGGCCTTTGGGCTCATGTATTGTGGATTGGGCTTCTATTTGGGCACTTTTAGCCAGGTCACACAGCCAGCAGCCACTCAGAATGTACTGGGAACAAGTTACAGCCAAATGTTACCAAAGTGCTTCTCTCATTCTGTAAAGGCTATTTAGACCCATTATATTTTTAAGAAAGTTGGTGTCAGTTTAGTCACAAGTAAGGCCTTTGGGCTCATGTATTGTGGATTGGGCTTCTATTTGGGCACTTTTAGCCAAGTCACACAGCCAGCAGCCACTCAGAATGTACTGGGAACCAGTTACAGCCAAACGTCACCAAAGTGCTTCTCTCAGCCTGATAAGGCTATTTTGACCAATGATTTTTTAAAGAAAATGAGTGTCAGTTTTGTCATAAGGAAGGCATTTGGGCCCATGTATAGTGCATTGGGAATCTATTTGGGCACTTTTAGGTACAACACACAGTCACCAGCCACTCAGAAAGTACTGGGAACAAGTTACAGCCAAATGTTACCGAAGTGCTTCTCTCAGCCTGAAAAGGCTATTTTGACCCATGATATTTTTAAGAAAGTGGGTGTCAGTTTAGTCATAAGGAAGGCCTTTGGGCTCATGTATTGTGGATTGGGCTTCTATTTGGGCACTTTTAGCCAAGTCACACAGTCAGCAGCCACTCAGAATGTACTGGGAACAAGTTACAGCCAAATGTTACCGAAGTGCTTCTCTCAGCCTGATAAGGCTATTTAGACCAATGATTTTTTAAAGAAAATGAGTGTCAGTTTTGTCATAAGGAAGGCATTTGGGCCCATGTATAGTGCATTGGGAATCTATTTGGGCACTTTTAGGTACAAAACACAGTCAGCAGCCACTCAGAAAGTACTGGGAACAAGTTACAGCCAAATGTCACCAAAGTGCTTCTCTCTACCTGAAAAGGCTATTTTGACCAATGATTTTTTAAAGAAAATCAGTGTCAGTTTTGTCATAAGGAAGGCATCTGGGCCCATGTGTAGTGCATTGGGATTCTATTTGGGCACTTTTAGGTACAACACACAGTCACCAGCCACTCAGAAAGAACTGGGAACAAGTTACAGCCAAATGTTACCAAAGTGCTTCTCTCAGCCTGAAAAGGCTATATAGACCAATTACATTTTTAAGAAAGTGGGTGTCAGTTTAGTCATAAGGAAGGCCTCTGGGCTCATGTATTGTGGATTGGGCTTCTATTTGGGCACTTTTAGCCAAGTCACACAGCCAGCAGCCACTCAGAATGTACTGGGAACCAGTTACAGCCAAATGTTACCAAAGTGCTTCTCTCAGCCTGAAAAGGCTATTTAGACCCATGATATTTTTAAGAAAATGAGTGTCAGTTTTTTCATAAGGAAGGCCTTTGGGCTCATGTATTGTGGATTGGGCTTCTATTTGGGCACTTTTAGCCAAGTCACACAGCCAGCAGCCACTCAGAATGTACTGGGAACAAGTTACAGCCAAATGTTACCAAAGTGCTTCTCTCATTCTGTAAAGGCTATTTAGACCCATTATATTTTTAAGAAAGTTGGTGTCAGTTTAGTCACAAGTAAGGCCTTTGGGCTCATGTATTGTGGATTGGGCTTCTATTTGGGCACTTTTAGCCAAGTCACACAGCCAGCAGCCACTCAGAATGTACTGGGAACCAGTTACAGCCAAACGTCACCAAAGTGCTTCTCTCAGCCTGATAAGGCTATTTTGACCAATGATTTTTTAAAGAAAATGAGTGTCAGTTTTGTCATAAGGAAGGCATTTGGGCCCATGTATAGTGCATTGGGAATCTATTTGGGCACTTTTAGGTACAACACACAGTCACCAGCCACTCAGAAAGTACTGGGAACAAGTTACAGCCAAATGTTACCAAAGTGCTTCTCTCAGCCTGAAAAGGCTATTTAGACCCTTGATATTTTTAAGAAAGTGGGTGTCAGTTTAGTCATAAGGAAGGCCTTTGGGCTCATGTATTGTGGATTGGGCTTCTATTTGGGCACTTTTAGCCAAGTCACACAGCCAGCAGCCACTCAGAATGTACTGGGAACAAGTTACAGCCAAATGTTACCAAAGTGCTTCTCTCATTCTGTAAAGGCTATTTAGACCCATTATATTTTTAAGAAAGTTGGTGTCAGTTTAGTCACAAGTAAGGCCTTTGGGCTCATGTATTGTGGATTGGGCTTCTATTTGGGCACTTTTAGCCAAGTCACACAGTCAACAGCCACTCAGAATGTACTGGGAACCAGTTACAGCCAAATGTTACCAAAGTGCTTCTCTCAGCCTGAAAAGGCTATTTAGACCCATGATATTTTTAAGAAAGTGGGTGTCAGTTTAGTCATAAGGAAGGCCTCTGGGCTCATGTATTGTGGATTGGGCTTCTATTTGGCCACTTTTAGCCAAGTCACACAGCCAGCAGCCACTCAGAATGTGCTGGGAACCAGTTACAGCCAAACGTCACCAAAGTGCTTCTCTCAGCCTGATAAGGCTATTTTGACCAATGATTTTTTAAAGAAAATGAGTGTCAGTTTTGTCATAAGGAAGGCATTTGGGCCCATGTATAGTGCATTGGGAATCTATTTGGGCACTTTTAGGTACAACACACAGTCAGCAGCCACTCAGAAAGTACTGGGAACAAGTTACAGCCAAATGTCACCAAAGTGCTTCTCTCAGCCTGAAAAGGCTATTTTGACCAATGATTTTTTAAAGAAAATCAGTGTCAGTTTTGTCATAAGGAAGGCATCTGGGCCCATGTATAGTGCATTGGGATTCTATTTGGGCACTTTTAGGTACAACACACAGTCACCAGCCACTCAGAAAGAACTGGGAACAAGTTACAACCAAATGTTACCAAAGTGCTTCTCTCAGCCTGAAAAGGCTATATAGACCAATTACATTTTTAAGAAAGTGGGTGTCAGTTTAGTCATAAGGAAGGCCTCTGGGCTCATGTATTGTGGATTGGGCTTCTATTTGGGCACTTTTAGCCAAGTCACACAGCCAGCAGCCACTCAGAATGTACTGGGAACCAGTTACAGCCAAACGTCACCAAAGTGCTTCTCTCAGCCTGATAAGGCTATTTTGACCAATGATTTTTTAAAGAAAATGAGTGTCAGTTTTGTCATAAGGAAGGCATTTGGGCCCATGTATAGTGCATTGGGAATCTATTTGGAAACTTTTAGGTACAACACACAGTCACCAGTCACTCAGAAAGTACTGGGAACAAGTTACAGCCAAATGTTACCGTAGTGCTTCTCTCAGCCTGAAAAGGCTATTTAGACCCATGATATTTTTAAGAAAGTGGGTGTCAGTTTAGTCATAAGGAAGGCCTTTGGGCTCATGTATTGTGGATTGGGCTTCTATTTGGGCACTTTTAGCCAAGTCACACAGCCAGCAGCCACTCAGAATGTACTGGGAACCAGTTACAGCCAAATGTTACCAAAGTGCTTCTCTCAGCCTGAAAAGGCTATGTAGACCCATGATATTTTTAAGAAAGTGGGTGTCAGTTTAGTCATAAGGAAGGCCTCTGGGCTCATGTATTGTGGATTGGGCTTCTATTTGGACACTTTTAGCCAAGTCACACAGCCAGCAGCCACTCAGAATGTGCTGGGAACCAGTTACAGCCAAACGTCACCAAAGTGCTTCTCTCAGCCTGATAAGGCTATTTTGACCAATGATTTTTTAAAGAAAATGAGTGTCAGTTTTGTCATAAGGAAGGCATTTGGGCCCATGTATAGTGCATTGGGAATCTATTTGGGCACTTTTAGGTACAACACACAGTCACCAGCCACTCAGAAAGTACTGGGAACAAGTTACAGCCAAATGTCACCAAAGTGCTTCTCTCAGCCTGAAAAGGCTATTTAGACCCATGATATTTTTAAGAAAGTGGGTGTCAGTTTAGTCATAAGGAAGGCCTCTGGGCTCATGTATTGTGGATTGGGCTTCTATTTGGCCACTTTTAGCCAAGTCACACAGCCAGCAGCCACTCAGAATGTACTGGGAACCAGTTACAGCCAAACGTCACCAAAGTGCTTCTCTCAGCCTGATAAGGCTATTTTGACCAATGATTTTTTAAAGAAAATGAGTGTCAGTTTTGTCATAAGGAAGGCATTTGGGCCCATGTATAGTGCATTGGGAATCTATTTGGGCACTTTTAGGTACAACACACAGTCAGCAGCCACTCAGAAAGTACTGGGAACAAGTTACAGCCAAATGTCACCAAAGTGCTTCTCTCAGCCTGAAAAGGCTATTTTGACCAATGATTTTTTAAAGAAAATCAGTGTCAGTTTTGTCATAAGGAAGGCATCTGGGCCCATGTATAGTGCATTGGGATTCTATTTGGGCACTTTTAGGTACAACACAGAGTCACCAGCCACTCAGAAAGAACTGGGAACAAGTTACAACCAAATGTTACCAAAGTGCTTCTCTCAGCCTGAAAAGGCTATATAGACCAATTACATTTTTAAGAAAGTGGGTGTCAGTTTAGTCATAAGGAAGGCCTTTGGGCTCATGTATTGTGGATTGGGCTTCTATTTGGGCACTTTTAGCCAAGTCACACAGCCAGCAGCCACTCAGAATGTACTGGGAACCAGTTACAGCCAAACGTCACCAAAGTGCTTCTCTCAGCCTGATAAGGCTATTTTGACCAATGATTTTTTAAAGAAAATGAGTGTCAGTTTTGTCATAAGGAAGGCATTTGGGCCCATGTATAGTGCATTGGGAATCTATTTGGGCACTTTTAGGTACAACACACAGTCACCAGCCACTCAGAAAGTACTGGGAACAAGTTACAGCCAAATGTTACCAAAGTGCTTCTCTCAGCCTGAAAAGGCTATTTAGACCCTTGATATTTTTAAGAAAGTGGGTGTCAGTTTAGTCATAAGGAAGGCCTTTGGGCTCATGTATTGTGGATTGGGCTTCTATTTGGGCACTTTTAGCCAAGTCACACAGCCAGCAGCCACTCAGAATGTACTGGGAACAAGTTACAGCCAAATGTTACCAAAGTGCTTCTCTCATTCTGTAAAGGCTATTTAGACCCATTATATTTTTAAGAAAGTTGGTGTCAGTTTAGTCACAAGTAAGGCCTTTGGGCTCATGTATTGTGGATTGGGCTTCTATTTGGGCACTTTTAGCCAAGTCACACAATCAACAGCCACTCAGAATGTACTGGGAACCAGTTACAGCCAAATGTTACCAAAGTGCTTCTCTCAGCCTGAAAAGGCTATTTAGACCCATGATATTTTTAAGAAAGTGGGTGTCAGTTTAGTCATAAGGAAGGCATTTGGGCCCATGTATAGTGCATTGGGAATCTATTTGGGCACTTTTAGGTACAACACACAGTCACCAGCCACTCAGAAAGTACTGGGAACAAGTTACAGCCAAATGTTACCGTAGTGCTTCTCTCAGCCTGAAAAGGCTATTTAGACCCATGATATTTTTAAGAAAGTGGGTGTCAGTTTTGTCATAAGGAAGGCCTTTGGGCTCATGTATTGTGGATTGGGCTTCTATTTGGGCACTTTTAGCCAAGTCACACAGCCAGCAGCCACTCAGAATGTACTGGGAACCAGTTACAGCCAAATGTTACCAAAGTGCTTCTCTCAGCCTGAAATGGCTATGTAGACCCATGATATTTTTAAGAAAGTGGGTGTCAGTTTAGTCATAAGGAAGGCCTCTGGGCTCATGTATTGTGGATTGGGCTTCTATTTGGCCACTTTTAGCCAAGTCACACAGCCAGCAGCCACTCAGAATGTGCTGGGAACCAGTTACAGCCAAACGTCACCAAAGTGCTTCTCTCAGCCTGATAAGGCTATTTTGACCAATGATTTTTTAAAGAAAATGAGTGTCAGTTTTGTCATAAGGAAGGCATTTGGGCCCATGTATAGTGCATTGGGAATCTATTTGGGCACTTTTAGGTACAACACACAGTCAGCAGCCACTCAGAAAGTACTGGGAACAAGTTACAGCCAAATGTTACCAAAGTGCTTCTCTCAGCCTGAAAAGGCTATTTAGACCCATGATATTTTTAAGAAAGTGGGTGTCAGTTTAGTCATAAGGAAGGCATTTGGGCCCATGTATAGTGCATTGGGAATCTATTTGGGCACTTTTAGGTACAACACACAGTCACCAGCCACTCAGAAAGTACTGGGAACAAGTTACAGCCAAATGTTACCGTAGTGCTTCTCTCAGCCTGAAAAGGCTATTTAGACCCATGATATTTTTAAGAAAGTGGGTGTCAGTTTAGTCATAAGGAAGGCCTTTGGGCTCATGTATTGTGGATTGGGCTTCTATTTGGGCACTTTTAGCCAAGTCACACAGCCAGCAGCCACTCAGAATGTACTGGGAACCAGTTACAGCCAAATGTTACCAAAGTGCTTCTCTCAGCCTGAAATGGCTATGTAGACCCATGATATTTTTAAGAAAGTGGGTGTCAGTTTAGTCATAAGGAAGGCCTCTGGGCTCATGTATTGTGGATTGGGCTTCTATTTGGCCACTTTTAGCCAAGTCACACAGCCAGCAGCCACTCAGAATGTGCTGGGAACCAGTTACAGCCAAACGTCACCAAAGTGCTTCTCTCAGCCTGATAAGGCTATTTTGACCAATGATTTTTTAAAGAAAATGAGTGTCAGTTTTGTCATAAGGAAGGCATTTGGGCCCATGTATAGTGCATTGGGAATCTATTTGGGCACTTTTAGGTACAACACACAGTCAGCAGCCACTCAGAAAGTACTGGGAACAAGTTACAGCCAAATGTCACCAAAGTGCTTCTCTCAGCCTGAAAAGGCTATTTTGACCAATGATTTTTTAAAGAAAATCAGTGTCAGTTTTGTCATAAGGAAGGCATCTGGGCCCATGTATAGTGCATTGGGATTCTATTTGGGCACTTTTAGGTACAACACACAGTCACCAGCCACTCAGAAAGAACTGGGAACAAGTTACAACCAAATGTTACCAAAGTGCTTCTCTCAGCCTGAAAAGGCTATATAGACCAATTACATTTTTAAGAAAGTGGGTGTCAGTTTAGTCATAAGGAAGGCCTCTGGGCTCATGTATTGTGGATTGGGCTTCTATTTGGGCACTTTTAGCCAAGTCACACAGCCAGCAGCCACTCAGAATGTACTGGGAACAAGTTACAGCCAAATGTTACCAAAGTGCTTCTCTCATTCTGTAAAGGCTATTTAGACCCATTATATTTTTAAGAAAGTTGGTGTCAGTTTAGTCACAAGTAAGGCCTTTGGGCTCATGTATTGTGGATTGGGCTTCTATTTGGGCACTTTTAGCCAAGTCACACAGTCAACAGCCACTCAGAATGTATTGGGAACCAGTTACAGCCAAATGTTACCAAAGTGCTTCTCTCAGCCTGAAAAGGCTATTTAGACCCATGATATTTTTAAGAAAGCGGGTGTCAGTTTAGTCATAAGGAAGGCCTCTGGGCTCATGTATTGTGGATTGGGCTTCTATTTGGCCACTTTTAGCCAAGTCACACAGCCAGCAGCCACTCAGAATGTGCTGGGAACCAGTTACAGCCAAACGTCACCAAAGTGCTTCTCTCAGCCTGATAAGGCTATTTTGACCAATGATTTTTTAAAGAAAATGAGTGTCAGTTTTGTCATAAGGAAGGCATTTGGGCCCATGTATAGTGCATTGGGAATCTATTTGGGCACTT
Source organism: Gymnoscopelus microlampas (assembly GCF_963454915.1). Taxonomy (NCBI): domain Eukaryota; kingdom Metazoa; phylum Chordata; class Actinopteri; order Myctophiformes; family Myctophidae; genus Gymnoscopelus; species Gymnoscopelus microlampas. The sequence continues at coordinate 1,444,014 of NW_028155862.1, read as the reverse complement.
TTAGGTACAACACACAGTCAGCAGCCACTCAGAAAGTACTGGGAACAAGTTACAGCCAAATGTCACCAAAGTGCTTCTCTCAGCCTGAAAAGGCTATTTTGACCAATGATTTTTTAAAGAAAATCAATGTCAGTTTTGTCATAAGGAAGGCATCTGGGCCCATGTATAGTGCATTGGGAATCTATTTGGGCACTTTTAGGTACAACACACAGTCAGCAGCCACTCAGAAAGAACTGGGAACAAGTTACAACCAAATGTTACCAAAGTGCTTCTCTCAGCCTGAAAAGGCTATATAGACCAATTACATTTTTAAGAAAGTGGGTGTCAGTTTAGTCATAAGGAAGGCCTCTGGGCTCATGTATTGTGGATTGGGCTTCTATTTGGGCACTTTTAGCCAAGTCACACAGCCAGCAGCCACTCAGAATGTACTGGGAACCAGTTACAGCCAAACGTCACCAAAGTGCTTCTCTCAGCCTGATAAGGCTATTTTGACCAATGATTTTTTAAAGAAAATGAGTGTCAGTTTTGTCATAAGGAAGGCATTTGGGCCCATGTATAGTGCATTGGGAATCTATTTGGAAACTTTTAGGTACAACACACAGTCACCAGCCACTCAGAAAGTACTGGGAACAAGTTACAGCCAAATGTTACCGTAGTGCTTCTCTCAGCCTGAAAAGGCTATTTAGACCCATGATATTTTTAAGAAAGTGGGTGTCAGTTTAGTCATAAGGAAGGCCTTTGGGCTCATGTATTGTGGATTGGGCTTCTATTTGGGCACTTTTAGCCAAGTCACACAGCCAGCAGCCACTCAGAATGTACTGGGAACCAGTTACAGCCAAATTTTACCAAAGTGCTTCTCTCAGCCTGAAAAGGCTATGTAGACCCATGATATTTTTAAGAAAGTGGGTGTCAGTTTAGTCATAAGGAAGGCCTCTGGGCTCATGTATTGTGGATTGGGCTTCTATTTGGCCACTTTTAGCGAAGTCACACAGCCAGCAGCCACTCAGAATGTGCTGGGAACCAGTTACAGCCAAACGTCACCAAAGTGCTTCTCTCAGCCTGATAAGGCTATTTTGACCAATGATTTTTTTAAAGAAAATGAGTGTCAGTTTTGTCATAAGGAAGGCATTTGGGCCCATGTATAGTGCATTGGGAATCTATTTCGGCACTTTTAGGTACAACACACAGTCAGCAGCCACTCAGAAAGTACTGGGAACAAGTTACAGCCAAATGTCACCAAAGTGCTTCTCTCAGCCTGAAAAGGCTATTTAGACCCATGATATTTTTAAGAAAGTGGGTGTCAGTTTAGTCATAAGGAAGGCCTCTGGGCTCATGTATTGTGGATTGGGCTTCTATTTGGCCACTTTTAGCCAAGTCACACAGCCAGCAGCCACTCAGAATGTACTGGGAACCAGTTACAGCCAAACGTCACCAAAGTGCTTCTCTCAGCCTGATAAGGCTATTTTGACCAATGATTTTTTAAAGAAAATGAGTGTCAGTTTTGTCATAAGGAAGGCATTTGGGCCCATGTATAGTGCATTGGGAATCTATTTGGGCACTTTTAGGTACAACACACAGTCAGCAGCCACTCAGAAAGTACTGGGAACAAGTTACAGCCAAATGTCACCAAAGTGCTTCTCTCAGCCTGAAAAGGCTATTTTGACCAATGATTTTTTAAAGAAAATCAGTGTCAGTTTTGTCATAAGGAAGGCATCTGGGCCCATGTATAGTGCATTGGGATTCTATTTGGGCACTTTTAGGTACAACACAGAGTCACCAGCCACTCAGAAAGAACTGGGAACAAGTTACAACCAAATGTTACCAAAGTGCTTCTCTCAGCCTGAAAAGGCTATATAGACCAATTACATTTTTAAGAAAGTGGGTGTCAGTTTAGTCATAAGGAAGGCCTTTGGGCTCATGTATTGTGGATTGGGCTTCTATTTGGGCACTTTTAGCCAAGTCACACAGCCAGCAGCCACTCAGAATGTACTGGGAACCAGTTACAGCCAAACGTCACCAAAGTGCTTCTCTCAGCCTGATAAGGCTATTTTGACCAATGATTTTTTAAAGAAAATGAGTGTCAGTTTTGTCATAAGGAAGGCATTTGGGCCCATGTATAGTGCATTGGGAATCTATTTGGGCACTTTTAGGTACAACACACAGTCACCAGCCACTCAGAAAGTACTGGGAACAAGTTACAGCCAAATGTTACCAAAGTGCTTCTCTCAGCCTGAAAAGGCTATTTAGACCCTTGATATTTTTAAGAAAGTGGGTGTCAGTTTAGTCATAAGGAAGGCCTTTGGGCTCATGTATTGTGGATTGGGCTTCTATTTGGGCATTTTTAGCCAAGTCACACAGCCAGCAGCCACTCAGAATGTACTGGGAACAAGTTACAGCCAAATGTTACCAAAGTGCTTCTCTCATTCTGTAAAGGCTATTTAGACCCATTATATTTTTAAGAAAGTTGGTGTCAGTTTAGTCACAAGTAAGGCCTTTGGGCTCATGTATTGTGGATTGGGCTTCTATTTGGGCACTTTTAGCCAAGTCACACAGTCAACAGCCACTCAGAATGTACTGGGAACCAGTTACAGCCAAATGTTACCAAAGTGCTTCTCTCAGCCTGAAAAGGCTATTTAGACCCATGATATTTTTAAGAAAGTGGGTGTCAGTTTAGTCATAAGGAAGGCATTTGGGCCCATGTATAGTGCATTGGGAATCTATTTGGGCACTTTTAGGTACAACACACAGTCACCAGCCACTCAGAAAGTACTGGGAACAAGTTACAGCCAAATGTTACCGTAGTGCTTCTCTCAGCCTGAAAAGGCTATTTAGACCCATGATATTTTTAAGAAAGTGGGTGTCAGTTTAGTCATAAGGAAGGCCTTTGGGCTCATGTATTGTGGATTGGGCTTCTATTTGGGCACTTTTAGCCAAGTCACACAGCCAGCAGCCACTCAGAATGTACTGGGAACCAGTTACAGCCAAAAGTTACCAAAGTGCTTCTCTCAGCCTGAAAAGGCTATGTAGACCCATGATATTTTTAAGAAAGTGGGTGTCAGTTTAGTCATAAGGAAGGCCTCTTGGCTCATGTATTGTGGATTGGGCTTCTATTTGGCCACTTTTAGCCAAGTCACACAGCCAGCAGCCACTCAGAATGTGCTGGGAACCAGTTACAGCCAAACGTCACCAAAGTGCTTCTCTCAGCCTGATAAGGCTATTTTGACCAATGATTTTTTAAAGAAAATGAGTGTCAGTTTTGTCATAAGGAAGGCATTTGGGCCCATGTATAGTGCATTGGGAATCTATTTGGGCACTTTTAGGTACAACACACAGTCAGCAGCCACTCAGAAAGAACTGGGAACAAGTTACAACCAAATGTTACCAAAGTGCTTCTCTCAGCCTGAAAAGGCTATATAGACCAATTACATTTTTAAGAAAGTGGGTGTCAGTTTAGTCATAAGGAAGGCCTCTGGGCTCATGTATTGTGGATTGGGCTTCTATTTGGGCACTTTTAGCCAAGTCACACAGCCAGCAGCCACTCAGAATGTACTGGGAACAAGTTACAGCCAAATGTTACCAAAGTGCTTCTCTCATTCTGTAAAGGCTATTTAGACCCATTATATTTTTAAGAAAGTTGGTGTCAGTTTAGTCACAAGTAAGGCCTTTGGGCTCATGTATTGTGGATTGGGCTTCTATTTGGGCACTTTTAGCCAAGTCACACAGCCAGCAGCCACTCAGAATGTACTGGGAACCAGTTACAGCCAAACGTCACCAAAGTGCTTCTCTCAGCCTGATAAGGCTATTTTGACCAATGATTTTTTTAAAGAAAATGAGTGTCAGTTTTGTCATAAGGAAGGCATTTGGGCCCATGTATAGTGCATTGGGAATCTATTTGGGCACTTTTAGGTACAACACACAGTCACCAGCCACTCAGAATGTACTGGGAACCAGTTACAGCCAAATGTTACCAAAGTGCTTCTCTCAGCCTGAAAAGGCTATTTAGACCCTTGATATTTTTAAGAAAGTGGGTGTCAGTTTAGTCATAAGGAAGGCCTTTGGGCTCATGTATTGTGGATTGGTCTTCTATTTGGGCACTTTTAGCCAAGTCACACAGCCAGCAGCCACTCAGAATGTACTGGGAACAAGTTACAGCCAAATGTTACCAAAGTGCTTCTCTCATTCTGTAAAGGCTATTTAGACCCATGATATTTTTAAGAAAGTGGGTGTCAGTTTAGTCATAAGGAAGGCCTCTGGGCTCATGTATTGTGGATTGGGCTTCTATTTGGCCACTTTTAGCCAAGTCACACAGCCAGCAGCCACTCAGAATGTGCTGGGAACCAGTTACAGCCAAACGTCACCAAAGTGCTTCTCTCAGCCTGATAAGGCTATTTTGACCAATGATTTTTTAAAGAAAATGAGTGTCAGTTTTGTCATAAGGAAGGCATTTGGGCCCATGTATAGTGCATTAGGAATCTATTTGGGCACTTTTAGGTACAACACACAGTCAGCAGCCACTCAGAAAGTACTGGGAACAAGTTACAGCCAAATGTCACCAAAGTGCTTCTCTCAGCCTGAAAAGGCTATTTTGACCAATGATTTTTTAAAGAAAATCAGTGTCAGTTTTGTCATAAGGAAGGCATCTGGGCCCATGTATAGTGCATTGGGATTCTATTTGGGCACTTTTAGGTACAACACACAGTCACCAGCCACTCAGAAAGAACTGGGAACAAGTTACAACCAAATGTTACCAAAGTGCTTCTCTCAGCCTGAAAAGGCTATATAGACCAATTACATTTTTAAGAAAGTGGGTGTCAGTTTAGTCATAAGGAAGGCCTCTGGGCTCATGTATTGTGGATTGGGCTTCTATTTGGGCACTTTTAGCCAAGTCACACAGCCAGCAGCCACTCAGAATGTACTGGGAACAAGTTACAGCCAAATGTTACCAAAGTGCTTCTCTCATTCTGTAAAGGCTATTTAGACCCATTATATTTTTAAGAAAGTTGGTGTCAGTTTAGTCACAAGTAAGGCCTTTGGGCTCATGTATTGTGGATTGGGCTTCTATTTGGGCACTTTTAGCCAAGTCACACAGCCAGCAGCCACTCAGAATGTACTGGGAACCAGTTACAGCCAAACGTCACCAAAGTGCTTCTCTCAGCCTGATAAGGCTATTTTGACCAATGATTTTTTTAAAGAAAATGAGTGTCAGTTTTGTCATAAGGAAGGCATTTGGGCCCATGTATAGTGCATTGGGAATCTATTTGGGCACTTTTAGGTACAACACACAGTCACCAGCCACTCAGAATGTACTGGGAACCAGTTACAGCCAAATGTTACCAAAGTGCTTCTCTCAGCCTGAAAAGGCTATTTAGACCCTTGATATTTTTAAGAAAGTGGGTGTCAGTTTAGTCATAAGGAAGGCCTTTGGGCTCATGTATTGTGGATTGGGCTTCTATTTGGGCACTTTTAGCCAAGTCACACAGCCAGCAGCCACTCAGAATGTACTGGGAACAAGTTACAGCCAAATGTTACCAAAGTGCTTCTCTCATTCTGTAAAGGCTATTTAGACCCATTATATTTTTAAGAAAGTTGGTGTCAGTTTAGTCACAAGTAAGGCCTTTGGGCTCATGTATTGTGGATTGGGCTTCTATTTGGGCACTTTTAGCCAAGTCACACAGCCAGCAGCCACTCAGAATGTACTGGGAACCAGTTACAGCCAAACGTCACCAAAGTGCTTCTCTCAGCCTGATAAGGCTATTTTGACCAATGATTTTTTTTAAAGAAAATGAGTGTCAGTTTTGTCATAAGGAAGGCATTTGGGCCCATGTATAGTGCATTGGGAATCTATTTGGGCACTTTTAGGTACAACACACAGTCACCAGCCACTCAGAATGTACTGGGAACCAGTTACAGCCAAATGTTACCAAAGTGCTTCTCTCAGCCTGAAAAGGCTATTTAGACCCTTGATATTTTTAAGAAAGTGGGTGTCAGTTTAGTCATAAGGAAGGCCTTTGGGCTCATGTATTGTGGATTGGTCTTCTATTTGGGCACTTTTAGCCAAGTCACACAGCCAGCAGCCACTCAGAATGTACTGGGAACAAGTTACAGCCAAATGTTACCAAAGTGCTTCTCTCAGCCTGAAAAGGCTATTTAGACCCATGATATTTTTAAGAAAGTGGGTGTCAGTTTAGTCATAAGGAAGGCCTCTGGGCTCATGTATTGTGGATTGGGCTTCTATTTGGCCACTTTTAGCCAAGTCACACAGCCAGCAGCCACTCAGAATGTGCTGGGAACCAGTTACAGCCAAACGTCACCAAAGTGCTTCTCTCAGCCTGATAAGGCTATTTTGACCAATGATTTTTTAAAGAAAATGAGTGTCAGTTTTGTCATAAGGAAGGCATTTGGGCCCATGTATAGTGCATTAGGAATCTATTTGGGCACTTTTAGGTACAACACACAGTCAGCAGCCACTCAGAAAGTACTGGGAACAAGTTACAGCCAAATGTCACCAAAGTGCTTCTCTCAGCCTGAAAAGGCTATTTTGACCAATGATTTTTTAAAGAAAATCAGTGTCAGTTTTGTCATAAGGAAGGCATCTGGGCCCATGTATAGTGCATTGGGATTCTATTTGGGCACTTTTAGGTACAACACACAGTCACCAGCCACTCAGAAAGAACTGGGAACAAGTTACAACCAAATGTTACCAAAGTGCTTCTCTCAGCCTGAAAAGGCTATATAGACCAATTACATTTTTAAGAAAGTGGGTGTCAGTTTAGTCATAAGGAAGGCCTCTGGGCTCATGTATTGTGGATTGGGCTTCTATTTGGGCACTTTTAGCCAAGTCACACAGCCAGCAGCCACTCAGAATGTACTGGGAACCAGTTACAGCCAAACGTCACCAAAGTGCTTCTCTCAGCCTGATAAGGCTATTTTGACCAATGATTTTTTAAAGAAAATGAGTGTCAGTTTTGTCATAAAGAAGGCATTTGGGCCCATGTATAGTGCATTGGGAATCTATTTGGAAACTTTTAGGTACAACACACAGTCACCAGCCACTCAGAAAGTACTGGGAACAAGTTACAGCCAAATGTTACCGTATTGCTTCTCTCAGCCTGAAAAGGCTATTTAGACCCATGATATTTTTAAGAAAGTGGGTGTCAGTTTAGTCATAAGGAAGGCCTTTGGGCTCATGTATTGTGGATTGGGCTTCTATTTGGGCACTTTTAGCCAAGTCACACAGCCAGCAGCCACTCAGAATGTACTGGGAACCAGTTACAGCCAAATGTTACCAAAGTGCTTCTCTCAGCCTGAAAAGGCTATGTAGACCCATGATATTTTTAAGAAAGTGGGTGTCAGTTTAGTCATAAGGAAGGCCTCTGGGCTCATGTATTGTGGATTGGGCTTCTATTTGGCCACTTTTAGCCAAGTCACACAGCCAGCAGCCACTCAGAATGTGCTGGGAACCAGTTACAGCCAAACGTCACCAAAGTGCTTCTCTCAGCCTAATAAGGCTATTTTGACCAATGATTTTTTAAAGAAAATGAGTGTCAGTTTTGTCATAAGGAAGGCATTTGGGCCCATGTATAGTGCATTGGGAATCTATTTGGGCACTTTTAGGTACAACACACAGTCAGCAGCCACTCAGAAAGTACTGGGAACAAGTTACAGCCAAATGTCACCAAAGTGCTTCTCTCAGCCTGAAAAGGCTATTTAGACCCATGATATTTTTAAGAAAGTGGGTGTCAGTTTAGTCATAAGGAAGGCCTCTGGGCTCATGTATTGTGGATTGGGCTTCTATTTGGCCACTTTTAGCCAAGTCACACAGCCAGCAGCCACTCAGAATGTGCTGGGAACCAGTTACAGCCAAACGTCACCAAAGTGCTTCTCTCAGCCTGATAAGGCTATTTTGACCAATGATTTTTTAAAGAAAATGAGTGTCAGTTTTGTCATAAGGAAGGCATTTGGGCCCATGTATAGTGCATTGGGAATCTATTTGGGCACTTTTAGGTACAACACACAGTCAGCAGCCACTCAGAAAGTACTGGGAACAAGTTACAGCCAAATGTCACCAAAGTGCTTCTCTCAGCCTGAAAAGGCTATTTTGACCAATGATTTTTTAAAGAAAATCAGTGTCAGTTTTGTCATAAGGAAGGCATTTGGGCCCATGTATAGTGCATTGGGAATCTATTTGGAAACTTTTAGGTACAACACACAGTCACCAGCCACTCAGAAAGTACTGGGAACAAGTTACAGCCAAATGTTACCGTAGTGCTTCTCTCAGCCTGAAAAGGCTATTTAGACCCATGATATTTTTAAGAAAGTGGGTGTCAGTTTAGTCATAAGGAAGGCCTTTGGGCTCATGTATTGTGGATTGGGCTTCTATTTGGGCACTTTTAGCCAAGTCACACAGCCAGCAGCCACTCAGAATGTACTGGGAACCAGTTACAGCCAAATGTTACCAAAGTGCTTTTCTCAGCCTGAAAAGGCTATGTAGACCCATGATATTTTTAAGAAAGTGGGTGTCAGTTTAGTCATAAGGAAGGCCTCTGGGCTCATGTATTGTGGATTGGGCTTCTATTTGGCCACTTTTAGCCAAGTCACACAGCCAGCAGCCACTCAGAATGTGCTGGGAACCAGTTACAGCCAAACGTCACCAAAGTGCTTCTCTCAGCCTGATAAGGCTATTTTGACCAATGATTTTTTAAAGAAAATGAGTGTCAGTTTTGTCATAAGGAAGGCATTTGGGCCCATGTATAGTGCATTGGGAATCTATTTGGGCACTTTTAGGTACAACACACAGTCAGCAGCCACTCAGAAAGTACTGGGAACAAGTTACAGCCAAATGTCACCAAAGTGCTTCTCTCAGCCTGAAAAGGCTATTTAGACCCATGATATTTTTAAGAAAGTGGGTGTCAGTTTAGTCATAAGGAAGGCCTCTGGGCTCATGTATTGTGGATTGGGCTTCTATTTGGCCACTTTTAGCCAAGTCACACAGCCAGCAGCCACTCAGAATGTACTGGGAACCAGTTACAGCCAAACGTCACCAAAGTGCTTCTCTCAGCCTGATAAGGCTATTTTGACCAATGATTTTTTTAAAGAAAATGAGTGTCAGTTTGGTCTAAGGAAGGCATTTGGGCCCATGTATAGTGCATTGGGAATCTATTTGGGCACTTTTAGGTACAACACACAGTCACCAGCCACTCAGAATGTACTGGGAACCAGTTACAGCCAAATGTTACCAAAGTGCTTCTCTCAGCCTGAAAAGGCTATTTAGACCAATTACATTTTTAAGAAAGTGGGTGTCAGTTTAGTCATAAGGAAGGCCTCTGGGCTCATGTATTGTGGATTGGGCTTCTATTTGGGCACTTTTAGCCAAGTCACACAGCCAGCAGCCACTCAGAATGTACTGGGAACCAGTTACAGCCAAACGTCACCAAAGTGCTTCTCTCAGCCTGATAAGGCTATTTTGACCAATGATTTTTTAAAGAAAATGAGTGTCAGTTTTGTCATAAGGAAGGCATTTGGGCCCATGTATAGTGCATTGGGAATCTATTTGGGCACTTTTAGGTACAACACACAGTCAGCAGCCACTCAAAAAGTACTGGGAACAAGTTACAGCCAAATGTCACCAAAGTGCTTCTCTCAGCCTGAAAAGGCTATTTTGACCAATGATTTTTTTAAAGAAAATGAGTGTCAGTTTTGTCATAAGGAAGGCATTTGGGCCCATGTATAGTGCATTGGGAATCTATTTGGGCACTTTTAGGTACAACACACAGTCAGCAGCCACTCAGAAAGTACTGGGAACAAGTTACAGCCAAATGTCACCAAAGTGCTTCTCTCAGCCTGAAAAGGCTATTTAGACCCATGATATTTTTAAGAAAGTGGGTGTCAGTTTAGTCATAAGGAAGGCCTCTGGGCTCATGTATTGTGGATTGGGCTTCTATTTGGCCACTTTTAGCCAAGTCACACAGCCAGCAGCCACTCAGAATGTACTGGGAACCAGTTACAGCCAAACGTCACCAAAGTGCTTCTCTCAGCCTGATAAGGCTATTTTGACCAATGATTTTTTTAAAGAAAATGAGTGTCAGTTTGGTCTAAGGAAGGCATTTGGGCCCATATATAGTGCATTGGGAATCTATTTGGGCACTTTTAGGTACAACACACAGTCACCAGCCACTCAGAATGTACTGGGAACCAGTTACAGCCAAATGTTACCAAAGTGCTTCTCTCAGCCTGAAAAGGCTATTTAGACCAATTACATTTTTAAGAAAGTGGGTGTCAGTTTAGTCATAAGGAAGGCCTCTGGGCTCATGTATTGTGGATTGGGCTTCTATTTGGGCACTTTTAGCCAAGTCACACAGCCAGCAGCCACTCAGAATGTACTGGGAACCAGTTACAGCCAAACGTCACCAAAGTGCTTCTCTCAGCCTGATAAGGCTATTTTGACCAATGATTTTTTAAAGAAAATGAGTGTCAGTTTTGTCATAAGGAAGGCATTTGGGCCCATGTATAGTGCATTGGGAATCTATTTGGGCACTTTTAGGTACAACACACAGTCAGCAGCCACTCAAAAAGTACTGGGAACAAGTTACAGCCAAATGTCACCAAAGTGCTTCTCTCAGCCTGAAAAGGCTATTTTGACCAATGATTTTTTAAAGAAAATCAGTGTCAGTTTTGTCATAAGGAAGGCATCTGGGCCCATGTATAGTGCATTGGGATTCTATTTGGGCACTTTTAGGTACAACACACAGTCACCAGCCACTCAGAAAGAACTGGGAACAAGTTACAACCAAATGTTACCAAAGTGCTTCTCTCAGCCTGAAAAGGCTATATAGACCAATTACATTTTTAAGAAAGTGGGTGTCAGTTTAGTCATAAGGAAGGCCTCTGGGCTCATGTATTGTGGATTGGGCTTCTATTTGGGCACTTTTAGCCAAGTCACACAGCCAGCAGCCACTCAGAATGTACTGGGAACAAGTTACAGCCAAATGTTACCAAAGTGCTTCTCTCATTCTGTAAAGGCTATTTAGACCCATTATATTTTTAAGAAAGTTGGTGTCAGTTTAGTCACAAGTAAGGCCTTTGGGCTCATGTATTGTGGATTGGGCTTCTATTTGGGCACTTTTAGCCAAGTCACACAGCCAGCAGCCACTCAGAATGTACTGGGAACCAGTTACAGCCAAACGTCACCAAAGTGCTTCTCTCAGCCTGATAAGGCTATTTTGACCAATGATTTTTTTAAAGAAAATGAGTGTCAGTTTTGTCATAAGGAAGGCATTTGGGCCCATGTATAGTGCATTGGGAATCTATTTGGGCACTTTTAGGTACAACACACAGTCACCAGCCACTCAGAATGTACTGGGAACCAGTTACAGCCAAATGTTACCAAAGTGCTTCTCTCAGCCTGAAAAGGCTATTTAGACCCTTGATATTTTTAAGAAAGTGGGTGTCAGTTTAGTCATAAGGAAGGCCTTTGGGCTCATGTATTGTGGATTGGTCTTCTATTTGGGCACTTTTAGCCAAGTCACACAGCCAGCAGCCACTCAGAATGTACTGGGAACAAGTTACAGCCAAATGTTACCAAAGTGCTTCTCTCATTCTGTAAAGGCTATTTAGACCCATTATATTTTTAAGAAAGTTGGTGTCAGTTTAGTCACAAGTAAGGCCTTTGGGCTCATGTATTGTGGATTGGGCTTCTATTTGGGCACTTTTAGCCAAGTCACACAGTCAACAGCCACTCAGAATGTACTGGGAACCAGTTACAGCCAAATGTTACCAAAGTGCTTCTCTCAGCCTGAAAAGGCTATTTAGACCCATGATATTTTTAAGAAAGTGGGTGTCAGTTTAGTCATAAGGAAGGCCTCTGGGCTCATGTATTGTGGATTGGGCTTCTATTTGGCCACTTTTAGCCAAGTCACACAGCCAGCAGCCACTCAGAATGTGCTGGGAACCAGTTACAGCCAAACGTCACCAAAGTGCTTCTCTCAGCCTGATAAGGCTATTTTGACCAATGATTTTTTAAAGAAAATGAGTGTCAGTTTTGTCATAAGGAAGGCATTTGGGCCCATGTATAGTGCATTAGGAATCTATTTGGGCACTTTTAGGTACAACACACAGTCAGCAGCCACTCAGAAAGTACTGGGAACAAGTTACAGCCAAATGTCACCAAAGTGCTTCTCTCAGCCTGAAAAGGCTATTTTGACCAATGATTTTTTAAAGAAAATCAGTGTCAGTTTTGTCATAAGGAAGGCATCTGGGCCCATGTATAGTGCATTGGGATTCTATTTGGGCACTTTTAGGTACAACACACAGTCACCAGCCACTCAGAAAGAACTGGGAACAAGTTACAACCAAATGTTACCAAAGTGCTTCTCTCAGCCTGAAAAGGCTATATAGACCAATTACATTTTTAAGAAAGTGGGTGTCAGTTTAGTCATAAGGAAGGCCTCTGGGCTCATGTATTGTGGATTGGGCTTCTATTTGGGCACTTTTAGCCAAGTCACACAGCCAGCAGCCACTCAGAATGTGCTGGGAACCAGTTACAGCCAAACGTCACCAAAGTGCTTCTCTCAGCCTAATAAGGCTATTTTGACCAATGATTTTTTAAAGAAAATGAGTGTCAGTTTTGTCATAAGGAAGGCATTTGGGCCCATGTATAGTGCATTGGGAATCTATTTGGGCACTTTTAGGTACAACACACAGTCAGCAGCCACTCAGAAAGTACTGGGAACAAGTTACAGCCAAATGTCACCAAAGTGCTTCTCTCAGCCTGAAAAGGCTATTTAGACCCATGATATTTTTAAGAAAGTGGGTGTCAGTTTAGTCATAAGGAAGGCCTCTGGGCTCATGTATTGTGGATTGGGCTTCTATTTGGCCACTTTTAGCCAAGTCACACAGCCAGCAGCCACTCAGAATGTGCTGGGAACCAGTTACAGCCAAACGTCACCAAAGTGCTTCTCTCAGCCTGATAAGGCTATTTTGACCAATGATTTTTTAAAGAAAATGAGTGTCAGTTTTGTCATAAGGAAGGCATTTGGGCCCATGTATAGTGCACTGGGAATCTATTTGGGCACTTTTAGGTACAACACACAGTCAGCAGCCACTCAGAAAGTACTGGGAACAAGTTACAGCCAAATGTCACCAAAGTGCTTCTCTCAGCCTGAAAAGGCTATTTTGACCAATGATTTTTTAAAGAAAATCAGTGTCAGTTTTGTCATAAGGAAGGCATTTGGGCCCATGTATAGTGCATTGGGAATCTATTTGGAAACTTTTAGGTACAACACACAGTCACCAGCCACTCAGAAAGTACTGGGAACAAGTTACAGCCAAATGTTACCGTAGTGCTTCTCTCAGCCTGAAAAGGCTATTTAGACCCATGATATTTTTAAGAAAGTGGGTGTCAGTTTAGTCATAAGGAAGGCCTTTGGGCTCATGTATTGTGGATTGGGCTTCTATTTGGGCACTTTTAGCCAAGTCACACAGCCAGCAGCCACTCAGAATGTACTGGGAACCAGTTACAGCCAAATGTTACCAAAGTGCTTTTCTCAGCCTGAAAAGGCTATGTAGACCCATGATATTTTTAAGAAAGTGGGTGTCAGTTTAGTCATAAGGAAGGCCTCTGGGCTCATGTATTGTGGATTGGGCTTCTATTTGGCCACTTTTAGCCAAGTCACACAGCCAGCAGCCACTCAGAATGTGCTGGGAACCAGTTACAGCCAAACGTCACCAAAGTGCTTCTCTCAGCCTGATAAGGCTATTTTGACCAATGATTTTTTAAAGAAAATGAGTGTCAGTTTTGTCATAAGGAAGGCATTTGGGCCCATGTATAGTGCATTGGGAATCTATTTGGGCACTTTTAGGTACAACACACAGTCAGCAGCCACTCAGAAAGTACTGGGAACAAGTTACAGCCAAATGTCACCAAAGTGCTTCTCTCAGCCTGAAAAGGCTATTTAGACCCATGATATTTTTAAGAAAGTGGGTGTCAGTTTAGTCATAAGGAAGGCCTCTGGGCTCATGTATTGTGGATTGGGCTTCTATTTGGCCACTTTTAGCCAAGTCACACAGCCAGCAGCCACTCAGAATGTACTGGGAACCAGTTACAGCCAAACGTCACCAAAGTGCTTCTCTCAGCCTGATAAGGCTATTTTGACCAATGATTTTTTTAAAGAAAATGAGTGTCAGTTTGGTCTAAGGAAGGCATTTGGGCCCATGTATAGTGCATTGGGAATCTATTTGGGCACTTTTAGGTACAACACACAGTCACCAGCCACTCAGAATGTACTGGGAACCAGTTACAGCCAAATGTTACCAAAGTGCTTCTCTCAGCCTGAAAAGGCTATTTAGACCAATTACATTTTTAAGAAAGTGGGTGTCAGTTTAGTCATAAGGAAGGCCTCTGGGCTCATGTATTGTGGATTGGGCTTCTATTTGGGCACTTTTAGCCAAGTCACACAGCCAACAGCCACTCAGAATGTACTGGGAACCAGTTACAGCCAAACGTCACCAAAGTGCTTCTCTCAGCCTGATAAGGCTATTTTGACCAATGATTTTTTAAAGAAAATGAGTGTCAGTTTTGTCATAAGGAAGGCATTTGGGCCCATGTATAGTGCATTGGGAATCTATTTGGGCACTTTTAGGTACAACACACAGTCAGCAGCCACTCAAAAAGTACTGGGAACAAGTTACAGCCAAATGTCACCAAAGTGCTTCTCTCAGCCTGAAAAGGCTATTTTGACCAATGATTTTTTAAAGAAAATCAGTGTCAGTTTTGTCATAAGGAAGGCATCTGGGCCCATGTATAGTGCATTGGGATTCTATTTGGGCACTTTTAGGTACAACACACAGTCACCAGCCACTCAGAAAGAACTGGGAACAAGTTACAACCAAATGTTACCAAAGTGCTTCTCTCAGCCTGAAAAGGCTATATAGACCAATTACATTTTTAAGAAAGTGGGTGTCAGTTTAGTCATAAGGAAGGCCTCTGGGCTCATGTATTGTGGATTGGGCTTCTATTTGGGCACTTTTAGCCAAGTCACACAGCCAGCAGCCACTCAGAATGTACTGGGAACCAGTTACAGCCAAACGTCACCAAAGTGCTTCTCTCAGCCTGATAAGGCTATTTTGACCAATGATTTTTTAAAGAAAATGAGTGTCAGTTTTGTCATAAGGAAGGCATTTGGGCCCATGTATAGTGCATTGGGAATCTATTTGGGCACTTTTAGGTACAACACACAGTCAGCAGCCACTCAGAAAGTACTGGGAACAAGTTACAGCCAAATGTCACCAAAGTGCTTCTCTCAGCCTGAAAAGGCTATTTAGACCCATGATATTTTTAAGAAAGTGGGTGTCAGTTTAGTCATAAGGAAGGCCTCTGGGCTCATGTATTGTGGATTGGGCTTCTATTTGGCCACTTTTAGCCAAGTCACACAGCCAGCAGCCACTCAGAATGTACTGGGAACCAGTTACAGCCAAACGTCACCAAAGTGCTTCTCTCAGCCTGATAAGGCTATTTTGACCAATGATTTTTTTAAAGAAAATGAGTGTCAGTTTGGTCTAAGGAAGGCATTTGGGCCCATGTATAGTGCATTGGGAATCTATTTGGGCACTTTTAGGTACAACACACAGTCACCAGCCACTCAGAATGTACTGGGAACCAGTTACAGCCAAATGTTACCAAAGTGCTTCTCTCAGCCTGAAAAGGCTATTTAGACCAATTACATTTTTAAGAAAGTGGGTGTCAGTTTAGTCATAAGGAAGGCCTCTGGGCTCATGTATTGTGGATTGGGCTTCTATTTGGGCACTTTTAGCCAAGTCACACAGCCAGCAGCCACTCAGAATGTACTGGGAACCAGTTACAGCCAAACGTCACCAAAGTGCTTCTCTCAGCCTGATAAGGCTATTTTGACCAATGATTTTTTAAAGAAAATGAGTGTCAGTTTTGTCATAAGGAAGGCATTTGGGCCCATGTATAGTGCATTGGGAATCTATTTGGGCACTTTTAGGTACAACACACAGTCAGCAGCCACTCAAAAAGTACTGGGAACAAGTTACAGCCAAATGTCACCAAAGTGCTTCTCTCAGCCTGAAAAGGCTATTTTGACCAATGATTTTTTAAAGAAAATCAGTGTCAGTTTTGTCATAAGGAAGGCATCTGGGCCCATGTATAGTGCATTGGGATTCTATTTGGGCACTTTTAGGTACAACACACAGTCACCAGCCACTCAGAAAGAACTGGGAACAAGTTACAACCAAATGTTACCAAAGTGCTTCTCTCAGCCTGAAAAGGCTATATAGACCAATTACATTTTTAAGAAAGTGGGTGTCAGTTTAGTCATAAGGAAGGCCTCTGGGCTCATGTATTGTGGATTGGGCTTCTATTTGGGCACTTTTAGCCAAGTCACACAGCCAGCAGCCACTCAGAATGTACTGGGAACCAGTTACAGCCAAACGTCACCAAAGTGCTTCTCTCAGCCTGATAAGGCTATTTTGACCAATGATTTTTTAAAGAAAATGAGTGTCAGTTTTGTCATAAGGAAGGCATTTGGGCCCATGTATAGTGCATTGGGAATCTATTTGGGCACTTTTAGGTACAACACACAGTCAGCAGCCACTCAGAAAGTACTGGGAACAAGTTACAGCCAAATGTCACCAAAGTGCTTCTCTCAGCCTGAAAAGGCTATTTAGACCCATGATATTTTTAAGAAAGTGGGTGTCAGTTTAGTCATAAGGAAGGCCTCTGGGCTCATGTATTGTGGATTGGGCTTCTATTTGGCCACTTTTAGCCAAGTCACACAGCCAGCAGCCACTCAGAATGTACTGGGAACCAGTTACAGCCAAACGTCACCAAAGTGCTTCTCTCAGCCTGATAAGGCTATTTTGACCAATGATTTTTTTAAAGAAAATGAGTGTCAGTTTGGTCTAAGGAAGGCATTTGGGCCCATGTATAGTGCATTGGGAATCTATTTGGGCACTTTTAGGTACAACACACAGTCACCAGCCACTCAGAATGTACTGGGAACCAGTTACAGCCAAATGTTACCAAAGTGCTTCTCTCAGCCTGAAAAGGCTATTTAGACCAATTACATTTTTAAGAAAGTGGGTGTCAGTTTAGTCATAAGGAAGGCCTCTGGGCTCATGTATTGTGGATTGGGCTTCTATTTGGGCACTTTTAGCCAAGTCACACAGCCAGCAGCCACTCAGAATGTACTGGGAACCAGTTACAGCCAAACGTCACCAAAGTGCTTCTCTCAGCCTGATAAGGCTATTTTGACCAATGATTTTTTAAAGAAAATGAGTGTCAGTTTTGTCATAAGGAAGGCATTTGGGCCCATGTATAGTGCATTGGGAATCTATTTGGGCACTTTTAGGTACAACACACAGTCAGCAGCCACTCAAAAAGTACTGGGAACAAGTTACAGCCAAATGTCACCAAAGTGCTTCTCTCAGCCTGAAAAGGCTATTTTGACCAATGATTTTTTAAAGAAAATCAGTGTCAGTTTTGTCATAAGGAAGGCATCTGGGCCCATGTATAGTGCATTGGGATTCTATTTGGGCACTTTTAGGTACAACACACAGTCACCAGCCACTCAGAAAGAACTGGGAACAAGTTACAACCAAATGTTACCAAAGTGCTTCTCTCAGCCTGAAAAGGCTATATAGACCAATTACATTTTTAAGAAAGTGGGTGTCAGTTTAGTCATAAGGAAGGCCTCTGGGCTCATGTATTGTGGATTGGGCTTCTATTTGGGCACTTTTAGCCAAGTCACACAGCCAGCAGCCACTCAGAATGTACTGGGAACCAGTTACAGCCAAACGTCACCAAAGTGCTTCTCTCAGCCTGATAAGGCTATTTTGACCAATGATTTTTTAAAGAAAATGAGTGTCAGTTTTGTCATAAGGAAGGCATTTGGGCCCATGTATAGTGCATTGGGAATCTATTTGGGCACTTTTAGGTACAACACACAGTCACCAGCCACTCAGAAAGTACTGGGAACAAGTTACAGCCAAATGTTACCGTAGTGCTTCTCTCAGCCTGAAAAGGCTATTTAGACCCATGATATTTTTAAGAAAGTGGGTGTCAGTTTAGTCATAAGGAAGGCCTTTGGGCTCATGTATTGTGGATTGGGCTTCTATTTGGGCACTTTTAGCCAAGTCACACAGCCAGCAGCCACTCAGAATGTACTGGGAACCAGTTACAGCCAAATGTTACCAAA
The DNA here is from genome assembly GCF_963454915.1 of Gymnoscopelus microlampas. Taxonomy (NCBI): domain Eukaryota; kingdom Metazoa; phylum Chordata; class Actinopteri; order Myctophiformes; family Myctophidae; genus Gymnoscopelus; species Gymnoscopelus microlampas. The sequence goes on along the minus strand of NW_028155862.1, from coordinate 1,425,802 downwards.
GTGCTTCTCTCAGCCTGAAAAGGCTATGTAGACCCATGATATTTTTAAGAAAGTGGGTGTCAGTTTAGTCATAAGGAAGGCCTCTGGGCTCATGTATTGTGGATTGGGCTTCTATTTGGCCACTTTTAGCCAAGTCACACAGCCAGCAGCCACTCAGAATGTGCTGGGAACCAGTTACAGCCAAACGTCACCAAAGTGCTTCTCTCAGCCTGATAAGGCTATTTTGACCAATGATTTTTTAAAGAAAATGAGTGTCAGTTTTGTCATAAGGAAGGCATTTGGGCCCATGTATAGTGCATTGGGAATCTATTTGGGCACTTTTAGGTACAACACACAGCCAGCAGCCACTCAGAATGTACTGGGAACCAGTTACAGCCAAATGTTACCAAAGTGCTTCTCTCAGCCTGAAAAGGCTATTTAGACCCATGATATTTTTAAGAAAGTGAGTGTCAGTTTTGTCATAAGGAAGGCCTTTGGGCTCATGTATTGTGGATTGGGCTTCTATTTGGGCACTTTTAGCCAAGTCACACAGCCAGCAGCCACTCAGAATGTACTGGGAACAAGTTACAGCCAAATGTTACCAAAGTGCTTCTCTCATTCTGTAAAGGCTATTTAGACCCATTATATTTTTAAGAAAGTTGGTGTCAGTTTAGTCACAAGTAAGGCCTTTGGGCTCATGTATTGTGGATTGGGCTTCTATTTGGGCACTTTTAGCCAAGTCACACAGTCAACAGCCACTCAGAATGTACTGGGAACCAGTTACAGCCAAATGTTACCAAAGTGCTTCTCTCAGCCTGAAAAGGCTATTTAGACCCATGATATTTTTAAGAAAGTGGGTGTCAGTTTAGTCATAAGGAAGGCCTCTGGGCTCATGTATTGTGGATTGGGCTTCTATTTGGCCACTTTTAGCCAAGTCACACAGCCAGCAGCCACTCAGAATGTGCTGGGAACCAGTTACAGCCAAACGTCACCAAAGTGCTTCTCTCAGCCTGATAAGGCTATTTTGACCAATGATTTTTTAAAGAAAATGAGTGTCAGTTTTGTCATAAGGAAGGCATTTGGGCCCATGTATAGTGCATTGGGAATCTATTTGGGCACTTTTAGGTACAACACACAGTCAGCAGCCACTCAAAAAGTACTGGGAACAAGTTACAGCCAAATGTCACCAAAGTGCTTCTCTCAGCCTGAAAAGGCTATTTTGACCAATGATTTTTTAAAGAAAATCAGTGTCAGTTTTGTCATAAGGAAGGCATCTGGGCCCATGTATAGTGCATTGGGATTCTATTTGGGCACTTTTAGGTACAACACACAGTCACCAGCCACTCAGAAAGAACTGGGAACAAGTTACAACCAAATGTTACCAAAGTGCTTCTCTCAGCCTGAAAAGGCTATATAGACCAATTACATTTTTAAGAAAGTGGGTGTCAGTTTAGTCATAAGGAAGGCCTCTGGGCTCATGTATTGTGGATTGGGCTTCTATTTGGGCACTTTTAGCCAAGTCACACAGCCAGCAGCCACTCAGAATGTACTGGGAACCAGTTACAGCCAAACGTCACCAAAGTGCTTCTCTCAGCCTGATAAGGCTATTTTGACCAATGATTTTTTAAAGAAAATGAGTGTCAGTTTTGTCATAAGGAAGGCATTTGGGCCCATGTATAGTGCATTGGGAATCTATTTGGGCACTTTTAGGTACAACACACAGTCACCAGCCACTCAGAAAGTACTGGGAACAAGTTACAGCCAAATGTTACCGTAGTGCTTCTCTCAGCCTGAAAAGGCTATTTAGACCCATGATATTTTTAAGAAAGTGGGTGTCAGTTTAGTCATAAGTAAGGCCTTTGGGCTCATGTATTGTGGATTGGGCTTCTATTTGGGCACTTTTAGCCAAGTCACACAGCCAGCAGCCACTCAGAATGTACTGGGAACCAGTTACAGCCAAATGTTACCAAAGTGCTTCTCTCAGCCTGAAAAGGCTATGTAGACCCATGATATTTTTAAGAAAGTGGGTGTCAGTTTAGTCATAAGGAAGGCCTCTGGGCTCATGTATTGTGGATTGGGCTTCTATTTGGCCACTTTTAGCCAAGTCACACAGCCAGCAGCCACTCAGAATGTGCTGGGAACCAGTTACAGCCAAACGTCACCAAAGTGCTTCTCTCAGCCTGATAAGGCTATTTTGACCAATGATTTTTTAAAGAAAATGAGTGTCAGTTTTGTCATAAGGAAGGCATTTGGGCCCATGTATAGTGCATTGGGAATCTATTTGGGCACTTTTAGGTACAACACACAGCCAGCAGCCACTCAGAATGTACTGGGAACCAGTTACAGCCAAATGTTACCAAAGTGCTTCTCTCAGCCTGAAAAGGCTATTTAGACCCATGATATTTTTAAGAAAATGAGTGTCAGTTTTGTCATAAGGAAGGCCTTTGGGCTCATGTATTGTGGATTGGGCTTCTATTTGGGCACTTTTAGCCAAGTCACACAGCCAGCAGCCACTCAGAATGTACTGGGAACAAGTTACAGCCAAATGTTACCAAAGTGCTTCTCTCATTCTGTAAAGGCTATTTAGACCCATTATATTTTTAAGAAAGTTGGTGTCAGTTTAGTCACAAGTAAGGCCTTTGGGCTCATGTATTGTGGATTGGGCTTCTATTTGGGCACTTTTAGCCAAGTCACACAGTCAACAGCCACTCAGAATGTACTGGGAACCAGTTACAGCCAAATGTTACCAAAGTGCTTCTCTCAGCCTGAAAAGGCTATTTAGACCCATGATATTTTTAAGAAAGTGGGTGTCAGTTTAGTCATAAGGAAGGCCTCTGGGCTCATGTATTGTGGATTGGGCTTCTATTTGGCCACTTTTAGCCAAGTCACACAGCCAGCAGCCACTCAGAATGTGCTGGGAACCAGTTACAGCCAAACGTCACCAAAGTGCTTCTCTCAGCCTGATAAGGCTATTTTGACCAATGATTTTTTAAAGAAAATGAGTGTCAGTTTTGTCATAAGGAAGGCATTTGGGCCCATGTATAGTGCATTGGGAATCTATTTGGGCACTTTTAGGTACAACACACAGTCAGCAGCCACTCAAAAAGTACTGGGAACAAGTTACAGCCAAATGTCACCAAAGTGCTTCTCTCAGCCTGAAAAGGCTATTTTGACCAATGATTTTTTAAAGAAAATCAGTGTCAGTTTTGTCATAAGGAAGGCATCTGGGCCCATGTATAGTGCATTGGGATTCTATTTGGGCACTTTTAGGTACAACACACAGTCACCAGCCACTCAGAAAGAACTGGGAACAAGTTACAACCAAATGTTACCAAAGTGCTTCTCTCAGCCTGAAAAGGCTATATAGACCAATTACATTTTTAAGAAAGTGGGTGTCAGTTTAGTCATAAGGAAGGCCTCTGGGCTCATGTATTGTGGATTGGGCTTCTATTTGGGCACTTTTAGCCAAGTCACACAGCCAGCAGCCACTCAGAATGTACTGGGAACCAGTTACAGCCAAACGTCACCAAAGTGCTTCTCTCAGCCTGATAAGGCTATTTTGACCAATGATTTTTTAAAGAAAATGAGTGTCAGTTTTGTCATAAGGAAGGCATTTGGGCCCATGTATAGTGCATTGGGAATCTATTTGGGCACTTTTAGGTACAACACACAGTCACCAGCCACTCAGAAAGTACTGGGAACAAGTTACAGCCAAATGTTACCGTAGTGCTTCTCTCAGCCTGAAAAGGCTATTTAGACCCATGATATTTTTAAGAAAGTGGGTGTCAGTTTAGTCATAAGGAAGGCCTTTGGGCTCATGTATTGTGGATTGGGCTTCTATTTGGGCACTTTTAGCCAAGTCACACAGCCAGCAGCCACTCAGAATGTACTGGGAACCAGTTACAGCCAAATGTTACCAAAGTGCTTCTCTCAGCCTGAAAAGGCTATGTAGACCCATGATATTTTTAAGAAAGTGGGTGTCAGTTTAGTCATAAGGAAGGCCTCTGGGCTCATGTATTGTGGATTGGGCTTCTATTTGGCCACTTTTAGCCAAGTCACACAGCCAGCAGCCACTCAGAATGTGCTGGGAACCAGTTACAGCCAAACGTCACCAAAGTGCTTCTCTCAGCCTGATAAGGCTATTTTGACCAATGATTTTTTAAAGAAAATGAGTGTCAGTTTTGTCATAAGGAAGGCATTTGGGCCCATGTATAGTGCATTGGGAATCTATTTGGGCACTTTTAGGTACAACACACAGCCAGCAGCCACTCAGAATGTACTGGGAACCAGTTACAGCCAAATGTTACCAAAGTGCTTCTCTCAGCCTGAAAAGGCTATTTAGACCCATGATATTTTTAAGAAAATGAGTGTCAGTTTTGTCATAAGGAAGGCCTTTGGGCTCATGTATTGTGGATTGGGCTTCTATTTGGGCACTTTTAGCCAAGTCACACAGCCAGCAGCCACTCAGAATGTACTGGGAACAAGTTACAGCCAAATGTTACCAAAGTGCTTCTCTCATTCTGTAAAGGCTATTTAGACCCATTATATTTTTAAGAAAGTTGGTGTCAGTTTAGTCACAAGTAAGGCCTTTGGGCTCATGTATTGTGGATTGGGCTTCTATTTGGGCACTTTTAGCCAAGTCACACAGTCAACAGCCACTCAGAATGTACTGGGAACCAGTTACAGCCAAATGTTACCAAAGTGCTTCTCTCAGCCTGAAAAGGCTATTTAGACCCATGATATTTTTAAGAAAGTGGGTGTCAGTTTAGTCATAAGGAAGGCCTCTGGGCTCATGTATTGTGGATTGGGCTTCTATTTGGCCACTTTTAGCCAAGTCACACAGCCAGCAGCCACTCAGAATGTGCTGGGAACCAGTTACAGCCAAACGTCACCAAAGTGCTTCTCTCAGCCTGATAAGGCTATTTTGACCAATGATTTTTTAAAGAAAATGAGTGTCAGTTTTGTCATAAGGAAGGCATTTGGGCCCATGTATAGTGCATTGGGAATCTATTTGGGCACTTTTAGGTACAACACACAGTCAGCAGCCACTCAGAAAGTACTGGGAACAAGTTACAGCCAAATGTCACCAAAGTGCTTCTCTCAGCCTGAAAAGGCTATTTAGACCCATGATATTTTTAAGAAAGTGGGTGTCAGTTTAGTCATAAGGAAGGCCTCTGGGCTCATGTATTGTGGATTGGGCTTCTATTTGGCCACTTTTAGCCAAGTCACACAGCCAGCAGCCACTCAGAATGTACTGGGAACCAGTTACAGCCAAACGTCACCAAAGTGCTTCTCTCAGCCTGATAAGGCTATTTTGACCAATGATTTTTTAAAGAAAATGAGTGTCAGTTTTGTCATAAGGAAGGCATTTGGGCCCATGTATAGTGCATTGGGAATCTATTTGGGCACTTTTAGGTACAACACACAGTCAGCAGCCACTCAGAAAGTACTGGGAACAAGTTACAGCCAAACGTCACCAAAGTGCTTCTCTCAGCCTGATAAGGCTATTTTGACCAATGATTTTTTAAAGATAATGAGTGTCAGTTTTGTCATAAGGAAGGCATTTGGGCCCATGTATAGTGCATTGGGAATCTATTTGGGCACTTTTAGGTACAACACACAGTCAGCAGCCACTCAGAAAGTACTGGGAACAAGTTACAGCCAAATGTTACCAAAGTGCTTCTCTCAGCCTGAAAAGGCTATGTAGACCCATGATATTTTTAAGAAAGTGGGTGTCAGTTTAGTCATAAGGAAGGCCTCTGGGCTCATGTATTGTGGATTGGGCTTCTATTTGGCCACTTTTAGCCAGGTCACACAGCCAGCAGCCACTCAGAATGTGCTGGGAACCAGTTACAGCCAAACGTCACCAAAGTGCTTCTCTCAGCCTGATAAGGCTATTTTGACCAATGATTTTTTAAAGAAAATGAGTGTCAGTTTTGTCATAAGGAAGGCATTTGGGCCCATGTATAGTGCATTGGGAATCTATTTGGGCACTTTTAGGTACAACACACAGCCAGCAGCCACTCAGAATGTACTGGGAACCAGTTACAGCCAAATGTTACCAAAGTGCTTCTCTCAGCCTGAAAAGGCTATTTAGACCCATGATATTTTTAAGAAAATGAGTGTCAGTTTTGTCATAAGGAAGGCCTTTGGGCTCATGTATTGTGGATTGGGCTTCTATTTGGGCACTTTTAGCCAAGTCACACAGCCAGCAGCCACTCAGAATGTACTGGGAACAAGTTACAGCCAAATGTTACCAAAGTGCTTCTCTCATTCTGTAAAGGCTATTTAGACCCATTATATTTTTAAGAAAGTTGGTGTCAGTTTAGTCACAAGTAAGGCCTTTGGGCTCATGTATTGTGGATTGGGCTTCTATTTGGGCACTTTTAGCCAAGTCACACAGTCAACAGCCACTCAGAATGTACTGGGAACCAGTTACAGCCAAATGTTACCAAAGTGCTTCTCTCAGCCTGAAAAGGCTATTTAGACCCATGATATTTTTAAGAAAGTGGGTGTCAGTTTAGTCATAAGGAAGGCCTCTGGGCTCATGTATTGTGGATTGGGCTTCTATTTGGCCACTTTTAGCCAAGTCACACAGCCAGCAGCCACTCAGAATGTGCTGGGAACCAGTTACAGCCAAATGTTACCAAAGTGCTTCTCTCAGCCTGAAAAGGCTATATAGACCAATTACATTTTTAAGAAAGTGGGTGTCAGTTTAGTCATAAGGAAGGCCTTTGGGCTCATGTATTGTGGATTGGGCTTCTATTTGGGCACTTTTAGCCAAGTCACACAGCCAGCAGCCACTCAGAATGTACTGGGAACCAGTTACAGCCAAACGTCACCAAAGTGCTTCTCTCAGCCTGATAAGGCTATTTTGACCAATGATTTTTTAAAGAAAATGAGTGTCAGTTTTGTCATAAGGAAGGCATTTGGGCCCATGTATAGTGCATTGGGAATCTATTTGGGCACTTTTAGGTACAACACACAGTCAGCAGCCACTCAGAAAGTACTGGGAACAAGTTACAGCCAAATGTCACCAAAGTGCTTCTCTCAGCCTGAAAAGGCTATTTAGACCCATGATATTTTTAAGAAAGTGGGTGTCAGTTTAGTCATAAGGAAGGCCTCTGGGCTCATGTATTGTGGATTGGGCTTCTATTTGGCCACTTTTAGCCAGGTCACACAGCCAGCAGCCACTCAGAATGTGCTGGGAACCAGTTACAGCCAAACGTCACCAAAGTGCTTCTCTCAGCCTGATAAGGCTATTTTGACCAATGATTTTTTAAAGAAAATGAGTGTCAGTTTTGTCATAAGGAAGGCATTTGGGCCCATGTATAGTGCATTGGGAATCTATTTGGGCACTTTTAGGTACAACACACAGCCAGCAGCCACTCAGAATGTACTGGGAACCAGTTACAGCCAAATGTTACCAAAGTGCTTCTCTCAGCCTGAAAAGGCTATTTAGACCCATGATATTTTTAAGAAAATGAGTGTCAGTTTTGTCATAAGGAAGGCCTTTGGGCTCATGTATTGTGGATTGGGCTTCTATTTGGGCACTTTTAGCCAAGTCACACAGCCAGCAGCCACTCAGAATGTACTGGGAACAAGTTACAGCCAAATGTTACCAAAGTGCTTCTCTCATTCTGTAAAGGCTATTTAGACCCATTATATTTTTAAGAAAGTTGGTGTCAGTTTAGTCACAAGTAAGGCCTTTGGGCTCATGTATTGTGGATTGGGCTTCTATTTGGGCACTTTTAGCCAAGTCACACAGTCAACAGCCACTCAGAATGTACTGGGAACCAGTTACAGCCAAATGTTACCAAAGTGCTTCTCTCAGCCTGAAAAGGCTATTTAGACCCATGATATTTTTAAGAAAGTGGGTGTCAGTTTAGTCATAAGGAAGGCCTCTGGGCTCATGTATTGTGGATTGGGCTTCTATTTGGCCACTTTTAGCCAAGTCACACAGCCAGCAGCCACTCAGAATGTGCTGGGAACCAGTTACAGCCAAATGTTACCAAAGTGCTTCTCTCAGCCTGAAAAGGCTATATAGACCAATTACATTTTTAAGAAAGTGGGTGTCAGTTTAGTCATAAGGAAGGCCTTTGGGCTCATGTATTGTGGATTGGGCTTCTATTTGGGCACTTTTAGCCAAGTCACACAGCCAGCAGCCACTCAGAATGTACTGGGAACCAGTTACAGCCAAACGTCACCAAAGTGCTTCTCTCAGCCTGATAAGGCTATTTTGACCAATGATTTTTTAAAGAAAATGAGTGTCAGTTTTGTCATAAGGAAGGCATTTGGGCCCATGTATAGTGCATTGGGAATCTATTTGGGCACTTTTAGGTACAACACACAGTCAGCAGCCACTCAGAAAGTACTGGGAACAAGTTACAGCCAAATGTCACCAAAGTGCTTCTCTCAGCCTGAAAAGGCTATTTAGACCCATGATATTTTTAAGAAAGTGGGTGTCAGTTTAGTCATAAGGAAGGCCTCTGGGCTCATGTATTGTGGATTGGGCTTCTATTTGGCCACTTTTAGCCAAGTCACACAGCCAGCAGCCACTCAGAATGTACTGGGAACCAGTTACAGCCAAACGTCACCAAAGTGCTTCTCTCAGCCTGATAAGGCTATTTTGACCAATGATTTTTTAAAGAAAATGAGTGTCAGTTTTGTCATAAGGAAGGCATTTGGGCCCATGTATAGTGCATTGGGAATCTATTTGGGCACTTTTAGGTACAACACACAGTCAGCAGCCACTCAGAAAGTACTGGGAACAAGTTACAGCCAAATGTCACCAAAGTGCTTCTCTCAGCCTGAAAAGGCTATTTTGACCAATGATTTTTTAAAGAAAATCAGTGTCAGTTTTGTCATAAGGAAGGCATCTGGGCCCATGTATAGTGCATTGGGATTCTATTTGGGCACTTTTAGGTACAACACAGAGTCACCAGCCACTCAGAAAGAACTGGGAACAAGTTACAACCAAATGTTACCAAAGTGCTTCTCTCAGCCTGAAAAGGCTATATAGACCAATTACATTTTTAAGAAAGTGGGTGTCAGTTTAGTCATAAGGAAGGCCTTTGGGCTCATGTATTGTGGATTGGGCTTCTATTTGGGCACTTTTAGCCAAGTCACACAGCCAGCAGCCACTCAGAATGTACTGGGAACCAGTTACAGCCAAACGTCACCAAAGTGCTTCTCTCAGCCTGATAAGGCTATTTTGACCAATGATTTTTTAAAGAAAATGAGTGTCAGTTTTGTCATAAGGAAGGCATTTGGGCCCATGTATAGTGCATTGGGAATCTATTTGGGCACTTTTAGGTACAACACACAGTCACCAGCCACTCAGAAAGTACTGGGAACAAGTTACAGCCAAATGTTACCAAAGTGCTTCTCTCAGCCTGAAAAGGCTATTTAGACCCTTGATATTTTTAAGAAAGTGGGTGTCAGTTTAGTCATAAGGAAGGCCTTTGGGCTCATGTATTGTGGATTGGGCTTCTATTTGGGCACTTTTAGCCAAGTCACACAGCCAGCAGCCACTCAGAATGTACTGGGAACAAGTTACAGCCAAATGTTACCAAAGTGCTTCTCTCATTCTGTAAAGGCTATTTAGACCCATTATATTTTTAAGAAAGTTGGTGTCAGTTTAGTCACAAGTAAGGCCTTTGGGCTCATGTATTGTGGATTGGGCTTCTATTTGGGCACTTTTAGCCAAGTCACACAGTCAACAGCCACTCAGAATGTACTGGGAACCAGTTACAGCCAAATGTTACCAAAGTGCTTCTCTCAGCCTGAAAAGGCTATTTAGACCCATGATATTTTTAAGAAAGTGGGTGTCAGTTTAGTCATAAGGAAGGCATTTGGGCCCATGTATAGTGCATTGGGAATCTATTTGGGCACTTTTAGGTACAACACACAGTCACCAGCCACTCAGAAAGTACTGGGAACAAGTTACAGCCAAATGTTACCGTAGTGCTTCTCTCAGCCTGAAAAGGCTATTTAGACCCATGATATTTTTAAGAAAGTGGGTGTCAGTTTAGTCATAAGGAAGGCCTTTGGGCTCATGTATTGTGGATTGGGCTTCTATTTGGGCACTTTTAGCCAAGTCACACAGCCAGCAGCCACTCAGAATGTACTGGGAACCAGTTACAGCCAAATGTTACCAAAGTGCTTCTCTCAGCCTGAAATGGCTATGTAGACCCATGATATTTTTAAGAAAGTGGGTGTCAGTTTAGTCATAAGGAAGGCCTCTGGGCTCATGTATTGTGGATTGGGCTTCTATTTGGCCACTTTTAGCCAAGTCACACAGCCAGCAGCCACTCAGAATGTGCTGGGAACCAGTTACAGCCAAACGTCACCAAAGTGCTTCTCTCAGCCTGATAAGGCTATTTTGACCAATGATTTTTTAAAGAAAATGAGTGTCAGTTTTGTCATAAGGAAGGCATTTGGGCCCATGTATAGTGCATTGGGAATCTATTTGGGCACTTTTAGGTACAACACACAGTCAGCAGCCACTCAGAAAGTACTGGGAACAAGTTACAGCCAAATGTCACCAAAGTGCTTCTCTCAGCCTGAAAAGGCTATTTTGACCAATGATTTTTTAAAGAAAATCAGTGTCAGTTTTGTCATAAGGAAGGCATCTGGGCCCATGTATAGTGCATTGGGATTCTATTTGGGCACTTTTAGGTACAACACACAGTCACCAGCCACTCAGAAAGAACTGGGAACAAGTTACAACCAAATGTTACCAAAGTGCTTCTCTCAGCCTGAAAAGGCTATATAGACCAATTACATTTTTAAGAAAGTGGGTGTCAGTTTAGTCATAAGGAAGGCCTCTGGGCTCATGTATTGTGGATTGGGCTTCTATTTGGGCACTTTTAGCCAAGTCACACAGCCAGCAGCCACTCAGAATGTACTGGGAACAAGTTACAGCCAAATGTTACCAAAGTGCTTCTCTCATTCTGTAAAGGCTATTTAGACCCATTATATTTTTAAGAAAGTTGGTGTCAGTTTAGTCACAAGTAAGGCCTTTGGGCTCATGTATTGTGGATTGGGCTTCTATTTGGGCACTTTTAGCCAAGTCACACAGTCAACAGCCACTCAGAATGTACTGGGAACCAGTTACAGCCAAATGTTACCAAAGTGCTTCTCTCAGCCTGAAAAGGCTATTTAGACCCATGATATTTTTAAGAAAGTGGGTGTCAGTTTAGTCATAAGGAAGGCCTCTGGGCTCATGTATTGTGGATTGGGCTTCTATTTGGCCACTTTTAGCCAAGTCACACAGCCAGCAGCCACTCAGAATGTGCTGGGAACCAGTTACAGCCAAACGTCACCAAAGTGCTTCTCTCAGCCTGATAAGGCTATTTTGACCAATGATTTTTTAAAGAAAATGAGTGTCAGTTTTGTCATAAGGAAGGCATTTGGGCCCATGTATAGTGCATTGGGAATCTATTTGGGCACTTTTAGGTACAACACACAGTCAGCAGCCACTCAGAAAGTACTGGGAACAAGTTACAGCCAAATGTCACCAAAGTGCTTCTCTCAGCCTGAAAAGGCTATTTTGACCAATGATTTTTTAAAGAAAATCAGTGTCAGTTTTGTCATAAGGAAGGCATCTGGGCCCATGTATAGTGCATTGGGAATCTATTTGGGCACTTTTAGGTACAACACACAGTCACCAGCCACTCAGAAAGAACTGGGAACAAGTTACAACCAAATGTTACCAAAGTGCTTCTCTCAGCCTGAAAAGGCTATATAGACCAATTACATTTTTAAGAAAGTGGGTGTCAGTTTAGTCATAAGGAAGGCATTTGGGCCCATGTATAGTGCATTGGGAATCTATTTGGGCACTTTTAGGTACAACACACAGTCAGCAGCCACTCAGAAAGTACTGGGAACAAGTTACAGCCAAATGTCACCAAAGTGCTTCTCTCAGCCTGAAAAGGCTATTTTGACCAATGATTTTTTAAAGAAAATCAGTGTCAGTTTTGTCATAAGGAAGGCATCTGGGCCCATGTATAGTGCATTGGGATTCTATTTGGGCACTTTTAGGTACAACACAGAGTCACCAGCCACTCAGAAAGAACTGGGAACAAGTTACAACCAAATGTTACCAAAGTGCTTCTCTCAGCCTGAAAAGGCTATATAGACCAATTACATTTTTAAGAAAGTGGGTGTCAGTTTAGTCATAAGGAAGGCCTTTGGGCTCATGTATTGTGGATTGGGCTTCTATTTGGGCACTTTTAGCCAAGTCACACAGCCAGCAGCCACTCAGAATGTACTGGGAACCAGTTACAGCCAAACGTCACCAAAGTGCTTCTCTCAGCCTGATAAGGCTATTTTGACCAATGATTTTTTAAAGAAAATGAGTGTCAGTTTTGTCATAAGGAAGGCATTTGGGCCCATGTATAGTGCATTGGGAATCTATTTGGGCACTTTTAGGTACAACACACAGTCACCAGCCACTCAGAAAGTACTGGGAACAAGTTACAGCCAAATGTTACCAAAGTGCTTCTCTCAGCCTGAAAAGGCTATTTAGACCCTTGATATTTTTAAGAAAGTGGGTGTCAGTTTAGTCATAAGGAAGGCCTTTGGGCTCATGTATTGTGGATTGGGCTTCTATTTGGGCACTTTTAGCCAAGTCACACAGCCAGCAGCCACTCAGAATGTACTGGGAACAAGTTACAGCCAAATGTTACCAAAGTGCTTCTCTCATTCTGTAAAGGCTATTTAGACCCATTATATTTTTAAGAAAGTTGGTGTCAGTTTAGTCACAAGTAAGGCCTTTGGGCTCATGTATTGTGGATTGGGCTTCTATTTGGGCACTTTTAGCCAAGTCACACAGTCAACAGCCACTCAGAATGTACTGGGAACCAGTTACAGCCAAATGTTACCAAAGTGCTTCTCTCAGCCTGAAAAGGCTATTTAGACCCATGATATTTTTAAGAAAGTGGGTGTCAGTTTAGTCATAAGGAAGGCATTTGGGCCCATGTATAGTGCATTGGGAATCTATTTGGGCACTTTTAGGTACAACACACAGTCACCAGCCACTCAGAAAGTACTGGGAACAAGTTACAGCCAAATGTTACCGTAGTGCTTCTCTCAGCCTGAAAAGGCTATTTAGACCCATGATATTTTTAAGAAAGTGGGTGTCAGTTTAGTCATAAGGAAGGCCTTTGGGCTCATGTATTGTGGATTGGGCTTCTATTTGGGCACTTTTAGCCAAGTCACACAGCCAGCAGCCACTCAGAATGTACTGGGAACCAGTTACAGCCAAATGTTACCAAAGTGCTTCTCTCAGCCTGAAATGGCTATGTAGACCCATGATATTTTTAAGAAAGTGGGTGTCAGTTTAGTCATAAGGAAGGCCTCTGGGCTCATGTATTGTGGATTGGGCTTCTATTTGGCCACTTTTAGCCAAGTCACACAGCCAGCAGCCACTCAGAATGTGCTGGGAACCAGTTACAGCCAAACGTCACCAAAGTGCTTCTCTCAGCCTGATAAGGCTATTTTGACCAATGATTTTTTAAAGAAAATGAGTGTCAGTTTTGTCATAAGGAAGGCATTTGGGCCCATGTATAGTGCATTGGGAATCTATTTGGGCACTTTTAGGTACAACACACAGTCAGCAGCCACTCAGAAAGTACTGGGAACAAGTTACAGCCAAATGTCACCAAAGTGCTTCTCTCAGCCTGAAAAGGCTATTTTGACCAATGATTTTTTAAAGAAAATCAGTGTCAGTTTTGTCATAAGGAAGGCATCTGGGCCCATGTATAGTGCATTGGGATTCTATTTGGGCACTTTTAGGTACAACACACAGTCACCAGCCACTCAGAAAGAACTGGGAACAAGTTACAACCAAATGTTACCAAAGTGCTTCTCTCAGCCTGAAAAGGCTATATAGACCAATTACATTTTTAAGAAAGTGGGTGTCAGTTTAGTCATAAGGAAGGCCTCTGGGCTCATGTATTGTGGATTGGGCTTCTATTTGGGCACTTTTAGCCAAGTCACACAGCCAGCAGCCACTCAGAATGTACTGGGAACAAGTTACAGCCAAATGTTACCAAAGTGCTTCTCTCATTCTGTAAAGGCTATTTAGACCCATTATATTTTTAAGAAAGTTGGTGTCAGTTTAGTCACAAGTAAGGCCTTTGGGCTCATGTATTGTGGATTGGGCTTCTATTTGGGCACTTTTAGCCAAGTCACACAGTCAACAGCCACTCAGAATGTACTGGGAACCAGTTACAGCCAAATGTTACCAAAGTGCTTCTCTCAGCCTGAAAAGGCTATTTAGACCCATGATATTTTTAAGAAAGTGGGTGTCAGTTTAGTCATAAGGAAGGCCTCTGGGCTCATGTATTGTGGATTGGGCTTCTATTTGGCCACTTTTAGCCAAGTCACACAGCCAGCAGCCACTCAGAATGTGCTGGGAACCAGTTACAGCCAAACGTCACCAAAGTGCTTCTCTCAGCCTGATAAGGCTATTTTGACCAATGATTTTTTAAAGAAAATGAGTGTCAGTTTTGTCATAAGGAAGGCATTTGGGCCCATGTATAGTGCATTGGGAATCTATTTGGGCACTTTTAGGTACAACACACAGTCAGCAGCCACTCAGAAAGTACTGGGAACAAGTTACAGCCAAATGTCACCAAAGTGCTTCTCTCAGCCTGAAAAGGCTATTTTGACCAATGATTTTTTAAAGAAAATCAGTGTCAGTTTTGTCATAAGGAAGGCATCTGGGCCCATGTATAGTGCATTGGGAATCTATTTGGGCACTTTTAGGTACAACACACAGTCACCAGCCACTCAGAAAGAACTGGGAACAAGTTACAACCAAATGTTACCAAAGTGCTTCTCTCAGCCTGAAAAGGCTATATAGACCAATTACATTTTTAAGAAAGTGGGTGTCAGTTTAGTCATAAGGAAGGCCTCTGGGCTCATGTATTGTGGATTGGGCTTCTATTTGGGCACTTTTAGCCAAGTCACACAGCCAGCAGCCACTCAGAATGTACTGGGAACCAGTTACAGCCAAACGTCACCAAAGTGCTTCTCTCAGCCTGATAAGGCTATTTTGACCAATGATTTTTTAAAGAAAATGAGTGTCAGTTTTGTCATAAGGAAGGCATTTGGGCCCATGTATAGTGCATTGGGAATCTATTTGGAAACTTTTAGGTACAACACACAGTCACCAGCCACTCAGAAAGTACTGGGAACAAGTTACAGCCAAATGTTACCGTAGTGCTTCTCTCAGCCTGAAAAGGCTATTTAGACCCATGATATTTTTAAGAAAGTGGGTGTCAGTTTAGTCATAAGGAAGGCCTTTGGGCTCATGTATTGTGGATTGGGCTTCTATTTGGGCACTTTTAGCCAAGTCACACAGCCAGCAGCCACTCAGAATGTACTGGGAACCAGTTACAGCCAAATGTTACCAAAGTGCTTCTCTCAGCCTGAAAAGGCTATGTAGACCCATGATATTTTTAAGAAAGTGGGTGTCAGTTTAGTCATAAGGAAGGCCTCTGGGCTCATGTATTGTGGATTGGGCTTCTATTTGGCCACTTTTAGCGAAGTCACACAGCCAGCAGCCACTCAGAATGTGCTGGGAACCAGTTACAGCCAAACGTCACCAAAGTGCTTCTCTCAGCCTGATAAGGCTATTTTGACCAATGATTTTTTAAAGAAAATGAGTGTCAGTTTTGTCATAAGGAAGGCATTTGGGCCCATGTATAGTGCATTGGGAATCTATTTGGGCACTTTTAGGTACAACACACAGTCAGCAGCCACTCAGAAAGTACTTGGAACAAGTTACAGCCAAATGTCACCAAAGTGCTTCTCTCAGCCTGAAAAGGCTATTTAGACCCATGATATTTTTAAGAAAGTGGGTGTCAGTTTAGTCATAAGGAAGGCCTCTGGGCTCATGTATTGTGGATTGGGCTTCTATTTGGCCACTTTTAGCCAAGTCACACAGCCAGCAGCCACTCAGAATGTACTGGGAACCAGTTACAGCCAAACGTCACCAAAGTGCTTCTCTCAGCCTGATAAGGCTATTTTGACCAATGATTTTTTAAAGAAAATGAGTGTCAGTTTTGTCATAAGGAAGGCATTTGGGCCCATGTATAGTGCATTGGGAATCTATTTGGGCACTTTTAGGTACAACACACAGTCAGCAGCCACTCAGAAAGTACTGGGAACAAGTTACAGCCAAATGTCACCAAAGTGCTTCTCTCAGCCTGAAAAGGCTATTTTGACCAATGATTTTTTAAAGAAAATCAGTGTCAGTTTTGTCATAAGGAAGGCATCTGGGCCCATGTATAGTGCATTGGGATTCTATTTGGGCACTTTTAGGTACAACACAGAGTCACCAGCCACTCAGAAAGAACTGGGAACAAGTTACAACCAAATGTTACCAAAGTGCTTCTCTCAGCCTGAAAAGGCTATATAGACCAATTACATTTTTAAGAAAGTGGGTGTCAGTTTAGTCATAAGGAAGGCCTTTGGGCTCATGTATTGTGGATTGGGCTTCTATTTGGGCACTTTTAGCCAAGTCACACAGCCAGCAGCCACTCAGAATGTACTGGGAACCAGTTACAGCCAAACGTCACCAAAGTGCTTCTCTCAGCCTGATAAGGTTATTTTGACCAATGATTTTTTAAAGAAAATGAGTGTCAGTTTTGTCATAAGGAAGGCATTTGGGCCCATGTATAGTGCATTGGGAATCTATTTGGGCACTTTTAGGTACAACACACAGTCACCAGCCACTCAGAAAGTACTGGGAACAAGTTACAGCCAAATGTTACCAAAGTGCTTCTCTCAGCCTGAAAAGGCTATTTAGACCCTTGATATTTTTAAGAAAGTGGGTGTCAGTTTAGTCATAAGGAAGGCCTTTGGGCTCATGTATTGTGGATTGGGCTTCTATTTGGGCACTTTTAGCCAAGTCACACAGCCAGCAGCCACTCAGAATGTACTGGGAACAAGTTACAGCCAAATGTTACCAAAGTGCTTCTCTCATTCTGTAAAGGCTATTTAGACCCATTATATTTTTAAGAAAGTTGGTGTCAGTTTAGTCACAAGTAAGGCCTCTGGGCTCATGTATTGTGGATTGGGCTTCTATTTGGGCACTTTTAGCCAAGTCACACAGTCAACAGCCACTCAGAATGTACTGGGAACCAGTTACAGCCAAATGTTACCAAAGTGCTTCTCTCAGCCTGAAAAGGCTATTTAGACCCATGATATTTTTAAGAAAGTGGGTGTCAGTTTAGTCATAAGGAAGGCATTTGGGCCCATGTATAGTGCATTGGGAATCTATTTGGGCACTTTTAGGTACAACACACAGTCACCAGCCACTCAGAAAGTACTGGGAACAAGTTACAGCCAAATGTTACCGTAGTGCTTCTCTCAGCCTGAAAAGGCTAATTAGACCCATGATATTTTTAAGAAAGTGGGTGTCAGTTTAGTCATAAGGAAGGCCTTTGGGCTCATGTATTGTGGATTGGGCTTCTATTTGGGCACTTTTAGCCAAGTCACACAGCCAGCAGCCACTCAGAATGTACTGGGAACCAGTTACAGCCAAATGTTACCAAAGTGCTTCTCTCAGCCTGAAAAGGCTATGTAGACCCATGATATTTTTAAGAAAGTGGGTGTCAGTTTAGTCATAAGGAAGGCCTCTGGGCTCATGTATTGTGGATTGGGCTTCTATTTGGCCACTTTTAGCCAAGTCACACAGCCAGCAGCCACTCAGAATGTGCTGGGAACCAGTTACAGCCAAACGTCACCAAAGTGCTTCTCTCAGCCTGATAAGGCTATTTTGACCAATGATTTTTTAAAGAAAATGAGTGTCAGTTTTGTCATAAGGAAGGCATTTGGGCCCATGTATAGTGCATTGGGAATCTATTTGGGCACTTTTAGGTACAACACACAGTCAGCAGCCACTCAGAAAGTACTGGGAACAAGTTACAGCCAAATGTCACCAAAGTGCTTCTCTCAGCCTGAAAAGGCTATTTAGACCCATGATATTTTTAAGAAAGTGGGTGTCAGTTTAGTCATAAGGAAGGCCTCTGGGCTCATGTATTGTGGATTGGGCTTCTATTTGGCCACTTTTAGCCAAGTCACACAGCCAGCAGCCACTCAGAATGTACTGGGAACCAGTTACAGCCAAACGTCACCAAAGTGCTTCTCTCAGCCTGATAAGGCTATTTTGACCAATCATTTTTTAAAGAAAATGAGTGTCAGTTTTGTCATAAGGAAGGCATTTGGGCCCATGTATAGTGCATTGGGAATCTATTTGGGCACTTTTAGGTACAACACACAGTCAGCAGCCACTCAGAAAGTACTGGGAACAAGTTACAGCCAAATGTCACCAAAGTGCTTCTCTCAGCCTGAAAAGGCTATTTTGACCAATGATTTTTTAAAGAAAATCAGTGTCAGTTTTGTCATAAGGAAGGCATCTGGGCCCATGTATAGTGCATTGGGATTCTATTTGGGCACTTTTAGGTACAACACAGAGTCACCAGCCACTCAGAAAGAACTGGGAACAAGTTACAACCAAATGTTACCAAAGTGCTTCTCTCAGCCTGAAAAGGCTATATAGACCAATTATATTTTTAAGAAAGTGGGTGTCAGTTTAGTCATAAGGAAGGCCTTTGGGCTCATGTATTGTGGATTGGGCTTCTATTTGGGCACTTTTAGCCAAGTCACACAGCCAGCAGCCACTCAGAATGTACTGGGAACAAGTTACAGCCAAATGTTACCAAAGTGCTTCTCTCATTCTGTAAAGGCTATTTAGACCCATTATATTTTTAAGAAAGTTGGTGTCAGTTTAGTCACAAGTAAGGCCTTTGGGCTCATGTATTGTGGATTGGGCTTCTATTTGGGCACTTTTAGCCAAGTCACACAGTCAACAGCCACTCAGAATGTACTGGGAACCAGTTACAGCCAAATGTTACCAAAGTGCTTCTCTCAGCCTGAAAAGGCTATTTAGACCCATGATATTTTTAAGAAAGTGGGTGTCAGTTTAGTCATAAGGAAGGCATTTGGGCCCATGTATAGTGCATTGGGAATCTATTTGGGCACTTTTAGGTACAACACACAGTCACCAGCCACTCAGAAAGTACTGGGAACAAGTTACAGCCAAATGTTACCGTAGTGCTTCTCTCAGCCTGAAAAGGCTATTTAGACCCATGATATTTTTAAGAAAGTGGGTGTCAGTTTAGTCATAAGGAAGGCCTTTGGGCTCATGTATTGTGGATTGGGCTTCTATTTGGGCACTTTTAGCCAAGTCACACAGCCAGCAGCCACTCAGAATGTACTGGGAACAAGTTACAGCCAAATGTTACCAAAGTGCTTCTCTCATTCTGTAAAGGCTATTTAGACCCATTATATTTTTAAGAAAGTTGGTGTCAGTTTAGTCACAAGTAAGGCCTTTGGGCTCATGTATTGTGGATTGGGCTTCTATTTGGGCACTTTTAGCCAAGTCACACAGTCAACAGCCACTCAGAATGTACTGGGAACCAGTTACAGCCAAATGTTACCAAAGTGCTTCTCTCAGCCTGAAAAGGCTATTTAGACCCATGATATTTTTAAGAAAGTGGGTGTCAGTTTAGTCATAAGGAAGGCATTTGGGCCCATGTATAGTGCATTGGGAATCTATTTGGGCACTTTTAGGTACAACACACAGTCACCAGCCACTCAGAAAGTACTGGGAACAAGTTACAGCCAAATGTTACCGTAGTGCTTCTCTCAGCCTGAAAAGGCTATTTAGACCCATGATATTTTTAAGAAAGTGGGTGTCAGTTTAGTCATAAGGAAGGCCTTTGGGCTCATGTATTGTGGATTGGGCTTCTATTTGGGCACTTTTAGCCAAGTCACACAGCCAGCAGCCACTCAGAATGTACTGGGAACCAGTTACAGCCAAATGTTACCAAAGTGCTTCTCTCAGCCTGAAAAGGCTATTTAGACCCATGATATTTTTAAGAAAGTGGGTGTCAGTTTAGTCATAAGGAAGGCATTTGGGCCCATGTATAGTGCATTGGGAATCTATTTGGGCACTTTTAGGTACAACACACAGTCACCAGCCACTCAGAAAGTACTGGGAACAAGTTACAGCCAAATGTTACCGTAGTGCTTCTCTCAGCCTGAAAAGGCTATTTAGACCCATGATATTTTTAAGAAAGTGGGTGTCAGTTTAGTCATAAGGAAGGCCTTTGGGCTCATGTATTGTGGATTGGGCTTCTATTTGGGCACTTTTAGCCAAGTCACACAGCCAGCAGCCACTCAGAATGTACTGGGAACAAGTTACAGCCAAATGTTACCAAAGTGCTTCTCTCATTCTGTAAAGGCTATTTAGACCCATTATATTTTTAAGAAAGTTGGTGTCAGTTTAGTCACAAGTAAGGCCTTTGGGCTCATGTATTGTGGATTGGGCTTCTATTTGGGCACTTTTAGCCAAGTCACACAGTCAACAGCCACTCAGAATGTACTGGGAACCAGTTACAGCCAAATGTTACCAAAGTGCTTCTCTCAGCCTGAAAAGGCTATTTAGACCCATGATATTTTTAAGAAAGTGGGTGTCAGTTTAGTCATAAGGAAGGCATTTGGGCCCATGTATAGTGCATTGGGAATCTATTTGGGCACTTTTAGGTACAACACACAGTCACCAGCCACTCAGAAAGTACTGGGAACAAGTTACAGCCAAATGTTACCGTAGTGCTTCTCTCAGCCTGAAAAGGCTATTTAGACCCATGATATTTTTAAGAAAGTGGGTGTCAGTTTTGTCATAAGGAAGGCCTTTGGGCTCATGTATTGTGGATTGGGCTTCTATTTGGGCACTTTTAGCCAAGTCACACAGCCAGCAGCCACTCAGAATGTACTGGGAACCAGTTACAGCCAAATGTTACCAAAGTGCTTCTCTCAGCCTGAAAAGGCTATGTAGACCCATGATATTTTTAAGAAAGTGGGTGTCAGTTTAGTCATAAGGAAGGCCTCTGGGCTCATGTATTGTGGATTGGGCTTCTATTTGGCCACTTTTAGCCAAGTCACACAGCCAGCAGCCACTCAGAATGTGCTGGGAACCAGTTACAGCCAAACGTCACCAAAGTGCTTCTCTCAGCCTGATAAGGCTATTTTGACCAATGATTTTTTAAAGAAAATGAGTGTCAGTTTTGTCATAAGGAAGGCATTTGGGCCCATGTATAGTGCATTGGGAATCTATTTGGGCACTTTTAGGTACAACACACAGTCAGCAGCCACTCAGAAAGTACTGGGAACAAGTTACAGCCAAATGTCACCAAAGTGCTTCTCTCAGCCTGAAAAGGCTATTTTGACCAATGATTTTTTAAAGAAAATCAGTGTCAGTTTTGTCATAAGGAAGGCATCTGGGCCCATGTATAGTGCATTGGGATTCTATTTGGGCACTTTTAGGTACAACACACAGTCACCAGCCACTCAGAAAGAACTGGGAACAAGTTACAACCAAATGTTACCAAAGTGCTTCTCTCAGCCTGAAAAGGCTATATAGACCAATTACATTTTTAAGAAAGTGGGTGTCAGTTTAGTCATAAGGAAGGCCTCTGGGCTCATGTATTGTGGATTGGGCTTCTATTTGGGCACTTTTAGCCAAGTCACACAGCCAGCAGCCACTCAGAATGTACTGGGAACAAGTTACAGCCAAATGTTACCAAAGTGCTTCTCTCATTCTGTAAAGGCTATTTAGACCCATTATATTTTTAAGAAAGTTGGTGTCAGTTTAGTCACAAGTAAGGCCTTTGGGCTCATGTATTGTGGATTGGGCTTCTATTTGGGCACTTTTAGCCAAGTCACACAGCCAGCAGCCACTCAGAATATACTGGGAACCAGTTACAGCCAAACGTCACCAAAGTGCTTCTCTCAGCCTGATAAGGCTATTTTGACCAATGATTTTTTTTAAAGAAAATGAGTGTCAGTTTTGTCATAAGGAAGGCATTTGGGCCCATGTATAGTGCATTGGGAATCTATTTGGGCACTTTTAGGTACAACACACAGTCACCAGCCACTCAGAATGTACTGGGAACCAGTTACAGCCAAATGTTACCAAAGTGCTTCTCTCAGCCTGAAAAGGCTATTTAGACCCTTGATATTTTTAAGAAAGTGGGTGTCAGTTTAGTCATAAGGAAGGCCTTTGGGCTCATGTATTGTGGATTGGTCTTCTATTTGGGCACTTTTAGCCAAGTCACACAGCCAGCAGCCACTCAGAATGTACTGGGAACAAGTTACAGCCAAATGTTACCAAAGTGCTTCTCTCATTCTGTAAAGGCTATTTAGACCCATTATATTTTTAAGAAAGTTGGTGTCAGTTTAGTCACAAGTAAGGCCTTTGGGCTCATGTATTGTGGATTGGGCTTCTATTTGGGCACTTTTAGCCAAGTCACACAGTCAACAGCCACTCAGAATGTACTGGGAACCAGTTACAGCCAAATGTTACCAAAGTGCTTCTCTCAGCCTGAAAAGGCTATTTAGACCCATGATATTTTTAAGAAAGTGGGTGTCAGTTTAGTCATAAGGAAGGCCTCTGGGCTCATGTATTGTGGATTGGGCTTCTATTTGGCCACTTTTAGCCAAGTCACACAGCCAGCAGCCACTCAGAATGTGCTGGGAACCAGTTACAGCCAAACGTCACCAAAGTGCTTCTCTCAGCCTGATAAGGCTATTTTGACCAATGATTTTTTAAAGAAAATGAGTGTCAGTTTTGTCATAAGGAAGGCATTTGGGCCCATGTATAGTGCATTGGGAATCTATTTGGGCACTTTTAGGTACAACACACAGTCAGCAGCCACTCAGAAAGTACTGGGAACAAGTTACAGCCAAATGTCACCAAAGTGCTTCTCTCAGCCTGAAAAGGCTATTTAGACCCATGATATTTTTAAGAAAGTGGGTGTCAGTTTAGTCATAAGGAAGGCCTCTGGGCTCATGTATTGTGGATTGGGCTTCTATTTGGCCACTTTTAGCCAAGTCACACAGCCAGCAGCCACTCAGAATGTGCTGGGAACCAGTTACAGCCAAACGTCACCAAAGTGCTTCTCTCAGCCTGATAAGGCTATTTTGACCAATGATTTTTTAAAGAAAATGAGTGTCAGTTTTGTCATAAGGAAGGCATTTGGGCCCATGTATAGTGCATTGGGAATCTATTTGGGCACTTTTAGGTACAACACACAGTCAGCAGCCACTCAGAAAGTACTGGGAACAAGTTAAAGCCAAATGTCACCAAAGTGCTTCTCTCAGCCTGAAAAGGCTATTTTGACCAATGATTTTTTAAAGAAAATCAGTGTCAGTTTTGTCATAAGGAAGGCATTTGGGCCCATGTATAGTGCATTGGGAATCTATTTGGAAACTTTTAGGTACAACACACAGTCACCAGCCACTCAGAAAGTACTGGGAACAAGTTACAGCCAAATGTTACCGTAGTGCTTCTCTCAGCCTGAAAAGGCTATTTAGACCCATGATATTTTTAAGAAAGTGGGTGTCAGTTTAGTCATAAGGAAGGCCTTTGGGCTCATGTATTGTGGATTGGGCTTCTATTTGGGCACTTTTAGCCAAGTCACACAGCCAGCAGCCACTCAGAATGTACTGGGAACCAGTTACAGCCAAATGTTACCAAAGTGCTTTTCTCAGCCTGAAAAGGCTATGTAGACCCATGATATTTTTAAGAAAGTGGGTGTCAGTTTAGTCATAAGGAAGGCCTCTGGGCTCATGTATTGTGGATTGGGCTTCTATTTGGCCACTTTTAGCCAAGTCACACAGCCAGCAGCCACTCAGAATGTGCTGGGAACCAGTTACAGCCAAACGTCACCAAAGTGCTTCTCTCAGCCTGATAAGGCTATTTTGACCAATGATTTTTTAAAGAAAATGAGTGTCAGTTTTGTCATAAGGAAGGCATTTGGGCCCATGTATAGTGCATTGGGAATCTATTTGGGCACTTTTAGGTACAACACACAGTCAGCAGCCACTCAGAAAGTACTGGGAACAAGTTACAGCCAAATGTCACCAAAGTGCTTCTCTCAGCCTGAAAAGGCTATTTAGACCCATGATATTTTTAAGAAAGTGGGTGTCAGTTTAGTCATAAGGAAGGCCTCTGGGCTCATGTATTGTGGATTGGGCTTCTATTTGGGCACTTTTAGCCAAGTCACACAGCCAGCAGCCACTCAGAATGTACTGGGAACCAGTTACAGCCAAACGTCACCAAAGTGCTTCTCTCAGCCTGATAAGGCTATTTTGACCAATGATTTTTTAAAGAAAATGAGTGTCAGTTTTGTCATAAGGAAGGCATTTGGGCCCATGTATAGTGCATTGGGAATCTATTTGGGCACTTTTAGGTACAACACACAGTCACCAGCCACTCAGAAAGTACTGGGAACAAGTTACAGCCAAATGTTACCAAAGTGCTTCTCTCAGCCTGAAAAGGCTATTTAGACCCTTGATATTTTTAAGAAAGTGGGTGTCAGTTTAGTCATAAGGAAGGCCTTTGGGCTCATGTATTGTGGATTGGGCTTCTATTTGGGCACTTTTAGCCAAGTCACACAGCCAGCAGCCACTCAGAATGTACTGGGAACAAGTTACAGCCAAATGTTACCAAAGTGCTTCTCTCATTCTGTAAAGGCTATTTAGACCCATTATATTTTTAAGAAAGTTGGTGTCAGTTTAGTCACAAGTAAGGCCTTTGGGCTCATGTATTGTGGATTGGGCTTCTATTTGGGCACTTTTAGCCAAGTCACACAGTCAACAGCCACTCAGAATGTACTGGGAACCAGTTACAGCCAAATGTTACCAAAGTGCTTCTCTCAGCCTGAAAAGGCTATTTAGACCCATGATATTTTTAAGAAAGTGGGTGTCAGTTTAGTCATAAGGAAGGCCTCTGGGCTCATGTATTGTGGATTGGGCTTCTATTTGGCCACTTTTAGCCAAGTCACACAGCCAGCAGCCACTCAGAATGTGCTGGGAACCAGTTACAGCCAAACGTCACCAAAGTGCTTCTCTCAGCCTGATAAGGCTATTTTGACCAATGATTTTTTAAAGAAAATGAGTGTCAGTTTTGTCATAAGGAAGGCATTTGGGCCCATGTATAGTGCATTGGGAATCTATTTGGGCACTTTTAGGTACAACACACAGTCAGCAGCCACTCAGAAAGTACTGGGAACAAGTTACAGCCAAATGTCACCAAAGTGCTTCTCTCAGCCTGAAAAGGCTATTTTGACCAATGATTTTTTAAAGAAAATCAGTGTCAGTTTTGTCATAAGGAAGGCATCTGGGCCCATGTATAGTGCATTGGGATTCTATTTGGGCACTTTTAGGTACAACACACAGTCACCAGCCACTCAGAAAGAACTGGGAACAAGTTACAACCAAATGTTACCAAAGTGCTTCTCTCAGCCTGAAAAGGCTATATAGACCAATTACATTTTTAAGAAAGTGGGTGTCAGTTTAGTCATAAGGAAGGCCTCTGGGCTCATGTATTATGGATTGGGCTTCTATTTGGGCACTTTTAGCCAAGTCACACAGCCAGCAGCCACTCAGAATGTACTGGGAACCAGTTACAGCCAAACGTCACCAAAGTGCTTCTCTCAGCCTGATAAGGCTATTTTGACCAATGATTTTTTAAAGAAAATGAGTGTCAGTTTTGTCATAAGGAAGGCATTTGGGCTCATGTATTGTGGATTGGTCTTCTATTTGGGCACTTTTAGCCAAGTCACACAGCCAGCAGCCACTCAGAATGTACTGGGAACAAGTTACAGCCAAATGTTACCAAAGTGCTTCTCTCATTCTGTAAAGGCTATTTAGACCCATTATATTTTTAAGAAAGTTGGTGTCAGTTTAGTCACAAGTAAGGCCTTTGGGCTCATGTATTGTGGATTGGGCTTCTATTTGGGCACTGTTAGCCAAGTCACACAGTCAACAGCCACTCAGAATGTACTGGGAACCAGTTACAGCCAAATGTTACCAAAGTGCTTCTCTCAGCCTGAAAAGGCTATTTAGACCCATGATATTTTTAAGAAAGTGGGTGTCAGTTTAGTCATAGGGAAGGCCTCTGGGCTCATGTATTGTGGATTGGGCTTCTATTTGGCCACTTTTAGCCAAGTCACACAGCCAGCAGCCACTCAGAATGTGCTGGGAACCAGTTACAGCCAAACGTCACCAAAGTGCTTCTCTCAGCCTGATAAGGCTATTTTGACCAATGATTTTTTAAAGAAAATGAGTGTCAGTTTTGTCATAAGGAAGGCATTTGGGCCCATGTATAGTGCATTGGGAATCTATTTGGGCACTTTTAGGTACAACACACAGTCAGCAGCCACTCAGAAAGTACTGGGAACAAGTTACAGCCAAATGTCACCAAAGTGCTTCTCTCAGCCTGAAAAGGCTATTTAGACCCATGATATTTTTAAGAAAGTGGGTGTCAGTTTAGTCATAAGGAAGGCCTCTGGGCTCATGTATTGTGGATTGGGCTTCTATTTGGCCACTTTTAGCCAAGTCACACAGCCAGCAGCCACTCAGAATGTGCTGGGAACCAGTTACAGCCAAACGTCACCAAAGTGCTTCTCTCAGCCTGATAAGGCTATTTTGACCAATGATTTTTTAAAGAAAATGAGTGTCAGTTTTGTCATAAGGAAGGCATTTGGGCCCATGTATAGTGCATTGGGAATCTATTTGGGCACTTTTAGGTACAACACACAGTCAGCAGCCACTCAGAAAGTACTGGGAACAAGTTACAGCCAAATGTCACCAAAGTGCTTCTCTCAGCCTGAAAAGGCTATTTTGACCAATGATTTTTTAAAGAAAATCAGTGTCAGTTTTGTCATAAGGAAGGCATTTGGGCCCATGTATAGTGCATTGGGAATCTATTTGGAAACTTTTAGGTACAACACACAGTCACCAGCCACTCAGAAAGTACTGGGAACAAGTTACAGCCAAATGTTACCGTAGTGCTTCTCTCAGCCTGAAAAGGCTATTTAGACCCATGATATTTTTAAGAAAGTGGGTGTCAGTTTAGTCATAAGGAAGGCCTTTGGGCTCATGTATTGTGGATTGGGCTTCTATTTGGGCACTTTTAGCCAAGTCACACAGCCAGCAGCCACTCAGAATGTACTGGGAACCAGTTACAGCCAAATGTTACCAAAGTGCTTTTCTCAGCCTGAAAAGGCTATGTAGACCCATGATATTTTTAAGAAAGTGGGTGTCAGTTTAGTCATAAGGAAGGCCTCTGGGCTCATGTATTGTGGATTGGGCTTCTATTTGGCCACTTTTAGCCAAGTCACACAGCCAGCAGCCACTCAGAATGTGCTGGGAACCAGTTACAGCCAAACGTCACCAAAGTGCTTCTCTCAGCCTGATAAGGCTATTTTGACCAATGATTTTTTAAAGAAAATGAGTGTCAGTTTTGTCATAAGGAAGGCATTTGGGCCCATGTATAGTGCATTGGGAATCTATTTGGGCACTTTTAGGTACAACACACAGTCAGCAGCCACTCAGAAAGTACTGGGAACAAGTTACAGCCAAATGTCACCAAAGTGCTTCTCTCAGCCTGAAAAGGCTATTTAGACCCATGATATTTTTAAGAAAGTGGGTGTCAGTTTAGTCATAAGGAAGGCCTCTGGGCTCATGTATTGTGGATTGGGCTTCTATTTGGGCACTTTTAGCCAAGTCACACAGCCAGCAGCCACTCAGAATGTACTGGGAACCAGTTACAGCCAAACGTCACCAAAGTGCTTCTCTCAGCCTGATAAGGCTATTTTGACCAATGATTTTTTAAAGAAAATGAGTGTCAGTTTTGTCATAAGGAAGGCATTTGGGCCCATGTATAGTGCATTGGGAATCTATTTGGGCACTTTTAGGTACAACACAGTCACCAGCCACTCAGAAAGTACTGGGAACAAGTTACAGCCAAATGTTACCAAAGTGCTTCTCTCAGCCTGAAAAGGCTATTTAGACCCTTGATATTTTTAAGAAAGTGGGTGTCAGTTTAGTCATAAGGAAGGCCTTTGGGCTCATGTATTGTGGATTGGGCTTCTATTTGGGCACTTTTAGCCAAGTCACACAGCCAGCAGCCACTCAGAATGTACTGGGAACAAGTTACAGCCAAATGTTACCGTAGTGCTTCTCTCAGCCTGAAAAGGCTATTTAGACCCATGATATTTTTAAGAAAGTGGGTGTCAGTTTAGTCATAAGGAAGGCCTTTGGGCTCATGTATTGTGGATTGGGCTTCTATTTGGGCACTTTTAGCCAAGTCACACAGCCAGCAGCCACTCAGAATGTACTGGGAACCAGTTACAGCCAAATGTTACCAAAGTGCTTCTCTCAGCCTGAAAAGGCTATGTAGACCCATGATATTTTTAAGAAAGTGGGTGTCAGTTTAGTCATAAGGAAGGCCTCTGGGCTCATGTATTGTGGATTGGGCTTCTATTTGGCCACTTTTAGCCAAGTCACACAGCCAGCAGCCACTCAGAATGTGCTGGGAACCAGTTACAGCCAAACGTCACCAAAGTGCTTCTCTCAGCCTGATAAGGCTATTTTGACCAATGATTTTTTAAAGAAAATGAGTGTCAGTTTTGTCATAAGGAAGGCATTTGGGCCCATGTATAGTGCATTGGGAATCTATTTGGGCACTTTTAGGTACAACACACAGTCAGCAGCCACTCAGAAAGTACTGGGAACAAGTTACAGCCAAATGTCACCAAAGTGCTTCTCTCAGCCTGAAAAGGCTATTTAGACCCATGATATTTTTAAGAAAGTGGGTGTCAGTTTAGTCATAAGGAAGGCCTCTGGGCTCATGTATTGTGGATTGGGCTTCTATTTGGCCACTTTTAGCCAAGTCACACAGCCAGCAGCCACTCAGAATGTACTGGGAACCAGTTACAGCCAAACGTCACCAAAGTGCTTCTCTCAGCCTGATAAGGCTATTTTGACCAATGATTTTTTAAAGAAAATCAGTGTCAGTTTTGTCATAAGGAAGGCATTTGGGCCCATGTATAGTGCATTGGGAATCTATTTGGGCACTTTTAGGTACAACACACAGTCAGCAGCCACTCAGAAAGTACTGGGAACAAGTTACAGCCAAATGTCACCAAAGTGCTTCTCTCAGCCTGAAAAGGCTATTTTGACCAATGATTTTTTAAAGAAAATCAGTGTCAGTTTTGTCATAAGGAAGGCATCTGGGCCCATGTATAGTGCATTGGGATTCTATTTGGGCACTATTAGGTACAACACACAGTCACCAGCCACTCAGAAAGTACTGGGAACAAGTTACAGCCAAATGTTACCAAAGTGCTTCTCTCAGCCTGAAAAGGCTATTTAGACCCTTGATATTTTTAAGAAAGTGGGTGTCAGTTTAGTCATAAGGAAGGCCTTTGGGCTCATGTATTGTGGATTGGGCTTCTATTTGGGCACTTTTAGCCAAGTCACACAGCCAGCAGCCACTCAGAATGTACTGGGAACAAGTTACAGCCAAATGTTACCAAAGTGCTTCTCTCATTCTGTAAAGGCTATTTAGACCCATGATATTTTTAAGAAAGTTGGTGTCAGTTTAGTCACAAGTAAGGCCTTTGGGCTCATGTATTGTGGATTGGGCTTCTATTTGGGCACTTTTAGCCAAGTCACACAGTCAACAGCCACTCAGAATGTACTGGGAACCAGTTACAGCCAAATGTTACCAAAGTGCTTCTCTCAGCCTGAAAAGGCTATTTAGACCCATGATATTTTTAAGAAAGTGGGTGTCAGTTTAGTCATAAGGAAGGCCTCTGGGCTCATGTATTGTGGATTGGGCTTCTATTTGGCCACTTTTAGCCAAGTCACACAGCCAGCAGCCACTCAGAATGTGCTGGGAACCAGTTACAGCCAAACGTCACCAAAGTGCTTCTCTCAGCCTGATAAGGCTATTTTGACCAATGATTTTTTAAAGAAAATGAGTGTCAGTTTTGTCATAAGGAAGGCATTTGGGCCCATGTATAGTGCATTGGGAATCTATTTGGGCACTTTTAGGTACAACACACAGTCAGCAGCCACTCAGAAAGTACTGGGAACAAGTTACAGCCAAATGTCACCAAAGTGCTTCTCTCAGCCTGAAAAGGCTATTTTGACCAATGATTTTTTAAAGAAAATCAGTGTCAGTTTTGTCATAAGGAAGGCATCTGGGCCCATGTATAGTGCATTGGGATTCTATTTGGGCACTTTTAGGTACAACACACAGTCACCAGCCACTCAGAAAGAACTGGGAACAAGTTACAACCAAATGTTACCAAAGTGCTTCTCTCAGCCTGAAAAGGCTATATAGACCAATTACATTTTTAAGAAAGTGGGTGTCAGTTTAGTCATAAGGAAGGCCTCTGGGCTCATGTATTATGGATTGGGCTTCTATTTGGGCACTTTTAGCCAAGTCACACAGCCAGCAGCCACTCAGAATGTACTGGGAACCAGTTACAGCCAAACGTCACCAAAGTGCTTCTCTCAGCCTGATAAGGCTATTTTGACCAATGATTTTTTAAAGAAAATGAGTGTCAGTTTTGTCATAAGGAAGGCATTTGGGCCCATGTATAGTGCATTGGGAATCTATTTGGAAACTTTTAGGTACAACACACAGTCACCAGCCACTCAGAAAGTACTGGGAACAAGTTACAGCCAAATGTTACCGTAGTGCTTCTCTCAGCCTGAAAAGGCTATTTAGACCCATGATATTTTTAAGAAAGTGGGTGTCAGTTTAGTCATAAGGAAGGCCTTTGGGCTCATGTATTGTGGATTGGGCTTCTATTTGGGCACTTTTAGCCAAGTCACACAGCCAGCAGCCACTCAGAATGTACTGGGAACCAGTTACAGCCAAATGTTACCAAAGTGCTTCTCTCAGCCTGAAAAGGCTATGTAGACCCATGATATTTTTAAGAAAGTGGGTGTCAGTTTAGTCATAAGGAAGGCCTCTGGGCTCATGTATTGTGGATTGGGCTTCTATTTGGCCACTTTTAGCCAAGTCACACAGCCAGCAGCCACTCAGAATGTGCTGGGAACCAGTTACAGCCAAACGTCACCAAAGTGCTTCTCTCAGCCTGATAAGGCTATTTTGACCAATGATTTTTTAAAGAAAATGAGTGTCAGTTTTGTCATAAGGAAGGCATTTGGGCCCATGTATAGTGCATTGGGAATCTATTTGGGCACTTTTAGGTACAACACACAGTCAGCAGCCACTCAGAAAGTACTGGGAACAAGTTACAGCCAAATGTCACCAAAGTGCTTCTCTCAGCCTGAAAAGGCTATTTAGACCCATGATATTTTTAAGAAAGTGGGTGTCAGTTTAGTCATAAGGAAGGCCTCTGGGCTCATGTATTGTGGATTGGGCTTCTATTTGGCCACTTTTAGCCAAGTCACACAGCCAGCAGCCACTCAGAATGTACTGGGAACCAGTTACAGCCAAACGTCACCAAAGTGCTTCTCTCAGCCTGATAAGGCTATTTTGACCAATGATTTTTTAAAGAAAATCAGTGTCAGTTTTGTCATAAGGAAGGCATTTGGGCCCATGTATAGTGCATTGGGAATCTATTTGGGCACTTTTAGGTACAACACACAGTCAGCAGCCACTCAGAAAGTACTGGGAACAAGTTACAGCCAAATGTCACCAAAGTGCTTCTCTCAGCCTGAAAAGGCTATTTTGACCAATGATTTTTTAAAGAAAATCAGTGTCAGTTTTGTCATAAGGAAGGCATCTGGGCCCATGTATAGTGCATTGGGATTCTATTTGGGCACTATTAGGTACAACACAGAGTCACCAGCCACTCAGAAAGAACTGGGAACAAGTTACAACCAAATGTTACCAAAGTGCTTCTCTCAGCCTGAAAAGGCTATATAGACCAATTACATTTTTAAGAAAGTGGGTGTCAGTTTAGTCATAAGGAAGGCCTTTGGGCTCATGTATTGTGGATTGGGCTTCTATTTGGGCACTTTTAGCCAAGTCACACAGCCAGCAGCCACTCAGAATGTACTGGGAACCAGTTACAGCCAAATGTTACCAAAGTGCTTCTCTCAGCCTGAAAAGGCTATGTAGACCCATGATATTTTTAAGAAAGTGGGTGTCAGTTTAGTCATAAGGAAGGCCTCTGGGCTCATGTATTGTGGATTGGGCTTCTATTTGGCCACTTTTAGCCAAGTCACACAGCCAGCAGCCACTCAGAATGTGCTGGGAACCAGTTACAGCCAAACGTCACCAAAGTGCTTCTCTCAGCCTGATAAGGCTATTTTGACCAATGATTTTTTAAAGAAAATGAGTGTCAGTTTTGTCATAAGGAAGGCATTTGGGCCCATGTATAGTGCATTGGGAATCTATTTGGGCACTTTTAGGTACAACACACAGTCAGCAGCCACTCAGAAAGTACTGGGAACAAGTTACAGCCAAATGTCACCAAAGTGCTTCTCTCAGCCTGAAAAGGCTATTTAGACCCATGATATTTTTAAGAAAGTGGGTGTCAGTTTAGTCATAAGGAAGGCCTCTGGGCTCATGTATTGTGGATTGGGCTTCTATTTGGCCACTTTTAGCCAAGTCACACAGCCAGCAGCCACTCAGAATGTACTGGGAACCAGTTACAGCCAAACGTCACCAAAGTGCTTCTCTCAGCCTGATAAGGCTATTTTGACCAATGATTTTTTAAAGAAAATGAGTGTCAGTTTTGTCATAAGGAAGGCATTTGGGCCCATGTATAGTGCATTGGGAATCTATTTGGGCACTTTTAGGTACAACACACAGTCAGCAGCCACTCAGAAAGTACTGGGAACAAGTTACAGCCAAATGTCACCAAAGTGCTTCTCTCAGCCTGAAAAGGCTATTTTGACCAATGATTTTTTAAAGAAAATCAGTGTCAGTTTTGTCATAAGGAAGGCATCTGGGCCCATGTATAGTGCATTGGGATTCTATTTGGGCACTTTTAGGTACAACACAGAGTCACCAGCCACTCAGAAAGAACTGGGAACAAGTTACAACCAAATGTTACCAAAGTGCTTCTCTCAGCCTGAAAAGGCTATATAGACCAATTACATTTTTAAGAAAGTGGGTGTCAGTTTAGTCATAAGGAAGGCCTTTGGGCTCATGTATTGTGGATTGGGCTTCTATTTGGGCACTTTTAGCCAAGTCACACAGCCAGCAGCCACTCAGAATGTACTGGGAACCAGTTACAGCCAAACGTCACCAAAGTGCTTCTCTCAGCCTGATAAGGCTATTTTGACCAATGATTTTTTAAAGAAAATGAGTGTCAGTTTTGTCATAAGGAAGGCATTTGGGCCCATGTATAGTGCATTGGGAATCTATTTGGGCACTTTTAGGTACAACACACAGTCACCAGCCACTCAGAAAGTACTGGGAACAAGTTACAGCCAAATGTTACCAAAGTGCTTCTCTCAGCCTGAAAAGGCTATTTAGACCCTTGATATTTTTAAGAAAGTGGGTGTCAGTTTAGTCATAAGGAAGGCCTTTGGGCTCATGTATTGTGGATTGGGCTTCTATTTGGGCACTTTTAGCCAAGTCACACAGCCAGCAGCCACTCAGAATGTACTGGGAACAAGTTACAGCCAAATGTTACCAAAGTGCTTCTCTCATTCTGTAAAGGCTATTTAGACCCATTATATTTTTAAGAAAGTTGGTGTCAGTTTAGTCACAAGTAAGGCCTTTGGGCTCATGTATTGTGGATTGGGCTTCTATTTGGGCACTTTTAGCCAAGTCACACAGCCAGCAGCCACTCAGAATGTACTGGGAACCAGTTACAGCCAAATGTTACCAAAGTGCTTCTCTCAGCCTGAAATGGCTATGTAGACCCATGATATTTTTAAGAAAGTGGGTGTCAGTTTAGTCATAAGGAAGGCCTCTGGGCTCATGTATTGTGGATTGGGCTTCTATTTGGCCACTTTTAGCCAAGTCACACAGCCAGCAGCCACTCAGAATGTGCTGGGAACCAGTTACAGCCAAACGTCACCAAAGTGCTTCTCTCAGCCTGATAAGGCTATTTTGACCAATGATTTTTTAAAGAAAATGAGTGTCAGTTTTGTCATAAGGAAGGCATTTGGGCCCATATATAGTGCATTGGGAATCTATTTGGGCACTTTTAGGTACAACACACAGTCAGCAGCCACTCAGAAAGTACTGGGAACAAGTTACAGCCAAATGTCACCAAAGTGCTTCTCTCAGCCTGAAAAGGCTATTTAGACCCATGATATTTTTAAGAAAGTGGGTGTCAGTTTAGTCATAAGGAAGGCCTCTGGGCTCATGTATTGTGGATTGGGCTTCTATTTGGGCACTTTTAGCCAAGTCACACAGCCAGCAGCCACTCAGAATGTACTGGGAACCAGTTACAGCCAAACGTCACCAAAGTGCTTCTCTCAGCCTGATAAGGCTATTTTGACCAATGATTTTTTAAAGAAAATGAGTGTCAGTTTTGTCATAAGGAAGGCATTTGGGCCCATGTATAGTGCATTGGGAATCTATTTGGGCACTTTTAGGTACAACACACAGTCACCAGCCACTCAGAAAGTACTGGGAACAAGTTACAGCCAAATGTTACCAAAGTGCTTCTCTCAGCCTGAAAAGGCTATTTAGACCCTTGATATTTTTAAGAAAGTGGGTGTCAGTTTAGTCATAAGGAAGGCCTTTGGGCTCATGTATTGTGGATTGGGCTTCTATTTGGGCACTTTTAGCCAAGTCACACAGCCAG
Source organism: Gymnoscopelus microlampas (assembly GCF_963454915.1). Classification (NCBI taxonomy): domain Eukaryota; kingdom Metazoa; phylum Chordata; class Actinopteri; order Myctophiformes; family Myctophidae; genus Gymnoscopelus; species Gymnoscopelus microlampas. The sequence goes on along the minus strand of NW_028155862.1, from coordinate 1,391,141 downwards.
CAGCCACTCAGAATGTACTGGGAACAAGTTACAGCCAAATGTTACCAAAGTGCTTCTCTCATTCTGTAAAGGCTATTTAGACCCATTATATTTTTAAGAAAGTTGGTGTCAGTTTAGTCACAAGTAAGGCCTTTGGGCTCATGTATTGTGGATTGGGCTTCTATTTGGGCACTTTTAGCCAAGTCACACAGTCAACAGCCACTCAGAATGTACTGGGAACCAGTTACAGCCAAATGTTACCAAAGTGCTTCTCTCAGCCTGATAAGGCTATTTTGACCAATGATTTTTTAAAGAAAATGAGTGTCAGTTTTGTCATAAGGAAGGCATTTGGGCCCATGTATAGTGCATTGGGAATCTATTTGGGCACTTTTAGGTACAACACACAGTCAGCAGCCACTCAGAAAGTACTGGGAACAAGTTACAGCCAAATGTCACCAAAGTGCTTCTCTCAGCCTGAAAAGGCTATTTTGACCAATGATTTTTTAAAGAAAATCAGTGTCAGTTTTGTCATAAGGAAGGCATCTGGGCCCATGTATAGTGCATTGGGATTCTATTTGGGCACTTTTAGGTACAACACACAGTCACCAGCCACTCAGAAAGAACTGGGAACAAGTTACAACCAAATGTTACCAAAGTGCTTCTCTCAGCCTGAAAAGGCTATATAGACCAATTACATTTTTAAGAAAGTGGGTGTCAGTTTAGTCATAAGGAAGGCCTCTGGGCTCATGTATTATGGATTGGGCTTCTATTTGGGCACTTTTAGCCAAGTCACACAGCCAGCAGCCACTCAGAATGTACTGGGAACCAGTTACAGCCAAACGTCACCAAAGTGCTTCTCTCAGCCTGATAAGGCTATTTTGACCAATGATTTTTTAAAGAAAATGAGTGTCAGTTTTGTCATAAGGAAGGCATTTGGGCCCATGTATAGTGCATTGGGAATCTATTTGGAAACTTTTAGGTACAACACACAGTCACCAGCCACTCAGAAAGTACTGGGAACAAGTTACAGCCAAATGTTACCGTAGTGCTTCTCTCAGCCTGAAAAGGCTATTTAGACCCATGATATTTTTAAGAAAGTGGGTGTCAGTTTAGTCATAAGGAAGGCCTTTGGGCTCATGTATTGTGGATTGGGCTTCTATTTGGGCACTTTTAGCCAAGTCACACAGCCAGCAGCCACTCAGAATGTACTGGGAACCAGTTACAGCCAAATGTTACCAAAGTGCTTCTCTCAGCCTGAAATGGCTATGTAGACCCATGATATTTTTAAGAAAGTGGGTGTCAGTTTAGTCATAAGGAAGGCCTCTGGGCTCATGTATTGTGGATTGGGCTTCTATTTGGCCACTTTTAGCCAAGTCACACAGCCAGCAGCCACTCAGAATGTGCTGGGAACCAGTTACAGCCAAACGTCACCAAAGTGCTTCTCTCAGCCTGATAAGGCTATTTTGACCAATGATTTTTTAAAGAAAATGAGTGTCAGTTTTGTCATAAGGAAGGCATTTGGGCCCATATATAGTGCATTGGGAATCTATTTGGGCACTTTTAGGTACAACACACAGTCAGCAGCCACTCAGAAAGTACTGGGAACAAGTTACAGCCAAATGTCACCAAAGTGCTTCTCTCAGCCTGAAAAGGCTATTTAGACCCATGATATTTTTAAGAAAGTGGGTGTCAGTTTAGTCATAAGGAAGGCCTCTGGGCTCATGTATTGTGGATTGGGCTTCTATTTGGGCACTTTTAGCCAAGTCACACAGCCAGCAGCCACTCAGAATGTACTGGGAACCAGTTACAGCCAAACGTCACCAAAGTGCTTCTCTCAGCCTGATAAGGCTATTTTGACCAATGATTTTTTAAAGAAAATGAGTGTCAGTTTTGTCATAAGGAAGGCATTTGGGCCCATGTATAGTGCATTGGGAATCTATTTGGGCACTTTTAGGTACAACACACAGTCAGCAGCCACTCAGAAAGTACTGGGAACAAGTTACAGCCAAATGTCACCAAAGTGCTTCTCTCAGCCTGAAAAGGCTATTTAGACCCATGATATTTTTAAGAAAGTGGGTGTCAGTTTAGTCATAAGGAAGGCCTCTGGGCTCATGTATTGTGGATTGGGCTTCTATTTGGCCACTTTTAGCCAAGTCACACAGCCAGCAGCCACTCAGAATGTACTGGGAACCAGTTACAGCCAAACGTCACCAAAGTGCTTCTCTCAGCCTGATAAGGCTATTTTGACCAATGATTTTTTAAAGAAAATCAGTGTCAGTTTTGTCATAAGGAAGGCATTTGGGCCCATGTATAGTCCATTGGGAATCTATTTGGGCACTTTTAGGTACAACACACAGTCAGCAGCCACTCAGAAAGTACTGGGAACAAGTTACAGCCAAATGTCACCAAAGTGCTTCTCTCAGCCTGAAAAGGCTATTTTGACCAATGATTTTTTAAAGAAAATCAGTGTCAGTTTTGTCATAAGGAAGGCATCTGGGCCCATGTATAGTGCATTGGGATTCTATTTGGGCACTATTAGGTACAACACAGAGTCACCAGCCACTCAGAAAGAACTGGGAACAAGTTACAACCAAATGTTACCAAAGTGCTTCTCTCAGCCTGAAAAGGCTATATAGACCAATTACATTTTTAAGAAAGTGGGTGTCAGTTTAGTCATAAGGAAGGCCTTTGGGCTCATGTATTGTGGATTGGGCTTCTATTTGGGCACTTTTAGCCAAGTCACACAGCCAGCAGCCACTCAGAATGTACTGGGAACCAGTTACAGCCAAATGTTACCAAAGTGCTTCTCTCAGCCTGAAAAGGCTATGTAGACCCATGATATTTTTAAGAAAGTGGGTGTCAGTTTAGTCATAAGGAAGGCCTCTGGGCTCATGTATTGTGGATTGGGCTTCTATTTGGCCACTTTTAGCCAAGTCACACAGCCAGCAGCCACTCAGAATGTGCTGGGAACCAGTTACAGCCAAACGTCACCAAAGTGCTTCTCTCAGCCTGATAAGGCTATTTTGACCAATGATTTTTTAAAGAAAATGAGTGTCAGTTTTGTCATAAGGAAGGCATTTGGGCCCATATATAGTGCATTGGGAATCTATTTGGGCACTTTTAGGTACAACACACAGTCAGCAGCCACTCAGAAAGTACTGGGAACAAGTTACAGCCAAATGTCACCAAAGTGCTTCTCTCAGCCTGAAAAGGCTATTTAGACCCATGATATTTTTAAGAAAGTGGGTGTCAGTTTAGTCATAAGGAAGGCCTCTGGGCTCATGTATTGTGGATTGGGCTTCTATTTGGCCACTTTTAGCCAAGTCACACAGCCAGCAGCCACTCAGAATGTACTGGGAACCAGTTACAGCCAAACGTCACCAAAGTGCTTCTCTCAGCCTGATAAGGCTATTTGACCAATGATTTTTTAAAGAAAATGAGTGTCAGTTTTGTCATAAGGAAGGCATTTGGGCCCATGTATAGTGCATTGGGAATCTATTTGGGCACTTTTAGGTACAACACACAGTCACCAGCCACTCAGAAAGTACTGGGAACAAGTTACAGCCAAATGTTACCAAAGTGCTTCTCTCAGCCTGAAAAGGCTATTTAGACCCTTGATATTTTTAAGAAAGTGGGTGTCAGTTTAGTCATAAGGAAGGCCTTTGGGCTCATGTATTGTGGATTGGGCTTCTATTTGGGCACTTTTAGCCAAGTCACACAGCCAGCAGCCACTCAGAATGTACTGGGAACAAGTTACAGCCAAATGTTACCAAAGTGCTTCTCTCTTTCTGTAAAGGCTATTTAGACCCATTATATTTTTAAGAAAGTTTGTGTCAGTTTAGTCACAAGTAAGGCCTTTGGGCTCATGTATTGTGGATTGGGCTTCTATTTGGGCACTTTTAGCCAAGTCACACAGTCAACAGCCACTCAGAATGTACTGGGAACCAGTTACAGCCAAATGTTACCAAAGTGCTTCTCTCAGCCTGAAAAGGCTATTTAGACCCATGATATTTTTAAGAAAGTGGGTGTCAGTTTAGTCATAAGGAAGGCCTCTGGGCTCATGTATTGTGGATTGGGCTTCTATTTGGCCACTTTTAGCCAAGTCACACAGCCAGCAGCCACTCAGAATGTGCTGGGAACCAGTTACAGCCAAACGTCACCAAAGTGCTTCTCTCAGCCTGATAAGGCTATTTTGACCAATGATTTTTTAAAGAAAATGAGTGTCAGTTTTGTCATAAGGAAGGCATTTGGGCCCATGTATAGTGCATTGGGAATCTATTTGGGCACTTTTAGGTACAACACACAGTCAGCAGCCACTCAGAAAGTACTGGGAACAAGTTACAGCCAAATGTCACCAAAGTGCTTCTCTCAGCCTGAAAAGGCTATTTTGACCAATGATTTTTTAAAGAAAATCAGTGTCAGTTTTGTCATAAGGAAGGCATCTGGGCCCATGTATAGTGCATTGGGATTCTATTTGGGCACTTTTAGGTACAACACACAGTCACCAGCCACTCAGAAAGAACTGGGAACAAGTTACAACCAAATGTTACCAAAGTGCTTCTCTCAGCCTGAAAAGGCTATATAGACCAATTACATTTTTAAGAAAGTGGGTGTCAGTTTAGTCATAAGGAAGGCCTCTGGGCTCATGTATTATGGATTGGGCTTCTATTTGGGCACTTTTAGCCAAGTCACACAGCCAGCAGCCACTCAGAATGTACTGGGAACCAGTTACAGCCAAACGTCACCAAAGTGCTTCTCTCAGCCTGATAAGGCTATTTTGACCAATGATTTTTTAAAGAAAATGAGTGTCAGTTTTGTCATAAGGAAGGCATTTGGGCCCATGTATAGTGCATTGGGAATCTATTTGGAAACTTTTAGGTACAACACACAGTCACCAGCCACTCAGAAAGTACTGGGAACAAGTTACAGCCAAATGTTACCGTAGTGCTTCTCTCAGCCTGAAAAGGCTATTTAGACCCATGATATTTTTAAGAAAGTGGGTGTCAGTTTAGTCATAAGGAAGGCCTTTGGGCTCATGTATTGTGGATTGGGCTTCTATTTGGGCACTTTTAGCCAAGTCACACAGCCAGCAGCCACTCAGAATGTACTGGGAACCAGTTACAGCCAAATGTTACCAAAGTGCTTCTCTCAGCCTGAAAAGGCTATGTAGACCCATGATATTTTTAAGAAAGTGGGTGTCAGTTTAGTCATAAGGAAGGCCTCTGGGCTCATGTATTGTGGATTGGGCTTCTATTTGGCCACTTTTAGCCAAGTCACACAGCCAGCAGCCACTCAGAATGTGCTGGGAACCAGTTACAGCCAAACGTCACCAAAGTGCTTCTCTCAGCCTGATAAGGCTATTTTGACCAATGATTTTTTAAAGAAAATGAGTGTCAGTTTTGTCATAAGGAAGGCATTTGGGCCCATGTATAGTGCATTGGGAATCTATTTGGGCACTTTTAGGTACAACACACAGTCAGCAGCCACTCAGAAAGTACTGGGAACAAGTTACAGCCAAATGTCACCAAAGTGCTTCTCTCAGCCTGAAAAGGCTATTTAGACCCATGATATTTTTAAGAAAGTGGGTGTCAGTTTAGTCATAAGGAAGGCCTCTGGGCTCATGTATTGTGGATTGGGCTTCTATTTGGCCACTTTTAGCCAAGTCACACAGCCAGCAGCCACTCAGAATGTACTGGGAACCAGTTACAGCCAAACGTCACCAAAGTGCTTCTCTCAGCCTGATAAGGCTATTTTGACCAATGATTTTTTAAAGAAAATCAGTGTCAGTTTTGTCATAAGGAAGGCATTTGGGCCCATGTATAGTCCATTGGGAATCTATTTGGGCACTATTAGGTACAACACAGAGTCACCAGCCACTCAGAAAGAACTGGGAACAAGTTACAACCAAATGTTACCAAAGTGCTTCTCTCAGCCTGAAAAGGCTATATAGACCAATTACATTTTTAAGAAAGTGGGTGTCAGTTTAGTCATAAGGAAGGCCTTTGGGCTCATGTATTGTGGATTGGGCTTCTATTTGGGCACTTTTAGCCAAGTCACACAGCCAGCAGCCACTCAGAATGTACTGGGAACCAGTTACAGCCAAATGTTACCAAAGTGCTTCTCTCAGCCTGAAAAGGCTATGTAGACCCATGATATTTTTAAGAAAGTGGGTGTCAGTTTAGTCATAAGGAAGGCCTCTGGGCTCATGTATTGTGGATTGGGCTTCTATTTGGCCACTTTTAGCCAAGTCACACAGCCAGCAGCCACTCAGAATGTGCTGGGAACCAGTTACAGCCAAACGTCACCAAAGTGCTTCTCTCAGCCTGATAAGGCTATTTTGACCAATGATTTTTTAAAGAAAATGAGTGTCAGTTTTGTCATAAGGAAGGCATTTGGGCCCATGTATAGTGCATTGGGAATCTATTTGGGCACTTTTAGGTACAACACACAGTCAGCAGCCACTCAGAAAGTACTGGGAACAAGTTACAGCCAAATGTCACCAAAGTGCTTCTCTCAGCCTGAAAATGCTATTTAGACCCATGATATTTTTAAGAAAGTGGGTGTCAGTTTAGTCATAAGGAAGGCCTCTGGGCTCATGTATTGTGGATTGGGCTTCTATTTGGCCACTTTTAGCCAAGTCACACAGCCAGCAGCCACTCAGAATGTACTGGGAACCAGTTACAGCCAAACGTCACCAAAGTGCTTCTCTCAGCCTGATAAGGCTATTTTGACCAATGATTTTTTAAAGAAAATGAGTGTCAGTTTTGTCATAAGGAAGGCATTTGGGCCCATGTATAGTGCATTGGGAATCTATTTGGGCACTTTTAGGTACAACACACAGTCAGCAGCCACTCAGAAAGTACTGGGAACAAGTTACAGCCAAATGTCACCAAAGTGCTTCTCTCAGCCTGAAAAGGCTATTTTGACCAATGATTTTTTAAAGAAAATCAGTGTCAGTTTTGTCATAAGGAAGGCATTTGGGCCCATGTATAGTGCATTGGGAATCTATTTGGAAACTTTTAGGTACAACACACAGTCACCAGCCACTCAGAAAGTACTGGGAACAAGTTACAGCCAAATGTTACCAAAGTGCTTCTCTCAGCCTGAAAAGGCTATTTAGACCCTTGATATTTTTAAGAAAGTGGGTGTCAGTTTAGTCATAAGGAAGGCCTTTGGGCTCATGTATTGTGGATTGGGCTTCTATTTGGGCACTTTTAGCCAAGTCACACAGCCAGCAGCCACTCAGAATGTACTGGGAACAAGTTACAGCCAAATGTTACCAAAGTGCTTCTCTCATTCTGTAAAGGCTATTTAGACCCATTATATTTTTAAGAAAGTTGGTGTCAGTTTAGTCACAAGTAAGGCCTTTGGGCTCATGTATTGTGGATTGGGCTTCTATTTGGGCACTTTTAGCCAAGTCACACAGTCAACAGCCACTCAGAATGTACTGGGAACCAGTTACAGCCAAATGTTACCAAAGTGCTTCTCTCAGCCTGAAAAGGCTATTTAGACCCATGATATTTTTAAGAAAGTGGGTGTCAGTTTAGTCATAAGGAAGGCCTCTGGGCTCATGCATTGTGGATTGGGCTTCTATTTGGCCACTTTTAGCCAAGTCACACAGCCAGCAGCCACTCAGAATGTGCTGGGAACCAGTTACAGCCAAACGTCACCAAAGTGCTTCTCTCAGCCTGATAAGGCTATTTTGACCAATGATTTTTTAAAGAAAATGAGTGTCAGTTTTGTCATAAGGAAGGCATTTGGGCCCATGTATAGTGCATTGGGAATCTATTTGGGCACTTTTAGGTACAACACACAGTCAGCAGCCACTCAGAAAGTACTGGGAACAAGTTACAGCCAAATGTCACCAAAGTGCTTCTCTCAGCCTGAAAAGGCTATTTTGACCAATGATTTTTTAAAGAAAATCAGTGTCAGTTTTGTCATAAGGAAGGCATCTGGGCCCATGTATAGTGCATTGGGATTCTATTTGGGCACTTTTAGGTACAACACACAGTCACCAGCCACTCAGAAAGAACTGGGAACAAGTTACAACCAAATGTTACCAAAGTGCTTCTCTCAGCCTGAAAAGGCTATATAGACCAATTACATTTTTAAGAAAGTGGGTGTCAGTTTAGTCATAAGGAAGGCCTCTGGGCTCATGTATTATGGATTGGGCTTCTATTTGGGCACTTTTAGCCAAGTCACACAGCCAGCAGCCACTCAGAATGTACTGGGAACCAGTTACAGCCAAACGTCACCAAAGTGCTTCTCTCAGCCTGATAAGGCTATTTTGACCAATGATTTTTTAAAGAAAATGAGTGTCAGTTTTGTCATAAGGAAGGCATTTGGGCCCATGTATAGTGCATTGGGAATCTATTTGGAAACTTTTAGGTACAACACACAGTCACCAGCCACTCAGAAAGTACTGGGAACAAGTTACAGCCAAATGTTACCGTAGTGCTTCTCTCAGCCTGAAAAGGCTATTTAGACCCATGATATTTTTAAGAAAGTGGGTGTCAGTTTAGTCATAAGGAAGGCCTTTGGGCTCATGTATTGTGGATTGGGCTTCTATTTGGGCACTTTTAGCCAAGTCACACAGCCAGCAGCCACTCAGAATTTACTGGGAACCAGTTACAGCCAAATGTTACCAAAGTGCTTCTCTCAGCCTGAAAAGAATATGTAGACCCATGATATTTTTAAGAAAGTGGGTGTCAGTTTAGTCATAAGGAAGGCCTCTGGGCTCATGTATTGTGGATTGGGCTTCTATTTGGCCACTTTTAGCCAAGTCACACAGCCAGCAGCCACTCAGAATGTGCTGGGAACCAGTTACAGCCAAACGTCACCAAAGTGCTTCTCTCAGCCTGATAAGGCTATTTTGACCAATGATTTTTTAAAGAAAATGAGTGTCAGTTTTGTCATAAGGAAGGCATTTGGGCCCATGTATAGTGCATTGGGAATCTATTTGGGCACTTTTAGGTACAACACACAGTCAGCAGCCACTCAGAAAGTACTGGGAACAAGTTACAGCCAAATGTCACCAAAGTGCTTCTCTCAGCCTGAAAAGGCTATTTAGACCCATGATATTTTTAAGAAAGTGGGTGTCAGTTTAGTCATAAGGAAGGCCTCTGGGCTCATGTATTGTGGATTGGGCTTCTATTTGGCCACTTTTAGCCAAGTCACACAGCCAGCAGCCACTCAGAATGTACTGGGAACCAGTTACAGCCAAACGTCACCAAAGTGCTTCTCTCAGCCTGATAAGGCTATTTTGACCAATGATTTTTTAAAGAAAATCAGTGTCAGTTTTGTCATAAGGAAGGCATTTGGGCCCATGTATAGTGCATTGGGAATCTATTTGGGCACTTTTAGGTACAACACACAGTCAGCAGCCACTCAGAAAGTACTGGGAACAAGTTACAGCCAAATGTCACCAAAGTGCTTCTCTCAGCCTGAAAAGGCTATTTTGACCAATGATTTTTTAAAGAAAATCAGTGTCAGTTTTGTCATAAGGAAGGCATCTGGGCCCATGTATAGTGCATTGGGATTCTATTTGGGCACTATTAGGTACAACACAGAGTCACCAGCCACTCAGAAAGAACTGGGAACAAGTTACAACCAAATGTTACCAAAGTGCTTCTCTCAGCCTGAAAAAGCTATATAGACCAATTACATTTTTAAGAAAGTGCGTGTCAGTTTAGTCATAAGGAAGGCCTTTCGGCTCATGTATTGTGGATTGGGCTTCTATTTGGGCACTTTTAGCCAAGTCACACAGCCAGCAGCCACTCAGAATGTACTGGGAACCAGTTACAGCCAAATGTTACCAAAGTGCTTCTCTCAGCCTGAAAAGGCTATGTAGACCCATGATATTTTTAAGAAAGTGGGTGTCAGTTTAGTCATAAGGAAGGCCTCTGGGCTCATGTATTGTGGATTGGGCTTCTATTTGGCCACTTTTAGCCAAGTCACACAGCCAGCAGCCACTCAGAATGTGCTGGGAACCAGTTACAGCCAAACGTCACCAAAGTGCTTCTCTCAGCCTGATAAGGCTATTTTGACCAATGATTTTTTAAAGAAAATGAGTGTCAGTTTTGTCATAAGGAAGGCATTTGGGCCCATGTATAGTGCATTGGGAATCTATTTGGGCACTTTTAGGTACAACACACAGTCAGCAGCCACTCAGAAAGTACTGGGAACAAGTTACAGCCAAATGTCACCAAAGTGCTTCTCTCAGCCTGAAAAGGCTATTTAGACCCATGATATTTTTAAGAAAGTGGGTGTCAGTTTAGTCATAAGGAAGGCCTCTGGGCTCATGTATTGTGGATTGGGCTTCTATTTGGCCACTTTTAGCCAAGTCACACAGCCAGCAGCCACTCAGAATGTACTGGGAACCAGTTACAGCCAAACGTCACCAAAGTGCTTCTCTCAGCCTGATAAGGCTATTTTGACCAATGATTTTTTAAAGAAAATGAGTGTCAGTTTTGTCATAAGGAAGGCATTTGGGCCCATGTATAGTGCATTGGGAATCTATTTGGGCACTTTTAGGTACAACACACAGTCAGCAGCCACTCAGAAAGTACTGGGAACAAGTTACAGCCAAATGTCACCAAAGTGCTTCTCTCAGCCTGAAAAGGCTATTTTGACCAATGATTTTTTAAAGAAAATCAGTGTCAGTTTTGTCATAAGGAAGGCATCTGGGCCCATGTATAGTGCATTGGGATTCTATTTGGGCACTTTTAGGTACAACACAGAGTCACCAGCCACTCAGAAAGAACTGGGAACAAGTTACAACCAAATGTTACCAAAGTGCTTCTCTCAGCCTGAAAAGGCTATATAGACCAATTACATTTTTAAGAAAGTGGGTGTCAGTTTAGTCATAAGGAAGGCCTTTGGGCTCATGTATTGTGGATTGGGCTTCTATTTGGGCACTTTTAGCCAAGTCACACAGCCAGCAGCCACTCAGAATGTACTGGGAACCAGTTACAGCCAAACGTCACCAAAGTGCTTCTCTCAGCCTGATAAGGCTATTTTGACCAATGATTTTTTAAAGAAAATGAGTGTCAGTTTTGTCATAAGGAAGGCATTTGGGCCCATGTATAGTGCATTGGGAATCTATTTGGGCACTTTTAGGTACAACACACAGTCACCAGCCACTCAGAAAGTACTGGGAACAAGTTACAGCCAAATGTTACCAAAGTGCTTCTCTCAGCCTGAAAAGGCTATTTAGACCCTTGATATTTTTAAGAAAGTGGGTGTCAGTTTAGTCATAAGGAAGGCCTTTGGGCTCATATATTGTGGATTGGGCTTCTATTTGGGCACTTTTAGCCAAGTCACACAGCCAGCAGCCACTCAGAATGTACTGGGAACAAGTTACAGCCAAATGTTACCAAAGTGCTTCTCTCATTCTGTAAAGGCTATTTAGACCCATTATATTTTTAAGAAAGTTGGTGTCAGTTTAGTCACAAGTAAGGCCTTTGGGCTCATGTATTGTGGATTGGGCTTCTATTTGGGCACTTTTAGCCAAGTCACACAGTCAACAGCCACTCAGAATGTACTGGGAACCAGTTACAGCCAAATGTTACCAAAGTGCTTCTCTCAGCCTGAAAAGGCTATTTAGACCCATGATATTTTTAAGAAAGTGGGTGTCAGTTTAGTCATAAGGAAGGCATTTGGGCCCATGTATAGTGCATTGGGAATCTATTTGGGCACTTTTAGGTACAACACACAGTCACCAGCCACTCAGAAAGTACTGGGAACAAGTTACAGCCAAATGTTACCGTAGTGCTTCTCTCAGCCTGAAAAGGCTATTTAGACCCATGATATTTTTAAGAAAGTGGGTGTCAGTTTAGTCATAAGGAAGGCCTTTGGGCTCATGTATTGTGGATTGGGCTTCTATTTGGGCACTTTTAGCCAAGTCACACAGCCAGCAGCCACTCAGAATGTACTGGGAACCAGTTACAGCCAAATGTTACCAAAGTGCTTCTCTCAGCCTGAAATGGCTATGTAGACCCATGATATTTTTAAGAAAGTGGGTGTCAGTTTAGTCATAAGGAAGGCCTCTGGGCTCATGTATTGTGAATTGGGCTTCTATTTGGCCACTTTTAGCCAAGTCACACAGCCAGCAGCCACTCAGAATGTGCTGGGAACCAGTTACAGCCAAACGTCACCAAAGTGCTTCTCTCAGCCTGATAAGGCTATTTTGACCAATGATTTTTTAAAGAAAATGAGTGTCAGTTTTGTCATAAGGAAGGCATTTGGGCCCATATATAGTGCATTGGGAATCTATTTGGGCACTTTTAGGTACAACACACAGTCAGCAGCCACTCAGAAAGTACTGGGAACAAGTTACAGCCAAATGTCACCAAAGTGCTTCTCTCAGCCTGAAAAGGCTATTTAGACCCATGATATTTTTAAGAAAGTGGGTGTCAGTTTAGTCATAAGGAAGGCCTCTGGGCTCATGTATTGTGGATTGGGCTTCTATTTGGCCACTTTTAGCCAAGTCACACAGCCAGCAGCCACTCAGAATGTGCTGGGAACCAGTTACAGCCAAACGTCACCAAAGTGCTTCTCTCAGCCTGATAAGGCTATTTTGACCAATGATTTTTTAAAGAAAATGAGTGTCAGTTTTGTCATAAGGAAGGCATTTGGGCCCATGTATAGTGCATTAGGAATCTATTTGGGCACTTTTAGGTACAACACACAGTCAGCAGCCACTCAGAAAGTACTGGGAACAAGTTACAGCCAAATGTCACCAAAGTGCTTCTCTCAGCCTGAAAAGGCTATTTTGACCAATGATTTTTTAAAGAAAATCAGTGTCAGTTTTGTCATAAGGAAGGCATCTGGGCCCATGTATAGTGCATTGGGATTCTATTTGGGCACTTTTAGGTACAACACACAGTCACCAGCCACTCAGAAAGAACTGGGAACAAGTTACAACCAAATGTTACCAAAGTGCTTCTCTCAGCCTGAAAAGGCTATATAGACCAATTACATTTTTAAGAAAGTGGGTGTCAGTTTAGTCATAAGGAAGGCCTCTGGGCTCATGTATTGTGGATTGGGCTTCTATTTGGGCACTTTTAGCCAAGTCACACAGCCAGCAGCCACTCAGAATGTACTGGGAACCAGTTACAGCCAAACGTCACCAAAGTGCTTCTCTCAGCCTGATAAGGCTATTTTGACCAATGATTTTTTAAAGAAAATGAGTGTCAGTTTTGTCCTAAGGAAGGCATTTGGGCCCATGTATAGTGCATTGGGAATCTATTTGGAAACTTTTAGGTACAACACACAGTCACCAGCCACTCAGAAAGTACTGGGAACAAGTTACAGCCAAATGTTACCGTAGTGCTTCTCTCAGCCTGAAAAGGCTATTTAGACCCATGATATTTTTAAGAAAGTGGGTGTCAGTTTAGTCATAAGGAAGGCCTTTGGGCTCATGTATTGTGGATTGGGCTTCTATTTGGGCACTTTTAGCCAAGTCACACAGCCAGCAGCCACTCAGAATGTACTGGGAACCAGTTACAGCCAAATGTTACCAAAGTGCTTCTCTCAGCCTGAAAAGGCTATGTAGACCCATGATATTTTTAAGAAAGTGGGTGTCAGTTTAGTCATAAGGAAGGCCTCTGGGCTCATGTATTGTGGATTGGGCTTCTATTTGGCCACTTTTAGCCAAGTCACACAGCCAGCAGCCACTCAGAATGTGCTGGGAACCAGTTACAGCCAAACGTCACCAAAGTGCTTCTCTCAGCCTGATAAGGCTATTTTGACCAATGATTTTTTAAAGAAAATGAGTGTCAGTTTTGTCATAAGGAAGGCATTTGGGCCCATGTATAGTGCATTGGGAATCTATTTGGGCACTTTTAGGTACAACACACAGTCAGCAGCCACTCAGAAAGTACTGGGAACAAGTTACAGCCAAATGTCACCAAAGTGCTTCTCTCAGCCTGAAAAGGCTATTTAGACCCATGATATTTTTAAGAAAGTGGGTGTCAGTTTAGTCATAAGGAAGGCCTCTGGGCTCATGTATTGTGGATTGGGCTTCTATTTGGCCACTTTTAGCCAAGTCACACAGCCAGCAGCCACTCAGAATGTACTGGGAACCAGTTACAGCCAAACGTCACCAAAGTGCTTCTCTCAGCCTGATAAGGCTATTTTGACCAATAATTTTTTAAAGAAAATCAGTGTCAGTTTTGTCATAAGGAAGGCATTTGGGCCCATGTATAGTGCATTGGGAATCTATTTGGGCACTTTTAGGTACAACACACAGTCAGCAGCCACTCAGAAAGTACTGGGAACAAGTTACAGCCAAATGTCACCAAAGTGCTTCTCTCAGCCTGAAAAGGCTATTTTGACCAATGATTTTTTAAAGAAAATCAGTGTCAGTTTTGTCATAAGGAAGGCATCTGGGCCCATGTATAGTGCATTGGGATTCTATTTGGGCACTATTAGGTACAACACAGAGTCACCAGCCACTCAGAAAGAACTGGGAACAAGTTACAACCAAATGTTACCAAAGTGCTTCTCTCAGCCTGAAAAGGCTATATAGACCAATTACATTTTTAAGAAAGTGGGTGTCAGTTTAGTCATAAGGAAGGCCTTTGGGCTCATGTATTGTGGATTGGGCTTCTATTTGGGCACTTTTAGCCAAGTCACACAGCCAGCAGCCACTCAGAATGTACTGGGAACCAGTTACAGCCAAATGTTACCAAAGTGCTTCTCTCAGCCTGAAAAGGCTATGTAGACCCATGATATTTTTAAGAAAGTGGGTGTCAGTTTAGTCATAAGGAAGGCCTCTGGGCTCATGTATTGTGGATTGGGCTTCTATTTGGCCACTTTTAGCCAAGTCACACAGCCAGCAGCCACTCAGAATGTGCTGGGAACCAGTTACAGCCAAACGTCACCAAAGTGCTTCTCTCAGCCTGATAAGGCTATTTTGACCAATGATTTTTTAAAGAAAATGAGTGTCAGTTTTGTCATAAGGAAGGCATTTGGGCCCATGTATAGTGCATTGGGAATCTATTTGGGCACTTTTAGGTACAACACACAGTCAGCAGCCACTCAGAAAGTACTGGGAACAAGTTACAGCCAAATGTCACCAAAGTGCTTCTCTCAGCCTGAAAAGGCTATTTAGACCCATGATATTTTTAAGAAAGTGGGTGTCAGTTTAGTCATAAGGAAGGCCTCTGGGCTCATGTATTGTGGATTGGGCTTCTATTTGGCCACTTTTAGCCAAGTCACACAGCCAGCAGCCACTCAGAATGTACTGGGAACCAGTTACAGCCAAACGTCACCAAAGTGCTTCTCTCAGCCTGATAAGGCTATTTTGACCAATGATTTTTTAAAGAAAATGAGTGTCAGTTTTGTCATAAGGAAGGCATTTGGGCCCATGTATAGTGCATTGGGAATCTATTTGGGCACTTTTAGGTACAACACACAGTCAGCAGCCACTCAGAAAGTACTGGGAACAAGTTACAGCCAAATGTCACCAAAGTGCTTCTCTCAGCCTGAAAAGGCTATTTTGACCAATGATTTTTTAAAGAAAATCAGTGTCAGTTTTGTCATAAGGAAGGCATCTGGGCCCATGTATAGTGCATTGGGATTCTATTTGGGCACTTTTAGGTACAACACAGAGTCACCAGCCACTCAGAAAGAACTGGGAACAAGTTACAACCAAATGTTACCAAAGTGCTTCTCTCAGCCTGAAAAGGCTATATAGACCAATTACATTTTTAAGAAAGTGGGTGTCAGTTTAGTCATAAGGAAGGCCTTTGGGCTCATGTATTGTGGATTGGGCTTCTATTTGGGCACTTTTAGCCAAGTCACACAGCCAGCAGCCACTCAGAATGTACTGGGAACCAGTTACAGCCAAACGTCACCAAAGTGCTTCTCTCAGCCTGATAAGGCTATTTTGACCAATGATTTTTTAAAGAAAATGAGTGTCAGTTTTGTCATAAGGAAGGCATTTGGGCCCATGTATAGTGCATTGGGAATCTATTTGGGCACTTTTAGGTACAACACACAGTCACCAGCCACTCAGAAAGTACTGGGAACAAGTTACAGCCAAATGTTACCAAAGTGCTTCTCTCAGCCTGAAAAGGCTATTTAGACCCTTGATATTTTTAAGAAAGTGGGTGTCAGTTTAGTCATAAGGAAGGCCTTTGGGCTCATGTATTGTGGATTGGGCTTCTATTTGGGCACTTTTAGCCAAGTCACACAGCCAGCAGCCACTCAGAATGTACTGGGAACAAGTTACAGCCAAATGTTACCAAAGTGCTTCTCTCATTCTGTAAAGGCTATTTAGACCCATTATATTTTTAAGAAAGTTGGTGTCAGTTTAGTCACAAGTAAGGCCTTTGGGCTCATGTATTGTGGATTGGGCTTCTATTTGGGCACTTTTAGCCAAGTCACACAGTCAACAGCCACTCAGAATGTACTGGGAACCAGTTACAGCCAAATGTTACCAAAGTGCTTCTCTCAGCCTGAAAAGGCTATTTAGACCCATGATATTTTTAAGAAAGTGGGTGTCAGTTTAGTCATAAGGAAGGCATTTGGGCCCATGTATAGTGCATTGGGAATCTATTTGGGCACTTTTAGGTACAACACACAGTCACCAGCCACTCAGAAAGTACTGGGAACAAGTTACAGCCAAATGTTACCGTAGTGCTTCTCTCAGCCTGAAAAGGCTATTTAGACCCATGATATTTTTAAGAAAGTGGGTGTCAGTTTAGTCATAAGGAAGGCCTTTGGGCTCATGTATTGTGGATTGGGCTTCTATTTGGGCACTTTTAGCCAAGTCACACAGCCAGCAGCCACTCAGAATGTACTGGGAACCAGTTACAGCCAAATGTTACCAAAGTGCTTCTCTCAGCCTGAAATGGCTATGTAGACCCATGATATTTTTAAGAAAGTGGGTGTCAGTTTAGTCATAAGGAAGGCCTCTGGGCTCATGTATTGTGAATTGGGCTTCTATTTGGCCACTTTTAGCCAAGTCACACAGCCAGCAGCCACTCAGAATGTGCTGGGAACCAGTTACAGCCAAACGTCACCAAAGTGCTTCTCTCAGCCTGATAAGGCTATTTTGACCAATGATTTTTTAAAGAAAATGAGTGTCAGTTTTGTCATAAGGAAGGCATTTGGGCCCATATATAGTGCATTGGGAATCTATTTGGGCACTTTTAGGTACAACACACAGTCAGCAGCCACTCAGAAAGTACTGGGAACAAGTTACAGCCAAATGTCACCAAAGTGCTTCTCTCAGCCTGAAAAGGCTATTTAGACCCATGATATTTTTAAGAAAGTGGGTGTCAGTTTAGTCATAAGGAAGGCCTCTGGGCTCATGTATTGTGGATTGGGCTTCTATTTGGGCACTTTTAGCCAAGTCACACAGCCAGCAGCCACTCAGAATGTACTGGGAACCAGTTACAGCCAAACGTCACCAAAGTGCTTCTCTCAGCCTGATAAGGCTATTTTGACCAATGATTTTTTAAAGAAAATGAGTGTCAGTTTTGTCATAAGGAAGGCATTTGGGCCCATGTATAGTGCATTGGGAATCTATTTGGGCACTTTTAGGTACAACACACAGTCACCAGCCACTCAGAAAGTACTGGGAACAAGTTACAGCCAAATGTTACCAAAGTGCTTCTCTCAGCCTGAAAAGGCTATTTAGACCCTTGATATTTTTAAGAAAGTGGGTGTCAGTTTAGTCATAAGGAAGGCCTTTGGGCTCATGTATTGTGGATTGGGCTTCTATTTGGGCACTTTTAGCCAAGTCACACAGCCAGCAGCCACTCAGAATGTACTGGGAACAAGTTACAGCCAAATGTTACCAAAGTGCTTCTCTCATTCTGTAAAGGCTATTTAGACCCATTATATTTTTAAGAAAGTTGGTGTCAGTTTAGTCACAAGTAAGGCCTTTGGGCTCATGTATTGTGGATTGGGCTTCTATTTGGGCACTTTTAGCCAAGTCACACAGTCAACAGCCACTCAGAATGTACTGGGAACCAGTTACAGCCAAATGTTACCAAAGTGCTTCTCTCAGCCTGAAAAGGCTATTTAGACCCATGATATTTTTAAGAAAGTGGGTGTCAGTTTAGTCATAAGGAAGGCCTCTGGGCTCATGTATTGTGGATTGGGCTTCTATTTGGCCACTTTTAGCCAAGTCACACAGCCAGCAGCCACTCAGAATGTGCTGGGAACCAGTTACAGCCAAACGTCACCAAAGTGCTTCTCTCAGCCTGATAAGGCTATTTTGACCAATGATTTTTTAAAGAAAATGAGTGTCAGTTTTGTCATAAGGAAGGCATTTGGGCCCATGTATAGTGCATTAGGAATCTATTTGGGCACTTTTAGGTACAACACACAGTCAGCAGCCACTCAGAAAGTACTGGGAACAAGTTACAGCCAAATGTCACCAAAGTGCTTCTCTCAGCCTGAAAAGGCTATTTTGACCAATGATTTTTTAAAGAAAATCAGTGTCAGTTTTGTCATAAGGAAGGCATCTGGGCCCATGTATAGTGCATTGGGATTCTATTTGGGCACTTTTAGGTACAACACACAGTCACCAGCCACTCAGAAAGAACTGGGAACAAGTTACAACCAAATGTTACCAAAGTGCTTCTCTCAGCCTGAAAAGGCTATATAGACCAATTACATTTTTAAGAAAGTGGGTGTCAGTTTAGTCATAAGGAAGGCCTCTGGGCTCATGTATTGTGGATTGGGCTTCTATTTGGGCACTTTTAGCCAAGTCACACAGCCAGCAGCCACTCAGAATGTACTGGGAACCAGTTACAGCCAAACGTCACCAAAGTGCTTCTCTCAGCCTGATAAGGCTATTTTGACCAATGATTTTTTAAAGAAAATGAGTGTCAGTTTTGTCATAAGGAAGGCATTTGGGCCCATGTATAGTGCATTGGGAATCTATTTGGAAACTTTTAGGTACAACACACAGTCACCAGCCACTCAGAAAGTACTGGGAACAAGTTACAGCCAAATGTTACCGTAGTGCTTCTCTCAGCCTGAAAAGGCTATTTAGACCCATGATATTTTTAAGAAAGTGGGTGTCAGTTTAGTCATAAGGAAGGCCTTTGGGCTCATGTATTGTGGATTGGGCTTCTATTTGGGCACTTTTAGCCAAGTCACACAGCCAGCAGCCACTCAGAATGTACTGGGAACCAGTTACAGCCAAATGTTACCAAAGTGCTTCTCTCAGCCTGAAAAGGCTATGTAGACCCATGATATTTTTAAGAAAGTGGGTGTCAGTTTAGTCATAAGGAAGGCCTCTGGGCTCATGTATTGTGGATTGGGCTTCTATTTGGCCACTTTTAGCCAAGTCACACAGCCAGCAGCCACTCAGAATGTGCTGGGAACCAGTTACAGCCAAACGTCACCAAAGTGCTTCTCTCAGCCTGATAAGGCTATTTTGACCAATGATTTTTTAAAGAAAATGAGTGTCAGTTTTGTCATAAGGAAGGCATTTGGGCCCATGTATAGTGCATTGGGAATCTATTTGGGCACTTTTAGGTACAACACACAGTCAGCAGCCACTCAGAAAGTACTGGGAACAAGTTACAGCCAAATGTCACCAAAGTGCTTCTCTCAGCCTGAAAAGGCTATTTAGACCCATGATATTTTTAAGAAAGTGGGTGTCAGTTTAGTCATAAGGAAGGCCTCTGGGCTCATGTATTGTGGATTGGGCTTCTATTTGGCCACTTTTAGCCAAGTCACACAGCCAGCAGCCACTCAGAATGTACTGGGAACCAGTTACAGCCAAACGTCACCAAAGTGCTTCTCTCAGCCTGATAAGGCTATTTTGACCAATAATTTTTTAAAGAAAATCAGTGTCAGTTTTGTCATAAGGAAGGCATTTGGGCCCATGTATAGTGCATTGGGAATCTATTTGGGCACTTTTAGGTACAACACACAGTCAGCAGCCACTCAGAAAGTACTGGGAACAAGTTACAGCCAAATGTCACCAAAGTGCTTCTCTCAGCCTGAAAAGGCTATTTTGACCAATGATTTTTTAAAGAAAATCAGTGTCAGTTTTGTCATAAGGAAGGCATCTGGGCCCATGTATAGTGCATTGGGATTCTATTTGGGCACTATTAGGTACAACACAGAGTCACCAGCCACTCAGAAAGAACTGGGAACAAGTTACAACCAAATGTTACCAAAGTGCTTCTCTCAGCCTGAAAAGGCTATATAGACCAATTACATTTTTAAGAAAGTGGGTGTCAGTTTAGTCATAAGGAAGGCCTTTGGGCTCATGTATTGTGGATTGGGCTTCTATTTGGGCACTTTTAGCCAAGTCACACAGCCAGCAGCCACTCAGAATGTACTGGGAACCAGTTACAGCCAAATGTTACCAAAGTGCTTCTCTCAGCCTGAAAAGGCTATGTAGACCCATGATATTTTTAAGAAAGTGGGTGTCAGTTTAGTCATAAGGAAGGCCTCTGGGCTCATGTATTGTGGATTGGGCTTCTATTTGGCCACTTTTAGCCAAGTCACACAGCCAGCAGCCACTCAGAATGTGCTGGGAACCAGTTACAGCCAAATGTTACCAAAGTGCTTCTCTCATTCTGTAAAGGCTATTTAGACCCATTATATTTTTAAGAAAGTTGGTGTCAGTTTAGTCACAAGTAAGGCCTTTGGGCTCATGTATTGTGGATTGGGCTTCTATTTGGGCACTTTTAGCCAAGTCACACAGTCAACAGCCACTCAGAATGTACTGGGAACCAGTTACAGCCAAATGTTACCAAAGTGCTTCTCTCAGCCTGAAAAGGCTATTTAGACCCATGATATTTTTAAGAAAGTGGGTGTCAGTTTAGTCATAAGGAAGGCCTCTGGGCTCATGTATTGTGGATTGGGCTTCTATTTGGCCACTTTTAGCCAAGTCACACAGCCAGCAGCCACTCAGAATGTGCTGGGAACCAGTTACAGCCAAACGTCACCAAAGTGCTTCTCTCAGCCTGATAAGGCTATTTTGACCAATGATTTTTTAAAGAAAATGAGTGTCAGTTTTGTCATAAGGAAGGCATTTGGGCCCATGTATAGTGCATTAGGAATCTATTTGGGCACTTTTAGGTACAACACACAGTCAGCAGCCACTCAGAAAGTACTGGGAACAAGTTACAGCCAAATGTCACCAAAGTGCTTCTCTCAGCCTGAAAAGGCTATTTTGACCAATGATTTTTTAAAGAAAATCAGTGTCAGTTTTGTCATAAGGAAGGCATCTGGGCCCATGTATAGTGCATTGGGATTCTATTTGGGCACTTTTAGGTACAACACACAGTCACCAGCCACTCAGAAAGAACTGGGAACAAGTTACAACCAAATGTTACCAAAGTGCTTCTCTCAGCCTGAAAAGGCTATATAGACCAATTACATTTTTAAGAAAGTGGGTGTCAGTTTAGTCATAAGGAAGGCCTCTGGGCTCATGTATTGTGGATTGGGCTTCTATTTGGGCACTTTTAGCCAAGTCACACAGCCAGCAGCCACTCAGAATGTACTGGGAACCAGTTACAGCCAAACGTCACCAAAGTGCTTCTCTCAGCCTGATAAGGCTATTTTGACCAATGATTTTTTAAAGAAAATGAGTGTCAGTTTTGTCATAAGGAAGGCATTTGGGCCCATGTATAGTGCATTGGGAATCTATTTGGAAACTTTTAGGTACAACACACAGTCACCAGCCACTCAGAAAGTACTGGGAACAAGTTACAGCCAAATGTTACCGTAGTGCTTCTCTCAGCCTGAAAAGGCTATTTAGACCCATGATATTTTTAAGAAAGTGGGTGTCAGTTTAGTCATAAGGAAGGCCTTTGGGCTCATGTATTGTGGATTGGGCTTCTATTTGGGCACTTTTAGCCAAGTCACACAGCCAGCAGCCACTCAGAATGTACTGGGAACCAGTTACAGCCAAATGTTACCAAAGTGCTTCTCTCAGCCTGAAAAGGCTATGTAGACCCATGATATTTTTAAGAAAGTGGGTGTCAGTTTAGTCATAAGGAAGGCCTCTGGGCTCATGTATTGTGGATTGGGCTTCTATTTGGCCACTTTTAGCCAAGTCACACAGCCAGCAGCCACTCAGAATGTGCTGGGAACCAGTTACAGCCAAACGTCACCAAAGTGCTTCTCTCAGCCTGATAAGGCTATTTTGACCAATGATTTTTTAAAGAAAATGAGTGTCAGTTTTGTCATAAGGAAGGCATTTGGGCCCATGTATAGTGCATTGGGAATCTATTTGGGCACTTTTAGGTACAACACACAGTCAGCAGCCACTCAGAAAGTACTGGGAACAAGTTACAGCCAAATGTCACCAAAGTGCTTCTCTCAGCCTGAAAAGGCTATTTAGACCCATGATATTTTTAAGAAAGTGGGTGTCAGTTTAGTCATAAGGAAGGCCTCTGGGCTCATGTATTGTGGATTGGGCTTCTATTTGGCCACTTTTAGCCAAGTCACACAGCCAGCAGCCACTCAGAATGTACTGGGAACCAGTTACAGCCAAACGTCACCAAAGTGCTTCTCTCAGCCTGATAAGGCTATTTTGACCAATAATTTTTTAAAGAAAATCAGTGTCAGTTTTGTCATAAGGAAGGCATTTGGGCCCATGTATAGTGCATTGGGAATCTATTTGGGCACTTTTAGGTACAACACACAGTCAGCAGCCACTCAGAAAGTACTGGGAACAAGTTACAGCCAAATGTCACCAAAGTGCTTCTCTCAGCCTGAAAAGGCTATTTTGACCAATGATTTTTTAAAGAAAATCAGTGTCAGTTTTGTCATAAGGAAGGCATCTGGGCCCATGTATAGTGCATTGGGATTCTATTTGGGCACTATTAGGTACAACACAGAGTCACCAGCCACTCAGAAAGAACTGGGAACAAGTTACAACCAAATGTTACCAAAGTGCTTCTCTCAGCCTGAAAAGGCTATATAGACCAATTACATTTTTAAGAAAGTGGGTGTCAGTTTAGTCATAAGGAAGGCCTTTGGGCTCATGTATTGTGGATTGGGCTTCTATTTGGGCACTTTTAGCCAAGTCACACAGCCAGCAGCCACTCAGAATGTACTGGGAACCAGTTACAGCCAAATGTTACCAAAGTGCTTCTCTCAGCCTGAAAAGGCTATGTAGACCCATGATATTTTTAAGAAAGTGGGTGTCAGTTTAGTCATAAGGAAGGCCTCTGGGCTCATGTATTGTGGATTGGGCTTCTATTTGGCCACTTTTAGCCAAGTCACACAGCCAGCAGCCACTCAGAATGTGCTGGGAACCAGTTACAGCCAAACGTCACCAAAGTGCTTCTCTCAGCCTGATAAGGCTATTTTGACCAATGATTTTTTAAAGAAAATGAGTGTCAGTTTTGTCATAAGGAAGGCATTTGGGCCCATGTATAGTGCATTGGGAATCTATTTGGGCACTTTTAGGTACAACACACAGTCAGCAGCCACTCAGAAAGTACTGGGAACAAGTTACAGCCAAATGTCACCAAAGTGCTTCTCTCAGCCTGAAAAGGCTATTTAGACCCATGATATTTTTAAGAAAGTGGGTGTCAGTTTAGTCATAAGGAAGGCCTCTGGGCTCATGTATTGTGGATTGGGCTTCTATTTGGCCACTTTTAGCCAAGTCACACAGCCAGCAGCCACTCAGAATGTACTGGGAACCAGTTACAGCCAAACGTCACCAAAGTGCTTCTCTCAGCCTGATAAGGCTATTTTGACCAATGATTTTTTAAAGAAAATGAGTGTCAGTTTTGTCATAAGGAAGGCATTTGGGCCCATGTATAGTGCATTGGGAATCTATTTGGGCACTTTTAGGTACAACACACAGTCAGCAGCCACTCAGAAAGTACTGGGAACAAGTTACAGCCAAATGTCACCAAAGTGCTTCTCTCAGCCTGAAAAGGCTATTTTGACCAATGATTTTTTAAAGAAAATCAGTGTCAGTTTTGTCATAAGGAAGGCATCTGGGCCCATGTATAGTGCATTGGGATTCTATTTGGGCACTTTTAGGTACAACACAGAGTCACCAGCCACTCAGAAAGAACTGGGAACAAGTTACAACCAAATGTTACCAAAGTGCTTCTCTCAGCCTGAAAAGGCTATATAGACCAATTACATTTTTAAGAAAGTGGGTGTCAGTTTAGTCATAAGGAAGGCATTTGGGCCCATGTATAGTGCATTGGGAATCTATTTGGGCACTTTTAGGTACAACACACAGTCACCAGCCACTCAGAAAGTACTGGGAACAAGTTACAGCCAAATGTTACCAAAGTGCTTCTCTCAGCCTGAAAAGGCTATTTAGACCCTTGATATTTTTAAGAAAGTGGGTGTCAGTTTAGTCATAAGGAAGGCCTTTGGGCTCATGTATTGTGGATTGGGCTTCTATTTGGGCACTTTTAGCCAAGTCACACAGCCAGCAGCCACTCAGAATGTACTGGGAACAAGTTACAGCCAAATGTTACCAAAGTGCTTCTCTCATTCTGTAAAGGCTATTTAGACCCATTATATTTTTAAGAAAGTTGGTGTCAGTTTAGTCACAAGTAAGGCCTTTGGGCTCATGTATTGTGGATTGGGCTTCTATTTGGGCACTTTTAGCCAAGTCACACAGTCAACAGCCACTCAGAATGTACTGGGAACCAGTTACAGCCAAATGTTACCAAAGTGCTTCTCTCAGCCTGAAAAGGCTATTTAGACCCATGATATTTTTAAGAAAGTGGGTGTCAGTTTAGTCATAAGGAAGGCCTCTGGGCTCATGTATTGTGGATTGGGCTTCTATTTGGCCACTTTTAGCCAAGTCACACAGCCAGCAGCCACTCAGAATGTGCTGGGAACCAGTTACAGCCAAACGTCACCAAAGTGCTTCTCTCAGCCTGATAAGGCTATTTTGACCAATGATTTTTTAAAGAAAATGAGTGTCAGTTTTGTCATAAGGAAGGCATTTGGGCCCATGTATAGTGCATTAGGAATCTATTTGGGCACTTTTAGGTACAACACACAGTCAGCAGCCACTCAGAAAGTACTGGGAACAAGTTACAGCCAAATGTCACCAAAGTGCTTCTCTCAGCCTGAAAAGGCTATTTTGACCAATGATTTTTTAAAGAAAATCAGTGTCAGTTTTGTCATAAGGAAGGCATCTGGGCCCATGTATAGTGCATTGGGATTCTATTTGGGCACTTTTAGGTACAACACACAGTCACCAGCCACTCAGAAAGAACTGGGAACAAGTTACAACCAAATGTTACCAAAGTGCTTCTCTCAGCCTGAAAAGGCTATATAGACCAATTACATTTTTAAGAAAGTGGGTGTCAGTTTAGTCATAAGGAAGGCCTCTGGGCTCATGTATTGTGGATTGGGCTTCTATTTGGGCACTTTTAGCCAAGTCACACAGCCAGCAGCCACTCAGAATGTACTGGGAACCAGTTAC
The DNA here is from genome assembly GCF_963454915.1 of Gymnoscopelus microlampas. NCBI lineage: Eukaryota > Metazoa > Chordata > Actinopteri > Myctophiformes > Myctophidae > Gymnoscopelus > Gymnoscopelus microlampas. The sequence goes on along the minus strand of NW_028155862.1, from coordinate 1,365,760 downwards.
AGCCAAACGTCACCAAAGTGCTTCTCTCAGCCTGATAAGGCTATTTTGACCAATGATTTTTTAAAGAAAATGAGTGTCAGTTTTGTCATAAGGAAGGCATTTGGGCCCATGTATAGTGCATTGGGAATCTATTTGGAAACTTTTAGGTACAACACACAGTCACCAGCCACTCAGAAAGTACTGGGAACAAGTTACAGCCAAATGTTACCGTAGTGCTTCTCTCAGCCTGAAAAGGCTATTTAGACCCATGATATTTTTAAGAAAGTGGGTGTCAGTTTAGTCATAAGGAAGGCCTTTGGGCTCATGTATTGTGGATTGGGCTTCTATTTGGGCACTTTTAGCCAAGTCACACAGCCAGCAGCCACTCAGAATGTACTGGGAACCAGTTACAGCCAAATGTTACCAAAGTGCTTCTCTCAGCCTGAAAAGGCTATGTAGACCCATGATATTTTTAAGAAAGTGGGTGTCAGTTTAGTCATAAGGAAGGCCTCTGGGCTCATGTATTGTGGATTGGGCTTCTATTTGGCCACTTTTAGCCAAGTCACACAGCCAGCAGCCACTCAGAATGTGCTGGGAACCAGTTACAGCCAAACGTCACCAAAGTGCTTCTCTCAGCCTGATAAGGCTATTTTGACCAATGATTTTTTAAAGAAAATGAGTGTCAGTTTTGTCATAAGGAAGGCATTTGGGCCCATGTATAGTGCATTGGGAATCTATTTGGGCACTTTTAGGTACAACACACAGTCAGCAGCCACTCAGAAAGTACTGGGAACAAGTTACAGCCAAATGTCACCAAAGTGCTTCTCTCAGCCTGAAAAGGCTATTTAGACCCATGATATTTTTAAGAAAGTGGGTGTCAGTTTAGTCATAAGGAAGGCCTCTGGGCTCATGTATTGTGGATTGGGCTTCTATTTGGCCACTTTTAGCCAAGTCACACAGCCAGCAGCCACTCAGAATGTACTGGGAACCAGTTACAGCCAAACGTCACCAAAGTGCTTCTCTCAGCCTGATAAGGCTATTTTGACCAATAATTTTTTAAAGAAAATCAGTGTCAGTTTTGTCATAAGGAAGGCATTTGGGCCCATGTATAGTGCATTGGGAATCTATTTGGGCACTTTTAGGTACAACACACAGTCAGCAGCCACTCAGAAAGTACTGGGAACAAGTTACAGCCAAATGTCACCAAAGTGCTTCTCTCAGCCTGAAAAGGCTATTTTGACCAATGATTTTTTAAAGAAAATCAGTGTCAGTTTTGTCATAAGGAAGGCATCTGGGCCCATGTATAGTGCATTGGGATTCTATTTGGGCACTATTAGGTACAACACAGAGTCACCAGCCACTCAGAAAGAACTGGGAACAAGTTACAACCAAATGTTACCAAAGTGCTTCTCTCAGCCTGAAAAGGCTATATAGACCAATTACATTTTTAAGAAAGTGGGTGTCAGTTTAGTCATAAGGAAGGCCTTTGGGCTCATGTATTGTGGATTGGGCTTCTATTTGGGCACTTTTAGCCAAGTCACACAGCCAGCAGCCACTCAGAATGTACTGGGAACCAGTTACAGCCAAATGTTACCAAAGTGCTTCTCTCAGCCTGAAAAGGCTATGTAGACCCATGATATTTTTAAGAAAGTGGGTGTCAGTTTAGTCATAAGGAAGGCCTCTGGGCTCATGTATTGTGGATTGGGCTTCTATTTGGCCACTTTTAGCCAAGTCACACAGCCAGCAGCCACTCAGAATGTGCTGGGAACCAGTTACAGCCAAACGTCACCAAAGTGCTTCTCTCAGCCTGATAAGGCTATTTTGACCAATGATTTTTTAAAGAAAATGAGTGTCAGTTTTGTCATAAGGAAGGCATTTGGGCCCATGTATAGTGCATTGGGAATCTATTTGGGCACTTTTAGGTACAACACACAGTCAGCAGCCACTCAGAAAGTACTGGGAACAAGTTACAGCCAAATGTCACCAAAGTGCTTCTCTCAGCCTGAAAAGGCTATTTAGACCCATGATATTTTTAAGAAAGTGGGTGTCAGTTTAGTCATAAGGAAGGCCTCTGGGCTCATGTATTGTGGATTGGGCTTCTATTTGGCCACTTTTAGCCAAGTCACACAGCCAGCAGCCACTCAGAATGTACTGGGAACCAGTTACAGCCAAACGTCACCAAAGTGCTTCTCTCAGCCTGATAAGGCTATTTTGACCAATGATTTTTTAAAGAAAATGAGTGTCAGTTTTGTCATAAGGAAGGCATTTGGGCCCATGTATAGTGCATTGGGAATCTATTTGGGCACTTTTAGGTACAACACACAGTCAGCAGCCACTCAGAAAGTACTGGGAACAAGTTACAGCCAAATGTCACCAAAGTGCTTCTCTCAGCCTGAAAAGGCTATTTTGACCAATGATTTTTTAAAGAAAATCAGTGTCAGTTTTGTCATAAGGAAGGCATCTGGGCCCATGTATAGTGCATTGGGATTCTATTTGGGCACTTTTAGGTACAACACAGAGTCACCAGCCACTCAGAAAGAACTGGGAACAAGTTACAACCAAATGTTACCAAAGTGCTTCTCTCAGCCTGAAAAGGCTATATAGACCAATTACATTTTTAAGAAAGTGGGTGTCAGTTTAGTCATAAGGAAGGCCTTTGGGCTCATGTATTGTGGATTGGGCTTCTATTTGGGCACTTTTAGCCAAGTCACACAGCCAGCAGCCACTCAGAATGTACTGGGAACCAGTTACAGCCAAACGTCACCAAAGTGCTTCTCTCAGCCTGATAAGGCTATTTTGACCAATGATTTTTTAAAGAAAATGAGTGTCAGTTTTGTCATAAGGAAGGCATTTGGGCCCATGTATAGTGCATTGGGAATCTATTTGGGCACTTTTAGGTACAACACACAGTCACCAGCCACTCAGAAAGTACTGGGAACAAGTTACAGCCAAATGTTACCAAAGTGCTTCTCTCAGCCTGAAAAGGCTATTTAGACCATTGATATTTTTAAGAAAGTGGGTGTCAGTTTAGTCATAAGGAAGGCCTTTGGGCTCATGTATTGTGGATTGGGCTTCTATTTGGGCACTTTTAGCCAAGTCACACAGCCAGCAGCCACTCAGAATGTACTGGGAACAAGTTACAGCCAAATGTTACCAAAGTGCTTCTCTCATTCTGTAAAGGCTATTTAGACCCATTATATTTTTAAGAAAGTTGGTGTCAGTTTAGTCACAAGTAAGGCCTTTGGGCTCATGTATTGTGGATTGGGCTTCTATTTGGGCACTTTTAGCCAAGTCACACAGTCAACAGCCACTCAGAATGTACTGGGAACCAGTTACAGCCAAATGTTACCAAAGTGCTTCTCTCAGCCTGAAAAGGCTATTTAGACCCATGATATTTTTAAGAAAGTGGGTGTCAGTTTAGTCATAAGGAAGGCATTTGGGCCCATGTATAGTGCATTGGGAATCTATTTGGGCACTTTTAGGTACAACACACAGTCACCAGCCACTCAGAAAGTACTGGGAACAAGTTACAGCCAAATGTTACCGTAGTGCTTCTCTCAGCCTGAAAAGGCTATTTAGACCCATGATATTTTTAAGAAAGTGGGTGTCAGTTTAGTCATAAGGAAGGCCTTTGGGCTCATGTATTGTGGATTGGGCTTCTATTTGGGCACTTTTAGCCAAGTCACACAGCCAGCAGCCACTCAGAATGTACTGGGAACCAGTTACAGCCAAATGTTACCAAAGTGCTTCTCTCAGCCTGAAATGGCTATGTAGACCCATGATATTTTTAAGAAAGTGGGTGTCAGTTTAGTCATAAGGAAGGCCTCTGGGCTCATGTATTGTGAATTGGGCTTCTATTTGGCCACTTTTAGCCAAGTCACACAGCCAGCAGCCACTCAGAATGTGCTGGGAACCAGTTACAGCCAAACGTCACCAAAGTGCTTCTCTCAGCCTGATAAGGCTATTTTGACCAATGATTTTTTAAAGAAAATGAGTGTCAGTTTTGTCATAAGGAAGGCATTTGGGCCCATATATAGTGCATTGGGAATCTATTTGGGCACTTTTAGGTACAACACACAGTCAGCAGCCACTCAGAAAGTACTGGGAACAAGTTACAGCCAAATGTCACCAAAGTGCTTCTCTCAGCCTGAAAAGGCTATTTAGACCCATGATATTTTTAAGAAAGTGGGTGTCAGTTTAGTCATAAGGAAGGCCTCTGGGCTCATGTATTGTGGATTGGGCTTCTATTTGGGCACTTTTAGCCAAGTCACACAGCCAGCAGCCACTCAGAATGTACTGGGAACCAGTTACAGCCAAACGTCACCAAAGTGCTTTTCTCAGCCTGATAAGGCTATTTTGACCAATGATTTTTTAAAGAAAATGAGTGTCAGTTTTGTCATAAGGAAGGCATTTGGGCCCATGTATAGTGCATTGGGAATCTATTTGGGCACTTTTAGGTACAACACACAGTCACCAGCCACTCAGAAAGTACTGGGAACAAGTTACAGCCAAATGTTACCAAAGTGCTTCTCTCAGCCTGAAAAGGCTATTTAGACCCTTGATATTTTTAAGAAAGTGGGTGTCAGTTTAGTCATAAGGAAGGCCTTTGGGCTCATGTATTGTGGATTGGGCTTCTATTTGGGCACTTTTAGCCAAGTCACACAGCCAGCAGCCACTCAGAATGTACTGGGAACAAGTTACAGCCAAATGTTACCAAAGTGCTTCTCTCATTCTGTAAAGGCTATTTAGACCCATTATATTTTTAAGAAAGTTGGTGTCAGTTTAGTCACAAGTAAGGCCTTTGGGCTCATGTATTGTGGATTGGGCTTCTATTTGGGCACTTTTAGCCAAGTCACACAGTCAACAGCCACTCAGAATGTACTGGGAACCAGTTACAGCCAAATGTTACCAAAGTGCTTCTCTCAGCCTGAAAAGGCTATTTAGACCCATGATATTTTTAAGAAAGTGGGTGTCAGTTTAGTCATAAGGAAGGCCTCTGGGCTCATGTATTGTGGATTGGGCTTCTATTTGGCCACTTTTAGCCAAGTCACACAGCCAGCAGCCACTCAGAATGTGCTGGGAACCAGTTACAGCCAAACGTCACCAAAGTGCTTCTCTCAGCCTGATAAGGCTATTTTGACCAATGATTTTTTAAAGAAAATGAGTGTCAGTTTTGTCATAAGGAAGGCATTTGGGCCCATGTATAGTGCATTAGGAATCTATTTGGGCACTTTTAGGTACAACACACAGTCAGCAGCCACTCAGAAAGTACTGGGAACAAGTTACAGCCAAATGTCACCAAAGTGCTTCTCTCAGCCTGAAAAGGCTATTTTGACCAATGATTTTTTAAAGAAAATCAGTGTCAGTTTTGTCATAAGGAAGGCATCTGGGCCCATGTATAGTGCATTGGGATTCTATTTGGGCACTTTTAGGTACAACACACAGTCACCAGCCACTCAGAAAGAACTGGGAACAAGTTACAACCAAATGTTACCAAAGTGCTTCTCTCAGCCTGAAAAGGCTATATAGACCAATTACATTTTTAAGAAAGTGGGTGTCAGTTTAGTCATAAGGAAGGCCTCTGGGCTCATGTATTGTGGATTGGGCTTCTATTTGGGCACTTTTAGCCAAGTCACACAGCCAGCAGCCACTCAGAATGTACTGGGAACCAGTTACAGCCAAACGTCACCAAAGTGCTTCTCTCAGCCTGATAAGGCTATTTTGACCAATGATTTTTTAAAGAAAATGAGTGTCAGTTTTGTCATAAGGAAGGCATTTGGGCCCATGTATAGTGCATTGGGAATCTATTTGGAAACTTTTAGGTACAACACACAGTCACCAGCCACTCAGAAAGTACTGGGAACAAGTTACAGCCAAATGTTACCGTAGTGCTTCTCTCAGCCTGAAAAGGCTATTTAGACCCATGATATTTTTAAGAAAGTGGGTGTCAGTTTAGTCATAAGGAAGGCCTTTGGGCTCATGTATTGTGGATTGGGCTTCTATTTGGGCACTTTTAGCCAAGTCACACAGCCAGCAGCCACTCAGAATGTACTGAGAACCAGTTACAGCCAAATGTTACCAAAGTGCTTCTCTCAGCCTGAAAAGGCTATGTAGACCCATGATATTTTTAAGAAAGTGGGTGTCAGTTTAGTCATAAGGAAGGCCTCTGGGCTCATGTATTGTGGATTGGGCTTCTATTTGGCCACTTTTAGCCAAGTCACACAGCCAGCAGCCACTCAGAATGTGCTGGGAACCAGTTACAGCCAAACGTCACCAAAGTGCTTCTCTCAGCCTGATAAGGCTATTTTGACCAATGATTTTTTAAAGAAAATGAGTGTCAGTTTTGTCATAAGGAAGGCATTTGGGCCCATGTATAGTGCATTGGGAATCTATTTGGGCACTTTTAGGTACAACACACAGTCAGCAGCCACTCAAAAAGTACTGGGAACAAGTTACAGCCAAATGTCACCAAAGTGCTTCTCTCAGCCTGAAAAGGCTATTTAGACCCATGATATTTTTAAGAAAGTGGGTGTCAGTTTAGTCATAAGGAAGGCCTCTGGGCTCATGTATTGTGGATTGGGCTTCTATTTGGCCACTTTTAGCCAAGTCACACAGCCAGCAGCCACTCAGAATGTACTGGGAACCAGTTACAGCCAAACGTCACCAAAGTGCTTCTCTCAGCCTGATAAGGCTATTTTGACCAATGATTTTTTAAAGAAAATCAGTGTCAGTTTTGTCATAAGGAAGGCATTTGGGCCCATGTATAGTGCATTGGGAATCTATTTGGGCACTTTTAGGTACAACACACAGTCAGCAGCCACTCAGAAAGTACTGGGAACAAGTTACAGCCAAATGTCACCAAAGTGCTTCTCTCAGCCTGAAAAGGCTATTTTGACCAATGATTTTTTAAAGAAAATCAGTGTCAGTTTTGTCATAAGGAAGGCATCTGGGCCCATGTATAGTGCATTGGGATTCTATTTGGGCACTATTAGGTACAACACAGAGTCACCAGCCACTCAGAAAGAACTGGGAACAAGTTACAACCAAATGTTACCAAAGTGCTTCTCTCAGCCTGAAAAGGCTATATAGACCAATTACATTTTTAAGAAAGTGGGTGTCAGTTTAGTCATAAGGAAGGCCTTTGGGCTCATGTATTGTGGATTGGGCTTCTATTTGGGCACTTTTAGCCAAGTCACACAGCCAGCAGCCACTCAGAATGTACTGGGAACCAGTTACAGCCAAATGTTACCAAAGTGCTTCTCTCAGCCTGAAAAGGCTATGTAGACCCATGATATTTTTAAGAAAGTGGGTGTCAGTTTAGTCATAAGGAAGGCCTCTGGGCTCATGTATTGTGGATTGGGCTTCTATTTGGCCACTTTTAGCCAAGTCACACAGCCAGCAGCCACTCAGAATGTGCTGGGAACCAGTTACAGCCAAACGTCACCAAAGTGCTTCTCTCAGCCTGATAAGGCTATTTTGACCAATGATTTTTTAAAGAAAATGAGTGTCAGTTTTGTCATAAGGAAGGCATTTGGGCCCATGTATAGTGCATTGGGAATCTATTTGGGCACTTTTAGGTACAACACACAGTCAGCAGCCACTCAGAAAGTACTGGGAACAAGTTACAGCCAAATGTCACCAAAGTGCTTCTCTCAGCCTGAAAAGGCTATTTAGACCCATGATATTTTTAAGAAAGTGGGTGTCAGTTTAGTCATAAGGAAGGCCTCTGGGCTCATGTATTGTGGATTGGGCTTCTATTTGGCCACTTTTAGCCAAGTCACACAGCCAGCAGCCACTCAGAATGTACTGGGAACCAGTTACAGCCAAACGTCACCAAAGTGCTTCTCTCAGCCTGATAAGGCTATTTTGACCAATGATTTTTTAAAGAAAATGAGTGTCAGTTTTGTCATAAGGAAGGCATTTGGGCCCATGTATAGTGCATTGGGAATCTATTTGGGCACTTTTAGGTACAACACACAGTCAGCAGCCACTCAGAAAGTACTGGGAACAAGTTACAGCCAAATGTCACCAAAGTGCTTCTCTCAGCCTGAAAAGGCTATTTTGACCAATGATTTTTTAAAGAAAATCAGTGTCAGTTTTGTCATAAGGAAGGCATCTGGGCCCATGTATAGTGCATTGGGATTCTATTTGGGCACTTTTAGGTACAACACAGAGTCACCAGCCACTCAGAAAGAACTGGGAACAAGTTACAACCAAATGTTACCAAAGTGCTTCTCTCAGCCTGAAAAGGCTATATAGACCAATTACATTTTTAAGAAAGTGGGTGTCAGTTTAGTCATAAGGAAGGCCTTTGGGCTCATGTATTGTGGATTGGGCTTCTATTTGGGCACTTTTAGCCAAGTCACACAGCCAGCAGCCACTCAGAATGTACTGGGAACCAGTTACAGCCAAACGTCACCAAAGTGCTTCTCTCAGCCTGATAAGGCTATTTTGACCAATGATTTTTTAAAGAAAATGAGTGTCAGTTTTGTCATAAGGAAGGCATTTGGGCCCATGTATAGTGCATTGGGAATCTATTTGGGCACTTTTAGGTACAACACACAGTCACCAGCCACTCAGAAAGTACTGGGAACAAGTTACAGCCAAATGTTACCAAAGTGCTTCTCTCAGCCTGAAAAGGCTATTTAGACCATTGATATTTTTAAGAAAGTGGGTGTCAGTTTAGTCATAAGGAAGGCCTTTGGGCTCATGTATTGTGGATTGGGCTTCTATTTGGGCACTTTTAGCCAAGTCACACAGCCAGCAGCCACTCAGAATGTACTGGGAACAAGTTACAGCCAAATGTTACCAAAGTGCTTCTCTCATTCTGTAAAGGCTATTTAGACCCATTATATTTTTAAGAAAGTTGGTGTCAGTTTAGTCACAAGTAAGGCCTTTGGGCTCATGTATTGTGGATTGGGCTTCTATTTGGGCACTTTTAGCCAAGTCACACAGTCAACAGCCACTCAGAATGTACTGGGAACCAGTTACAGCCAAATGTTACCAAAGTGCTTCTCTCAGCCTGAAAAGGCTATTTAGACCCATGATATTTTTAAGAAAGTGGGTGTCAGTTTAGTCATAAGGAAGGCATTTGGGCCCATGTATAGTGCATTGGGAATCTATTTGGGCACTTTTAGGTACAACACACAGTCACCAGCCACTCAGAAAGTACTGGGAACAAGTTACAGCCAAATGTTACCGTAGTGCTTCTCTCAGCCTGAAAAGGCTATTTAGACCCATGATATTTTTAAGAAAGTGGGTGTCAGTTTAGTCATAAGGAAGGCCTTTGGGCTCATGTATTGTGGATTGGGCTTCTATTTGGGCACTTTTAGCCAAGTCACACAGCCAGCAGCCACTCAGAATGTACTGGGAACCAGTTACAGCCAAATGTTACCAAAGTGCTTCTCTCAGCCTGAAATGGCTATGTAGACCCATGATATTTTTAAGAAAGTGGGTGTCAGTTTAGTCATAAGGAAGGCCTCTGGGCTCATGTATTGTGAATTGGGCTTCTATTTGGCCACTTTTAGCCAAGTCACACAGCCAGCAGCCACTCAGAATGTGCTGGGAACCAGTTACAGCCAAACGTCACCAAAGTGCTTCTCTCAGCCTGATAAGGCTATTTTGACCAATGATTTTTTAAAGAAAATGAGTGTCAGTTTTGTCATAAGGAAGGCATTTGGGCCCATATATAGTGCATTGGGAATCTATTTGGGCACTTTTAGGTACAACACACAGTCAGCAGCCACTCAGAAAGTACTGGGAACAAGTTACAGCCAAATGTCACCAAAGTGCTTCTCTCAGCCTGAAAAGGCTATTTAGACCCATGATATTTTTAAGAAAGTGGGTGTCAGTTTAGTCATAAGGAAGGCCTCTGGGCTCATGTATTGTGGATTGGGCTTCTATTTGGGCACTTTTAGCCAAGTCACACAGCCAGCAGCCACTCAGAATGTACTGGGAACCAGTTACAGCCAAACGTCACCAAAGTGCTTTTCTCAGCCTGATAAGGCTATTTTGACCAATGATTTTTTAAAGAAAATGAGTGTCAGTTTTGTCATAAGGAAGGCATTTGGGCCCATGTATAGTGCATTGGGAATCTATTTGGGCACTTTTAGGTACAACACACAGTCACCAGCCACTCAGAAAGTACTGGGAACAAGTTACAGCCAAATGTTACCAAAGTGCTTCTCTCAGCCTGAAAAGGCTATTTAGACCCTTGATATTTTTAAGAAAGTGGGTGTCAGTTTAGTCATAAGGAAGGCCTTTGGGCTCATGTATTGTGGATTGGGCTTCTATTTGGGCACTTTTAGCCAAGTCACACAGCCAGCAGCCACTCAGAATGTACTGGGAACAAGTTACAGCCAAATGTTACCAAAGTGCTTCTCTCATTCTGTAAAGGCTATTTAGACCCATTATATTTTTAAGAAAGTTGGTGTCAGTTTAGTCACAAGTAAGGCCTTTGGGCTCATGTATTGTGGATTGGGCTTCTATTTGGGCACTTTTAGCCAAGTCACACAGTCAACAGCCACTCAGAATGTACTGGGAACCAGTTACAGCCAAATGTTACCAAAGTGCTTCTCTCAGCCTGAAAAGGCTATTTAGACCCATGATATTTTTAAGAAAGTGGGTGTCAGTTTAGTCATAAGGAAGGCCTCTGGGCTCATGTATTGTGGATTGGGCTTCTATTTGGCCACTTTTAGCCAAGTCACACAGCCAGCAGCCACTCAGAATGTGCTGGGAACCAGTTACAGCCAAACGTCACCAAAGTGCTTCTCTCAGCCTGATAAGGCTATTTTGACCAATGATTTTTTAAAGAAAATGAGTGTCAGTTTTGTCATAAGGAAGGCATTTGGGCCCATGTATAGTGCATTAGGAATCTATTTGGGCACTTTTAGGTACAACACACAGTCAGCAGCCACTCAGAAAGTACTGGGAACAAGTTACAGCCAAATGTCACCAAAGTGCTTCTCTCAGCCTGAAAAGGCTATTTTGACCAATGATTTTTTAAAGAAAATCAGTGTCAGTTTTGTCATAAGGAAGGCATCTGGGCCCATGTATAGTGCATTGGGATTCTATTTGGGCACTTTTAGGTACAACACACAGTCACCAGCCACTCAGAAAGAACTGGGAACAAGTTACAACCAAATGTTACCAAAGTGCTTCTCTCAGCCTGAAAAGGCTATATAGACCAATTACATTTTTAAGAAAGTGGGTGTCAGTTTAGTCATAAGGAAGGCCTCTGGGCTCATGTATTGTGGATTGGGCTTCTATTTGGGCACTTTTAGCCAAGTCACACAGCCAGCAGCCACTCAGAATGTACTGGGAACCAGTTACAGCCAAACGTCACCAAAGTGCTTCTCTCAGCCTGATAAGGCTATTTTGACCAATGATTTTTTAAAGAAAATGAGTGTCAGTTTTGTCATAAGGAAGGCATTTGGGCCCATGTATAGTGCATTGGGAATCTATTTGGAAACTTTTAGGTACAACACACAGTCACCAGCCACTCAGAAAGTACTGGGAACAAGTTACAGCCAAATGTTACCGTAGTGCTTCTCTCAGCCTGAAAAGGCTATTTAGACCCATGATATTTTTAAGAAAGTGGGTGTCAGTTTAGTCATAAGGAAGGCCTTTGGGCTCATGTATTGTGGATTGGGCTTCTATTTGGGCACTTTTAGCCAAGTCACACAGCCAGCAGCCACTCAGAATGTACTGAGAACCAGTTACAGCCAAATGTTACCAAAGTGCTTCTCTCAGCCTGAAAAGGCTATGTAGACCCATGATATTTTTAAGAAAGTGGGTGTCAGTTTAGTCATAAGGAAGGCCTCTGGGCTCATGTATTGTGGATTGGGCTTCTATTTGGCCACTTTTAGCCAAGTCACACAGCCAGCAGCCACTCAGAATGTGCTGGGAACCAGTTACAGCCAAACGTCACCAAAGTGCTTCTCTCAGCCTGATAAGGCTATTTTGACCAATGATTTTTTAAAGAAAATGAGTGTCAGTTTTGTCATAAGGAAGGCATTTGGGCCCATGTATAGTGCATTGGGAATCTATTTGGGCACTTTTAGGTACAACACACAGTCAGCAGCCACTCAAAAAGTACTGGGAACAAGTTACAGCCAAATGTCACCAAAGTGCTTCTCTCAGCCTGAAAAGGCTATTTAGACCCATGATATTTTTAAGAAAGTGGGTGTCAGTTTAGTCATAAGGAAGGCCTCTGGGCTCATGTATTGTGGATTGGGCTTCTATTTGGCCACTTTTAGCCAAGTCACACAGCCAGCAGCCACTCAGAATGTACTGGGAACCAGTTACAGCCAAACGTCACCAAAGTGCTTCTCTCAGCCTGATAAGGCTATTTTGACCAATGATTTTTTAAAGAAAATCAGTGTCAGTTTTGTCATAAGGAAGGCATTTGGGCCCATGTATAGTGCATTGGGAATCTATTTGGGCACTTTTAGGTACAACACACAGTCAGCAGCCACTCAGAAAGTACTGGGAACAAGTTACAGCCAAATGTCACCAAAGTGCTTCTCTCAGCCTGAAAAGGCTATTTTGACCAATGATTTTTTAAAGAAAATCAGTGTCAGTTTTGTCATAAGGAAGGCATCTGGGCCCATGTATAGTGCATTGGGATTCTATTTGGGCACTATTAGGTACAACACAGAGTCACCAGCCACTCAGAAAGAACTGGGAACAAGTTACAACCAAATGTTACCAAAGTGCTTCTCTCAGCCTGAAAAGGCTATATAGACCAATTACATTTTTAAGAAAGTGGGTGTCAGTTTAGTCATAAGGAAGGCCTTTGGGCTCATGTATTGTGGATTGGGCTTCTATTTGGGCACTTTTAGCCAAGTCACACAGCCAGCAGCCACTCAGAATGTACTGGGAACCAGTTACAGCCAAATGTTACCAAAGTGCTTCTCTCAGCCTGAAAAGGCTATGTAGACCCATGATATTTTTAAGAAAGTGGGTGTCAGTTTAGTCATAAGGAAGGCCTCTGGGCTCATGTATTGTGGATTGGGCTTCTATTTGGCCACTTTTAGCCAAGTCACACAGCCAGCAGCCACTCAGAATGTGCTGGGAACCAGTTACAGCCAAACGTCACCAAAGTGCTTCTCTCAGCCTGATAAGGCTATTTTGACCAATGATTTTTTAAAGAAAATGAGTGTCAGTTTTGTCATAAGGAAGGCATTTGGGCCCATGTATAGTGCATTGGGAATCTATTTGGGCACTTTTAGGTACAACACACAGTCAGCAGCCACTCAGAAAGTACTGGGAACAAGTTACAGCCAAATGTCACCAAAGTGCTTCTCTCAGCCTGAAAAGGCTATTTAGACCCATGATATTTTTAAGAAAGTGGGTGTCAGTTTAGTCATAAGGAAGGCCTCTGGGCTCATGTATTGTGGATTGGGCTTCTATTTGGCCACTTTTAGCCAAGTCACACAGCCAGCAGCCACTCAGAATGTACTGGGAACCAGTTACAGCCAAACGTCACCAAAGTGCTTCTCTCAGCCTGATAAGGCTATTTTGACCAATGATTTTTTAAAGAAAATGAGTGTCAGTTTTGTCATAAGGAAGGCATTTGGGCCCATGTATAGTGCATTGGGAATCTATTTGGGCACTTTTAGGTACAACACACAGTCAGCAGCCACTCAGAAAGTACTGGGAACAAGTTACAGCCAAATGTCACCAAAGTGCTTCTCTCAGCCTGAAAAGGCTATTTTGACCAATGATTTTTTAAAGAAAATCAGTGTCAGTTTTGTCATAAGGAAGGCATCTGGGCCCATGTATAGTGCATTGGGATTCTATTTGGGCACTTTTAGGTACAACACAGAGTCACCAGCCACTCAGAAAGAACTGGGAACAAGTTACAACCAAATGTTACCAAAGTGCTTCTCTCAGCCTGAAAAGGCTATATAGACCAATTACATTTTTAAGAAAGTGGGTGTCAGTTTAGTCATAAGGAAGGCCTTTGGGCTCATGTATTGTGGATTGGGCTTCTATTTGGGCACTTTTAGCCAAGTCACACAGCCAGCAGCCACTCAGAATGTACTGGGAACCAGTTACAGCCAAACGTCACCAAAGTGCTTCTCTCAGCCTGATAAGGCTATTTTGACCAATGATTTTTTAAAGAAAATGAGTGTCAGTTTTGTCATAAGGAAGGCATTTGGGCCCATGTATAGTGCATTGGGAATCTATTTGGGCACTTTTAGGTACAACAAACAGTCACCAGCCACTCAGAAAGTACTGGGAACAAGTTACAGCCAAATGTTACCAAAGTGCTTCTCTCAGCCTGAAAAGGCTATTTAGACCCTTGATATTTTTAAGAAAGTGGGTGTCAGTTTAGTCATAAGGAAGGCCTTTGGGCTCATGTATTGTGGATTGGGCTTCTATTTGGGCACTTTTAGCCAAGTCACACAGCCAGCAGCCACTCAGAATGTACTGGGAACAAGTTACAGCCAAATGTTACCAAAGTGCTTCTCTCATTCTGTAAAGGCTATTTAGACCCATTATATTTTTAAGAAAGTTGGTGTCAGTTTAGTCACAAGTAAGGCCTTTGGGCTCATGTATTGTGGATTGGGCTTCTATTTGGGCACTTTTAGCCAAGTCACACAGTCAACAGCCACTCAGAATGTACTGGGAACCAGTTACAGCCAAATGTTACCAAAGTGCTTCTCTCAGCCTGAAAAGGCTATTTAGACCCATGATATTTTTAAGAAAGTGGGTGTCAGTTTAGTCATAAGGAAGGCATTTGGGCCCATGTATAGTGCATTGGGAATCTATTTGGGCACTTTTAGGTACAACACACAGTCACCAGCCACTCAGAAAGTACTGGGAACAAGTTACAGCCAAATGTTACCGTAGTGCTTCTCTCAGCCTGAAAAGGCTATTTAGACCCATGATATTTTTAAGAAAGTGGGTGTCAGTTTAGTCATAAGGAAGGCCTTTGGGCTCATGTATTGTGGATTGGGCTTCTATTTGGGCACTTTTAGCCAAGTCACACAGCCAGCAGCCACTCAGAATGTACTGGGAACCAGTTACAGCCAAATGTTACCAAAGTGCTTCTCTCAGCCTGAAATGGCTATGTAGACCCATGATATTTTTAAGAAAGTGGGTGTCAGTTTAGTCATAAGGAAGGCCTCTGGGCTCATGTATTGTGAATTGGGCTTCTATTTGGCCACTTTTAGCCAAGTCACACAGCCAGCAGCCACTCAGAATGTGCTGGGAACCAGTTACAGCCAAACGTCACCAAAGTGCTTCTCTCAGCCTGATAAGACTATTTTGACCAATGATTTTTTAAAGAAAATGAGTGTCAGTTTTGTCATAAGGAAGGCATTTGGGCCCATATATAGTGCATTGGGAATCTATTTGGGCACTTTTAGGTACAACACACAGTCAGCAGCCACTCAGAAAGTACTGGGAACAAGTTACAGCCAAATGTCACCAAAGTGCTTCTCTCAGCCTGAAAAGGCTATTTAGACCCATGATATTTTTAAGAAAGTGGGTGTCAGTTTAGTCATAAGGAAGGCCTCTGGGCTCATGTATTGTGGATTGGGCTTCTATTTGGGCACTTTTAGCCAAGTCACACAGCCAGCAGCCACTCAGAATGTACTGGGAACCAGTTACAGCCAAACGTCACCAAAGTGCTTCTCTCAGCCTGATAAGGCTATTTTGACCAATGATTTTTTAAAGAAAATCAGTGTCAGTTTTGTCATAAGGAAGGCATTTGGGCCCATGTATAGTGCATTGGGAATCTATTTGGGCACTTTTAGGTACAACACACAGTCACCAGCCACTCAGAAAGTACTGGGAACAAGTTACAGCCAAATGTTACCAAAGTGCTTCTCTCAGCCTGAAAAGGCTATTTAGACCCTTGATATTTTTAAGAAAGTGGGTGTCAGTTTAGTCATAAGGAAGGCCTTTGGGCTCATGTATTGTGGATTGGGCTTCTATTTGGGCACTTTTAGCCAAGTCACACAGCCAGCAGCCACTCAGAATGTACTGGGAACCAGTTACAGCCAAATGTTACCAAAGTGCTTCTCTCAGCCTGAAAAGGCTATTTAGACCCATGATATTTTTAAGAAAGTGGGTGTCAGTTTAGTCATAAGGAAGGCCTCTGGGCTCATGTATTGTGGATTGGGCTTCTATTTGGCCACTTTTAGCCAAGTCACACAGCCAGCAGCCACTCAGAATGTGCTGGGAACCAGTTACAGCCAAACGTCACCAAAGTGCTTCTCTCAGCCTGATAAGGCTATTTTGACCAATGATTTTTTAAAGAAAATGAGTGTCAGTTTTGTCATAAGGAAGGCATTTGGGCCCATGTATAGTGCATTGGGAATCTATTTGGGCACTTTTAGGTACAACACACAGTCACCAGCCACTCAGAAAGTACTGGGAACAAGTTACAGCCAAATGTTACCAAAGTGCTTCTCTCAGCCTGAAAAGGCTATTTAGACCCTTGATATTTTTAAGAAAGTGGGTGTCAGTTTAGTCATAAGGAAGGCCTTTGGGCTCATGTATTGTGGATTGGGCTTCTATTTGGGCACTTTTAGCCAAGTCACACAGCCAGCAGCCACTCAGAATGTACTGGGAACAAGTTACAGCCAAATGTTACCAAAGTGCTTCTCTCATTCTGTAAAGGCTATTTAGACCCATTATATTTTTAAGAAAGTTGGTGTCAGTTTAGTCACAAGTAAGGCCTTTGGGCTCATGTATTGTGGATTGGGCTTCTATTTGGGCACTTTTAGCCAAGTCACACAGTCAACAGCCACTCAGAATGTACTGGGAACCAGTTACAGCCAAATGTTACCAAAGTGCTTCTCTCAGCCTGAAAAGGCTATTTAGACCCATGATATTTTTAAGAAAGTGGGTGTCAGTTTAGTCATAAGGAAGGCATTTGGGCCCATGTATAGTGCATTGGGAATCTATTTGGGCACTTTTAGGTACAACACACAGTCACCAGCCACTCAGAAAGTACTGGGAACAAGTTACAGCCAAATGTTACCGTAGTGCTTCTCTCAGCCTGAAAAGGCTATTTAGACCCATGATATTTTTAAGAAAGTGGGTGTCAGTTTAGTCATAAGGAAGGCCTTTGGGCTCATGTATTGTGGATTGGGCTTCTATTTGGGCACTTTTAGCCAAGTCACACAGCCAGCAGCCACTCAGAATGTACTGGGAACCAGTTACAGCCAAATGTTACCAAAGTGCTTCTCTCAGCCTGAAATGGCTATGTAGACCCATGATATTTTTAAGAAAGTGGGTGTCAGTTTAGTCATAAGGAAGGCCTCTGGGCTCATGTATTGTGAATTGGGCTTCTATTTGGCCACTTTTAGCCAAGTCACACAGCCAGCAGCCACTCAGAATGTGCTGGGAACCAGTTACAGCCAAACGTCACCAAAGTGCTTTTCTCAGCCTGATAAGGCTATTTTGACCAATGATTTTTTAAAGAAAATGAGTGTCAGTTTTGTCATAAGGAAGGCATTTGGGCCCATATATAGTGCATTGGGAATCTATTTGGGCACTTTTAGGTACAACACACAGTCAGCAGCCACTCAGAAAGTACTGGGAACAAGTTACAGCCAAATGTCACCAAAGTGCTTCTCTCAGCCTGAAAAGGCTATTTAGACCCATGATATTTTTAAGAAAGTGGGTGTCAGTTTAGTCATAAGGAAGGCCTCTGGGCTCATGTATTGTGGATTGGGCTTCTATTTGGGCACTTTTAGCCAAGTCACACAGCCAGCAGCCACTCAGAATGTACTGGGAACCAGTTACAGCCAAACGTCACCAAAGTGCTTCTCTCAGCCTGACAAGGCTATTTTGACCAATGATTTTTTAAAGAAAATGAGTGTCAGTTTTGTCATAAGGAAGGCATTTGGGCCCATGTATAGTGCATTGGGAATCTATTTGGGCACTTTTAGGTACAACACACAGTCACCAGCCACTCAGAAAGTACTGGGAACAAGTTACAGCCAAATGTTACCAAAGTGCTTCTCTCAGCCTGAAAAGGCTATTTAGACCCTTGATATTTTTAAGAAAGTGGGTGTCAGTTTAGTCATAAGGAAGGCCTTTGGGCTCATGTATTGTGGATTGGGCTTCTATTTGGGCACTTTTAGCCAAGTCACACAGCCAGCAGCCACTCAGAATGTACTGGGAACAAGTTACAGCCAAATGTTACCAAAGTGCTTCTCTCATTCTGTAAAGGCTATTTAGACCCATTATATTTTTAAGAAAGTTGGTGTCAGTTTAGTCACAAGTAAGGCCTTTGGGCTCATGTATTGTGGATTGGGCTTCTATTTGGGCACTTTTAGCCAAGTCACACAGTCAACAGCCACTCAGAATGTACTGGGAACCAGTTACAGCCAAATGTTACCAAAGTGCTTCTCTCAGCCTGAAAAGGCTATTTAGACCCATGATATTTTTAAGAAAGTGGGTGTCAGTTTAGTCATAAGGAAGGCCTCTGGGCTCATGTATTGTGGATTGGGCTTCTATTTGGCCACTTTTAGCCAAGTCACACAGCCAGCAGCCACTCAGAATGTTCTGGGAACCAGTTACAGCCAAACGTCACCAAAGTGCTTCTCTCAGCCTGATAAGGCTATTTTGACCAATGATTTTTTAAAGAAAATGAGTGTCAGTTTTGTCATAAGGAAGGCATTTGGGCCCATGTATAGTGCATTGGGAATCTATTTGGGCACTTTTAGGTACAACACACAGTCAGCAGCCACTCAGAAAGTACTGGGAACAAGTTACAGCCAAATGTCACCAAAGTGCTTCTCTCAGCCTGAAAAGGCTATTTTGACCAATGATTTTTTAAAGAAAATCAGTGTCAGTTTTGTCATAAGGAAGGCATCTGGGCCCATGTATAGTGCATTGGGATTCTATTTGGGCACTTTTAGGTACAACACACAGTCACCAGCCACTCAGAAAGAACTGGGAACAAGTTACAACCAAATGTTACCAAAGTGCTTCTCTCAGCCTGAAAAGGCTATATAGACCAATTACATTTTTAAGAAAGTGGGTGTCAGTTTAGTCATAAGGAAGGCCTCTGGGCTCATGTATTATGGATTGGGCTTCTATTTGGGCACTTTTAGCCAAGTCACACAGCCAGCAGCCACTCAGAATGTACTGGGAACCAGTTACAGCCAAACGTCACCAAAGTGCTTCTCTCAGCCTGATAAGGCTATTTTGACCAATGATTTTTTAAAGAAAATGAGTGTCAGTTTTGTCATAAGGAAGGCATTTGGGCCCATGTATAGTGCATTGGGAATCTATTTGGAAACTTTTAGGTACAACACACAGTCACCAGCCACTCAGAAAGTACTGGGAACAAGTTACAGCCAAATGTTACCGTAGTGCTTCTCTCAGCCTGAAAAGGCTATTTAGACCCATGATATTTTTAAGAAAGTGGGTGTCAGTTTAGTCATAAGGAAGGCCTTTGGGCTCATGTATTGTGGATTGGGCTTCTATTTGGGCACTTTTAGCCAAGTCACACAGCCAGCAGCCACTCAGAATGTACTGGGAACCAGTTACAGCCAAATGTTACCAAAGTGCTTCTCTCAGCCTGAAAAGGCTATGTAGACCCATGATATTTTTAAGAAAGTGGGTGTCAGTTTAGTCATAAGGAAGGCCTCTGGGCTCATGTATTGTGGATTGGGCTTCTATTTGGCCACTTTTAGCCAAGTCACACAGCCAGCAGCCACTCAGAATGTGCTGGGAACCAGTTACAGCCAAACGTCACCAAAGTGCTTCTCTCAGCCTGATAAGGCTATTTTGACCAATGATTTTTTAAAGAAAATGAGTGTCAGTTTTGTCATAAGGAAGGCATTTGGGCCCATGTATAGTGCATTGGGAATCTATTTGGGCACTTTTAGGTACAACACACAGTCAGCAGCCACTCAGAAAGTACTGGGAACAAGTTACAGCCAAATGTCACCAAAGTGCTTCTCTCAGCCTGAAAAGGCTATTTAGACCCATGATATTTTTAAGAAAGTGGGTGTCAGTTTAGTCATAAGGAAGGCCTCTGGGCTCATGTATTGTGGATTGGGCTTCTATTTGGCCACTTTTAGCCAAGTCACACAGCCAGCAGCCACTCAGAATGTACTGGGAACCAGTTACAGCCAAACGTCACCAAAGTGCTTCTCTCAGCCTGATAAGGCTATTTTGACCAATGATTTTTTAAAGAAAATCAGTGTCAGTTTTGTCATAAGGAAGGCATTTGGGCCCATGTATAGTGCATTGGGAATCTATTTGGGCACTTTTAGGTACAACACACAGTCAGCAGCCACTCAGAAAGTACTGGGAACAAGTTACAGCCAAATGTCACCAAAGTGCTTCTCTCAGCCTGAAAAGGCTATTTTGACCAATGATTTTTTAAAGAAAATCAGTGTCAGTTTTGTCATAAGGAAGGCATCTGGGCCCATGTATAGTGCATTGGGATTCTATTTGGGCACTTTTAGGTACAACACACAGTCACCAGCCACTCAGAAAGAACTGGGAACAAGTTACAACCAAATGTTACCAAAGTGCTTCTCTCAGCCTGAAAAGGCTATATAGACCAATTACATTTTTAAGAAAGTGGGTGTCAGTTTAGTCATAAGGAAGGCCTCTGGGCTCATGTATTATGGATTGGGCTTCTATTTGGGCACTTTTAGCCAAGTCACACAGCCAGCAGCCACTCAGAATGTACTGGGAACCAGTTACAGCCAAACGTCACCAAAGTGCTTCTCTCAGCCTGATAAGGCTATTTTGACCAATGATTTTTTAAAGAAAATGAGTGTCAGTTTTGTCATAAGGAAGGCATTTGGGCCCATGTATAGTGCATTGGGAATCTATTTGGGCACTTTTAGGTACAACACACAGTCAGCAGCCACTCAGAAAGTACTGGGAACAAGTTACAGCCAAATGTCACCAAAGTGCTTCTCTCAGCCTGAAAAGGCTATTTTGACCAATGATTTTTTAAAGAAAATCAGTGTCAGTTTTGTCATAAGGAAGGCATCTGGGCCCATGTATAGTGCATTGGGATTCTATTTGGGCACTTTTAGGTACAACACACAGTCACCAGCCACTCAGAAAGAACTGGGAACAAGTTACAACCAAATGTTACCAAAGTGCTTCTCTCAGCCTGAAAAGGCTATATAGACCAATTACATTTTTAAGAAAGTGGGTGTCAGTTTAGTCATAAGGAAGGCCTCTGGGCTCATGTATTATGGATTGGGCTTCTATTTGGGCACTTTTAGCCAAGTCACACAGCCAGCAGCCACTCAGAATGTACTGGGAACCAGTTACAGCCAAACGTCACCAAAGTGCTTCTCTCAGCCTGATAAGGCTATTTTGACCAATGATTTTTTAAAGAAAATGAGTGTCAGTTTTGTCATAAGGAAGGCATTTGGGCCCATGTATAGTGCATTGGGAATCTATTTGGAAACTTTTAGGTACAACACACAGTCACCAGCCACTCAGAAAGTACTGGGAACAAGTTACAGCCAAATGTTACCGTAGTGCTTCTCTCAGCCTGAAAAGGCTATTTAGACCCATGATATTTTTAAGAAAGTGGGTGTCAGTTTAGTCATAAGGAAGGCCTTTGGGCTCATGTATTGTGGATTGGGCTTCTATTTGGGCACTTTTAGCCAAGTCACACAGCCAGCAGCCACTCAGAATGTACTGGGAACCAGTTACAGCCAAATGTTACCAAAGTGCTTCTCTCAGCCTGAAAAGGCTATGTAGACCCATGATATTTTTAAGAAAGTGGGTGTCAGTTTAGTCATAAGGAAGGCCTCTGGGCTCATGTATTGTGGATTGGGCTTCTATTTGGCCACTTTTAGCCAAGTCACACAGCCAGCAGCCACTCAGAATGTGCTGGGAACCAGTTACAGCCAAACGTCACCAAAGTGCTTCTCTCAGCCTGATAAGGCTATTTTGACCAATGATTTTTTAAAGAAAATGAGTGTCAGTTTTGTCATAAGGAAGGCATTTGGGCCCATGTATAGTGCATTGGGAATCTATTTGGGCACTTTTAGGTACAACACACAGTCAGCAGCCACTCAGAAAGTACTGGGAACAAGTTACAGCCAAATGTCACCAAAGTGCTTCTCTCAGCCTGAAAAGGCTATTTAGACCCATGATATTTTTAAGAAAGTGGGTGTCAGTTTAGTCATAAGGAAGGCCTCTGGGCTCATGTATTGTGGATTGGGCTTCTATTTGGCCACTTTTAGCCAAGTCACACAGCCAGCAGCCACTCAGAATGTACTGGGAACCAGTTACAGCCAAACGTCACCAAAGTGCTTCTCTCAGCCTGATAAGGCTATTTTGACCAATGATTTTTTAAAGAAAATCAGTGTCAGTTTTGTCATAAGGAAGGCATTTGGGCCCATGTATAGTGCATTGGGAATCTATTTGGGCACTTTTAGGTACAACACACAGTCAGCAGCCACTCAGAAAGTACTGGGAACAAGTTACAGCCAAATGTCACCAAAGTGCTTCTCTCAGCCTGAAAAGGCTATTTTGACCAATGATTTTTTAAAGAAAATCAGTGTCAGTTTTGTCATAAGGAAGGCATCTGGGCCCATGTATAGTGCATTGGGATTCTATTTGGGCACTTTTAGGTACAACACACAGTCACCAGCCACTTTTAGCCAAGTCACACAGCCAGCAGCCACTCAGAATGTGCTGGGAACCAGTTACAGCCAAACGTCACCAAAGTGCTTCTCTCAGCCTGATAAGGCTATTTTGACCAATGATTTTTTAAAGAAAATGAGTGTCAGTTTTGTCATAAGGAAGGCATTTGGGCCCATGTATAGTGCATTGGGAATCTATTTGGGCACTTTTAGGTACAACACACAGTCAGCAGCCACTCAGAAAGTACTGGGAACAAGTTACAGCCAAATGTCACCAAAGTGCTTCTCTCAGCCTGAAAAGGCTATTTAGACCCATGATATTTTTAAGAAAGTGGGTGTCAGTTTAGTCATAAGGAAGGCCTCTGGGCTCATGTATTGTGGATTGGGCTTCTATTTGGCCACTTTTAGCCAAGTCACACAGCCAGCAGCCACTCAGAATGTACTGGGAACCAGTTACAGCCAAACGTCACCAAAGTGCTTCTCTCAGCCTGATAAGGCTATTTTGACCAATGATTTTTTAAAGAAAATCAGTGTCAGTTTTGTCATAAGGAAGGCATTTGGGCCCATGTATAGTGCATTGGGAATCTATTTGGGCACTTTTAGGTACAACACACAGTCAGCAGCCACTCAGAAAGTACTGGGAACAAGTTACAGCCAAATGTCACCAAAGTGCTTCTCTCAGCCTGAAAAGGCTATTTTGACCAATGATTTTTTAAAGAAAATCAGTGTCAGTTTTGTCATAAGGAAGGCATTTGGGCCCATGTATAGTGCATTGGGAATCTATTTGGAAACTTTTAGGTACAACACACAGTCACCAGCCACTCAGAAAGTACTGGGAACAAGTTACAGCCAAATGTTACCAAAGTGCTTCTCTCAGCCTGAAAAGGCTATTTAGACCCTTGATATTTTTAAGAAAGTGGGTGTCAGTTTAGTCATAAGGAAGGCCTTTGGGCTCATGTATTGTGGATTGGGCTTCTATTTGGGCACTTTTAGCCAAGTCACACAGCCAGCAGCCACTCAGAATGTACTGGGAACAAGTTACAGCCAAATGTTACCAAAGTGCTTCTCTCATTCTGTAAAGGCTATTTAGACCCATTATATTTTTAAGAAAGTGGGTGTCAGTTTAGTCATAAGGAAGGCATCTGGGCCCATGTATAGTGCATTGGGATTCTATTTGGGCACTTTTAGGTACAACACACAGTCACCAGCCACTCAGAAAGAACTGGGAACAAGTTACAACCAAATGTTACCAAAGTGCTTCTCTCAGCCTGAAAAGGCTATATAGACCAATTACATTTTTAAGAAAGTGGGTGTCAGTTTAGTCATAAGGAAGGCCTCTGGGCTCATGTATTATGGATTGGGCTTCTATTTGGGCACTTTTAGCCAAGTCACACAGCCAGCAGCCACTCAGAATGTACTGGGAACCAGTTACAGCCAAACGTCACCAAAGTGCTTCTCTCAGCCTGATAAGGCTATTTTGACCAATGATTTTTTAAAGAAAATGAGTGTCAGTTTTGTCATAAGGAAGGCATTTGGGCCCATGTATAGTGCATTGGGAATCTATTTGGAAACTTTTAGGTACAACACACAGTCACCAGCCACTCAGAAAGTACTGGGAACAAGTTACAGCCAAATGTTACCGTAGTGCTTCTCTCAGCCTGAAAAGGCTATTTAGACCCATGATATTTTTAAGAAAGTGGGTGTCAGTTTAGTCATAAGGAAGGCCTTTGGGCTCATGTATTGTGGATTGGGCTTCTATTTGGGCACTTTTAGCCAAGTCACACAGCCAGCAGCCACTCAGAATGTACTGGGAACCAGTTACAGCCAAATGTTACCAAAGTGCTTCTCTCAGCCTGAAAAGGCTATGTAGACCCATGATATTTTTAAGAAAGTGGGTGTCAGTTTAGTCATAAGGAAGGCCTCTGGGCTCATGTATTGTGGATTGGGCTTCTATTTGGCCACTTTTAGCCAAGTCACACAGCCAGCAGCCACTCAGAATGTGCTGGGAACCAGTTACAGCCAAACGTCACCAAAGTGCTTCTCTCAGCCTGATAAGGCTATTTTGACCAATGATTTTTTAAAGAAAATGAGTGTCAGTTTTGTCATAAGGAAGGCATTTGGGCCCATGTATAGTGCATTGGGAATCTATTTGGGCACTTTTAGGTACAACACACAGTCAGCAGCCACTCAGAAAGTACTGGGAACAAGTTACAACCAAATGTTACCAAAGTGCTTCTCTCAGCCTGAAAAGGCTATATAGACCAATTACATTTTTAAGAAAGTGGGTGTCAGTTTAGTCATAAGGAAGGCCTTTGGGCTCATGTATTGTGGATTGGGCTTCTATTTGGGCACTTTTAGCCAAGTCACACAGCCAGCAGCCACTCAGAATGTACTGGGAACAAGTTACAGCCAAATGTTACCAAAGTGCTTCTCTCATTCTGTAAAGGCTATTTAGACCCATTATATTTTTAAGAAAGTTGGTGTCAGTTTAGTCACAAGTAAGGCCTTTGGGCTCATGTATTGTGGATTGGGCTTCTATTTGGGCACTTTTAGCCAAGTCACACAGTCAACAGCCACTCAGAATGTACTGGGAACCAGTTACAGCCAAATGTTACCAAAGTGCTTCTCTCAGCCTGAAAAGGCTATTTAGACCCATGATATTTTTAAGAAAGTGGGTGTCAGTTTAGTCATAAGGAAGGCATTTGGGCCCATGTATAGTGCATTGGGAATCTATTTGGGCACTTTTAGGTACAACACACAGTCACCAGCCACTCAGAAAGTACTGGGAACAAGTTACAGCCAAATGTTACCGTAGTGCTTCTCTCAGCCTGAAAAGGCTATTTAGACCCATGATATTTTTAAGAAAGTGGGTGTCAGTTTAGTCATAAGGAAGGCCTTTGGGCTCATGTATTGTGGATTGGGCTTCTATTTGGGCACTTTTAGCCAAGTCACACAGCCAGCAGCCACTCAGAATGTACTGGGAACCAGTTACAGCCAAATGTTACCAAAGTGCTTCTCTCAGCCTGAAATGGCTATGTAGACCCATGATATTTTTAAGAAAGTGGGTGTCAGTTTAGTCATAAGGAAGGCCTCTGGGCTCATGTATTGTGAATTGGGCTTCTATTTGGCCACTTTTAGCCAAGTCACACAGCCAGCAGCCACTCAGAATGTGCTGGGAACCAGTTACAGCCAAACGTCACCAAAGTGCTTTTCTCAGCCTGATAAGGCTATTTTGACCAATGATTTTTTAAAGAAAATGAGTGTCAGTTTTGTCATAAGGAAGGCATTTGGGCCCATATATAGTGCATTGGGAATCTATTTGGGCACTTTTAGGTACAACACACAGTCAGCAGCCACTCAGAAAGTACTGGGAACAAGTTACAGCCAAATGTCACCAAAGTGCTTCTCTCAGCCTGAAAAGGCTATTTAGACCCATGATATTTTTAAGAAAGTGGGTGTCAGTTTAGTCATAAGGAAGGCCTCTGGGCTCATGTATTGTGGATTGGGCTTCTATTTGGGCACTTTTAGCCAAGTCACACAGCCAGCAGCCACTCAGAATGTACTGGGAACCAGTTACAGCCAAACGTCACCAAAGTGCTTCTCTCAGCCTGACAAGGCTATTTTGACCAATGATTTTTTAAAGAAAATGAGTGTCAGTTTTGTCATAAGGAAGGCATTTGGGCCCATGTATAGTGCATTGGGAATCTATTTGGGCACTTTTAGGTACAACACACAGTCACCAGCCACTCAGAAAGTACTGGGAACAAGTTACAGCCAAATGTTACCAAAGTGCTTCTCTCAGCCTGAAAAGGCTATTTAGACCCTTGATATTTTTAAGAAAGTGGGTGTCAGTTTAGTCATAAGGAAGGCCTTTGGGCTCATGTATTGTGGATTGGGCTTCTATTTGGGCACTTTTAGCCAAGTCACACAGCCAGCAGCCACTCAGAATGTACTGGGAACAAGTTACAGCCAAATGTTACCAAAGTGCTTCTCTCATTCTGTAAAGGCTATTTAGACCCATTATATTTTTAAGAAAGTTGGTGTCAGTTTAGTCACAAGTAAGGCCTTTGGGCTCATGTATTGTGGATTGGGCTTCTATTTGGGCACTTTTAGCCAAGTCACACAGTCAACAGCCACTCAGAATGTACTGGGAACCAGTTACAGCCAAATGTTACCAAAGTGCTTCTCTCAGCCTGAAAAGGCTATTTAGACCCATGATATTTTTAAGAAAGTGGGTGTCAGTTTAGTCATAAGGAAGGCCTCTGGGCTCATGTATTGTGGATTGGGCTTCTATTTGGCCACTTTTAGCCAAGTCACACAGCCAGCAGCCACTCAGAATGTTCTGGGAACCAGTTACAGCCAAACGTCACCAAAGTGCTTCTCTCAGCCTGATAAGGCTATTTTGACCAATGATTTTTTAAAGAAAATGAGTGTCAGTTTTGTCATAAGGAAGGCATTTGGGCCCATGTATAGTGCATTGGGAATCTATTTGGGCACTTTTAGGTACAACACACAGTCAGCAGCCACTCAGAAAGTACTGGGAACAAGTTACAGCCAAATGTCACCAAAGTGCTTCTCTCAGCCTGAAAAGGCTATTTTGACCAATGATTTTTTAAAGAAAATCAGTGTCAGTTTTGTCATAAGGAAGGCATCTGGGCCCATGTATAGTGCATTGGGATTCTATTTGGGCACTTTTAGGTACAACACACAGTCACCAGCCACTCAGAAAGAACTGGGAACAAGTTACAACCAAATGTTACCAAAGTGCTTCTCTCAGCCTGAAAAGGCTATATAGACCAATTACATTTTTAAGAAAGTGGGTGTCAGTTTAGTCATAAGGAAGGCCTCTGGGCTCATGTATTATGGATTGGGCTTCTATTTGGGCACTTTTAGCCAAGTCACACAGCCAGCAGCCACTCAGAATGTACTGGGAACCAGTTACAGCCAAACGTCACCAAAGTGCTTCTCTCAGCCTGATAAGGCTATTTTGACCAATGATTTTTTAAAGAAAATGAGTGTCAGTTTTGTCATAAGGAAGGCATTTGGGCCCATGTATAGTGCATTGGGAATCTATTTGGAAACTTTTAGGTACAACACACAGTCACCAGCCACTCAGAAAGTACTGGGAACAAGTTACAGCCAAATGTTACCGTAGTGCTTCTCTCAGCCTGAAAAGGCTATTTAGACCCATGATATTTTTAAGAAAGTGGGTGTCAGTTTAGTCATAAGGAAGGCCTTTGGGCTCATGTATTGTGGATTGGGCTTCTATTTGGGCACTTTTAGCCAAGTCACACAGCCAGCAGCCACTCAGAATGTACTGGGAACCAGTTACAGCCAAATGTTACCAAAGTGCTTCTCTCAGCCTGAAAAGGCTATGTAGACCCATGATATTTTTAAGAAAGTGGGTGTCAGTTTAGTCATAAGGAAGGCCTCTGGGCTCATGTATTGTGGATTGGGCTTCTATTTGGCCACTTTTAGCCAAGTCACACAGCCAGCAGCCACTCAGAATGTGCTGGGAACCAGTTACAGCCAAACGTCACCAAAGTGCTTCTCTCAGCCTGATAAGGCTATTTTGACCAATGATTTTTTAAAGAAAATGAGTGTCAGTTTTGTCATAAGGAAGGCATTTGGGCCCATGTATAGTGCATTGGGAATCTATTTGGGCACTTTTAGGTACAACACACAGTCAGCAGCCACTCAGAAAGTACTGGGAACAAGTTACAGCCAAATGTCACCAAAGTGCTTCTCTCAGCCTGAAAAGGCTATTTAGACCCATGATATTTTTAAGAAAGTGGGTGTCAGTTTAGTCATAAGGAAGGCCTCTGGGCTCATGTATTGTGGATTGGGCTTCTATTTGGCCACTTTTAGCCAAGTCACACAGCCAGCAGCCACTCAGAATGTACTGGGAACCAGTTACAGCCAAACGTCACCAAAGTGCTTCTCTCAGCCTGATAAGGCTATTTTGACCAATGATTTTTTAAAGAAAATCAGTGTCAGTTTTGTCATAAGGAAGGCATTTGGGCCCATGTATAGTGCATTGGGAATCTATTTGGGCACTTTTAGGTACAACACACAGTCAGCAGCCACTCAGAAAGTACTGGGAACAAGTTACAGCCAAATGTCACCAAAGTGCTTCTCTCAGCCTGAAAAGGCTATTTTGACCAATGATTTTTTAAAGAAAATCAGTGTCAGTTTTGTCATAAGGAAGGCATCTGGGCCCATGTATAGTGCATTGGGATTCTATTTGGGCACTTTTAGGTACAACACACAGTCACCAGCCACTCAGAAAGAACTGGGAACAAGTTACAACCAAATGTTACCAAAGTGCTTCTCTCAGCCTGAAAAGGCTATATAGACCAATTACATTTTTAAGAAAGTGGGTGTCAGTTTAGTCATAAGGAAGGCCTCTGGGCTCATGTATTATGGATTGGGCTTCTATTTGGGCACTTTTAGCCAAGTCACACAGCCAGCAGCCACTCAGAATGTACTGGGAACCAGTTACAGCCAAACGTCACCAAAGTGCTTCTCTCAGCCTGATAAGGCTATTTTGACCAATGATTTTTTAAAGAAAATGAGTGTCAGTTTTGTCATAAGGAAGGCATTTGGGCCCATGTATAGTGCATTGGGAATCTATTTGGGCACTTTTAGGTACAACACACAGTCAGCAGCCACTCAGAAAGTACTGGGAACAAGTTACAGCCAAATGTCACCAAAGTGCTTCTCTCAGCCTGAAAAGGCTATTTTGACCAATGATTTTTTAAAGAAAATCAGTGTCAGTTTTGTCATAAGGAAGGCATCTGGGCCCATGTATAGTGCATTGGGATTCTATTTGGGCACTTTTAGGTACAACACACAGTCACCAGCCACTCAGAAAGAACTGGGAACAAGTTACAACCAAATGTTACCAAAGTGCTTCTCTCAGCCTGAAAAGGATATATAGACCAATTACATTTTTAAGAAAGTGGGTGTCAGTTTAGTCATAAGGAAGGCCTCTGGGCTCATGTATTATGGATTGGGCTTCTATTTGGGCACTTTTAGCCAAGTCACACAGCCAGCAGCCACTCAGAATGTACTGGGAACCAGTTACAGCCAAACGTCACCAAAGTGCTTCTCTCAGCCTGATAAGGCTATTTTGACCAATGATTTTTTAAAGAAAATGAGTGTCAGTTTTGTCATAAGGAAGGCATTTGGGCCCATGTATAGTGCATTGGGAATCTATTTGGAAACTTTTAGGTACAACACACAGTCACCAGCCACTCAGAAAGTACTGGGAACAAGTTACAGCCAAATGTTACCGTAGTGCTTCTCTCAGCCTGAAAAGGCTATTTAGACCCATGATATTTTTAAGAAAGTGGGTGTCAGTTTAGTCATAAGGAAGGCCTTTGGGCTCATGTATTGTGGATTGGGCTTCTATTTGGGCACTTTTAGCCAAGTCACACAGCCAGCAGCCACTCAGAATGTACTGGGAACCAGTTACAGCCAAATGTTACCAAAGTGCTTCTCTCAGCCTGAAAAGGCTATGTAGACCCATGATATTTTTAAGAAAGTGGGTGTCAGTTTAGTCATAAGGAAGGCCTCTGGGCTCATGTATTGTGGATTGGGCTTCTATTTGGCCACTTTTAGCCAAGTCACACAGCCAGCAGCCACTCAGAATGTGCTGGGAACCAGTTACAGCCAAACGTCACCAAAGTGCTTCTCTCAGCCTGATAAGGCTATTTTGACCAATGATTTTTTAAAGAAAATGAGTGTCAGTTTTGTCATAAGGAAGGCATTTGGGCCCATGTATAGTGCATTGGGAATCTATTTGGGCACTTTTAGGTACAACACACAGTCAGCAGCCACTCAGAAAGTACTGGGAACAAGTTACAGCCAAATGTCACCAAAGTGCTTCTCTCAGCCTGAAAAGGCTATTTAGACCCATGATATTTTTAAGAAAGTGGGTGTCAGTTTAGTCATAAGGAAGGCCTCTGGGCTCATGTATTGTGGATTGGGCTTCTATTTGGCCACTTTTAGCCAAGTCACACAGCCAGCAGCCACTCAGAATGTACTGGGAACCAGTTACAGCCAAACGTCACCAAAGTGCTTCTCTCAGCCTGATAAGGCTATTTTGACCAATGATTTTTTAAAGAAAATCAGTGTCAGTTTTGTCATAAGGAAGGCATTTGGGCCCATGTATAGTGCATTGGGAATCTATTTGGGCACTTTTAGGTACAACACACAGTCAGCAGCCACTCAGAAAGTACTGGGAACAAGTTACAGCCAAATGTCACCAAAGTGCTTCTCTCAGCCTGAAAAGGCTATTTTGACCAATGATTTTTTAAAGAAAATCAGTGTCAGTTTTGTCATAAGGAAGGCATCTGGGCCCATGTATAGTGCATTGGGATTCTATTTGGGCACTTTTAGGTACAACACACAGTCACCAGCCACTTTTAGCCAAGTCACACAGCCAGCAGCCACTCAGAATGTGCTGGGAACCAGTTACAGCCAAACGTCACCAAAGTGCTTCTCTCAGCCTGATAAGGCTATTTTGACCAATGATTTTTTAAAGAAAATGAGTGTCAGTTTTGTCATAAGGAAGGCATTTGGGCCCATGTATAGTGCATTGGGAATCTATTTGGGCACTTTTAGGTACAACACACAGTCAGCAGCCACTCAGAAAGTACTGGGAACAAGTTACAGCCAAATGTCACCAAAGTGCTTCTCTCAGCCTGAAAAGGCTATTTAGACCCATGATATTTTTAAGAAAGTGGGTGTCAGTTTAGTCATAAGGAAGGCCTCTGGGCTCATGTATTGTGGATTGGGCTTCTATTTGGCCACTTTTAGCCAAGTCACACAGCCAGCAGCCACTCAGAATGTACTGGGAACCAGTTACAGCCAAACGTCACCAAAGTGCTTCTCTCAGCCTGATAAGGCTATTTTGACCAATGATTTTTTAAAGAAAATCAGTGTCAGTTTTGTCATAAGGAAGGCATTTGGGCCCATGTATAGTGCATTGGGAATCTATTTGGGCACTTTTAGGTACAACACACAGTCAGCAGCCACTCAGAAAGTACTGGGAACAAGTTACAGCCAAATGTCACCAAAGTGCTTCTCTCAGCCTGAAAAGGCTATTTTGACCAATGATTTTTTAAAGAAAATCAGTGTCAGTTTTGTCATAAGGAAGGCATTTGGGCCCATGTATAGTGCATTGGGAATCTATTTGGAAACTTTTAGGTACAACACACAGTCACCAGCCACTCAGAAAGTACTGGGAACAAGTTACAGCCAAATGTTACCAAAGTGCTTCTCTCAGCCTGAAAAGGCTATTTAGACCCTTGATATTTTTAAGAAAGTGGGTGTCAGTTTAGTCATAAGGAAGGCCTTTGGGCTCATGTATTGTGGATTGGGCTTCTATTTGGGCACTTTTAGCCAAGTCACACAGCCAGCAGCCACTCAGAATGTACTGGGAACAAGTTACAGCCAAATGTTACCAAAGTGCTTCTCTCATTCTGTAAAGGCTATTTAGACCCATTATATTTTTAAGAAAGTGGGTGTCAGTTTAGTCATAAGGAAGGCATCTGGGCCCATGTATAGTGCATTGGGATTCTATTTGGGCACTTTTAGGTACAACACACAGTCACCAGCCACTCAGAAAGAACTGGGAACAAGTTACAACCAAATGTTACCAAAGTGCTTCTCTCAGCCTGAAAAGGCTATATAGACCAATTACATTTTTAAGAAAGTGGGTGTCAGTTTAGTCATAAGGAAGGCCTCTGGGCTCATGTATTATGGATTGGGCTTCTATTTGGGCACTTTTAGCCAAGTCACACAGCCAGCAGCCACTCAGAATGTACTGGGAACCAGTTACAGCCAAACGTCACCAAAGTGCTTCTCTCAGCCTGATAAGGCTATTTTGACCAATGATTTTTTAAAGAAAATGAGTGTCAGTTTTGTCATAAGGAAGGCATTTGGGCCCATGTATAGTGCATTGGGAATCTATTTGGAAACTTTTAGGTACAACACACAGTCACCAGCCACTCAGAAAGTACTGGGAACAAGTTACAGCCAAATGTTACCGTAGTGCTTCTCTCAGCCTGAAAAGGCTATTTAGACCCATGATATTTTTAAGAAAGTGGGTGTCAGTTTAGTCATAAGGAAGGCCTTTGGGCTCATGTATTGTGGATTGGGCTTCTATTTGGGCACTTTTAGCCAAGTCACACAGCCAGCAGCCACTCAGAATGTACTGGGAACCAGTTACAGCCAAATGTTACCAAAGTGCTTCTCTCAGCCTGAAAAGGCTATGTAGACCCATGATATTTTTAAGAAAGTGGGTGTCAGTTTAGTCATAAGGAAGGCCTCTGGGCTCATGTATTGTGGATTGGGCTTCTATTTGGCCACTTTTAGCCAAGTCACACAGCCAGCAGCCACTCAGAATGTGCTGGGAACCAGTTACAGCCAAACGTCACCAAAGTGCTTCTCTCAGCCTGATAAGGCTATTTTGACCAATGATTTTTTAAAGAAAATGAGTGTCAGTTTTGTCATAAGGAAGGCATTTGGGCCCATGTATAGTGCATTGGGAATCTATTTGGGCACTTTTAGGTACAACACACAGTCAGCAGCCACTCAGAAAGTACTGGGAACAAGTTACAACCAAATGTTACCAAAGTGCTTCTCTCAGCCTGAAAAGGCTATATAGACCAATTACATTTTTAAGAAAGTGGGTGTCAGTTTAGTCATAAGGAAGGCCTTTGGGCTCATGTATTGTGGATTGGGCTTCTATTTGGGCACTTTTAGCCAAGTCACACAGCCAGCAGCCACTCAGAATGTACTGGGAACCAGTTACAGCCAAACGTCACCAAAGTGCTTCTCTCAGCCTGATAAGGCTATTTTGACCAATGATTTTTTAAAGAAAATGAGTGTCAGTTTTGTCATAAGGAAGGCATTTGGGCCCATGTATAGTGCATTGGGAATCTATTTGGGCACTTTTAGGTACAACACACAGTCACCAGCCACTCAGAAAGTACTGGGAACAAGTTACAGCCAAATGTTACCAAAGTGCTTCTCTCAGCCTGAAAAGGCTATTTAGACCCTTGATATTTTTAAGAAAGTGGGTGTCAGTTTAGTCATAAGGAAGGCCTTTGGGCTCATATATTGTGGATTGGGCTTCTATTTGGGCACTTTTAGCCAAGTCACACAGCCAGCAGCCACTCAGAATGTACTGGGAACAAGTTACAGCCAAATGTTCCCAAAGTGCTTCTCTCATTCTGTAAAGGCTATTTAGACCCATTATATTTTTAAGAAAGTTGGTGTCAGTTTAGTCACAAGTAAGGCCTTTGGGCTCATGTATTGTGGATTGGGCTTCTATTTGGGCACTTTTAGCCAAGTCACACAGTCAACAGCCACTCAGAATGTACTGGGAACCAGTTACAGCCAAATGTTACCAAAGTGCTTCTCTCAGCCTGAAAAGGCTATTTAGACCCATGATATTTTTAAGAAAGTGGGTGTCAGTTTAGTCATAAGGAAGGCATTTGGGCCCATGTATAGTGCATTGGGAATCTATTTGGGCACTTTTAGGTACAACACACAGTCACCAGCCACTCAGAAAGTACTGGGAACAAGTTACAGCCAAATGTTACCGTAGTGCTTCTCTCAGCCTGAAAAGGCTATTTAGACCCATGATATTTTTAAGAAAGTGGGTGTCAGTTTAGTCATAAGGAAGGCCTTTGGGCTCATGTATTGTGGATTGGGCTTCTATTTGGGCACTTTTAGCCAAGTCACACAGCCAGCAGCCACTCAGAATGTACTGGGAACCAGTTACAGCCAAATGTTACCAAAGTGCTTCTCTCAGCCTGAAATGGCTATGTAGACCCATGATATTTTTAAGAAAGTGGGTGTCAGTTTAGTCATAAGGAAGGCCTCTGGGCTCATGTATTGTGAATTGGGCTTCTATTTGGCCACTTTTAGCCAAGTCACACAGCCAGCAGCCACTCAGAATGTGCTGGGAACCAGTTACAGCCAAACGTCACCAAAGTGCTTCTCTCAGCCTGATAAGGCTATTTTGACCAATGATTTTTTAAAGAAAATGAGTGTCAGTTTTGTCATAAGGAAGGCATTTGGGCCCATATATAGTGCATTGGGAATCTATTTGGGCACTTTTAGGTACAACACACAGTCAGCAGCCACTCAGAAAGTACTGGGAACAAGTTACAGCCAAATGTCACCAAAGTGCTTCTCTCAGCCTGAAAAGGCTATTTAGACCCATGATATTTTTAAGAAAGTGGGTGTCAGTTTAGTCATAAGGAAGGCCTCTGGGCTCATGTATTGTGGATTGGGCTTCTATTTGGGCACTTTTAGCCAAGTCACACAGCCAGCAGCCACTCAGAATGTACTGGGAACCAGTTACAGCCAAACGTCACCAAAGTGCTTCTCTCAGCCTGATAAGGCTATTTTGACCAATGATTTTTTAAAGAAAATGAGTGTCAGTTTTGTCATAAGGAAGGCATTTGGGCCCATGTATAGTGCATTGGGAATCTATTTGGGCACTTTTAGGTACAACACACAGTCAGCAGCCACTCAGAAAGTACTGGGAACAAGTTACAGCCAAATGTTACCAAAGTGCTTCTCTCAGCCTGAAAAGGCTATTTAGACCCTTGATATTTTTAAGAAAGTGGGTGTCAGTTTAGTCATAAGGAAGGCCTTTGGGCTCATGTATTGTGGATTGGGCTTCTATTTGGGCACTTTTAGCCAAGTCACACAGCCAGCAGCCACTCAGAATGTACTGGGAACAAGTTACAGCCAAATGTTACCAAAGTGCTTCTCTCATTCTGTAAAGGCTATTTAGACCCATTATATTTTTAAGAAAGTTGGTGTCAGTTTAGTCACAAGTAAGGCCTTTGGGCTCATGTATTGTGGATTGGGCTTCTATTTGGGCACTTTTAGCCAAGTCACACAGTCAACAGCCACTCAGAATGTACTGGGAACCAGTTACAGCCAAATGTTACCAAAGTGCTTCTCTCAGCCTGAAAAGGCTATTTAGACCCATGATATTTTTAAGAAAGTGGGTGTCAGTTTAGTCATAAGGAAGGCCTCTGGGCTCATGTATTGTGGATTGGGCTTCTATTTGGCCACTTTTAGCCAAGTCACACAGCCAGCAGCCACTCAGAATGTGCTGGGAACCAGTTACAGCCAAACGTCACCAAAGTGCTTCTCTCAGCCTGATAAGGCTATTTTGACCAATGATTTTTTAAAGAAAATGAGTGTCAGTTTTGTCATAAGGAAGGCATTTGGGCCCATGTATAGTGCATTAGGAATCTATTTGGGCACTTTTAGGTACAACACACAGTCAGCAGCCACTCAGAAAGTACTGGGAACAAGTTACAGCCAAATGTCACCAAAGTGCTTCTCTCAGCCTGAAAAGGCTATTTTGACCAATGATTTTTTAAAGAAAATCAGTGTCAGTTTTGTCATAAGGAAGGCATCTGGGCCCATGTATAGTGCATTGGGATTCTATTTGGGCACTTTTAGGTACAACACACAGTCACCAGCCACTCAGAAAGAACTGGGAACAAGTTACAACCAAATGTTACCAAAGTGCTTCTCTCAGCCTGAAAAGGCTATATAGACCAATTACATTTTTAAGAAAGTGGGTGTCAGTTTAGTCATAAGGAAGGCCTCTGGGCTCATGTATTGTGGATTGGGCTTCTATTTGGGCACTTTTAGCCAAGTCACACAGCCAGCAGCCACTCAGAATGTACTGGGAACCAGTTACAGCCAAACGTCACCAAAGTGCTTCTCTCAGCCTGATAAGGCTATTTTGACCAATGATTTTTTAAAGAAAATGAGTGTCAGTTTTGTCATAAGGAAGGCATTTGGGCCCATGTATAGTGCATTGGGAATCTATTTGGAAACTTTTAGGTACAACACACAGTCACCAGCCACTCAGAAAGTACTGGGAACAAGTTACAGCCAAATGTTACCGTAGTGCTTCTCTCAGCCTGAAAAGGCTATTTAGACCCATGATATTTTTAAGAAAGTGGGTGTCAGTTTAGTCATAAGGAAGGCCTTTGGGCTCATGTATTGTGGATTGGGCTTCTATTTGGGCACTTTTAGCCAAGTCACACAGCCAGCAGCCACTCAGAATGTACTGGGAACCAGTTACAGCCAAATGTTACCAAAGTGCTTCTCTCAGCCTGAAAAGGCTATGTAGACCCATGATATTTTTAAGAAAGTGGGTGTCAGTTTAGTCATAAGGAAGGCCTCTGGGCTCATGTATTGTGGATTGGGCTTCTATTTGGCCACTTTTAGCCAAGTCACACAGCCAGCAGCCACTCAGAATGTGCTGGGAACCAGTTACAGCCAAACGTCACCAAAGTGCTTCTCTCAGCCTGATAAGGCTATTTTGACCAATGATTTTTTAAAGAAAATGAGTGTCAGTTTTGTCATAAGGAAGGCATTTGGGCCCATGTATAGTGCATTGGGAATCTATTTGGGCACTTTTAGGTACAACACACAGTCAGCAGCCACTCAGAAAGTACTGGGAACAAGTTACAGCCAAATGTCACCAAAGTGCTTCTCTCAGCCTGAAAAGGCTATTTAGACCCATGATATTTTTAAGAAAGTGGGTGTCAGTTTAGTCATAAGGAAGGCCTCTGGGCTCATGTATTGTGGATTGGGCTTCTATTTGGCCACTTTTAGCCAAGTCACACAGCCAGCAGCCACTCAGAATGTACTGGGAACCAGTTACAGCCAAACGTCACCAAAGTGCTTCTCTCAGCCTGATAAGGCTATTTTGACCAATAATTTTTTAAAGAAAATCAGTGTCAGTTTTGTCATAAGGAAGGCATTTGGGCCCATGTATAGTGCATTGGGAATCTATTTGGGCACTTTTAGGTACAACACACAGTCAGCAGCCACTCAGAAAGTACTGGGAACAAGTTACAGCCAAATGTCACCAAAGTGCTTCTCTCAGCCTGAAAAGGCTATTTTGACCAATGATTTTTTAAAGAAAATCAGTGTCAGTTTTGTCATAAGGAAGGCATCTGGGCCCATGTATAGTGCATTGGGATTCTATTTGGGCACTTTTAGGTACAACACACAGTCACCAGCCACTCAGAAAGAACTGGGAACAAGTTACAACCAAATGTTACCAAAGTGCTTCTCTCAGCCTGAAAAGGCTATATAGACCAATTACATTTTTAAGAAAGTGGGTGTCAGTTTAGTCATAAGGAAGGCCTCTGGGCTCATGTATTGTGGATTGGGCTTCTATTTGGGCACTTTTAGCCAAGTCACACAGCCAGCAGCCACTCAGAATGTACTGGGAACCAGTTACAGCCAAACGTCACCAAAGTGCTTCTCTCAGCCTGATAAGGCTATTTTGACCAATGATTTTTTAAAGAAAATGAGTGTCAGTTTTGTCATAAGGAAGGCATTTGGGCCCATGTATAGTGCATTGGGAATCTATTTGGAAACTTTTAGGTACAACACACAGTCACCAGCCACTCAGAAAGTACTGGGAACAAGTTACAGCCAAATGTTACCGTAGTGCTTCTCTCAGCCTGAAAAGGCTATTTAGACCCATGATATTTTTAAGAAAGTGGGTGTCAGTTTAGTCATAAGGAAGGCCTTTGGGCTCATGTATTGTGGATTGGGCTTCTATTTGGGCACTTTTAGCCAAGTCACACAGCCAGCAGCCACTCAGAATGTACTGGGAACCAGTTACAGCCAAATGTTACCAAAGTGCTTCTCTCAGCCTGAAAAGGCTATGTAGACCCATGATATTTTTAAGAAAGTGGGTGTCAGTTTAGTCATAAGGAAGGCCTCTGGGCTCATGTATTGTGGATTGGGCTTCTATTTGGCCACTTTTAGCCAAGTCACACAGCCAGCAGCCACTCAGAATGTGCTGGGAACCAGTTACAGCCAAACGTCACCAAAGTGCTTCTCTCAGCCTGATAAGGCTATTTTGACCAATGATTTTTTAAAGAAAATGAGTGTCAGTTTTGTCATAAGGAAGGCATTTGGGCCCATGTATAGTGCATTGGGAATCTATTTGGGCACTTTTAGGTACAACACACAGTCAGCAGCCACTCAGAAAGTACTGGGAACAAGTTACAGCCAAATGTCACCAAAGTGCTTCTCTCAGCCTGAAAAGGCTATTTAGACCCATGATATTTTTAAGAAAGTGGGTGTCAGTTTAGTCATAAGGAAGGCCTCTGGGCTCATGTATTGTGGATTGGGCTTCTATTTGGCCACTTTTAGCCAAGTCACACAGCCAGCAGCCACTCAGAATGTACTGGGAACCAGTTACAGCCAAACGTCACCAAAGTGCTTCTCTCAGCCTGATAAGGCTATTTTGACCAATAATTTTTTAAAGAAAATCAGTGTCAGTTTTGTCATAAGGAAGGCATTTGGGCCCATGTATAGTGCATTGGGAATCTATTTGGGCACTTTTAGGTACAACACACAGTCAGCAGCCACTCAGAAAGTACTGGGAACAAGTTACAGCCAAATGTCACCAAAGTGCTTCTCTCAGCCTGAAAAGGCTATTTTGACCAATGATTTTTTAAAGAAAATCAGTGTCAGTTTTGTCATAAGGAAGGCATCTGGGCCCATGTATAGTGCATTGGGATTCTATTTGGGCACTATTAGGTACAACACAGAGTCACCAGCCACTCAGAAAGAACTGGGAACAAGTTACAACCAAATGTTACCAAAGTGCTTCTCTCAGCCTGAAAAGGCTATATAGACCAATTACATTTTTAAGAAAGTGGGTGTCAGTTTAGTCATAAGAAAGGCCTTTGGGCTCATGTATTGTGGATTGGGCTTCTATTTGGGCACTTTTAGCCAAGTCACACAGCCAGCAGCCACTCAGAATGTACTGGGAACCAGTTACAGCCAAATGTTACCAAAGTGCTTCTCTCAGCCTGAAAAGGCTATGTAGACCCATGATATTTTTAAGAAAGTGGGTGTCAGTTTAGTCATAAGGAAGGCCTCTGGGCTCATGTATTGTGGATTGGGCTTCTATTTGGCCACTTTTAGCCAAGTCACACAGCCAGCAGCCACTCAGAATGTGCTGGGAACCAGTTACAGCCAAACGTCACCAAAGTGCTTCTCTCAGCCTGATAAGGCTATTTTGACCAATGATTTTTTTAAAGAAAATGAGTGTCAGTTTTGTCATAAGGAAGGCATTTGGGCCCATGTATAGTGCATTGGGAATCTATTTGGGCACTTTTAGGTACAACACACAGTCAGCAGCCACTCAGAAAGTACTGGGAACAAGTTACAGCCAAATGTCACCAAAGTGCTTCTCTCAGCCTGAAAAGGCTATTTAGACCCATGATATTTTTAAGAAAGTGGGTGTCAGTTTAGTCATAAGGAAGGCCTCTGGGCTCATGTATTGTGGATTGGGCTTCTATTTGGCCACTTTTAGCCAAGTCACACAGCCAGCAGCCACTCAGAATGTACTGGGAACCAGTTACAGCCAAACGTCACCAAAGTGCTTCTCTCAGCCTGATAAGGCTATTTTGACCAATGATTTTTTAAAGAAAATGAGTGTCAGTTTTGTCATAAGGAAGGCATTTGGGCCCATGTATAGTGCATTGGGAATCTATTTGGGCACTTTTAGGTACAACACACAGTCAGCAGCCACTCAAAAAGTACTGGGAACAAGTTACAGCCAAATGTCACCAAAGTGCTTCTCTCAGCCTGAAAAGGCTATTTAGACCCATGATATTTTTAAGAAAGTGGGTGTCAGTTTAGTCATAAGGAAGGCCTCTGGGCTCATGTATTGTGGATTGGGCTTCTATTTGGCCACTTTTAGCCAAGTCACACAGCCAGCAGCCACTCAGAATGTACTGGGAACCAGTTACAGCCAAACGTCACCAAAGTGCTTCTCTCAGCCTGATAAGGCTATTTTGACCAATGATTTTTTAAAGAAAATCAGTGTCAGTTTTGTCATAAGGAAGGCATTTGGGCCCATGTATAGTGCATTGGGAATCTATTTGGGCACTTTTAGGTACAACACACAGTCAGCAGCCACTCAGAAAGTACTGGGAACAAGTTACAGCCAAATGTCACCAAAGTGCTTCTCTCAGCCTGAAAAGGCTATTTTGACCAATGATTTTTTAAAGAAAATCAGTGTCAGTTTTGTCATAAGGAAGGCATCTGGGCCCATGTATAGTGCATTGGGATTCTATTTGGGCACTATTAGGTACAACACAGAGTCACCAGCCACTCAGAAAGAACTGGGAACAAGTTACAACCAAATGTTACCAAAGTGCTTCTCTCAGCCTGAAAAGGCTATATAGACCAATTACATTTTTAAGAAAGTGGGTGTCAGTTTAGTCATAAGGAAGGCCTTTGGGCTCATGTATTGTGGATTGGGCTTCTATTTGGGCACTTTTAGCCAAGTCACACAGCCAGCAGCCACTCAGAATGTACTGGGAACCAGTTACAGCCAAATGTTACCAAAGTGCTTCTCTCAGCCTGAAAAGGCTATGTAGACCCATGATATTTTTAAGAAAGTGGGTGTCAGTTTAGTCATAAGGAAGGCCTCTGGGCTCATGTATTGTGGATTGGGCTTCTATTTGGCCACTTTTAGCCAAGTCACACAGCCAGCAGCCACTCAGAATGTGCTGGGAACCAGTTACAGCCAAACGTCACCAAAGTGCTTCTCTCAGCCTGATAAGGCTATTTTGACCAATGATTTTTTAAAGAAAATGAGTGTCAGTTTTGTCATAAGGAAGGCATTTGGGCCCATGTATAGTGCATTGGGAATCTATTTGGGCACTTTTAGGTACAACACACAGTCAGCAGCCACTCAGAAAGTACTGGGAACAAGTTACAGCCAAATGTCACCAAAGTGCTTCTCTCAGCCTGAAAAGGCTATTTAGACCCATGATATTTTTAAGAAAGTGGGTGTCAGTTTAGTCATAAGGAAGGCCTCTGGGCTCATGTATTGTGGATTGGGCTTCTATTTGGCCACTTTTAGCCAAGTCACACAGCCAGCAGCCACTCAGAATGTACTGGGAACCAGTTACAGCCAAACGTCACCAAAGTGCTTCTCTCAGCCTGATAAGGCTATTTTGACCAATGATTTTTTAAAGAAAATGAGTGTCAGTTTTGTCATAAGGAAGGCATTTGGGCCCATGTATAGTGCATTGGGAATCTATTTGGGCACTTTTAGGTACAACACACAGTCAGCAGCCACTCAGAAAGTACTGGGAACAAGTTACAGCCAAATGTCACCAAAGTGCTTCTCTCAGCCTGAAAAGGCTATTTTGACCAATGATTTTTTAAAGAAAATCAGTGTCAGTTTTGTCATAAGGAAGGCATCTGGGCCCATGTATAGTGCATTGGGATTCTATTTGGGCACTTTTAGGTACAACACAGAGTCACCAGCCACTCAGAAAGAACTGGGAACAAGT
This sequence comes from Gymnoscopelus microlampas, assembly GCF_963454915.1. Lineage (NCBI taxonomy): Eukaryota > Metazoa > Chordata > Actinopteri > Myctophiformes > Myctophidae > Gymnoscopelus > Gymnoscopelus microlampas. Next base: position 1,323,777 of record NW_028155862.1, on the reverse strand, counting down.
TACAACCAAATGTTACCAAAGTGCTTCTCTCAGCCTGAAAAGGCTATATAGACCAATTACATTTTTAAGAAAGTGGGTGTCAGTTTAGTCATAAGGAAGGCCTTTGGGCTCATGTATTGTGGATTGGGCTTCTATTTGGGCACTTTTAGCCAAGTCACACAGCCAGCAGCCACTCAGAATGTACTGGGAACCAGTTACAGCCAAACGTCACCAAAGTGCTTCTCTCAGCCTGATAAGGCTATTTTGACCAATGATTTTTTAAAGAAAATGAGTGTCAGTTTTGTCATAAGGAAGGCATTTGGGCCCATGTATAGTGCATTGGGAATCTATTTGGGCACTTTTAGGTACAACACACAGTCACCAGCCACTCAGAAAGTACTGGGAACAAGTTACAGCCAAATGTTACCAAAGTGCTTCTCTCAGCCTGAAAAGGCTATTTAGACCCTTGATATTTTTAAGAAAGTGGGTGTCAGTTTAGTCATAAGGAAGGCCTTTGGGCTCATGTATTGTGGATTGGGCTTCTATTTGGGCACTTTTAGCCAAGTCACACAGCCAGCAGCCACTCAGAATGTACTGGGAACAAGTTACAGCCAAATGTTACCAAAGTGCTTCTCTCATTCTGTAAAGGCTATTTAGACCCATTATATTTTTAAGAAAGTTGGTGTCAGTTTAGTCACAAGTAAGGCCTTTGGGCTCATGTATTGTGGATTGGGCTTCTATTTGGGCACTTTTAGCCAAGTCACACAGTCAACAGCCACTCAGAATGTACTGGGAACCAGTTACAGCCAAATGTTACCAAAGTGCTTCTCTCAGCCTGAAAAGGCTATTTAGACCCATGATATTTTTAAGAAAGTGGGTGTCAGTTTAGTCATAAGGAAGGCATTTGGGCCCATGTATAGTGCATTGGGAATCTATTTGGGCACTTTTAGGTACAACACACAGTCACCAGCCACTCAGAAAGTACTGGGAACAAGTTACAGCCAAATGTTACCGTAGTGCTTCTCTCAGCCTGAAAAGGCTATTTAGACCCATGATATTTTTAAGAAAGTGGGTGTCAGTTTAGTCATAAGGAAGGCCTTTGGGCTCATGTATTGTGGATTGGGCTTCTATTTGGGCACTTTTAGCCAAGTCACACAGCCAGCAGCCACTCAGAATGTACTGGGAACCAGTTACAGCCAAATGTTACCAAAGTGCTTCTCTCAGCCTGAAATGGCTATGTAGACCCATGATATTTTTAAGAAAGTGGGTGTCAGTTTAGTCATAAGGAAGGCCTCTGGGCTCATGTATTGTGAATTGGGCTTCTATTTGGCCACTTTTAGCCAAGTCACACAGCCAGCAGCCACTCAGAATGTGCTGGGAACCAGTTACAGCCAAACGTCACCAAAGTGCTTCTCTCAGGCTGATAAGACTATTTTGACCAATGATTTTTTAAAGAAAATGAGTGTCAGTTTTGTCATAAGGAAGGCATTTGGGCCCATATATAGTGCATTGGGAATCTATTTGGGCACTTTTAGGTACAACACACAGTCAGCAGCCACTCAGAAAGTACTGGGAACAAGTTACAGCCAAATGTCACCAAAGTGCTTCTCTCAGCCTGAAAAGGCTATTTAGACCCATGATATTTTTAAGAAAGTGGGTGTCAGTTTAGTCATAAGGAAGGCCTCTGGGCTCATGTATTGTGGATTGGGCTTCTATTTGGGCACTTTTAGCCAAGTCACACAGCCAGCAGCCACTCAGAATGTACTGGGAACCAGTTACAGCCAAACGTCACCAAAGTGCTTCTCTCAGCCTGATAAGGCTATTTTGACCAATGATTTTTTAAAGAAAATGAGTGTCAGTTTTGTCATAAGGAAGGCATTTGGGCCCATGTATAGTGCATTGGGAATCTATTTGGGCACTTTTAGGTACAACACACAGTCACCAGCCACTCAGAAAGTACTGGGAACAAGTTACAGCCAAATGTTACCAAAGTGCTTCTCTCAGCCTGAAAAGGCTATTTAGACCCTTGATATTTTTAAGAAAGTGGGTGTCAGTTTAGTCATAAGGAAGGCCTTTGGGCTCATGTATTGTGGATTGGGCTTCTATTTGGGCACTTTTAGCCAAGTCACACAGCCAGCAGCCACTCAGAATGTACTGGGAACCAGTTACAGCCAAATGTTACCAAAGTGCTTCTCTCAGCCTGAAAAGGCTATTTAGACCCATGATATTTTTAAGAAAGTGGGTGTCAGTTTAGTCATAAGGAAGGCCTCTGGGCTCATGTATTGTGGATTGGGCTTCTATTTGGCCACTTTTAGCCAAGTCACACAGCCAGCAGCCACTCAGAATGTGCTGGGAACCAGTTACAGCCAAACGTCACCAAAGTGCTTCTCTCAGCCTGATAAGGCTATTTTGACCAATGATTTTTTAAAGAAAATGAGTGTCAGTTTTGTCATAAGGAAGGCATTTGGGCCCATGTATAGTGCATTGGGAATCTATTTGGGCACTTTTAGGTACAACACACAGTCAGCAGCCACTCAGAAAGTACTGGGAACAAGTTACAGCCAAATGTTACCAAAGTGCTTCTCTCAGCCTGAAAAGGCTATTTAGACCCTTGATATTTTTAAGAAAGTGGGTGTCAGTTTAGTCATAAGGAAGGCCTTTGGGCTCATGTATTGTGGATTGGGCTTCTATTTGGGCACTTTTAGCCAAGTCACACAGCCAGCAGCCACTCAGAATGTACTGGGAACAAGTTACAGCCAAATGTTACCAAAGTGCTTCTCTCATTCTGTAAAGGCTATTTAGACCCATTATATTTTTAAGAAAGTTGGTGTCAGTTTAGTCACAAGTAAGGCCTTTGGGCTCATGTATTGTGGATTGGGCTTCTATTTGGGCACTTTTAGCCAAGTCACACAGTCAACAGCCACTCAGAATGTACTGGGAACCAGTTACAGCCAAATGTTACCAAAGTGCTTCTCTCAGCCTGAAAAGGCTATTTAGACCCATGATATTTTTAAGAAAGTGGGTGTCAGTTTAGTCATAAGGAAGGCATTTGGGCCCATGTATAGTGCATTGGGAATCTATTTGGGCACTTTTAGGTACAACACACAGTCACCAGCCACTCAGAAAGTACTGGGAACAAGTTACAGCCAAATGTTACCGTAGTGCTTCTCTCAGCCTGAAAAGGCTATTTAGACCCATGATATTTTTAAGAAAGTGGGTGTCAGTTTAGTCATAAGGAAGGCCTTTGGGCTCATGTATTGTGGATTGGGCTTCTATTTGGGCACTTTTAGCCAAGTCACACAGCCAGCAGCCACTCAGAATGTACTGGGAACCAGTTACAGCCAAATGTTACCAAAGTGCTTCTCTCAGCCTGAAATGGCTATGTAGACCCATGATATTTTTAAGAAAGTGGGTGTCAGTTTAGTCATAAGGAAGGCCTCTGGGCTCATGTATTGTGAATTGGGCTTCTATTTGGCCACTTTTAGCCAAGTCACACAGCCAGCAGCCACTCAGAATGTGCTGGGAACCAGTTACAGCCAAACGTCACCAAAGTGCTTTTCTCAGCCTGATAAGGCTATTTTGACCAATGATTTTTTAAAGAAAATGAGTGTCAGTTTTGTCATAAGGAAGGCATTTGGGCCCATATATAGTGCATTGGGAATCTATTTGGGCACTTTTAGGTACAACACACAGTCAGCAGCCACTCAGAAAGTACTGGGAACAAGTTACAGCCAAATGTCACCAAAGTGCTTCTCTCAGCCTGAAAAGGCTATTTAGACCCATGATATTTTTAAGAAAGTGGGTGTCAGTTTAGTCATAAGGAAGGCCTCTGGGCTCATGTATTGTGGATTGGGCTTCTATTTGGGCACTTTTAGCCAAGTCACACAGCCAGCAGCCACTCAGAATGTACTGGGAACCAGTTACAGCCAAACGTCACCAAAGTGCTTCTCTCAGCCTGATAAGGCTATTTTGACCAATGATTTTTTAAAGAAAATGAGTGTCAGTTTTGTCATAAGGAAGGCATTTGGGCCCATGTATAGTGCATTGGGAATCTATTTGGGCACTTTTAGGTACAACACACAGTCACCAGCCACTCAGAAAGTACTGGGAACAAGTTACAGCCAAATGTTACCAAAGTGCTTCTCTCAGCCTGAAAAGGCTATTTAGACCCTTGATATTTTTAAGAAAGTGGGTGTCAGTTTAGTCATAAGGAAGGCCTTTGGGCTCATGTATTGTGGATTGGGCTTCTATTTGGGCACTTTTAGCCAAGTCACACAGCCAGCAGCCACTCAGAATGTACTGGGAACAAGTTACAGCCAAATGTTACCAAAGTGCTTCTCTCATTCTGTAAAGGCTATTTAGACCCATTATATTTTTAAGAAAGTTGGTGTCAGTTTAGTCACAAGTAAGGCCTTTGGGCTCATGTATTGTGGATTGGGCTTCTATTTGGGCACTTTTAGCCAAGTCACACAGTCAACAGCCACTCAGAATGTACTGGGAACCAGTTACAGCCAAATGTTACCAAAGTGCTTCTCTCAGCCTGAAAAGGCTATTTAGACCCATGATATTTTTAAGAAAGTGGGTGTCAGTTTAGTCATAAGGAAGGCCTCTGGGCTCATGTATTGTGGATTGGGCTTCTATTTGGCCACTTTTAGCCAAGTCACACAGCCAGCAGCCACTCAGAATGTTCTGGGAACCAGTTACAGCCAAACGTCACCAAAGTGCTTCTCTCAGCCTGATAAGGCTATTTTGACCAATGATTTTTTAAAGAAAATGAGTGTCAGTTTTGTCATAAGGAAGGCATTTGGGCCCATGTATAGTGCATTGGGAATCTATTTGGGCACTTTTAGGTACAACACACAGTCAGCAGCCACTCAGAAAGTACTGGGAACAAGTTACAGCCAAATGTCACCAAAGTGCTTCTCTCAGCCTGAAAAGGCTATTTTGACCAATGATTTTTTAAAGAAAATCAGTGTCAGTTTTGTCATAAGGAAGGCATCTGGGCCCATGTATAGTGCATTGGGATTCTATTTGGGCACTTTTAGGTACAACACACAGTCACCAGCCACTCAGAAAGAACTGGGAACAAGTTACAACCAAATGTTACCAAAGTGCTTCTCTCAGCCTGAAAAGGCTATATAGACCAATTACATTTTTAAGAAAGTGGGTGTCAGTTTAGTCATAAGGAAGGCCTCTGGGCTCATGTATTATGGATTGGGCTTCTATTTGGGCACTTTTAGCCAAGTCACACAGCCAGCAGCCACTCAGAATGTACTGGGAACCAGTTACAGCCAAACGTCACCAAAGTGCTTCTCTCAGCCTGATAAGGCTATTTTGACCAATGATTTTTTAAAGAAAATGAGTGTCAGTTTTGTCATAAGGAAGGCATTTGGGCCCATGTATAGTGCATTGGGAATCTATTTGGAAACTTTTAGGTACAACACACAGTCACCAGCCACTCAGAAAGTACTGGGAACAAGTTACAGCCAAATGTTACCGTAGTGCTTCTCTCAGCCTGAAAAGGCTATTTAGACCCATGATATTTTTAAGAAAGTGGGTGTCAGTTTAGTCATAAGGAAGGCCTTTGGGCTCATGTATTGTGGATTGGGCTTCTATTTGGGCACTTTTAGCCAAGTCACACAGCCAGCAGCCACTCAGAATGTACTGGGAACCAGTTACAGCCAAATGTTACCAAAGTGCTTCTCTCAGCCTGAAAAGGCTATGTAGACCCATGATATTTTTAAGAAAGTGGGTGTCAGTTTAGTCATAAGGAAGGCCTCTGGGCTCATGTATTGTGGATTGGGCTTCTATTTGGCCACTTTTAGCCAAGTCACACAGCCAGCAGCCACTCAGAATGTGCTGGGAACCAGTTACAGCCAAACGTCACCAAAGTGCTTCTCTCAGCCTGATAAGGCTATTTTGACCAATGATTTTTTAAAGAAAATGAGTGTCAGTTTTGTCATAAGGAAGGCATTTGGGCCCATGTATAGTGCATTGGGAATCTATTTGGGCACTTTTAGGTACAACACACAGTCAGCAGCCACTCAGAAAGTACTGGGAACAAGTTACAGCCAAATGTCACCAAAGTGCTTCTCTCAGCCTGAAAAGGCTATTTAGACCCATGATATTTTTAAGAAAGTGGGTGTCAGTTTAGTCATAAGGAAGGCCTCTGGGCTCATGTATTGTGGATTGGGCTTCTATTTGGCCACTTTTAGCCAAGTCACACAGCCAGCAGCCACTCAGAATGTACTGGGAACCAGTTACAGCCAAACGTCACCAAAGTGCTTCTCTCAGCCTGATAAGGCTATTTTGACCAATGATTTTTTAAAGAAAATCAGTGTCAGTTTTGTCATAAGGAAGGCATTTGGGCCCATGTATAGTGCATTGGGAATCTATTTGGGCACTTTTAGGTACAACACACAGTCAGCAGCCACTCAGAAAGTACTGGGAACAAGTTACAGCCAAATGTCACCAAAGTGCTTCTCTCAGCCTGAAAAGGCTATTTTGACCAATGATTTTTTAAAGAAAATCAGTGTCAGTTTTGTCATAAGGAAGGCATCTGGGCCCATGTATAGTGCATTGGGATTCTATTTGGGCACTTTTAGGTACAACACACAGTCACCAGCCACTCAGAAAGAACTGGGAACAAGTTACAACCAAATGTTACCAAAGTGCTTCTCTCAGCCTGAAAAGGCTATATAGACCAATTACATTTTTAAGAAAGTGGGTGTCAGTTTAGTCATAAGGAAGGCCTTTGGGCTCATGTATTGTGGATTGGGCTTCTATTTGGGCACTTTTAGCCAAGTCACACAGCCAGCAGCCACTCAGAATGTACTGGGAACCAGTTACAGCCAAATGTTACCAAAGTGCTTCTCTCAGCCTGAAAAGGCTATGTAGACCCATGATATTTTTAAGAAAGTGGGTGTCAGTTTAGTCATAAGGAAGGCCTCTGGGCTCATGTATTGTGGATTGGGCTTCTATTTGGCCACTTTTAGCCAAGTCACACAGCCAGCAGCCACTCAGAATGTGCTGGGAACCAGTTACAGCCAAACGTCACCAAAGTGCTTCTCTCAGCCTGATAAGGCTATTTTGACCAATGATTTTTTAAAGAAAATGAGTGTCAGTTTTGTCATAAGGAAGGCATTTGGGCCCATATATAGTGCATTGGGAATCTATTTGGGCACTTTTAGGTACAACACACAGTCAGCAGCCACTCAGAAAGGCCTGGGAACAAGTTACAGCCAAATGTCACCAAAGTGCTTCTCTCAGCCTGAAAAGGCTATTTAGACCCATGATATTTTTAAGAAAGTGGGTGTCAGTTTAGTCATAAGGAAGGCCTCTGGGCTCATGTATTGTGGATTGGGCTTCTATTTGGCCACTTTTAGCCAAGTCACACAGCCAGCAGCCACTCAGAATGTACTGGGAACCAGTTACAGCCAAACGTCACCAAAGTGCTTCTCTCAGCCTGATAAGGCTATTTTGACCAATGATTTTTTAAAGAAAATGAGTGTCAGTTTTGTCATAAGGAAGGCATTTGGGCCCATGTATAGTGCATTGGGAATCTATTTGGGCACTTTTAGGTACAACACACAGTCACCAGCCACTCAGAAAGTACTGGGAACAAGTTACAGCCAAATGTTACCAAAGTGCTTCTCTCAGCCTGAAAAGGCTATTTAGACCCTTGATATTTTTAAGAAAGTGGGTGTCAGTTTAGTCATAAGGAAGGCCTTTGGGCTCATGTATTGTGGATTGGGCTTCTATTTGGGCACTTTTAGCCAAGTCACACAGCCAGCAGCCACTCAGAATGTACTGGGAACAAGTTACAGCCAAATGTTACCAAAGTGCTTCTCTCTTTCTGTAAAGGCTATTTAGACCCATTATATTTTTAAGAAAGTTTGTGTCAGTTTAGTCACAAGTAAGGCCTTTGGGCTCATGTATTGTGGATTGGGCTTCTATTTGGGCACTTTTAGCCAAGTCACACAGTCAACAGCCACTCAGAATGTACTGGGAACCAGTTACAGCCAAATGTTACCAAAGTGCTTCTCTCAGCCTGAAAAGGCTATTTAGACCCATGATATTTTTAAGAAAGTGGGTGTCAGTTTAGTCATAAGGAAGGCCTCTGGGCTCATGTATTGTGGATTGGGCTTCTATTTGGCCACTTTTAGCCAAGTCACACAGCCAGCAGCCACTCAGAATGTGCTGGGAACCAGTTACAGCCAAACGTCACCAAAGTGCTTCTCTCAGCCTGATAAGGCTATTTTGACCAATGATTTTTTAAAGAAAATGAGTGTCAGTTTTGTCATAAGGAAGGCATTTGGGCCCATGTATAGTGCATTGGGAATCTATTTGGGCACTTTTAGGTACAACACACAGTCAGCAGCCACTCAGAAAGTACTGGGAACAAGTTACAGCCAAATGTCACCAAAGTGCTTCTCTCAGCCTGAAAAGGCTATTTTGACCAATGATTTTTTAAAGAAAATCAGTGTCAGTTTTGTCATAAGGAAGGCATCTGGGCCCATGTATAGTGCATTGGGATTCTATTTGGGCACTTTTAGGTACAACACACAGTCACCAGCCACTCAGAAAGAACTGGGAACAAGTTACAACCAAATGTTACCAAAGTGCTTCTCTCAGCCTGAAAAGGCTATATAGACCAATTACATTTTTAAGAAAGTGGGTGTCAGTTTAGTCATAAGGAAGGCCTCTGGGCTCATGTATTATGGATTGGGCTTCTATTTGGGCACTTTTAGCCAAGTCACACAGCCAGCAGCCACTCAGAATGTACTGGGAACCAGTTACAGCCAAACGTCACCAAAGTGCTTCTCTCAGCCTGATAAGGCTATTTTGACCAATGATTTTTTAAAGAAAATGAGTGTCAGTTTTGTCATAAGGAAGGCATTTGGGCCCATGTATAGTGCATTGGGAATCTATTTGGAAACTTTTAGGTACAACACACAGTCACCAGCCACTCAGAAAGTACTGGGAACAAGTTACAGCCAAATGTTACCGTAGTGCTTCTCTCAGCCTGAAAAGGCTATTTAGACCCATGATATTTTTAAGAAAGTGGGTGTCAGTTTAGTCATAAGGAAGGCCTTTGGGCTCATGTATTGTGGATTGGGCTTCTATTTGGGCACTTTTAGCCAAGTCACACAGCCAGCAGCCACTCAGAATGTACTGGGAACCAGTTACAGCCAAATGTTACCAAAGTGCTTCTCTCAGCCTGAAAAGGCTATGTAGACCCATGATATTTTTAAGAAAGTGGGTGTCAGTTTAGTCATAAGGAAGGCCTCTGGGCTCATGTATTGTGGATTGGGCTTCTATTTGGCCACTTTTAGCCAAGTCACACAGCCAGCAGCCACTCAGAATGTGCTGGGAACCAGTTACAGCCAAACGTCACCAAAGTGCTTCTCTCAGCCTGATAAGGCTATTTTGACCAATGATTTTTTAAAGAAAATGAGTGTCAGTTTTGTCATAAGGAAGGCATTTGGGCCCATGTATAGTGCATTGGGAATCTATTTGGGCACTTTTAGGTACAACACACAGTCAGCAGCCACTCAGAAAGTACTGGGAACAAGTTACAGCCAAATGTCACCAAAGTGCTTCTCTCAGCCTGAAAAGGCTATTTAGACCCATGATATTTTTAAGAAAGTGGGTGTCAGTTTAGTCATAAGGAAGGCCTCTGGGCTCATGTATTGTGGATTGGGCTTCTATTTGGCCACTTTTAGCCAAGTCACACAGCCAGCAGCCACTCAGAATGTACTGGGAACCAGTTACAGCCAAACGTCACCAAAGTGCTTCTCTCAGCCTGATAAGGCTATTTTGACCAATGATTTTTTTAAAGAAAATCAGTGTCAGTTTTGTCATAAGGAAGGCATTTGGGCCCATGTATAGTCCATTGGGAATCTATTTGGGCACTTTTAGGTACAACACACAGTCAGCAGCCACTCAGAAAGTACTGGGAACAAGTTACAGCCAAATGTCACCAAAGTGCTTCTCTCAGCCTGAAAAGGCTATTTTGACCAATGATTTTTTAAAGAAAATCAGTGTCAGTTTTGTCATAAGGAAGGCATCTGGGCCCATGTATAGTGCATTGGGATTCTATTTGGGCACTATTAGGTACAACACAGAGTCACCAGCCACTCAGAAAGAACTGGGAACAAGTTACAACCAAATGTTACCAAAGTGCTTCTCTCAGCCTGAAAAGGCTATATAGACCAATTACATTTTTAAGAAAGTGGGTGTCAGTTTAGTCATAAGGAAGGCCTTTGGGCTCATGTATTGTGGATTGGGCTTCTATTTGGGCACTTTTAGCCAAGTCACACAGCCAGCAGCCACTCAGAATGTACTGGGAACCAGTTACAGCCAAATGTTACCAAAGTGCTTCTCTCAGCCTGAAAAGGCTATGTAGACCCATGATATTTTTAAGAAAGTGGGTGTCAGTTTAGTCATAAGGAAGGCCTCTGGGCTCATGTATTGTGGATTGGGCTTCTATTTGGCCACTTTTAGCCAAGTCACACAGCCAGCAGCCACTCAGAATGTGCTGGGAACCAGTTACAGCCAAACGTCACCAAAGTGCTTCTCTCAGCCTGATAAGGCTATTTTGACCAATGATTTTTTAAAGAAAATGAGTGTCAGTTTTGTCATAAGGAAGGCATTTGGGCCCATGTATAGTGCATTGGGAATCTATTTGGGCACTTTTAGGTACAACACACAGTCAGCAGCCACTCAGAAAGTACTGGGAACAAGTTACAGCCAAATGTCACCAAAGTGCTTCTCTCAGCCTGAAAAGGCTATTTAGACCCATGATATTTTTAAGAAAGTGGGTGTCAGTTTAGTCATAAGGAAGGCCTCTGGGCTCATGTATTGTGGATTGGGCTTCTATTTGGCCACTTTTAGCCAAGTCACACAGCCAGCAGCCACTCAGAATGTACTGGGAACCAGTTACAGCCAAACGTCACCAAAGTGCTTCTCTCAGCCTGATAAGGCTATTTTGACCAATGATTTTTTAAAGAAAATGAGTGTCAGTTTTGTCATAAGGAAGGCATTTGGGCCCATGTATAGTGCATTGGGAATCTATTTGGGCACTTTTAGGTACAACACACAGTCAGCAGCCACTCAGAAAGTACTGGGAACAAGTTACAGCCAAATGTCACCAAAGTGCTTCTCTCAGCCTGAAAAGGCTATTTTGACCAATGATTTTTTAAAGAAAATCAGTGTCAGTTTTGTCATAAGGAAGGCATTTGGGCCCATGTATAGTGCATTGGGAATCTATTTGGAAACTTTTAGGTACAACACACAGTCACCAGCCACTCAGAAAGTACTGGGAACAAGTTACAGCCAAATGTTACCAAAGTGCTTCTCTCAGCCTGAAAAGGCTATTTAGACCCTTGATATTTTTAAGAAAGTGGGTGTCAGTTTAGTCATAAGGAAGGCCTTTGGGCTCATGTATTGTGGATTGGGCTTCTATTTGGGCACTTTTAGCCAAGTCACACAGCCAGCAGCCACTCAGAATGTACTGGGAACAAGTTACAGCCAAATGTTACCAAAGTGCTTCTCTCATTCTGTAAAGGCTATTTAGACCCATTATATTTTTAAGAAAGTTGGTGTCAGTTTAGTCACAAGTAAGGCCTTTGGGCTCATGTATTGTGGATTGGGCTTCTATTTGGGCACTTTTAGCCAAGTCACACAGTCAACAGCCACTCAGAATGTACTGGGAACCAGTTACAGCCAAATGTTACCAAAGTGCTTCTCTCAGCCTGAAAAGGCTATTTAGACCCATGATATTTTTAAGAAAGTGGGTGTCAGTTTAGTCATAAGGAAGGCCTCTGGGCTCATGCATTGTGGATTGGGCTTCTATTTGGCCACTTTTAGCCAAGTCACACAGCCAGCAGCCACTCAGAATGTGCTGGGAACCAGTTACAGCCAAACGTCACCAAAGTGCTTCTCTCAGCCTGATAAGGCTATTTTGACCAATGATTTTTTAAAGAAAATGAGTGTCAGTTTTGTCATAAGGAAGGCATTTGGGCCCATGTATAGTGCATTGGGAATCTATTTGGGCACTTTTAGGTACAACACACAGTCAGCAGCCACTCAGAAAGTACTGGGAACAAGTTACAGCCAAATGTCACCAAAGTGCTTCTCTCAGCCTGAAAAGGCTATTTTGACCAATGATTTTTTAAAGAAAATCAGTGTCAGTTTTGTCATAAGGAAGGCATCTGGGCCCATGTATAGTGCATTGGGATTCTATTTGGGCACTTTTAGGTACAACACACAGTCACCAGCCACTCAGAAAGAACTGGGAACAAGTTACAACCAAATGTTACCAAAGTGCTTCTCTCAGCCTGAAAAGGCTATATAGACCAATTACATTTTTAAGAAAGTGGGTGTCAGTTTAGTCATAAGGAAGGCCTCTGGGCTCATGTATTATGGATTGGGCTTCTATTTGGGCACTTTTAGCCAAGTCACACAGCCAGCAGCCACTCAGAATGTACTGGGAACCAGTTACAGCCAAACGTCACCAAAGTGCTTCTCTCAGCCTGATAAGGCTATTTTGACCAATGATTTTTTAAAGAAAATGAGTGTCAGTTTTGTCATAAGGAAGGCATTTGGGCCCATGTATAGTGCATTGGGAATCTATTTGGAAACTTTTAGGTACAACACACAGTCACCAGCCACTCAGAAAGTACTGGGAACAAGTTACAGCCAAATGTTACCGTAGTGCTTCTCTCAGCCTGAAAAGGCTATTTAGACCCATGATATTTTTAAGAAAGTGGGTGTCAGTTTAGTCATAAGGAAGGCCTTTGGGCTCATGTATTGTGGATTGGGCTTCTATTTGGGCACTTTTAGCCAAGTCACACAGCCAGCAGCCACTCAGAATGTACTGGGAACCAGTTACAGCCAAATGTTACCAAAGTGCTTCTCTCAGCCTGAAAAGGCTATGTAGACCCATGATATTTTTAAGAAAGTGGGTGTCAGTTTAGTCATAAGGAAGGCCTCTGGGCTCATGTATTGTGGATTGGGCTTCTATTTGGCCACTTTTAGCCAAGTCACACAGCCAGCAGCCACTCAGAATGTGCTGGGAACCAGTTACAGCCAAACGTCACCAAAGTGCTTCTCTCAGCCTGATAAGGCTATTTTGACCAATGATTTTTTAAAGAAAATGAGTGTCAGTTTTGTCATAAGGAAGGCATTTGGGCCCATGTATAGTGCATTGGGAATCTATTTGGGCACTTTTAGGTACAACACACAGTCAGCAGCCACTCAGAAAGTACTGGGAACAAGTTACAGCCAAATGTCACCAAAGTGCTTCTCTCAGCCTGAAAAGGCTATTTAGACCCATGATATTTTTAAGAAAGTGGGTGTCAGTTTAGTCATAAGGAAGGCCTCTGGGCTCATGTATTGTGGATTGGGCTTCTATTTGGCCACTTTTAGCCAAGTCACACAGCCAGCAGCCACTCAGAATGTACTGGGAACCAGTTACAGCCAAACGTCACCAAAGTGCTTCTCTCAGCCTGATAAGGCTATTTTGACCAATGATTTTTTAAAGAAAATCAGTGTCAGTTTTGTCATAAGGAAGGCATTTGGGCCCATGTATAGTCCATTGGGAATCTATTTGGGCACTTTTAGGTACAACACACAGTCAGCAGCCACTCAGAAAGTACTGGGAACAAGTTACAGCCAAATGTCACCAAAGTGCTTCTCTCAGCCTGAAAAGGCTATTTTGACCAATGATTTTTTAAAGAAAATCAGTGTCAGTTTTGTCATAAGGAAGGCATCTGGGCCCATGTATAGTGCATTGGGATTCTATTTGGGCACTATTAGGTACAACACAGAGTCACCAGCCACTCAGAAAGAACTGGGAACAAGTTACAACCAAATGTTACCAAAGTGCTTCTCTCAGCCTGAAAAGGCTATATAGACCAATTACATTTTTAAGAAAGTGGGTGTCAGTTTAGTCATAAGGAAGGCCTTTGGGCTCATGTATTGTGGATTGGGCTTCTATTTGGGCACTTTTAGCCAAGTCACACAGCCAGCAGCCACTCAGAATGTACTGGGAACCAGTTACAGCCAAATGTTACCAAAGTGCTTCTCTCAGCCTGAAAAGGCTATGTAGACCCATGATATTTTTAAGAAAGTGGGTGTCAGTTTAGTCATAAGGAAGGCCTCTGGGCTCATGTATTGTGGATTGGGCTTCTATTTGGCCACTTTTAGCCAAGTCACACAGCCAGCAGCCACTCAGAATGTGCTGGGAACCAGTTACAGCCAAACGTCACCAAAGTGCTTCTCTCAGCCTGATAAGGCTATTTTGACCAATGATTTTTTAAAGAAAATGAGTGTCAGTTTTGTCATAAGGAAGGCATTTGGGCCCATGTATAGTGCATTGGGAATCTATTTGGGCACTTTTAGGTACAACACACAGTCAGCAGCCACTCAGAAAGTACTGGGAACAAGTTACAGCCAAATGTCACCAAAGTGCTTCTCTCAGCCTGAAAAGGCTATTTAGACCCATGATATTTTTAAGAAAGTGGGTGTCAGTTTAGTCATAAGGAAGGCCTCTGGGCTCATGTATTGTGGATTGGGCTTCTATTTGGCCACTTTTAGCCAAGTCACACAGCCAGCAGCCACTCAGAATGTACTGGGAACCAGTTACAGCCAAACGTCACCAAAGTGCTTCTCTCAGCCTGATAAGGCTATTTTGACCAATGATTTTTTAAAGAAAATGAGTGTCAGTTTTGTCATAAGGAAGGCATTTGGGCCCATGTATAGTGCATTGGGAATCTATTTGGGCACTTTTAGGTACAACACACAGTCAGCAGCCACTCAGAAAGTACTGGGAACAAGTTACAGCCAAATGTCACCAAAGTGCTTCTCTCAGCCTGAAAAGGCTATTTTGACCAATGATTTTTTAAAGAAAATCAGTGTCAGTTTTGTCATAAGGAAGGCATTTGGGCCCATGTATAGTGCATTGGGAATCTATTTGGAAACTTTTAGGTACAACACACAGTCACCAGCCACTCAGAAAGTACTGGGAACAAGTTACAGCCAAATGTTACCAAAGTGCTTCTCTCAGCCTGAAAAGGCTATTTAGACCCTTGATATTTTTAAGAAAGTGGGTGTCAGTTTAGTCATAAGGAAGGCCTTTGGGCTCATGTATTGTGGATTGGGCTTCTATTTGGGCACTTTTAGCCAAGTCACACAGCCAGCAGCCACTCAGAATGTACTGGGAACAAGTTACAGCCAAATGTTACCAAAGTGCTTCTCTCATTCTGTAAAGGCTATTTAGACCCATTATATTTTTAAGAAAGTGGGTGTCAGTTTAGTCATAAGGAAGGCATCTGGGCCCATGTATAGTGCATTGGGATTCTATTTGGGCACTTTTAGGTACAACACACAGTCACCAGCCACTCAGAAAGAACTGGGAACAAGTTACAACCAAATGTTACCAAAGTGCTTCTCTCAGCCTGAAAAGGCTATATAGACCAATTACATTTTTAAGAAAGTGGGTGTCAGTTTAGTCATAAGGAAGGCCTCTGGGCTCATGTATTATGGATTGGGCTTCTATTTGGGCACTTTTAGCCAAGTCACACAGCCAGCAGCCACTCAGAATGTACTGGGAACCAGTTACAGCCAAACGTCACCAAAGTGCTTCTCTCAGCCTGATAAGGCTATTTTGACCAATGATTTTTTAAAGAAAATGAGTGTCAGTTTTGTCATAAGGAAGGCATTTGGGCCCATGTATAGTGCATTGGGAATCTATTTGGAAACTTTTAGGTACAACACACAGTCACCAGCCACTCAGAAAGTACTGGGAACAAGTTACAGCCAAATGTTACCGTAGTGCTTCTCTCAGCCTGAAAAGGCTATTTAGACCCATGATATTTTTAAGAAAGTGGGTGTCAGTTTAGTCATAAGGAAGGCCTTTGGGCTCATGTATTGTGGATTGGGCTTCTATTTGGGCACTTTTAGCCAAGTCACACAGCCAGCAGCCACTCAGAATGTACTGGGAACCAGTTACAGCCAAATGTTACCAAAGTGCTTCTCTCAGCCTGAAAAGGCTATGTAGACCCATGATATTTTTAAGAAAGTGGGTGTCAGTTTAGTCATAAGGAAGGCCTCTGGGCTCATGTATTGTGGATTGGGCTTCTATTTGGCCACTTTTAGCCAAGTCACACAGCCAGCAGCCACTCAGAATGTGCTGGGAACCAGTTACAGCCAAACGTCACCAAAGTGCTTCTCTCAGCCTGATAAGGCTATTTTGACCAATGATTTTTTAAAGAAAATGAGTGTCAGTTTTGTCATAAGGAAGGCATTTGGGCCCATGTATAGTGCATTGGGAATCTATTTGGGCACTTTTAGGTACAACACACAGTCAGCAGCCACTCAGAAAGTACTGGGAACAAGTTACAACCAAATGTTACCAAAGTGCTTCTCTCAGCCTGAAAAGGCTATATAGACCAATTACATTTTTAAGAAAGTGGGTGTCAGTTTAGTCATAAGGAAGGCCTTTGGGCTCATGTATTGTGGATTGGGCTTCTATTTGGGCACTTTTAGCCAAGTCACACAGCCAGCAGCCACTCAGAATGTACTGGGAACCAGTTACAGCCAAACGTCACCAAAGTGCTTCTCTCAGCCTGATAAGGCTATTTTGACCAATGATTTTTTAAAGAAAATGAGTGTCAGTTTTGTCATAAGGAAGGCATTTGGGCCCATGTATAGTGCATTGGGAATCTATTTGGGCACTTTTAGGTACAACACACAGTCACCAGCCACTCAGAAAGTACTGGGAACAAGTTACAGCCAAATGTTACCAAAGTGCTTCTCTCAGCCTGAAAAGGCTATTTAGACCCTTGATATTTTTAAGAAAGTGGGTGTCAGTTTAGTCATAAGGAAGGCCTTTGGGCTCATATATTGTGGATTGGGCTTCTATTTGGGCACTTTTAGCCAAGTCACACAGCCAGCAGCCACTCAGAATGTACTGGGAACAAGTTACAGCCAAATGTTACCAAAGTGCTTCTCTCATTCTGTAAAGGCTATTTAGACCCATTATATTTTTAAGAAAGTTGGTGTCAGTTTAGTCACAAGTAAGGCCTTTGGGCTCATGTATTGTGGATTGGGCTTCTATTTGGGCACTTTTAGCCAAGTCACACAGTCAACAGCCACTCAGAATGTACTGGGAACCAGTTACAGCCAAATGTTACCAAAGTGCTTCTCTCAGCCTGAAAAGGCTATTTAGACCCATGATATTTTTAAGAAAGTGGGTGTCAGTTTAGTCATAAGGAAGGCATTTGGGCCCATGTATAGTGCATTGGGAATCTATTTGGGCACTTTTAGGTACAACACACAGTCACCAGCCACTCAGAAAGTACTGGGAACAAGTTACAGCCAAATGTTACCGTAGTGCTTCTCTCAGCCTGAAAAGGCTATTTAGACCCATGATATTTTTAAGAAAGTGGGTGTCAGTTTAGTCATAAGGAAGGCCTTTGGGCTCATGTATTGTGGATTGGGCTTCTATTTGGGCACTTTTAGCCAAGTCACACAGCCAGCAGCCACTCAGAATGTACTGGGAACCAGTTACAGCCAAATGTTACCAAAGTGCTTCTCTCAGCCTGAAATGGCTATGTAGACCCATGATATTTTTAAGAAAGTGGGTGTCAGTTTAGTCATAAGGAAGGCCTCTGGGCTCATGTATTGTGAATTGGGCTTCTATTTGGCCACTTTTAGCCAAGTCACACAGCCAGCAGCCACTCAG
This sequence comes from Gymnoscopelus microlampas, assembly GCF_963454915.1. Taxonomy (NCBI): domain Eukaryota; kingdom Metazoa; phylum Chordata; class Actinopteri; order Myctophiformes; family Myctophidae; genus Gymnoscopelus; species Gymnoscopelus microlampas. The sequence goes on along the minus strand of NW_028155862.1, from coordinate 1,306,049 downwards.
AATGTGCTGGGAACCAGTTACAGCCAAACGTCACCAAAGTGCTTCTCTCAGCCTGATAAGGCTATTTTGACCAATGATTTTTTAAAGAAAATGAGTGTCAGTTTTGTCATAAGGAAGGCATTTGGGCCCATATATAGTGCATTGGGAATCTATTTGGGCACTTTTAGGTACAACACACAGTCAGCAGCCACTCAGAAAGTACTGGGAACAAGTTACAGCCAAATGTCACCAAAGTGCTTCTCTCAGCCTGAAAAGGCTATTTAGACCCATGATATTTTTAAGAAAGTGGGTGTCAGTTTAGTCATAAGGAAGGCCTCTGGGCTCATGTATTGTGGATTGGGCTTCTATTTGGGCACTTTTAGCCAAGTCACACAGCCAGCAGCCACTCAGAATGTACTGGGAACCAGTTACAGCCAAACGTCACCAAAGTGCTTCTCTCAGCCTGATAAGGCTATTTTGACCAATGATTTTTTAAAGAAAATGAGTGTCAGTTTTGTCATAAGGAAGGCATTTGGGCCCATGTATAGTGCATTGGGAATCTATTTGGGCACTTTTAGGTACAACACACAGTCAGCAGCCACTCAGAAAGTACTGGGAACAAGTTACAGCCAAATGTTACCAAAGTGCTTCTCTCAGCCTGAAAAGGCTATTTAGACCCTTGATATTTTTAAGAAAGTGGGTGTCAGTTTAGTCATAAGGAAGGCCTTTGGGCTCATGTATTGTGGATTGGGCTTCTATTTGGGCACTTTTAGCCAAGTCACACAGCCAGCAGCCACTCAGAATGTACTGGGAACAAGTTACAGCCAAATGTTACCAAAGTGCTTCTCTCATTCTGTAAAGGCTATTTAGACCCATTATATTTTTAAGAAAGTTGGTGTCAGTTTAGTCACAAGTAAGGCCTTTGGGCTCATGTATTGTGGATTGGGCTTCTATTTGGGCACTTTTAGCCAAGTCACACAGTCAACAGCCACTCAGAATGTACTGGGAACCAGTTACAGCCAAATGTTACCAAAGTGCTTCTCTCAGCCTGAAAAGGCTATTTAGACCCATGATATTTTTAAGAAAGTGGGTGTCAGTTTAGTCATAAGGAAGGCCTCTGGGCTCATGTATTGTGGATTGGGCTTCTATTTGGCCACTTTTAGCCAAGTCACACAGCCAGCAGCCACTCAGAATGTGCTGGGAACCAGTTACAGCCAAACGTCACCAAAGTGCTTCTCTCAGCCTGATAAGGCTATTTTGACCAATGATTTTTTAAAGAAAATGAGTGTCAGTTTTGTCATAAGGAAGGCATTTGGGCCCATGTATAGTGCATTGGGAATCTATTTGGGCACTTTTAGGTACAACACACAGTCAGCAGCCACTCAGAAAGTACTGGGAACAAGTTACAGCCAAATGTTACCAAAGTGCTTCTCTCAGCCTGAAAAGGCTATTTAGACCCTTGATATTTTTAAGAAAGTGGGTGTCAGTTTAGTCATAAGGAAGGCCTTTGGGCTCATGTATTGTGGATTGGGCTTCTATTTGGGCACTTTTAGCCAAGTCACACAGCCAGCAGCCACTCAGAATGTACTGGGAACAAGTTACAGCCAAATGTTACCAAAGTGCTTCTCTCATTCTGTAAAGGCTATTTAGACCCATTATATTTTTAAGAAAGTGGGTGTCAGTTTAGTCATAAGGAAGGCCTCTGGGCTCATGTATTGTGGATTGGGCTTCTATTTGGCCACTTTTAGCCAAGTCACACAGCCAGCAGCCACTCAGAATGTGCTGGGAACCAGTTACAGCCAAACGTCACCAAAGTGCTTCTCTCAGCCTGATAAGGCTATTTTGACCAATGATTTTTTAAAGAAAATGAGTGTCAGTTTTGTCATAAGGAAGGCATTTGGGCCCATGTATAGTGCATTAGGAATCTATTTGGGCACTTTTAGGTACAACACACAGTCAGCAGCCACTCAGAAAGTACTGGGAACAAGTTACAGCCAAATGTCACCAAAGTGCTTCTCTCAGCCTGAAAAGGCTATTTTGACCAATGATTTTTTAAAGAAAATCAGTGTCAGTTTTGTCATAAGGAAGGCATCTGGGCCCATGTATAGTGCATTGGGATTCTATTTGGGCACTTTTAGGTACAACACACAGTCACCAGCCACTCAGAAAGAACTGGGAACAAGTTACAACCAAATGTTACCAAAGTGCTTCTCTCAGCCTGAAAAGGCTATATAGACCAATTACATTTTTAAGAAAGTGGGTGTCAGTTTAGTCATAAGGAAGGCCTCTGGGCTCATGTATTGTGGATTGGGCTTCTATTTGGGCACTTTTAGCCAAGTCACACAGCCAGCAGCCACTCAGAATGTACTGGGAACCAGTTACAGCCAAACGTCACCAAAGTGCTTCTCTCAGCCTGATAAGGCTATTTTGACCAATGATTTTTTAAAGAAAATGAGTGTCAGTTTTGTCATAAGGAAGGCATTTGGGCCCATGTATAGTGCATTGGGAATCTATTTGGAAACTTTTAGGTACAACACACAGTCACCAGCCACTCAGAAAGTACTGGGAACAAGTTACAGCCAAATGTTACCGTAGTGCTTCTCTCAGCCTGAAAAGGCTATTTAGACCCATGATATTTTTAAGAAAGTGGGTGTCAGTTTAGTCATAAGGAAGGCCTTTGGGCTCATGTATTGTGGATTGGGCTTCTATTTGGGCACTTTTAGCCAAGTCACACAGCCAGCAGCCACTCAGAATGTACTGGGAACCAGTTACAGCCAAATGTTACCAAAGTGCTTCTCTCAGCCTGAAAAGGCTATGTAGACCCATGATATTTTTAAGAAAGTGGGTGTCAGTTTAGTCATAAGGAAGGCCTCTGGGCTCATGTATTGTGGATTGGGCTTCTATTTGGCCACTTTTAGCCAAGTCACACAGCCAGCAGCCACTCAGAATGTGCTGGGAACCAGTTACAGCCAAACGTCACCAAAGTGCTTCTCTCAGCCTGATAAGGCTATTTTGACCAATGATTTTTTAAAGAAAATGAGTGTCAGTTTTGTCATAAGGAAGGCATTTGGGCCCATGTATAGTGCATTGGGAATCTATTTGGGCACTTTTAGGTACAACACACAGTCAGCAGCCACTCAGAAAGTACTGGGAACAAGTTACAGCCAAATGTCACCAAAGTGCTTCTCTCAGCCTGAAAAGGCTATTTAGACCCATGATATTTTTAAGAAAGTGGGTGTCAGTTTAGTCATAAGGAAGGCCTCTGGGCTCATGTATTGTGGATTGGGCTTCTATTTGGCCACTTTTAGCCAAGTCACACAGCCAGCAGCCACTCAGAATGTACTGGGAACCAGTTACAGCCAAACGTCACCAAAGTGCTTCTCTCAGCCTGATAAGGCTATTTTGACCAATAATTTTTTAAAGAAAATCAGTGTCAGTTTTGTCATAAGGAAGGCATTTGGGCCCATGTATAGTGCATTGGGAATCTATTTGGGCACTTTTAGGTACAACACACAGTCAGCAGCCACTCAGAAAGTACTGGGAACAAGTTACAGCCAAATGTCACCAAAGTGCTTCTCTCAGCCTGAAAAGGCTATTTTGACCAATGATTTTTTAAAGAAAATCAGTGTCAGTTTTGTCATAAGGAAGGCATCTGGGCCCATGTATAGTGCATTGGGATTCTATTTGGGCACTATTAGGTACAACACAGAGTCACCAGCCACTCAGAAAGAACTGGGAACAAGTTACAACCAAATGTTACCAAAGTGCTTCTCTCAGCCTGAAAAGGCTATATAGACCAATTACATTTTTAAGAAAGTGGGTGTCAGTTTAGTCATAAGAAAGGCCTTTGGGCTCATGTATTGTGGATTGGGCTTCTATTTGGGCACTTTTAGCCAAGTCACACAGCCAGCAGCCACTCAGAATGTACTGGGAACCAGTTACAGCCAAATGTTACCAAAGTGCTTCTCTCAGCCTGAAAAGGCTATGTAGACCCATGATATTTTTAAGAAAGTGGGTGTCAGTTTAGTCATAAGGAAGGCCTCTGGGCTCATGTATTGTGGATTGGGCTTCTATTTGGCCACTTTTAGCCAAGTCACACAGCCAGCAGCCACTCAGAATGTGCTGGGAACCAGTTACAGCCAAACGTCACCAAAGTGCTTCTCTCAGCCTGATAAGGCTATTTTGACCAATGATTTTTTTAAAGAAAATGAGTGTCAGTTTTGTCATAAGGAAGGCATTTGGGCCCATGTATAGTGCATTGGGAATCTATTTGGGCACTTTTAGGTACAACACACAGTCAGCAGCCACTCAGAAAGTACTGGGAACAAGTTACAGCCAAATGTCACCAAAGTGCTTCTCTCAGCCTGAAAAGGCTATTTAGACCCATGATATTTTTAAGAAAGTGGGTGTCAGTTTAGTCATAAGGAAGGCCTCTGGGCTCATGTATTGTGGATTGGGCTTCTATTTGGCCACTTTTAGCCAAGTCACACAGCCAGCAGCCACTCAGAATGTACTGGGAACCAGTTACAGCCAAACGTCACCAAAGTGCTTCTCTCAGCCTGATAAGGCTATTTTGACCAATGATTTTTTAAAGAAAATGAGTGTCAGTTTTGTCATAAGGAAGGCATTTGGGCCCATGTATAGTGCATTGGGAATCTATTTGGGCACTTTTAGGTACAACACACAGTCAGCAGCCACTCAGAAAGTACTGGGAACAAGTTACAGCCAAATGTCACCAAAGTGCTTCTCTCAGCCTGAAAAGGCTATTTTGACCAATGATTTTTTAAAGAAAATCAGTGTCAGTTTTGTCATAAGGAAGGCATCTGGGCCCATGTATAGTGCATTGGGATTCTATTTGGGCACTTTTAGGTACAACACAGAGTCACCAGCCACTCAGAAAGAACTGGGAACAAGTTACAACCAAATGTTACCAAAGTGCTTCTCTCAGCCTGAAAAGGCTATATAGACCAATTACATTTTTAAGAAAGTGGGTGTCAGTTTAGTCATAAGGAAGGCCTTTGGGCTCATGTATTGTGGATTGGGCTTCTATTTGGGCACTTTTAGCCAAGTCACACAGCCAGCAGCCACTCAGAATGTACTGGGAACCAGTTACAGCCAAACGTCACCAAAGTGCTTCTCTCAGCCTGATAAGGCTATTTTGACCAATGATTTTTTAAAGAAAATGAGTGTCAGTTTTGTCATAAGGAAGGCATTTGGGCCCATGTATAGTGCATTGGGAATCTATTTGGGCACTTTTAGGTACAACACACAGTCAGCAGCCACTCAGAAAGTACTGGGAACAAGTTACAGCCAAATGTTACCAAAGTGCTTCTCTCAGCCTGAAAAGGCTATTTTGACCAATGATTTTTTAAAGAAAATCAGTGTCAGTTTTGTCATAAGGAAGGCATCTGGGCCCATGTATAGTGCATTGGGATTCTATTTGGGCACTATTAGGTACAACACAGAGTCACCAGCCACTCAGAAAGAACTGGGAACAAGTTACAACCAAATGTTACCAAAGTGCTTCTCTCAGCCTGAAAAGGCTATATAGACCAATTACATTTTTAAGAAAGTGGGTGTCAGTTTAGTCATAAGAAAGGCCTTTGGGCTCATGTATTGTGGATTGGGCTTCTATTTGGGCACTTTTAGCCAAGTCACACAGCCAGCAGCCACTCAGAATGTACTGGGAACCAGTTACAGCCAAATGTTACCAAAGTGCTTCTCTCAGCCTGAAAAGGCTATGTAGACCCATGATATTTTTAAGAAAGTGGGTGTCAGTTTAGTCATAAGGAAGGCCTCTGGGCTCATGTATTGTGGATTGGGCTTCTATTTGGCCACTTTTAGCCAAGTCACACAGCCAGCAGCCACTCAGAATGTGCTGGGAACCAGTTACAGCCAAACGTCACCAAAGTGCTTCTCTCAGCCTGATAAGGCTATTTTGACCAATGATTTTTTTAAAGAAAATGAGTGTCAGTTTTGTCATAAGGAAGGCATTTGGGCCCATGTATAGTGCATTGGGAATCTATTTGGGCACTTTTAGGTACAACACACAGTCAGCAGCCACTCAGAAAGTACTGGGAACAAGTTACAGCCAAATGTCACCAAAGTGCTTCTCTCAGCCTGAAAAGGCTATTTTGACCAATGATTTTTTAAAGAAAATCAGTGTCAGTTTTGTCATAAGGAAGGCATCTGGGCCCATGTATAGTGCATTGGGATTCTATTTGGGCACTTTTAGGTACAACACAGAGTCACCAGCCACTCAGAAAGAACTGGGAACAAGTTACAACCAAATGTTACCAAAGTGCTTCTCTCAGCCTGAAAAGGCTATATAGACCAATTACATTTTTAAGAAAGTGGGTGTCAGTTTAGTCATAAGGAAGGCCTTTGGGCTCATGTATTGTGGATTGGGCTTCTATTTGGGCACTTTTAGCCAAGTCACACAGCCAGCAGCCACTCAGAATGTACTGGGAACCAGTTACAGCCAAACGTCACCAAAGTGCTTCTCTCAGCCTGATAAGGCTATTTTGACCAATGATTTTTTAAAGAAAATGAGTGTCAGTTTTGTCATAAGGAAGGCATTTGGGCCCATGTATAGTGCATTGGGAATCTATTTGGGCACTTTTAGGTACAACACACAGTCACCAGCCACTCAGAAAGTACTGGGAACAAGTTACAGCCAAATGTTACCAAAGTGCTTCTCTCAGCCTGAAAAGGCTATTTAGACCCTTGATATTTTTAAGAAAGTGGGTGTCAGTTTAGTCATAAGGAAGGCCTTTGGGCTCATGTATTGTGGATTGGGCTTCTATTTGGGCACTTTTAGCCAAGTCACACAGCCAGCAGCCACTCAGAATGTACTGGGAACAAGTTACAGCCAAATGTTACCAAAGTGCTTCTCTCATTCTGTAAAGGCTATTTAGACCCATTATATTTTTAAGAAAGTTGGTGTCAGTTTAGTCACAAGTAAGGCCTTTGGGCTCATGTATTGTGGATTGGGCTTCTATTTGGGCACTTTTAGCCAAGTCACACAGTCAACAGCCACTCAGAATGTACTGGGAACCAGTTACAGCCAAATGTTACCAAAGTGCTTCTCTCAGCCTGAAAAGGCTATTTAGACCCATGATATTTTTAAGAAAGTGGGTGTCAGTTTAGTCATAAGGAAGGCATTTGGGCCCATGTATAGTGCATTGGGAATCTATTTGGGCACTTTTAGGTACAACACACAGTCACCAGCCACTCAGAAAGTACTGGGAACAAGTTACAGCCAAATGTTACCGTAGTGCTTCTCTCAGCCTGAAAAGGCTATTTAGACCCATGATATTTTTAAGAAAGTGGGTGTCAGTTTAGTCATAAGGAAGGCCTTTGGGCTCATGTATTGTGGATTGGGCTTCTATTTGGGCACTTTTAGCCAAGTCACACAGCCAGCAGCCACTCAGAATGTACTGGGAACCAGTTACAGCCAAATGTTACCAAAGTGCTTCTCTCAGCCTGAAATGGCTATGTAGACCCATGATATTTTTAAGAAAGTGGGTGTCAGTTTAGTCATAAGGAAGGCCTCTGGGCTCATGTATTGTGAATTGGGCTTCTATTTGGCCACTTTTAGCCAAGTCACACAGCCAGCAGCCACTCAGAATGTGCTGGGAACCAGTTACAGCCAAACGTCACCAAAGTGCTTCTCTCAGCCTGATAAGGCTATTTTGACCAATGATTTTTTAAAGAAAATGAGTGTCAGTTTTGTCATAAGGAAGGCATTTGGGCCCATATATAGTGCATTGGGAATCTATTTGGGCACTTTTAGGTACAACACACAGTCAGCAGCCACTCAGAAAGTACTGGGAACAAGTTACAGCCAAATGTCACCAAAGTGCTTCTCTCAGCCTGAAAAGGCTATTTAGACCCATGATATTTTTAAGAAAGTGGGTGTCAGTTTAGTCATAAGGAAGGCCTCTGGGCTCATGTATTGTGGATTGGGCTTCTATTTGGGCACTTTTAGCCAAGTCACACAGCCAGCAGCCACTCAGAATGTACTGGGAACCAGTTACAGCCAAACGTCACCAAAGTGCTTTTCTCAGCCTGATAAGGCTATTTTGACCAATGATTTTTTAAAGAAAATGAGTGTCAGTTTTGTCATAAGGAAGGCCTTTGGGCTCATGTATTGTGGATTGGGCTTCTATTTGGGCACTTTTAGCCAAGTCACACAGCCAGCAGCCACTCAGAATGTACTGGGAACAAGTTACAGCCAAATGTTACCAAAGTGCTTCTCTCATTCTGTAAAGGCTATTTAGACCCATTATATTTTTAAGAAAGTTGGTGTCAGTTTAGTCACAAGTAAGGCCTTTGGGCTCATGTATTGTGGATTGGGCTTCTATTTGGGCACTTTTAGCCAAGTCACACAGTCAACAGCCACTCAGAATGTACTGGGAACCAGTTACAGCCAAATGTTACCAAAGTGCTTCTCTCAGCCTGAAAAGGCTATTTAGACCCATGATATTTTTAAGAAAGTGGGTGTCAGTTTAGTCATAAGGAAGGCCTCTGGGCTCATGTATTGTGGATTGGGCTTCTATTTGGCCACTTTTAGCCAAGTCACACAGCCAGCAGCCACTCAGAATGTGCTGGGAACCAGTTACAGCCAAACGTCACCAAAGTGCTTCTCTCAGCCTGATAAGGCTATTTTGACCAATGATTTTTTAAAGAAAATGAGTGTCAGTTTTGTCATAAGGAAGGCATTTGGGCCCATGTATAGTGCATTAGGAATCTATTTGGGCACTTTTAGGTACAACACACAGTCAGCAGCCACTCAGAAAGTACTGGGAACAAGTTACAGCCAAATGTCACCAAAGTGCTTCTCTCAGCCTGAAAAGGCTATTTTGACCAATGATTTTTTAAAGAAAATCAGTGTCAGTTTTGTCATAAGGAAGGCATCTGGGCCCATGTATAGTGCATTGGGATTCTATTTGGGCACTTTTAGGTACAACACACAGTCACCAGCCACTCAGAAAGAACTGGGAACAAGTTACAACCAAATGTTACCAAAGTGCTTCTCTCAGCCTGAAAAGGCTATATAGACCAATTACATTTTTAAGAAAGTGGGTGTCAGTTTAGTCATAAGGAAGGCCTCTGGGCTCATGTATTGTGGATTGGGCTTCTATTTGGGCACTTTTAGCCAAGTCACACAGCCAGCAGCCACTCAGAATGTACTGGGAACCAGTTACAGCCAAACGTCACCAAAGTGCTTCTCTCAGCCTGATAAGGCTATTTTGACCAATGATTTTTTAAAGAAAATGAGTGTCAGTTTTGTCATAAGGAAGGCATTTGGGCCCATGTATAGTGCATTGGGAATCTATTTGGGCACTTTTAGGTACAACACACAGTCACCAGCCACTCAGAAAGTACTGGGAACAAGTTACAGCCAAATGTTACCGTAGTGCTTCTCTCAGCCTGAAAAGGCTATTTAGACCCATGATATTTTTAAGAAAGTGGGTGTCAGTTTAGTCATAAGGAAGGCCTTTGGGCTCATGTATTGTGGATTGGGCTTCTATTTGGGCACTTTTAGCCAAGTCACACAGCCAGCAGCCACTCAGAATGTACTGGGAACCAGTTACAGCCAAATGTTACCAAAGTGCTTCTCTCAGCCTGAAAAGGCTATGTAGACCCATGATATTTTTAAGAAAGTGGGTGTCAGTTTAGTCATAAGGAAGGCCTCTGGGCTCATGTATTGTGGATTGGGCTTCTATTTGGCCACTTTTAGCCAAGTCACACAGCCAGCAGCCACTCAGAATGTGCTGGGAACCAGTTACAGCCAAACGTCACCAAAGTGCTTCTCTCAGCCTGATAAGGCTATTTTGACCAATGATTTTTTAAAGAAAATGAGTGTCAGTTTTGTCATAAGGAAGGCATTTGGGCCCATGTATAGTGCATTGGGAATCTATTTGGGCACTTTTAGGTACAACACACAGTCAGCAGCCACTCAAAAAGTACTGGGAACAAGTTACAGCCAAATGTCACCAAAGTGCTTCTCTCAGCCTGAAAAGGCTATTTAGACCCATGATATTTTTAAGAAAGTGGGTGTCAGTTTAGTCATAAGGAAGGCCTCTGGGCTCATGTATTGTGGATTGGGCTTCTATTTGGCCACTTTTAGCCAAGTCACACAGCCAGCAGCCACTCAGAATGTACTGGGAACCAGTTACAGCCAAACGTCACCAAAGTGCTTCTCTCAGCCTGATAAGGCTATTTTGACCAATGATTTTTTAAAGAAAATCAGTGTCAGTTTTGTCATAAGGAAGGCATTTGGGCCCATGTATAGTGCATTGGGAATCTATTTGGGCACTTTTAGGTACAACACAGAGTCACCAGCCACTCAGAAAGAACTGGGAACAAGTTACAACCAAATGTTACCAAAGTGCTTCTCTCAGCCTGAAAAGGCTATATAGACCAATTACATTTTTAAGAAAGTGGGTGTCAGTTTAGTCATAAGGAAGGCCTTTGGGCTCATGTATTGTGGATTGGGCTTCTATTTGGGCACTTTTAGCCAAGTCACACAGCCAGCAGCCACTCAGAATGTACTGGGAACCAGTTACAGCCAAATGTTACCAAAGTGCTTCTCTCAGCCTGAAAAGGCTATGTAGACCCATGATATTTTTAAGAAAGTGGGTGTCAGTTTAGTCATAAGGAAGGCCTCTGGGCTCATGTATTGTGGATTGGGCTTCTATTTGGCCACTTTTAGCCAAGTCACACAGCCAGCAGCCACTCAGAATGTGCTGGGAACCAGTTACAGCCAAACGTCACCAAAGTGCTTCTCTCAGCCTGATAAGGCTATTTTGACCAATGATTTTTTAAAGAAAATGAGTGTCAGTTTTGTCATAAGGAAGGCATTTGGGCCCATGTATAGTGCATTGGGAATCTATTTGGGCACTTTTAGGTACAACACACAGTCAGCAGCCACTCAGAAAGTACTGGGAACAAGTTACAGCCAAATGTCACCAAAGTGCTTCTCTCAGCCTGAAAAGGCTATTTAGACCCATGATATTTTTAAGAAAGTGGGTGTCAGTTTAGTCATAAGGAAGGCCTCTGGGCTCATGTATTGTGGATTGGGCTTCTATTTGGCCACTTTTAGCCAAGTCACACAGCCAGCAGCCACTCAGAATGTACTGGGAACCAGTTACAGCCAAACGTCACCAAAGTGCTTCTCTCAGCCTGATAAGGCTATTTTGACCAATGATTTTTTAAAGAAAATGAGTGTCAGTTTTGTCATAAGGAAGGCATTTGGGCCCATGTATAGTGCATTGGGAATCTATTTGGGCACTTTTAGGTACAACACACAGTCAGCAGCCACTCAGAAAGTACTGGGAACAAGTTACAGCCAAATGTCACCAAAGTGCTTCTCTCAGCCTGAAAAGGCTATTTTGACCAATGATTTTTTAAAGAAAATCAGTGTCAGTTTTGTCATAAGGAAGGCATCTGGGCCCATGTATAGTGCATTGGGATTCTATTTGGGCACTTTTAGGTACAACACAGAGTCACCAGCCACTCAGAAAGAACTGGGAACAAGTTACAACCAAATGTTACCAAAGTGCTTCTCTCAGCCTGAAAAGGCTATATAGACCAATTACATTTTTAAGAAAGTGGGTGTCAGTTTAGTCATAAGGAAGGCCTTTGGGCTCATGTATTGTGGATTGGGCTTCTATTTGGGCACTTTTAGCCAAGTCACACAGCCAGCAGCCACTCAGAATGTACTGGGAACCAGTTACAGCCAAACGTCACCAAAGTGCTTCTCTCAGCCTGATAAGGCTATTTTGACCAATGATTTTTTAAAGAAAATGAGTGTCAGTTTTGTCATAAGGAAGGCATTTGGGCCCATGTATAGTGCATTGGGAATCTATTTGGGCACTTTTAGGTACAACACACAGTCACCAGCCACTCAGAAAGTACTGGGAACAAGTTACAGCCAAATGTTACCAAAGTGCTTCTCTCAGCCTGAAAAGGCTATTTAGACCCTTGATATTTTTAAGAAAGTGGGTGTCAGTTTAGTCATAAGGAAGGCCTTTGGGCTCATGTATTGTGGATTGGGCTTCTATTTGGGCACTTTTAGCCAAGTCACACAGCCAGCAGCCACTCAGAATGTACTGGGAACAAGTTACAGCCAAATGTTACCAAAGTGCTTCTCTCATTCTGTAAAGGCTATTTAGACCCATTATATTTTTAAGAAAGTTGGTGTCAGTTTAGTCACAAGTAAGGCCTTTGGGCTCATGTATTGTGGATTGGGCTTCTATTTGGGCACTTTTAGCCAAGTCACACAGTCAACAGCCACTCAGAATGTACTGGGAACCAGTTACAGCCAAATGTTACCAAAGTGCTTCTCTCAGCCTGAAAAGGCTATTTAGACCCATGATATTTTTAAGAAAGTGGGTGTCAGTTTAGTCATAAGGAAGGCATTTGGGCCCATGTATAGTGCATTGGGAATCTATTTGGGCACTTTTAGGTACAACACACAGTCACCAGCCACTCAGAAAGTACTGGGAACAAGTTACAGCCAAATGTTACCGTAGTGCTTCTCTCAGCCTGAAAAGGCTATTTAGACCCATGATATTTTTAAGAAAGTGGGTGTCAGTTTAGTCATAAGGAAGGCCTTTGGGCTCATGTATTGTGGATTGGGCTTCTATTTGGGCACTTTTAGCCAAGTCACACAGCCAGCAGCCACTCAGAATGTACTGGGAACCAGTTACAGCCAAATGTTACCAAAGTGCTTCTCTCAGCCTGAAATGGATATGTAGACCCATGATATTTTTAAGAAAGTGGGTGTCAGTTTAGTCATAAGGAAGGCCTCTGGGCTCATGTATTGTGAATTGGGCTTCTATTTGGCCACTTTTAGCCAAGTCACACAGCCAGCAGCCACTCAGAATGTGCTGGGAACCAGTTACAGCCAAACGTCACCAAAGTGCTTCTCTCAGCCTGATAAGGCTATTTTGACCAATGATTTTTTAAAGAAAATGAGTGTCAGTTTTGTCATAAGGAAGGCATTTGGGCCCATATATAGTGCATTGGGAATCTATTTGGGCACTTTTAGGTACAACACACAGTCAGCAGCCACTCAGAAAGTACTGGGAACAAGTTACAGCCAAATGTCACCAAAGTGCTTCTCTCAGCCTGAAAAGGCTATTTAGACCCATGATATTTTTAAGAAAGTGGGTGTCAGTTTAGTCATAAGGAAGGCCTCTGGGCTCATGTATTGTGGATTGGGCTTCTATTTGGGCACTTTTAGCCAAGTCACACAGCCAGCAGCCACTCAGAATGTACTGGGAACCAGTTACAGCCAAACGTCACCAAAGTGCTTCTCTCAGCCTGAGAAGGCTATTTTGACCAATGATTTTTTAAAGAAAATGAGTGTCAGTTTTGTCATAAGGAAGGCATTTGGGCCCATGTATAGTGCATTGGGAATCTATTTGGGCACTTTTAGGTACAACACACAGTCACCAGCCACTCAGAAAGTACTGGGAACAAGTTACAGCCAAATGTTACCAAAGTGCTTCTCTCAGCCTGAAAAGGCTATTTAGACCCTTGATATTTTTAAGAAAGTGGGTGTCAGTTTAGTCATAAGGAAGGCCTTTGGGCTCATGTATTGTGGATTGGGCTTCTATTTGGGCACTTTTAGCCAAGTCACACAGCCAGCAGCCACTCAGAATGTACTGGGAACAAGTTACAGCCAAATGTTACCAAAGTGCTTCTCTCATTCTGTAAAGGCTATTTAGACCCATTATATTTTTAAGAAAGTTGGTGTCAGTTTAGTCACAAGTAAGGCCTTTGGGCTCATGTATTGTGGATTGGGCTTCTATTTGGGCACTTTTAGCCAAGTCACACAGTCAACAGCCACTCAGAATGTACTGGGAACCAGTTACAGCCAAATGTTACCAAAGTGCTTCTCTCAGCCTGAAAAGGCTATTTAGACCCATGATATTTTTAAGAAAGTGGGTGTCAGTTTAGTCATAAGGAAGGCCTCTGGGCTCATGTATTGTGGATTGGGCTTCTATTTGGCCACTTTTAGCCAAGTCACACAGCCAGCAGCCACTCAGAATGTGCTGGGAACCAGTTACAGCCAAACGTCACCAAAGTGCTTCTCTCAGCCTGATAAGGCTATTTTGACCAATGATTTTTTAAAGAAAATGAGTGTCAGTTTTGTCATAAGGAAGGCATTTGGGCCCATGTATAGTGCATTAGGAATCTATTTGGGCACTTTTAGGTACAACACACAGTCAGCAGCCACTCAGAAAGTACTGGGAACAAGTTACAGCCAAATGTCACCAAAGTGCTTCTCTCAGCCTGAAAAGGCTATTTTGACCAATGATTTTTTAAAGAAAATCAGTGTCAGTTTTGTCATAAGGAAGGCATCTGGGCCCATGTATAGTGCATTGGGATTCTATTTGGGCACTTTTAGGTACAACACACAGTCACCAGCCACTCAGAAAGAACTGGGAACAAGTTACAACCAAATGTTACCAAAGTGCTTCTCTCAGCCTGAAAAGGCTATATAGACCAATTACATTTTTAAGAAAGTGGGTGTCAGTTTAGTCATAAGGAAGGCCTCTGGGCTCATGTATTGTGGATTGGGCTTCTATTTGGGCACTTTTAGCCAAGTCACACAGCCAGCAGCCACTCAGAATGTACTGGGAACCAGTTACAGCCAAACGTCACCAAAGTGCTTCTCTCAGCCTGATAAGGCTATTTTGACCAATGATTTTTTAAAGAAAATGAGTGTCAGTTTTGTCATAAGGAAGGCATTTGGGCCCATGTATAGTGCATTGGGAATCTATTTGGAAACTTTTAGGTACAACACACAGTCACCAGCCACTCAGAAAGTACTGGGAACAAGTTACAGCCAAATGTTACCGTAGTGCTTCTCTCAGCCTGAAAAGGCTATTTAGACCCATGATATTTTTAAGAAAGTGGGTGTCAGTTTAGTCATAAGGAAGGCCTTTGGGCTCATGTATTGTGGATTGGGCTTCTATTTGGGCACTTTTAGCCAAGTCACACAGCCAGCAGCCACTCAGAATGTACTGGGAACCAGTTACAGCCAAATGTTACCAAAGTGCTTCTCTCAGCCTGAAAAGGCTATGTAGACCCATGATATTTTTAAGAAAGTGGGTGTCAGTTTAGTCATAAGGAAGGCCTCTGGGCTCATGTATTGTGGATTGGGCTTCTATTTGGCCACTTTTAGCCAAGTCACACAGCCAGCAGCCACTCAGAATGTGCTGGGAACCAGTTACAGCCAAACGTCACCAAAGTGCTTCTCTCAGCCTGATAAGGCTATTTTGACCAATGATTTTTTAAAGAAAATGAGTGTCAGTTTTGTCATAAGGAAGGCATTTGGGCCCATGTATAGTGCATTGGGAATCTATTTGGGCACTTTTAGGTACAACACACAGTCAGCAGCCACTCAAAAAGTACTGGGAACAAGTTACAGCCAAATGTCACCAAAGTGCTTCTCTCAGCCTGAAAAGGCTATTTAGACCCATGATATTTTTAAGAAAGTGGGTGTCAGTTTAGTCATAAGGAAGGCCTCTGGGCTCATGTATTGTGGATTGGGCTTCTATTTGGCCACTTTTAGCCAAGTCACACAGCCAGCAGCCACTCAGAATGTACTGGGAACCAGTTACAGCCAAACGTCACCAAAGTGCTTCTCTCAGCCTGATAAGGCTATTTTGACCAATGATTTTTTAAAGAAAATCAGTGTCAGTTTTGTCATAAGGAAGGCATTTGGGCCCATGTATAGTGCATTGGGAATCTATTTGGGCACTTTTAGGTACAACACACAGTCAGCAGCCACTCAGAAAGTACTGGGAACAAGTTACAGCCAAATGTCACCAAAGTGCTTCTCTCAGCCTGAAAAGGCTATTTTGACCAATGATTTTTTAAAGAAAATGAGTGTCAGTTTTGTCATAAGGAAGGCATTTGGGCCCATGTATAGTGCATTGGGAATCTATTTGGGCACTTTTAGGTACAACACACAGTCAGCAGCCACTCAGAAAGTACTGGGAACAAGTTACAGCCAAATGTCACCAAAGTGCTTCTCTCAGCCTGAAAAGGCTATATAGACCAATTACATTTTTAAGAAAGTGGGTGTCAGTTTAGTCATAAGGAAGGCCTTTGGGCTCATGTATTGTGGATTGGGCTTCTATTTGGGCACTTTTAGCCAAGTCACACAGCCAGCAGCCACTCAGAATGTACTGGGAACCAGTTACAGCCAAATGTTACCAAAGTGCTTCTCTCAGCCTGAAAAGGCTATGTAGACCCATGATATTTTTAAGAAAGTGGGTGTCAGTTTAGTCATAAGGAAGGCCTCTGGGCTCATGTATTGTGGATTGGGCTTCTATTTGGCCACTTTTAGCCAAGTCACACAGCCAGCAGCCACTCAGAATGTGCTGGGAACCAGTTACAGCCAAACGTCACCAAAGTGCTTCTCTCAGCCTGATAAGGCTATTTTGACCAATGATTTTTTAAAGAAAATGAGTGTCAGTTTTGTCATAAGGAAGGCATTTGGGCCCATGTATAGTGCATTGGGAATCTATTTGGGCACTTTTAGGTACAACACACAGTCAGCAGCCACTCAGAAAGTACTGGGAACAAGTTACAGCCAAATGTCACCAAAGTGCTTCTCTCAGCCTGAAAAGGCTATTTAGACCCATGATATTTTTAAGAAAGTGGGTGTCAGTTTAGTCATAAGGAAGGCCTCTGGGCTCATGTATTGTGGATTGGGCTTCTATTTGGCCACTTTTAGCCAAGTCACACAGCCAGCAGCCACTCAGAATGTACTGGGAACCAGTTACAGCCAAACGTCACCAAAGTGCTTCTCTCAGCCTGATAAGGCTATTTTGACCAATGATTTTTTAAAGAAAATGAGTGTCAGTTTTGTCATAAGGAAGGCATTTGGGCCCATGTATAGTGCATTGGGAATCTATTTGGGCACTTTTAGGTACAACACACAGTCAGCAGCCACTCAGAAAGTACTGGGAACAAGTTACAGCCAAATGTCACCAAAGTGCTTCTCTCAGCCTGAAAAGGCTATTTTGACCAATGATTTTTTAAAGAAAATCAGTGTCAGTTTTGTCATAAGGAAGGCATCTGGGCCCATGTATAGTGCATTGGGATTCTATTTGGGCACTTTTAGGTACAACACAGAGTCACCAGCCACTCAGAAAGAACTGGGAACAAGTTACAACCAAATGTTACCAAAGTGCTTCTCTCAGCCTGAAAAGGCTATATAGACCAATTACATTTTTAAGAAAGTGGGTGTCAGTTTAGTCATAAGGAAGGCCTTTGGGCTCATGTATTGTGGATTGGGCTTCTATTTGGGCACTTTTAGCCAAGTCACACAGCCAGCAGCCACTCAGAATGTACTGGGAACCAGTTACAGCCAAACGTCACCAAAGTGCTTCTCTCAGCCTGATAAGGCTATTTTGACCAATGATTTTTTAAAGAAAATGAGTGTCAGTTTTGTCATAAGGAAGGCATTTGGGCCCATGTATAGTGCATTGGGAATCTATTTGGGCACTTTTAGGTACAACACACAGTCACCAGCCACTCAGAAAGTACTGGGAACAAGTTACAGCCAAATGTTACCAAAGTGCTTCTCTCAGCCTGAAAAGGCTATTTAGACCCTTGATATTTTTAAGAAAGTGGGTGTCAGTTTAGTCATAAGGAAGGCCTTTGGGCTCATGTATTGTGGATTGGGCTTCTATTTGGGCACTTTTAGCCAAGTCACACAGCCAGCAGCCACTCAGAATGTACTGGGAACAAGTTACAGCCAAATGTTACCAAAGTGCTTCTCTCATTCTGTAAAGGCTATTTAGACCCATTATATTTTTAAGAAAGTTGGTGTCAGTTTAGTCACAAGTAAGGCCTTTGGGCTCATGTATTGTGGATTGGGCTTCTATTTGGGCACTTTTAGCCAAGTCACACAGTCAACAGCCACTCAGAATGTACTGGGAACCAGTTACAGCCAAATGTTACCAAAGTGCTTCTCTCAGCCTGAAAAGGCTATTTAGACCCATTATATTTTTAAGAAAGTGGGTGTCAGTTTAGTCATAAGGAAGGCATTTGGGCCCATGTATAGTGCATTGGGAATCTATTTGGGCACTTTTAGGTACAACACACAGTCACCAGCCACTCAGAAAGTACTGGGAACAAGTTACAGCCAAATGTTACCGTAGTGCTTCTCTCAGCCTGAAAAGGCTATTTAGACCCATGATATTTTTAAGAAAGTGGGTGTCAGTTTAGTCATAAGGAAGGCCTTTGGGCTCATGTATTGTGGATTGGGCTTCTATTTGGGCACTTTTAGCCAAGTCACACAGCCAGCAGCCACTCAGAATGTACTGGGAACCAGTTACAGCCAAATGTTACCAAAGTGCTTCTCTCAGCCTGAAATGGCTATGTAGACCCATGATATTTTTAAGAAAGTGGGTGTCAGTTTAGTCATAAGGAAGGCCTCTGGGCTCATGTATTGTGAATTGGGCTTCTATTTGGCCACTTTTAGCCAAGTCACACAGCCAGCAGCCACTCAGAATGTGCTGGGAACCAGTTACAGCCAAACGTCACCAAAGTGCTTCTCTCAGCCTGATAAGACTATTTTGACCAATGATTTTTTAAAGAAAATGAGTGTCAGTTTTGTCATAAGGAAGGCATTTGGGCCCATATATAGTGCATTGGGAATCTATTTGGGCACTTTTAGGTACAACACACAGTCAGCAGCCACTCAGAAAGTACTGGGAACAAGTTACAGCCAAATGTCACCAAAGTGCTTCTCTCAGCCTGAAAAGGCTATTTAGACCCATGATATTTTTAAGAAAGTGGGTGTCAGTTTAGTCATAAGGAAGGCCTCTGGGCTCATGTATTGTGGATTGGGCTTCTATTTGGGCACTTTTAGCCAAGTCACACAGCCAGCAGCCACTCAGAATGTACTGGGAACCAGTTACAGCCAAACGTCACCAAAGTGCTTCTCTCAGCCTGATAAGGCTATTTTGACCAATGATTTTTTAAAGAAAATGAGTGTCAGTTTTGTCATAAGGAAGGCATTTGGGCCCATGTATAGTGCATTGGGAATCTATTTGGGCACTTTTAGGTACAACACACAGTCACCAGCCACTCAGAAAGTACTGGGAACAAGTTACAGCCAAATGTTACCAAAGTGCTTCTCTCAGCCTGAAAAGGCTATTTAGACCCTTGATATTTTTAAGAAAGTGGGTGTCAGTTTAGTCATAAGGAAGGCCTTTGGGCTCATGTATTGTGGATTGGGCTTCTATTTGGGCACTTTTAGCCAAGTCACACAGCCAGCAGCCACTCAGAATGTACTGGGAACAAGTTACAGCCAAATGTTACCAAAGTGCTTCTCTCATTCTGTAAAGGCTATTTAGACCCATTATATTTTTAAGAAAGTTGGTGTCAGTTTAGTCACAAGTAAGGCCTTTGGGCTCATGTATTGTGGATTGGGCTTCTATTTGGGCACTTTTAGCCAAGTCACACAGTCAACAGCCACTCAGAATGTACTGGGAACCAGTTACAGCCAAATGTTACCAAAGTGCTTCTCTCAGCCTGAAAAGGCTATTTAGACCCATGATATTTTTAAGAAAGTGGGTGTCAGTTTAGTCATAAGGAAGGCCTCTGGGCTCATGTATTGTGGATTGGGCTTCTATTTGGCCACTTTTAGCCAAGTCACACAGCCAGCAGCCACTCAGAATGTGCTGGGAACCAGTTACAGCCAAACGTCACCAAAGTGCTTCTCTCAGCCTGATAAGGCTATTTTGACCAATGATTTTTTAAAGAAAATGAGTGTCAGTTTTGTCATAAGGAAGGCATTTGGGCCCATGTATAGTGCATTGGGAATCTATTTGGGCACTTTTAGGTACAACACACAGTCACCAGCCACTCAGAAAGTACTGGGAACAAGTTACAGCCAAATGTTACCAAAGTGCTTCTCTCAGCCTGAAAAGGCTATTTAGACCCTTGATATTTTTAAGAAAGTGGGTGTCAGTTTAGTCATAAGGAAGGCCTTTGGGCTCATGTATTGTGGATTGGGCTTCTATTTGGGCACTTTTAGCCAAGTCACACAGCCAGCAGCCACTCAGAATGTACTGGGAACAAGTTACAGCCAAATGTTACCAAAGTGCTTCTCTCATTCTGTAAAGGCTATTTAGACCCATTATATTTTTAAGAAAGTTGGTGTCAGTTTAGTCACAAGTAAGGCCTTTGGGCTCATGTATTGTGGATTGGGCTTCTATTTGGGCACTTTTAGCCAAGTCACACAGTCAACAGCCACTCAGAATGTACTGGGAACCAGTTACAGCCAAAAGTTACCAAAGTGCTTCTCTCAGCCTGAAAAGGCTATTTAGACCCATGATATTTTTAAGAAAGTGGGTGTCAGTTTAGTCATAAGGAAGGCATTTGGGCCCATGTATAGTGCATTGGGAATCTATTTGGGCACTTTTAGGTACAACACACAGTCACCAGCCACTCAGAAAGTACTGGGAACAAGTTACAGCCAAATGTTACCGTAGTGCTTCTCTCAGCCTGAAAAGGCTATTTAGACCCATGATATTTTTAAGAAAGTGGGTGTCAGTTTAGTCATAAGGAAGGCCTTTGGGCTCATGTATTGTGGATTGGGCTTCTATTTGGGCACTTTTAGCCAAGTCACACAGCCAGCAGCCACTCAGAATGTACTGGGAACCAGTTACAGCCAAATGTTACCAAAGTGCTTCTCTCAGCCTGAAATGGCTATGTAGACCCATGATATTTTTAAGAAAGTGGGTGTCAGTTTAGTCATAAGGAAGGCCTCTGGGCTCATGTATTGTGAATTGGGCTTCTATTTGGCCACTTTTAGCCAAGTCACACAGCCAGCAGCCACTCAGAATGTGCTGGGAACCAGTTACAGCCAAACGTCACCAAAGTGCTTTTCTCAGCCTGATAAGGCTATTTTGACCAATGATTTTTTAAAGAAAATGAGTGTCAGTTTTGTCATAAGGAAGGCATTTGGGCCCATATATAGTGCATTGGGAATCTATTTGGGCACTTTTAGGTACAACACACAGTCAGCAGCCACTCAGAAAGTACTGGGAACAAGTTACAGCCAAATGTCACCAAAGTGCTTCTCTCAGCCTGAAAAGGCTATTTAGACCCATGATATTTTTAAGAAAGTGGGTGTCAGTTTAGTCATAAGGAAGGCCTCTGGGCTCATGTATTGTGGATTGGGCTTCTATTTGGGCACTTTTAGCCAAGTCACACAGCCAGCAGCCACTCAGAATGTACTGGGAACCAGTTACAGCCAAACGTCACCAAAGTGCTTCTCTCAGCCTGATAAGGCTATTTTGACCAATGATTTTTTAAAGAAAATAAGTGTCAGTTTTGTCATAAGGAAGGCATTTGGGCCCATGTATAGTGCATTGGGAATCTATTTGGAAACTTTTAGGTACAACACACAGTCACCAGCCACTCAGAAAGTACTGGGAACAAGTTACAGCCAAATGTTACCGTAGTGCTTCTCTCAGCCTGAAAAGGCTATTTAGACCCATGATATTTTTAAGAAAGTGGGTGTCAGTTTAGTCATAAGGAAGGCCTTTGGGCTCATGTATTGTGGATTGGGCTTCTATTTGGGCACTTTTAGCCAAGTCACACAGCCAGCAGCCACTCAGAATGTACTGGGAACCAGTTACAGCCAAATGTTACCAAAGTGCTTCTCTCAGCCTGAAAAGGCTATGTAGACCCATGATATTTTTAAGAAAGTGGGTGTCAGTTTAGTCATAAGGAAGGCCTCTGGGCTCATGTATTGTGGATTGGGCTTCTATTTGGCCACTTTTAGCCAAGTCACACAGCCAGCAGCCACTCAGAATGTGCTGGGAACCAGTTACAGCCAAACGTCACCAAAGTGCTTCTCTCAGCCTGATAAGGCTATTTTGACCAATGATTTTTTAAAGAAAATGAGTGTCAGTTTTGTCATAAGGAAGGCATTTGGGCCCATGTATAGTGCATTGGGAATCTATTTGGGCACTTTTAGGTACAACACACAGTCAGCAGCCACTCAAAAAGTACTGGGAACAAGTTACAGCCAAATGTCACCAAAGTGCTTCTCTCAGCCTGAAAAGGCTATTTAGACCCATGATATTTTTAAGAAAGTGGGTGTCAGTTTAGTCATAAGGAAGGCCTCTGGGCTCATGTATTGTGGATTGGGCTTCTATTTGGCCACTTTTAGCCAAGTCACACAGCCAGCAGCCACTCAGAATGTACTGGGAACCAGTTACAGCCAAACGTCACCAAAGTGCTTCTCTCAGCCTGATAAGGCTATTTTGACCAATGATTTTTTAAAGAAAATCAGTGTCAGTTTTGTCATAAGGAAGGCATTTGGGCCCATGTATAGTGCATTGGGAATCTATTTGGGCACTTTTAGGTACAACACACAGTCAGCAGCCACTCAGAAAGTACTGGGAACAAGTTACAGCCAAATGTCACCAAAGTGCTTCTCTCAGCCTGAAAAGGCTATTTTGACCAATGATTTTTTAAAGAAAATCAGTGTCAGTTTTGTCATAAGGAAGGCATCTGGGCCCATGTCTAGTGCATTGGGATTCTATTTGGGCACTATTAGGTACAACACAGAGTCACCAGCCACTCAGAAAGAACTGGGAACAAGTTACAACCAAATGTTACCAAAGTGCTTCTCTCAGCCTGAAAAGGCTATATAGACCAATTACATTTTTAAGAAAGTGGGTGTCAGTTTAGTCATAAGGAAGGCCTTTGGGCTCATGTATTGTGGATTGGGCTTCTATTTGGGCACTTTTAGCCAAGTCACACAGTCAACAGCCACTCAGAATGTACTGGGAACCAGTTACAGCCAAATGTTACCAAAGTGCTTCTCTCAGCCTGAAAAGGCTATTTAGACCCATGATATTTTTAAGAAAGTGGGTGTCAGTTTAGTCATAAGGAAGGCCTCTGGGCTCATGTATTGTGGATTGGGCTTCTATTTGGCCACTTTTAGCCAAGTCACACAGCCAGCAGCCACTCAGAATGTGCTGGGAACCAGTTACAGCCAAACGTCACCAAAGTGCTTCTCTCAGCCTGATAAGGCTATTTTGACCAATGATTTTTTAAAGAAAATGAGTGTCAGTTTTGTCATAAGGAAGGCATTTGGGCCCATGTATAGTGCATTGGGAATCTATTTGGGCACTTTTAGGTACAACACACAGTCACCAGCCACTCAGAAAGTACTGGGAACAAGTTACAGCCAAATGTTACCAAAGTGCTTCTCTCAGCCTGAAAAGGCTATTTAGACCCTTGATATTTTTAAGAAAGTGGGTGTCAGTTTAGTCATAAGGAAGGCCTTTGGGCTCATGTATTGTGGATTGGGCTTCTATTTGGGCACTTTTAGCCAAGTCACACAGCCAGCAGCCACTCAGAATGTACTGGGAACAAGTTACAGCCAAATGTTACCAAAGTGCT
Organism: Gymnoscopelus microlampas; assembly: GCF_963454915.1. Classification (NCBI taxonomy): domain Eukaryota; kingdom Metazoa; phylum Chordata; class Actinopteri; order Myctophiformes; family Myctophidae; genus Gymnoscopelus; species Gymnoscopelus microlampas. The sequence goes on along the minus strand of NW_028155862.1, from coordinate 1,282,604 downwards.
TCTCTCATTCTGTAAAGGCTATTTAGACCCATTATATTTTTAAGAAAGTTGGTGTCAGTTTAGTCACAAGTAAGGCCTTTGGGCTCATGTATTGTGGATTGGGCTTCTATTTGGGCACTTTTAGCCAAGTCACACAGTCAACAGCCACTCAGAATGTACTGGGAACCAGTTACAGCCAAAAGTTACCAAAGTGCTTCTCTCAGCCTGAAAAGGCTATTTAGACCCATGATATTTTTAAGAAAGTGGGTGTCAGTTTAGTCATAAGGAAGGCATTTGGGCCCATGTATAGTGCATTGGGAATCTATTTGGGCACTTTTAGGTACAACACACAGTCACCAGCCACTCAGAAAGTACTGGGAACAAGTTACAGCCAAATGTTACCGTAGTGCTTCTCTCAGCCTGAAAAGGCTATTTAGACCCATGATATTTTTAAGAAAGTGGGTGTCAGTTTAGTCATAAGGAAGGCCTTTGGGCTCATGTATTGTGGATTGGGCTTCTATTTGGGCACTTTTAGCCAAGTCACACAGCCAGCAGCCACTCAGAATGTACTGGGAACCAGTTACAGCCAAATGTTACCAAAGTGCTTCTCTCAGCCTGAAATGGCTATGTAGACCCATGATATTTTTAAGAAAGTGGGTGTCAGTTTAGTCATAAGGAAGGCCTCTGGGCTCATGTATTGTGAATTGGGCTTCTATTTGGCCACTTTTAGCCAAGTCACACAGCCAGCAGCCACTCAGAATGTGCTGGGAACCAGTTACAGCCAAACGTCACCAAAGTGCTTTTCTCAGCCTGATAAGGCTATTTTGACCAATGATTTTTTAAAGAAAATGAGTGTCAGTTTTGTCATAAGGAAGGCATTTGGGCCCATATATAGTGCATTGGGAATCTATTTGGGCACTTTTAGGTACAACACACAGTCAGCAGCCACTCAGAAAGTACTGGGAACAAGTTACAGCCAAATGTCACCAAAGTGCTTCTCTCAGCCTGAAAAGGCTATTTAGACCCATGATATTTTTAAGAAAGTGGGTGTCAGTTTAGTCATAAGGAAGGCCTCTGGGCTCATGTATTGTGGATTGGGCTTCTATTTGGGCACTTTTAGCCAAGTCACACAGCCAGCAGCCACTCAGAATGTACTGGGAACCAGTTACAGCCAAACGTCACCAAAGTGCTTCTCTCAGCCTGATAAGGCTATTTTGACCAATGATTTTTTAAAGAAAATAAGTGTCAGTTTTGTCATAAGGAAGGCATTTGGGCCCATGTATAGTGCATTGGGAATCTATTTGGAAACTTTTAGGTACAACACACAGTCACCAGCCACTCAGAAAGTACTGGGAACAAGTTACAGCCAAATGTTACCGTAGTGCTTCTCTCAGCCTGAAAAGGCTATTTAGACCCATGATATTTTTAAGAAAGTGGGTGTCAGTTTAGTCATAAGGAAGGCCTTTGGGCTCATGTATTGTGGATTGGGCTTCTATTTGGGCACTTTTAGCCAAGTCACACAGCCAGCAGCCACTCAGAATGTACTGGGAACCAGTTACAGCCAAATGTTACCAAAGTGCTTCTCTCAGCCTGAAAAGGCTATGTAGACCCATGATATTTTTAAGAAAGTGGGTGTCAGTTTAGTCATAAGGAAGGCCTCTGGGCTCATGTATTGTGGATTGGGCTTCTATTTGGCCACTTTTAGCCAAGTCACACAGCCAGCAGCCACTCAGAATGTGCTGGGAACCAGTTACAGCCAAACGTCACCAAAGTGCTTCTCTCAGCCTGATAAGGCTATTTTGACCAATGATTTTTTAAAGAAAATGAGTGTCAGTTTTGTCATAAGGAAGGCATTTGGGCCCATGTATAGTGCATTGGGAATCTATTTGGGCACTTTTAGGTACAACACACAGTCAGCAGCCACTCAAAAAGTACTGGGAACAAGTTACAGCCAAATGTCACCAAAGTGCTTCTCTCAGCCTGAAAAGGCTATTTAGACCCATGATATTTTTAAGAAAGTGGGTGTCAGTTTAGTCATAAGGAAGGCCTCTGGGCTCATGTATTGTGGATTGGGCTTCTATTTGGCCACTTTTAGCCAAGTCACACAGCCAGCAGCCACTCAGAATGTACTGGGAACCAGTTACAGCCAAACGTCACCAAAGTGCTTCTCTCAGCCTGATAAGGCTATTTTGACCAATGATTTTTTAAAGAAAATCAGTGTCAGTTTTGTCATAAGGAAGGCATTTGGGCCCATGTATAGTGCATTGGGAATCTATTTGGGCACTTTTAGGTACAACACACAGTCAGCAGCCACTCAGAAAGTACTGGGAACAAGTTACAGCCAAATGTCACCAAAGTGCTTCTCTCAGCCTGAAAAGGCTATTTTGACCAATGATTTTTTAAAGAAAATCAGTGTCAGTTTTGTCATAAGGAAGGCATCTGGGCCCATGTATAGTGCATTGGGATTCTATTTGGGCACTTTTAGGTACAACACACAGTCACCAGCCACTCAGAAAGAACTGGGAACAAGTTACAACCAAATGTTACCAAAGTGCTTCTCTCAGCCTGAAAAGGCTATATAGACCAATTACATTTTTAAGAAAGTGGGTGTCAGTTTAGTCATAAGGAAGGCCTCTGGGCTCATGTATTGTGGATTGGGCTTCTATTTGGGCACTTTTAGCCAAGTCACACAGCCAGCAGCCACTCAGAATGTACTGGGAACCAGTTACAGCCAAACGTCACCAAAGTGCTTCTCTCAGCCTGATAAGGCTATTTTGACCAATGATTTTTTAAAGAAAATGAGTGTCAGTTTTGTCATAAGGAAGGCATTTGGGCCCATGTATAGTGCATTGGGAATCTATTTGGGCACTTTTAGGTACAACACACAGTCACCAGCCACTCAGAAAGTACTGGGAACAAGTTACAGCCAAATGTTACCGTAGTGCTTCTCTCAGCCTGAAAAGGCTATTTAGACCCATGATATTTTTAAGAAAGTGGGTGTCAGTTTAGTCATAAGGAAGGCCTTTGGGCTCATGTATTGTGGATTGGGCTTCTATTTGGGCACTTTTAGCCAAGTCACACAGCCAGCAGCCACTCAGAATGTACTGGGAACCAGTTACAGCCAAATGTTACCAAAGTGCTTCTCTCAGCCTGAAAAGGCTATGTAGACCCATGATATTTTTAAGAAAGTGGGTGTCAGTTTAGTCATAAGGAAGGCCTCTGGGCTCATGTATTGTGGATTGGGCTTCTATTTGGCCACTTTTAGCCAAGTCACACAGCCAGCAGCCACTCAGAATGTGCTGGGAACCAGTTACAGCCAAACGTCACCAAAGTGCTTCTCTCAGCCTGATAAGGCTATTTTGACCAATGATTTTTTAAAGAAAATGAGTGTCAGTTTTGTCATAAGGAAGGCATTTGGGCCCATGTATAGTGCATTGGGAATCTATTTGGGCACTTTTAGGTACAACACACAGTCAGCAGCCACTCAAAAAGTACTGGGAACAAGTTACAGCCAAATGTCACCAAAGTGCTTCTCTCAGCCTGAAAAGGCTATTTAGACCCATGATATTTTTAAGAAAGTGGGTGTCAGTTTAGTCATAAGGAAGGCCTCTGGGCTCATGTATTGTGGATTGGGCTTCTATTTGGCCACTTTTAGCCAAGTCACACAGCCAGCAGCCACTCAGAATGTACTGGGAACCAGTTACAGCCAAACGTCACCAAAGTGCTTCTCTCAGCCTGATAAGGCTATTTTGACCAATGATTTTTTAAAGAAAATCAGTGTCAGTTTTGTCATAAGGAAGGCATTTGGGCCCATGTATAGTGCATTGGGAATCTATTTGGGCACTTTTAGGTACAACACAGAGTCACCAGCCACTCAGAAAGAACTGGGAACAAGTTACAACCAAATGTTACCAAAGTGCTTCTCTCAGCCTGAAAAGGCTATATAGACCAATTACATTTTTAAGAAAGTGGGTGTCAGTTTAGTCATAAGGAAGGCCTTTGGGCTCATGTATTGTGGATTGGGCTTCTATTTGGGCACTTTTAGCCAAGTCACACAGCCAGCAGCCACTCAGAATGTACTGGGAACCAGTTACAGCCAAATGTTACCAAAGTGCTTCTCTCAGCCTGAAAAGGCTATGTAGACCCATGATATTTTTAAGAAAGTGGGTGTCAGTTTAGTCATAAGGAAGGCCTCTGGGCTCATGTATTGTGGATTGGGCTTCTATTTGGCCACTTTTAGCCAAGTCACACAGCCAGCAGCCACTCAGAATGTGCTGGGAACCAGTTACAGCCAAACGTCACCAAAGTGCTTCTCTCAGCCTGATAAGGCTATTTTGACCAATGATTTTTTAAAGAAAATGAGTGTCAGTTTTGTCATAAGGAAGGCATTTGGGCCCATGTATAGTGCATTGGGAATCTATTTGGGCACTTTTAGGTACAACACACAGTCAGCAGCCACTCAGAAAGTACTGGGAACAAGTTACAGCCAAATGTCACCAAAGTGCTTCTCTCAGCCTGAAAAGGCTATTTAGACCCATGATATTTTTAAGAAAGTGGGTGTCAGTTTAGTCATAAGGAAGGCCTCTGGGCTCATGTATTGTGGATTGGGCTTCTATTTGGCCACTTTTAGCCAAGTCACACAGCCAGCAGCCACTCAGAATGTACTGGGAACCAGTTACAGCCAAACGTCACCAAAGTGCTTCTCTCAGCCTGATAAGGCTATTTTGACCAATGATTTTTTAAAGAAAATGAGTGTCAGTTTTGTCATAAGGAAGGCATTTGGGCCCATGTATAGTGCATTGGGAATCTATTTGGGCACTTTTAGGTACAACACACAGTCAGCAGCCACTCAGAAAGTACTGGGAACAAGTTACAGCCAAATGTCACCAAAGTGCTTCTCTCAGCCTGAAAAGGCTATTTTGACCAATGATTTTTTAAAGAAAATCAGTGTCAGTTTTGTCATAAGGAAGGCATCTGGGCCCATGTATAGTGCATTGGGATTCTATTTGGGCACTTTTAGGTACAACACAGAGTCACCAGCCACTCAGAAAGAACTGGGAACAAGTTACAACCAAATGTTACCAAAGTGCTTCTCTCAGCCTGAAAAGGCTATATAGACCAATTACATTTTTAAGAAAGTGGGTGTCAGTTTAGTCATAAGGAAGGCCTTTGGGCTCATGTATTGTGGATTGGGCTTCTATTTGGGCACTTTTAGCCAAGTCACACAGCCAGCAGCCACTCAGAATGTACTGGGAACCAGTTACAGCCAAACGTCACCAAAGTGCTTCTCTCAGCCTGATAAGGCTATTTTGACCAATGATTTTTTAAAGAAAATGAGTGTCAGTTTTGTCATAAGGAAGGCATTTGGGCCCATGTATAGTGCATTGGGAATCTATTTGGGCACTTTTAGGTACAACACACAGTCACCAGCCACTCAGAAAGTACTGGGAACAAGTTACAGCCAAATGTTACCAAAGTGCTTCTCTCAGCCTGAAAAGGCTATTTAGACCCTTGATATTTTTAAGAAAGTGGGTGTCAGTTTAGTCATAAGGAAGGCCTTTGGGCTCATGTATTGTGGATTGGGCTTCTATTTGGGCACTTTTAGCCAAGTCACACAGCCAGCAGCCACTCAGAATGTACTGGGAACAAGTTACAGCCAAATGTTACCAAAGTGCTTCTCTCATTCTGTAAAGGCTATTTAGACCCATTATATTTTTAAGAAAGTTGGTGTCAGTTTAGTCACAAGTAAGGCCTTTGGGCTCATGTATTGTGGATTGGGCTTCTATTTGGGCACTTTTAGCCAAGTCACACAGTCAACAGCCACTCAGAATGTACTGGGAACCAGTTACAGCCAAATGTTACCAAAGTGCTTCTCTCAGCCTGAAAAGGCTATTTAGACCCATGATATTTTTAAGAAAGTGGGTGTCAGTTTAGTCATAAGGAAGGCATTTGGGCCCATGTATAGTGCATTGGGAATCTATTTGGGCACTTTTAGGTACAACACACAGTCACCAGCCACTCAGAAAGTACTGGGAACAAGTTACAGCCAAATGTTACCGTAGTGCTTCTCTCAGCCTGAAAAGGCTATTTAGACCCATGATATTTTTAAGAAAGTGGGTGTCAGTTTAGTCATAAGGAAGGCCTTTGGGCTCATGTATTGTGGATTGGGCTTCTATTTGGGCACTTTTAGCCAAGTCACACAGCCAGCAGCCACTCAGAATGTACTGGGAACCAGTTACAGCCAAATGTTACCAAAGTGCTTCTCTCAGCCTGAAATGGATATGTAGACCCATGATATTTTTAAGAAAGTGGGTGTCAGTTTAGTCATAAGGAAGGCCTCTGGGCTCATGTATTGTGAATTGGGCTTCTATTTGGCCACTTTTAGCCAAGTCACACAGCCAGCAGCCACTCAGAATGTGCTGGGAACCAGTTACAGCCAAACGTCACCAAAGTGCTTCTCTCAGCCTGATAAGGCTATTTTGACCAATGATTTTTTAAAGAAAATGAGTGTCAGTTTTGTCATAAGGAAGGCATTTGGGCCCATATATAGTGCATTGGGAATCTATTTGGGCACTTTTAGGTACAACACACAGTCAGCAGCCACTCAGAAAGTACTGGGAACAAGTTACAGCCAAATGTCACCAAAGTGCTTCTCTCAGCCTGAAAAGGCTATTTAGACCCATGATATTTTTAAGAAAGTGGGTGTCAGTTTAGTCATAAGGAAGGCCTCTGGGCTCATGTATTGTGGATTGGGCTTCTATTTGGGCACTTTTAGCCAAGTCACACAGCCAGCAGCCACTCAGAATGTACTGGGAACCAGTTACAGCCAAACGTCACCAAAGTGCTTCTCTCAGCCTGAGAAGGCTATTTTGACCAATGATTTTTTAAAGAAAATGAGTGTCAGTTTTGTCATAAGGAAGGCATTTGGGCCCATGTATAGTGCATTGGGAATCTATTTGGGCACTTTTAGGTACAACACACAGTCACCAGCCACTCAGAAAGTACTGGGAACAAGTTACAGCCAAATGTTACCAAAGTGCTTCTCTCAGCCTGAAAAGGCTATTTAGACCCTTGATATTTTTAAGAAAGTGGGTGTCAGTTTAGTCATAAGGAAGGCCTTTGGGCTCATGTATTGTGGATTGGGCTTCTATTTGGGCACTTTTAGCCAAGTCACACAGCCAGCAGCCACTCAGAATGTACTGGGAACAAGTTACAGCCAAATGTTACCAAAGTGCTTCTCTCATTCTGTAAAGGCTATTTAGACCCATTATATTTTTAAGAAAGTTGGTGTCAGTTTAGTCACAAGTAAGGCCTTTGGGCTCATGTATTGTGGATTGGGCTTCTATTTGGGCACTTTTAGCCAAGTCACACAGTCAACAGCCACTCAGAATGTACTGGGAACCAGTTACAGCCAAATGTTACCAAAGTGCTTCTCTCAGCCTGAAAAGGCTATTTAGACCCATGATATTTTTAAGAAAGTGGGTGTCAGTTTAGTCATAAGGAAGGCCTCTGGGCTCATGTATTGTGGATTGGGCTTCTATTTGGCCACTTTTAGCCAAGTCACACAGCCAGCAGCCACTCAGAATGTGCTGGGAACCAGTTACAGCCAAACGTCACCAAAGTGCTTCTCTCAGCCTGATAAGGCTATTTTGACCAATGATTTTTTAAAGAAAATGAGTGTCAGTTTTGTCATAAGGAAGGCATTTGGGCCCATGTATAGTGCATTAGGAATCTATTTGGGCACTTTTAGGTACAACACACAGTCAGCAGCCACTCAGAAAGTACTGGGAACAAGTTACAGCCAAATGTCACCAAAGTGCTTCTCTCAGCCTGAAAAGGCTATTTTGACCAATGATTTTTTAAAGAAAATCAGTGTCAGTTTTGTCATAAGGAAGGCATCTGGGCCCATGTATAGTGCATTGGGATTCTATTTGGGCACTTTTAGGTACAACACACAGTCACCAGCCACTCAGAAAGAACTGGGAACAAGTTACAACCAAATGTTACCAAAGTGCTTCTCTCAGCCTGAAAAGGCTATATAGACCAATTACATTTTTAAGAAAGTGGGTGTCAGTTTAGTCATAAGGAAGGCCTCTGGGCTCATGTATTGTGGATTGGGCTTCTATTTGGGCACTTTTAGCCAAGTCACACAGCCAGCAGCCACTCAGAATGTACTGGGAACCAGTTACAGCCAAACGTCACCAAAGTGCTTCTCTCAGCCTGATAAGGCTATTTTGACCAATGATTTTTTAAAGAAAATGAGTGTCAGTTTTGTCATAAGGAAGGCATTTGGGCCCATGTATAGTGCATTGGGAATCTATTTGGAAACTTTTAGGTACAACACACAGTCACCAGCCACTCAGAAAGTACTGGGAACAAGTTACAGCCAAATGTTACCGTAGTGCTTCTCTCAGCCTGAAAAGGCTATTTAGACCCATGATATTTTTAAGAAAGTGGGTGTCAGTTTAGTCATAAGGAAGGCCTTTGGGCTCATGTATTGTGGATTGGGCTTCTATTTGGGCACTTTTAGCCAAGTCACACAGCCAGCAGCCACTCAGAATGTACTGGGAACCAGTTACAGCCAAATGTTACCAAAGTGCTTCTCTCAGCCTGAAAAGGCTATGTAGACCCATGATATTTTTAAGAAAGTGGGTGTCAGTTTAGTCATAAGGAAGGCCTCTGGGCTCATGTATTGTGGATTGGGCTTCTATTTGGCCACTTTTAGCCAAGTCACACAGCCAGCAGCCACTCAGAATGTGCTGGGAACCAGTTACAGCCAAACGTCACCAAAGTGCTTCTCTCAGCCTGATAAGGCTATTTTGACCAATGATTTTTTAAAGAAAATGAGTGTCAGTTTTGTCATAAGGAAGGCATTTGGGCCCATGTATAGTGCATTGGGAATCTATTTGGGCACTTTTAGGTACAACACACAGTCAGCAGCCACTCAAAAAGTACTGGGAACAAGTTACAGCCAAATGTCACCAAAGTGCTTCTCTCAGCCTGAAAAGGCTATTTAGACCCATGATATTTTTAAGAAAGTGGGTGTCAGTTTAGTCATAAGGAAGGCCTCTGGGCTCATGTATTGTGGATTGGGCTTCTATTTGGCCACTTTTAGCCAAGTCACACAGCCAGCAGCCACTCAGAATGTACTGGGAACCAGTTACAGCCAAACGTCACCAAAGTGCTTCTCTCAGCCTGATAAGGCTATTTTGACCAATGATTTTTTAAAGAAAATCAGTGTCAGTTTTGTCATAAGGAAGGCATTTGGGCCCATGTATAGTGCATTGGGAATCTATTTGGGCACTTTTAGGTACAACACACAGTCAGCAGCCACTCAGAAAGTACTGGGAACAAGTTACAGCCAAATGTCACCAAAGTGCTTCTCTCAGCCTGAAAAGGCTATTTTGACCAATGATTTTTTAAAGAAAATGAGTGTCAGTTTTGTCATAAGGAAGGCATTTGGGCCCATGTATAGTGCATTGGGAATCTATTTGGGCACTTTTAGGTACAACACACAGTCAGCAGCCACTCAGAAAGTACTGGGAACAAGTTACAGCCAAATGTCACCAAAGTGCTTCTCTCAGCCTGAAAAGGCTATATAGACCAATTACATTTTTAAGAAAGTGGGTGTCAGTTTAGTCATAAGGAAGGCCTTTGGGCTCATGTATTGTGGATTGGGCTTCTATTTGGGCACTTTTAGCCAAGTCACACAGCCAGCAGCCACTCAGAATGTACTGGGAACCAGTTACAGCCAAATGTTACCAAAGTGCTTCTCTCAGCCTGAAAAGGCTATGTAGACCCATGATATTTTTAAGAAAGTGGGTGTCAGTTTAGTCATAAGGAAGGCCTCTGGGCTCATGTATTGTGGATTGGGCTTCTATTTGGCCACTTTTAGCCAAGTCACACAGCCAGCAGCCACTCAGAATGTGCTGGGAACCAGTTACAGCCAAACGTCACCAAAGTGCTTCTCTCAGCCTGATAAGGCTATTTTGACCAATGATTTTTTAAAGAAAATGAGTGTCAGTTTTGTCATAAGGAAGGCATTTGGGCCCATGTATAGTGCATTGGGAATCTATTTGGGCACTTTTAGGTACAACACACAGTCAGCAGCCACTCAGAAAGTACTGGGAACAAGTTACAGCCAAATGTCACCAAAGTGCTTCTCTCAGCCTGAAAAGGCTATTTAGACCCATGATATTTTTAAGAAAGTGGGTGTCAGTTTAGTCATAAGGAAGGCCTCTGGGCTCATGTATTGTGGATTGGGCTTCTATTTGGCCACTTTTAGCCAAGTCACACAGCCAGCAGCCACTCAGAATGTACTGGGAACCAGTTACAGCCAAACGTCACCAAAGTGCTTCTCTCAGCCTGATAAGGCTATTTTGACCAATGATTTTTTAAAGAAAATGAGTGTCAGTTTTGTCATAAGGAAGGCATTTGGGCCCATGTATAGTGCATTGGGAATCTATTTGGGCACTTTTAGGTACAACACACAGTCAGCAGCCACTCAGAAAGTACTGGGAACAAGTTACAGCCAAATGTCACCAAAGTGCTTCTCTCAGCCTGAAAAGGCTATTTTGACCAATGATTTTTTAAAGAAAATCAGTGTCAGTTTTGTCATAAGGAAGGCATCTGGGCCCATGTATAGTGCATTGGGATTCTATTTGGGCACTTTTAGGTACAACACAGAGTCACCAGCCACTCAGAAAGAACTGGGAACAAGTTACAACCAAATGTTACCAAAGTGCTTCTCTCAGCCTGAAAAGGCTATATAGACCAATTACATTTTTAAGAAAGTGGGTGTCAGTTTAGTCATAAGGAAGGCCTTTGGGCTCATGTATTGTGGATTGGGCTTCTATTTGGGCACTTTTAGCCAAGTCACACAGCCAGCAGCCACTCAGAATGTACTGGGAACCAGTTACAGCCAAACGTCACCAAAGTGCTTCTCTCAGCCTGATAAGGCTATTTTGACCAATGATTTTTTAAAGAAAATGAGTGTCAGTTTTGTCATAAGGAAGGCATTTGGGCCCATGTATAGTGCATTGGGAATCTATTTGGGCACTTTTAGGTACAACACACAGTCACCAGCCACTCAGAAAGTACTGGGAACAAGTTACAGCCAAATGTTACCAAAGTGCTTCTCTCAGCCTGAAAAGGCTATTTAGACCCTTGATATTTTTAAGAAAGTGGGTGTCAGTTTAGTCATAAGGAAGGCCTTTGGGCTCATGTATTGTGGATTGGGCTTCTATTTGGGCACTTTTAGCCAAGTCACACAGCCAGCAGCCACTCAGAATGTACTGGGAACAAGTTACAGCCAAATGTTACCAAAGTGCTTCTCTCATTCTGTAAAGGCTATTTAGACCCATTATATTTTTAAGAAAGTTGGTGTCAGTTTAGTCACAAGTAAGGCCTTTGGGCTCATGTATTGTGGATTGGGCTTCTATTTGGGCACTTTTAGCCAAGTCACACAGTCAACAGCCACTCAGAATGTACTGGGAACCAGTTACAGCCAAATGTTACCAAAGTGCTTCTCTCAGCCTGAAAAGGCTATTTAGACCCATTATATTTTTAAGAAAGTGGGTGTCAGTTTAGTCATAAGGAAGGCATTTGGGCCCATGTATAGTGCATTGGGAATCTATTTGGGCACTTTTAGGTACAACACACAGTCACCAGCCACTCAGAAAGTACTGGGAACAAGTTACAGCCAAATGTTACCGTAGTGCTTCTCTCAGCCTGAAAAGGCTATTTAGACCCATGATATTTTTAAGAAAGTGGGTGTCAGTTTAGTCATAAGGAAGGCCTTTGGGCTCATGTATTGTGGATTGGGCTTCTATTTGGGCACTTTTAGCCAAGTCACACAGCCAGCAGCCACTCAGAATGTACTGGGAACCAGTTACAGCCAAATGTTACCAAAGTGCTTCTCTCAGCCTGAAATGGCTATGTAGACCCATGATATTTTTAAGAAAGTGGGTGTCAGTTTAGTCATAAGGAAGGCCTCTGGGCTCATGTATTGTGAATTGGGCTTCTATTTGGCCACTTTTAGCCAAGTCACACAGCCAGCAGCCACTCAGAATGTGCTGGGAACCAGTTACAGCCAAACGTCACCAAAGTGCTTCTCTCAGCCTGATAAGACTATTTTGACCAATGATTTTTTAAAGAAAATGAGTGTCAGTTTTGTCATAAGGAAGGCATTTGGGCCCATATATAGTGCATTGGGAATCTATTTGGGCACTTTTAGGTACAACACACAGTCAGCAGCCACTCAGAAAGTACTGGGAACAAGTTACAGCCAAATGTCACCAAAGTGCTTCTCTCAGCCTGAAAAGGCTATTTAGACCCATGATATTTTTAAGAAAGTGGGTGTCAGTTTAGTCATAAGGAAGGCCTCTGGGCTCATGTATTGTGGATTGGGCTTCTATTTGGGCACTTTTAGCCAAGTCACACAGCCAGCAGCCACTCAGAATGTACTGGGAACCAGTTACAGCCAAACGTCACCAAAGTGCTTCTCTCAGCCTGATAAGGCTATTTTGACCAATGATTTTTTAAAGAAAATGAGTGTCAGTTTTGTCATAAGGAAGGCATTTGGGCCCATGTATAGTGCATTGGGAATCTATTTGGGCACTTTTAGGTACAACACACAGTCACCAGCCACTCAGAAAGTACTGGGAACAAGTTACAGCCAAATGTTACCAAAGTGCTTCTCTCAGCCTGAAAAGGCTATTTAGACCCTTGATATTTTTAAGAAAGTGGGTGTCAGTTTAGTCATAAGGAAGGCCTTTGGGCTCATGTATTGTGGATTGGGCTTCTATTTGGGCACTTTTAGCCAAGTCACACAGCCAGCAGCCACTCAGAATGTACTGGGAACAAGTTACAGCCAAATGTTACCAAAGTGCTTCTCTCATTCTGTAAAGGCTATTTAGACCCATTATATTTTTAAGAAAGTTGGTGTCAGTTTAGTCACAAGTAAGGCCTTTGGGCTCATGTATTGTGGATTGGGCTTCTATTTGGGCACTTTTAGCCAAGTCACACAGTCAACAGCCACTCAGAATGTACTGGGAACCAGTTACAGCCAAATGTTACCAAAGTGCTTCTCTCAGCCTGAAAAGGCTATTTAGACCCATGATATTTTTAAGAAAGTGGGTGTCAGTTTAGTCATAAGGAAGGCCTCTGGGCTCATGTATTGTGGATTGGGCTTCTATTTGGCCACTTTTAGCCAAGTCACACAGCCAGCAGCCACTCAGAATGTGCTGGGAACCAGTTACAGCCAAACGTCACCAAAGTGCTTCTCTCAGCCTGATAAGGCTATTTTGACCAATGATTTTTTAAAGAAAATGAGTGTCAGTTTTGTCATAAGGAAGGCATTTGGGCCCATGTATAGTGCATTGGGAATCTATTTGGGCACTTTTAGGTACAACACACAGTCACCAGCCACTCAGAAAGTACTGGGAACAAGTTACAGCCAAATGTTACCAAAGTGCTTCTCTCAGCCTGAAAAGGCTATTTAGACCCTTGATATTTTTAAGAAAGTGGGTGTCAGTTTAGTCATAAGGAAGGCCTTTGGGCTCATGTATTGTGGATTGGGCTTCTATTTGGGCACTTTTAGCCAAGTCACACAGCCAGCAGCCACTCAGAATGTACTGGGAACAAGTTACAGCCAAATGTTACCAAAGTGCTTCTCTCATTCTGTAAAGGCTATTTAGACCCATTATATTTTTAAGAAAGTTGGTGTCAGTTTAGTCACAAGTAAGGCCTTTGGGCTCATGTATTGTGGATTGGGCTTCTATTTGGGCACTTTTAGCCAAGTCACACAGTCAACAGCCACTCAGAATGTACTGGGAACCAGTTACAGCCAAAAGTTACCAAAGTGCTTCTCTCAGCCTGAAAAGGCTATTTAGACCCATGATATTTTTAAGAAAGTGGGTGTCAGTTTAGTCATAAGGAAGGCATTTGGGCCCATGTATAGTGCATTGGGAATCTATTTGGGCACTTTTAGGTACAACACACAGTCACCAGCCACTCAGAAAGTACTGGGAACAAGTTACAGCCAAATGTTACCGTAGTGCTTCTCTCAGCCTGAAAAGGCTATTTAGACCCATGATATTTTTAAGAAAGTGGGTGTCAGTTTAGTCATAAGGAAGGCCTTTGGGCTCATGTATTGTGGATTGGGCTTCTATTTGGGCACTTTTAGCCAAGTCACACAGCCAGCAGCCACTCAGAATGTACTGGGAACCAGTTACAGCCAAATGTTACCAAAGTGCTTCTCTCAGCCTGAAATGGCTATGTAGACCCATGATATTTTTAAGAAAGTGGGTGTCAGTTTAGTCATAAGGAAGGCCTCTGGGCTCATGTATTGTGAATTGGGCTTCTATTTGGCCACTTTTAGCCAAGTCACACAGCCAGCAGCCACTCAGAATGTGCTGGGAACCAGTTACAGCCAAACGTCACCAAAGTGCTTTTCTCAGCCTGATAAGGCTATTTTGACCAATGATTTTTTAAAGAAAATGAGTGTCAGTTTTGTCATAAGGAAGGCATTTGGGCCCATATATAGTGCATTGGGAATCTATTTGGGCACTTTTAGGTACAACACACAGTCAGCAGCCACTCAGAAAGTACTGGGAACAAGTTACAGCCAAATGTCACCAAAGTGCTTCTCTCAGCCTGAAAAGGCTATTTAGACCCATGATATTTTTAAGAAAGTGGGTGTCAGTTTAGTCATAAGGAAGGCCTCTGGGCTCATGTATTGTGGATTGGGCTTCTATTTGGGCACTTTTAGCCAAGTCACACAGCCAGCAGCCACTCAGAATGTACTGGGAACCAGTTACAGCCAAACGTCACCAAAGTGCTTCTCTCAGCCTGATAAGGCTATTTTGACCAATGATTTTTTAAAGAAAATAAGTGTCAGTTTTGTCATAAGGAAGGCATTTGGGCCCATGTATAGTGCATTGGGAATCTATTTGGAAACTTTTAGGTACAACACACAGTCACCAGCCACTCAGAAAGTACTGGGAACAAGTTACAGCCAAATGTTACCGTAGTGCTTCTCTCAGCCTGAAAAGGCTATTTAGACCCATGATATTTTTAAGAAAGTGGGTGTCAGTTTAGTCATAAGGAAGGCCTTTGGGCTCATGTATTGTGGATTGGGCTTCTATTTGGGCACTTTTAGCCAAGTCACACAGCCAGCAGCCACTCAGAATGTACTGGGAACCAGTTACAGCCAAATGTTACCAAAGTGCTTCTCTCAGCCTGAAAAGGCTATGTAGACCCATGATATTTTTAAGAAAGTGGGTGTCAGTTTAGTCATAAGGAAGGCCTCTGGGCTCATGTATTGTGGATTGGGCTTCTATTTGGCCACTTTTAGCCAAGTCACACAGCCAGCAGCCACTCAGAATGTGCTGGGAACCAGTTACAGCCAAACGTCACCAAAGTGCTTCTCTCAGCCTGATAAGGCTATTTTGACCAATGATTTTTTAAAGAAAATGAGTGTCAGTTTTGTCATAAGGAAGGCATTTGGGCCCATGTATAGTGCATTGGGAATCTATTTGGGCACTTTTAGGTACAACACACAGTCAGCAGCCACTCAAAAAGTACTGGGAACAAGTTACAGCCAAATGTCACCAAAGTGCTTCTCTCAGCCTGAAAAGGCTATTTAGACCCATGATATTTTTAAGAAAGTGGGTGTCAGTTTAGTCATAAGGAAGGCCTCTGGGCTCATGTATTGTGGATTGGGCTTCTATTTGGCCACTTTTAGCCAAGTCACACAGCCAGCAGCCACTCAGAATGTACTGGGAACCAGTTACAGCCAAACGTCACCAAAGTGCTTCTCTCAGCCTGATAAGGCTATTTTGACCAATGATTTTTTAAAGAAAATCAGTGTCAGTTTTGTCATAAGGAAGGCATTTGGGCCCATGTATAGTGCATTGGGAATCTATTTGGGCACTTTTAGGTACAACACACAGTCAGCAGCCACTCAGAAAGTACTGGGAACAAGTTACAGCCAAATGTCACCAAAGTGCTTCTCTCAGCCTGAAAAGGCTATTTTGACCAATGATTTTTTAAAGAAAATCAGTGTCAGTTTTGTCATAAGGAAGGCATCTGGGCCCATGTCTAGTGCATTGGGATTCTATTTGGGCACTATTAGGTACAACACAGAGTCACCAGCCACTCAGAAAGAACTGGGAACAAGTTACAACCAAATGTTACCAAAGTGCTTCTCTCAGCCTGAAAAGGCTATATAGACCAATTACATTTTTAAGAAAGTGGGTGTCAGTTTAGTCATAAGGAAGGCCTTTGGGCTCATGTATTGTGGATTGGGCTTCTATTTGGGCACTTTTAGCCAAGTCACACAGTCAACAGCCACTCAGAATGTACTGGGAACCAGTTACAGCCAAATGTTACCAAAGTGCTTCTCTCAGCCTGAAAAGGCTATTTAGACCCATGATATTTTTAAGAAAGTGGGTGTCAGTTTAGTCATAAGGAAGGCCTCTGGGCTCATGTATTGTGGATTGGGCTTCTATTTGGCCACTTTTAGCCAAGTCACACAGCCAGCAGCCACTCAGAATGTGCTGGGAACCAGTTACAGCCAAACGTCACCAAAGTGCTTCTCTCAGCCTGATAAGGCTATTTTGACCAATGATTTTTTAAAGAAAATGAGTGTCAGTTTTGTCATAAGGAAGGCATTTGGGCCCATGTATAGTGCATTGGGAATCTATTTGGGCACTTTTAGGTACAACACACAGTCACCAGCCACTCAGAAAGTACTGGGAACAAGTTACAGCCAAATGTTACCAAAGTGCTTCTCTCAGCCTGAAAAGGCTATTTAGACCCTTGATATTTTTAAGAAAGTGGGTGTCAGTTTAGTCATAAGGAAGGCCTTTGGGCTCATGTATTGTGGATTGGGCTTCTATTTGGGCACTTTTAGCCAAGTCACACAGCCAGCAGCCACTCAGAATGTACTGGGAACAAGTTACAGCCAAATGTTACCAAAGTGCTTCTCTCATTCTGTAAAGGCTATTTAGACCCATTATATTTTTAAGAAAGTTGGTGTCAGTTTAGTCACAAGTAAGGCCTTTGGGCTCATGTATTGTGGATTGGGCTTCTATTTGGGCACTTTTAGCCAAGTCACACAGTCAACAGCCACTCAGAATGTACTGGGAACCAGTTACAGCCAAAAGTTACCAAAGTGCTTCTCTCAGCCTGAAAAGGCTATTTAGACCCATGATATTTTTAAGAAAGTGGGTGTCAGTTTAGTCATAAGGAAGGCATTTGGGCCCATGTATAGTGCATTGGGAATCTATTTGGGCACTTTTAGGTACAACACACAGTCACCAGCCACTCAGAAAGTACTGGGAACAAGTTACAGCCAAATGTTACCGTAGTGCTTCTCTCAGCCTGAAAAGGCTATTTAGACCCATGATATTTTTAAGAAAGTGGGTGTCAGTTTAGTCATAAGGAAGGCCTTTGGGCTCATGTATTGTGGATTGGGCTTCTATTTGGGCACTTTTAGCCAAGTCACACAGCCAGCAGCCACTCAGAATGTACTGGGAACCAGTTACAGCCAAATGTTACCAAAGTGCTTCTCTCAGCCTGAAATGGCTATGTAGACCCATGATATTTTTAAGAAAGTGGGTGTCAGTTTAGTCATAAGGAAGGCCTCTGGGCTCATGTATTGTGAATTGGGCTTCTATTTGGCCACTTTTAGCCAAGTCACACAGCCAGCAGCCACTCAGAATGTGCTGGGAACCAGTTACAGCCAAACGTCACCAAAGTGCTTTTCTCAGCCTGATAAGGCTATTTTGACCAATGATTTTTTAAAGAAAATGAGTGTCAGTTTTGTCATAAGGAAGGCATTTGGGCCCATATATAGTGCATTGGGAATCTATTTGGGCACTTTTAGGTACAACACACAGTCAGCAGCCACTCAGAAAGTACTGGGAACAAGTTACAGCCAAATGTCACCAAAGTGCTTCTCTCAGCCTGAAAAGGCTATTTAGACCCATGATATTTTTAAGAAAGTGGGTGTCAGTTTAGTCATAAGGAAGGCCTCTGGGCTCATGTATTGTGGATTGGGCTTCTATTTGGGCACTTTTAGCCAAGTCACACAGCCAGCAGCCACTCAGAATGTACTGGGAACCAGTTACAGCCAAACGTCACCAAAGTGCTTCTCTCAGCCTGATAAGGCTATTTTGACCAATGATTTTTTAAAGAAAATAAGTGTCAGTTTTGTCATAAGGAAGGCATTTGGGCCCATGTATAGTGCATTGGGAATCTATTTGGAAACTTTTAGGTACAACACACAGTCACCAGCCACTCAGAAAGTACTGGGAACAAGTTACAGCCAAATGTTACCGTAGTGCTTCTCTCAGCCTGAAAAGGCTATTTAGACCCATGATATTTTTAAGAAAGTGGGTGTCAGTTTAGTCATAAGGAAGGCCTTTGGGCTCATGTATTGTGGATTGGGCTTCTATTTGGGCACTTTTAGCCAAGTCACACAGCCAGCAGCCACTCAGAATGTACTGGGAACCAGTTACAGCCAAATGTTACCAAAGTGCTTCTCTCAGCCTGAAAAGGCTATGTAGACCCATGATATTTTTAAGAAAGTGGGTGTCAGTTTAGTCATAAGGAAGGCCTCTGGGCTCATGTATTGTGGATTGGGCTTCTATTTGGCCACTTTTAGCCAAGTCACACAGCCAGCAGCCACTCAGAATGTGCTGGGAACCAGTTACAGCCAAACGTCACCAAAGTGCTTCTCTCAGCCTGATAAGGCTATTTTGACCAATGATTTTTTAAAGAAAATGAGTGTCAGTTTTGTCATAAGGAAGGCATTTGGGCCCATGTATAGTGCATTGGGAATCTATTTGGGCACTTTTAGGTACAACACACAGTCAGCAGCCACTCAAAAAGTACTGGGAACAAGTTACAGCCAAATGTCACCAAAGTGCTTCTCTCAGCCTGAAAAGGCTATTTAGACCCATGATATTTTTAAGAAAGTGGGTGTCAGTTTAGTCATAAGGAAGGCCTCTGGGCTCATGTATTGTGGATTGGGCTTCTATTTGGCCACTTTTAGCCAAGTCACACAGCCAGCAGCCACTCAGAATGTACTGGGAACCAGTTACAGCCAAACGTCACCAAAGTGCTTCTCTCAGCCTGATAAGGCTATTTTGACCAATGATTTTTTAAAGAAAATCAGTGTCAGTTTTGTCATAAGGAAGGCATTTGGGCCCATGTATAGTGCATTGGGAATCTATTTGGGCACTTTTAGGTACAACACACAGTCAGCAGCCACTCAGAAAGTACTGGGAACAAGTTACAGCCAAATGTCACCAAAGTGCTTCTCTCAGCCTGAAAAGGCTATTTTGACCAATGATTTTTTAAAGAAAATCAGTGTCAGTTTTGTCATAAGGAAGGCATCTGGGCCCATGTCTAGTGCATTGGGATTCTATTTGGGCACTATTAGGTACAACACAGAGTCACCAGCCACTCAGAAAGAACTGGGAACAAGTTACAACCAAATGTTACCAAAGTGCTTCTCTCAGCCTGAAAAGGCTATATAGACCAATTACATTTTTAAGAAAGTGGGTGTCAGTTTAGTCATAAGGAAGGCCTTTGGGCTCATGTATTGTGGATTGGGCTTCTATTTGGGCACTTTTAGCCAAGTCACACAGTCAACAGCCACTCAGAATGTACTGGGAACCAGTTACAGCCAAATGTTACCAAAGTGCTTCTCTCAGCCTGAAAAGGCTATTTAGACCCATGATATTTTTAAGAAAGTGGGTGTCAGTTTAGTCATAAGGAAGGCCTCTGGGCTCATGTATTGTGGATTGGGCTTCTATTTGGCCACTTTTAGCCAAGTCACACAGCCAGCAGCCACTCAGAATGTGCTGGGAACCAGTTACAGCCAAACGTCACCAAAGTGCTTCTCTCAGCCTGATAAGGCTATTTTGACCAATGATTTTTTAAAGAAAATGAGTGTCAGTTTTGTCATAAGGAAGGCATTTGGGCCCATGTATAGTGCATTGGGAATCTATTTGGGCACTTTTAGGTACAACACACAGTCACCAGCCACTCAGAAAGTACTGGGAACAAGTTACAGCCAAATGTTACCAAAGTGCTTCTCTCAGCCTGAAAAGGCTATTTAGACCCTTGATATTTTTAAGAAAGTGGGTGTCAGTTTAGTCATAAGGAAGGCCTTTGGGCTCATGTATTGTGGATTGGGCTTCTATTTGGGCACTTTTAGCCAAGTCACACAGCCAGCAGCCACTCAGAATGTACTGGGAACAAGTTACAGCCAAATGTTACCAAAGTGCTTCTCTCATTCTGTAAAGGCTATTTAGACCCATTATATTTTTAAGAAAGTTGGTGTCAGTTTAGTCACAAGTAAGGCCTTTGGGCTCATGTATTGTGGATTGGGCTTCTATTTGGGCACTTTTAGCCAAGTCACACAGTCAACAGCCACTCAGAATGTACTGGGAACCAGTTACAGCCAAAAGTTACCAAAGTGCTTCTCTCAGCCTGAAAAGGCTATTTAGACCCATGATATTTTTAAGAAAGTGGGTGTCAGTTTAGTCATAAGGAAGGCATTTGGGCCCATGTATAGTGCATTGGGAATCTATTTGGGCACTTTTAGGTACAACACACAGTCACCAGCCACTCAGAAAGTACTGGGAACAAGTTACAGCCAAATGTTACCGTAGTGCTTCTCTCAGCCTGAAAAGGCTATTTAGACCCATGATATTTTTAAGAAAGTGGGTGTCAGTTTAGTCATAAGGAAGGCCTTTGGGCTCATGTATTGTGGATTGGGCTTCTATTTGGGCACTTTTAGCCAAGTCACACAGCCAGCAGCCACTCAGAATGTACTGGGAACCAGTTACAGCCAAATGTTACCAAAGTGCTTCTCTCAGCCTGAAATGGCTATGTAGACCCATGATATTTTTAAGAAAGTGGGTGTCAGTTTAGTCATAAGGAAGGCCTCTGGGCTCATGTATTGTGAATTGGGCTTCTATTTGGCCACTTTTAGCCAAGTCACACAGCCAGCAGCCACTCAGAATGTGCTGGGAACCAGTTACAGCCAAACGTCACCAAAGTGCTTTTCTCAGCCTGATAAGGCTATTTTGACCAATGATTTTTTAAAGAAAATGAGTGTCAGTTTTGTCATAAGGAAGGCATTTGGGCCCATATATAGTGCATTGGGAATCTATTTGGGCACTTTTAGGTACAACACACAGTCAGCAGCCACTCAGAAAGTACTGGGAACAAGTTACAGCCAAATGTCACCAAAGTGCTTCTCTCAGCCTGAAAAGGCTATTTAGACCCATGATATTTTTAAGAAAGTGGGTGTCAGTTTAGTCATAAGGAAGGCCTCTGGGCTCATGTATTGTGGATTGGGCTTCTATTTGGCCACTTTTAGCCAAGTCACACAGCCAGCAGCCACTCAGAATGTACTGGGAACCAGTTACAGCCAAACGTCACCAAAGTGCTTCTCTCAGCCTGATAAGGCTATTTTGACCAATGATTTTTTAAAGAAAATCAGTGTCAGTTTTGTCATAAGGAAGGCATTTGGGCCCATGTATAGTGCATTGGGAATCTATTTGGGCACTTTTAGGTACAACACACAGTCAGCAGCCACTCAGAAAGTACTGGGAACAAGTTACAGCCAAATGTCACCAAAGTGCTTCTCTCAGCCTGAAAAGGCTATTTTGACCAATGATTTTTTAAAGAAAATCAGTGTCAGTTTTGTCATAAGGAAGGCATCTGGGCCCATGTCTAGTGCATTGGGATTCTATTTGGGCACTATTAGGTACAACACAGAGTCACCAGCCACTCAGAAAGAACTGGGAACAAGTTACAACCAAATGTTACCAAAGTGCTTCTCTCAGCCTGAAAAGGCTATATAGACCAATTACATTTTTAAGAAAGTGGGTGTCAGTTTAGTCATAAGGAAGGCCTTTGGGCTCATGTATTGTGGATTGGGCTTCTATTTGGGCACTTTTAGCCAAGTCACACAGTCAACAGCCACTCAGAATGTACTGGGAACCAGTTACAGCCAAATGTTACCAAAGTGCTTCTCTCAGCCTGAAAAGGCTATTTAGACCCATGATATTTTTAAGAAAGTGGGTGTCAGTTTAGTCATAAGGAAGGCCTCTGGGCTCATGTATTGTGGATTGGGCTTCTATTTGGCCACTTTTAGCCAAGTCACACAGCCAGCAGCCACTCAGAATGTGCTGGGAACCAGTTACAGCCAAACGTCACCAAAGTGCTTCTCTCAGCCTGATAAGGCTATTTTGACCAATGATTTTTTAAAGAAAATGAGTGTCAGTTTTGTCATAAGGAAGGCATTTGGGCCCATGTATAGTGCATTGGGAATCTATTTGGGCACTTTTAGGTACAACACACAGTCACCAGCCACTCAGAAAGTACTGGGAACAAGTTACAGCCAAATGTTACCAAAGTGCTTCTCTCAGCCTGAAAAGGCTATTTAGACCCTTGATATTTTTAAGAAAGTGGGTGTCAGTTTAGTCATAAGGAAGGCCTTTGGGCTCATGTATTGTGGATTGGGCTTCTATTTGGGCACTTTTAGCCAAGTCACACAGCCAGCAGCCACTCAGAATGTACTGGGAACAAGTTACAGCCAAATGTTACCAAAGTGCTTCTCTCATTCTGTAAAGGCTATTTAGACCCATTATATTTTTAAGAAAGTTGGTGTCAGTTTAGTCACAAGTAAGGCCTTTGGGCTCATGTATTGTGGATTGGGCTTCTATTTGGGCACTTTTAGCCAAGTCACACAGTCAACAGCCACTCAGAATGTACTGGGAACCAGTTACAGCCAAAAGTTACCAAAGTGCTTCTCTCAGCCTGAAAAGGCTATTTAGACCCATGATATTTTTAAGAAAGTGGGTGTCAGTTTAGTCATAAGGAAGGCATTTGGGCCCATGTATAGTGCATTGGGAATCTATTTGGGCACTTTTAGGTACAACACACAGTCACCAGCCACTCAGAAAGTACTGGGAACAAGTTACAGCCAAATGTTACCGTAGTGCTTCTCTCAGCCTGAAAAGGCTATTTAGACCCATGATATTTTTAAGAAAGTGGGTGTCAGTTTAGTCATAAGGAAGGCCTTTGGGCTCATGTATTGTGGATTGGGCTTCTATTTGGGCACTTTTAGCCAAGTCACACAGCCAGCAGCCACTCAGAATGTACTGGGAACCAGTTACAGCCAAATGTTACCAAAGTGCTTCTCTCAGCCTGAAATGGCTATGTAGACCCATGATATTTTTAAGAAAGTGGGTGTCAGTTTAGTCATAAGGAAGGCCTCTGGGCTCATGTATTGTGAATTGGGCTTCTATTTGGCCACTTTTAGCCAAGTCACACAGCCAGCAGCCACTCAGAATGTGCTGGGAACCAGTTACAGCCAAACGTCACCAAAGTGCTTTTCTCAGCCTGATAAGGCTATTTTGACCAATGATTTTTTAAAGAAAATGAGTGTCAGTTTTGTCATAAGGAAGGCATTTGGGCCCATATATAGTGCATTGGGAATCTATTTGGGCACTTTTAGGTACAACACACAGTCAGCAGCCACTCAGAAAGTACTGGGAACAAGTTACAGCCAAATGTCACCAAAGTGCTTCTCTCAGCCTGAAAAGGCTATTTAGACCCATGATATTTTTAAGAAAGTGGGTGTCAGTTTAGTCATAAGGAAGGCCTCTGGGCTCATGTATTGTGGATTGGGCTTCTATTTGGGCACTTTTAGCCAAGTCACACAGCCAGCAGCCACTCAGAATGTACTGGGAACCAGTTACAGCCAAACGTCACCAAAGTGCTTCTCTCAGCCTGATAAGGCTATTTTGACCAATGATTTTTTAAAGAAAATAAGTGTCAGTTTTGTCATAAGGAAGGCATTTGGGCCCATGTATAGTGCATTGGGAATCTATTTGGAAACTTTTAGGTACAACACACAGTCACCAGCCACTCAGAAAGTACTGGGAACAAGTTACAGCCAAATGTTACCGTAGTGCTTCTCTCAGCCTGAAAAGGCTATTTAGACCCATGATATTTTTAAGAAAGTGGGTGTCAGTTTAGTCATAAGGAAGGCCTTTGGGCTCATGTATTGTGGATTGGGCTTCTATTTGGGCACTTTTAGCCAAGTCACACAGCCAGCAGCCACTCAGAATGTACTGGGAACCAGTTACAGCCAAATGTTACCAAAGTGCTTCTCTCAGCCTGAAAAGGCTATGTAGACCCATGATATTTTTAAGAAAGTGGGTGTCAGTTTAGTCATAAGGAAGGCCTCTGGGCTCATGTATTGTGGATTGGGCTTCTATTTGGCCACTTTTAGCCAAGTCACACAGCCAGCAGCCACTCAGAATGTGCTGGGAACCAGTTACAGCCAAACGTCACCAAAGTGCTTCTCTCAGCCTGATAAGGCTATTTTGACCAATGATTTTTTAAAGAAAATGAGTGTCAGTTTTGTCATAAGGAAGGCATTTGGGCCCATGTATAGTGCATTGGGAATCTATTTGGGCACTTTTAGGTACAACACACAGTCAGCAGCCACTCAAAAAGTACTGGGAACAAGTTACAGCCAAATGTCACCAAAGTGCTTCTCTCAGCCTGAAAAGGCTATTTAGACCCATGATATTTTTAAGAAAGTGGGTGTCAGTTTAGTCATAAGGAAGGCCTCTGGGCTCATGTATTGTGGATTGGGCTTCTATTTGGCCACTTTTAGCCAAGTCACACAGCCAGCAGCCACTCAGAATGTACTGGGAACCAGTTACAGCCAAACGTCACCAAAGTGCTTCTCTCAGCCTGATAAGGCTATTTTGACCAATGATTTTTTAAAGAAAATCAGTGTCAGTTTTGTCATAAGGAAGGCATTTGGGCCCATGTATAGTGCATTGGGAATCTATTTGGGCACTTTTAGGTACAACACACAGTCAGCAGCCACTCAGAAAGTACTGGGAACAAGTTACAGCCAAATGTCACCAAAGTGCTTCTCTCAGCCTGAAAAGGCTATTTTGACCAATGATTTTTTAAAGAAAATCAGTGTCAGTTTTGTCATAAGGAAGGCATCTGGGCCCATGTCTAGTGCATTGGGATTCTATTTGGGCACTATTAGGTACAACACAGAGTCACCAGCCACTCAGAAAGAACTGGGAACAAGTTACAACCAAATGTTACCAAAGTGCTTCTCTCAGCCTGAAAAGGCTATATAGACCAATTACATTTTTAAGAAAGTGGGTGTCAGTTTAGTCATAAGGAAGGCCTTTGGGCTCATGTATTGTGGATTGGGCTTCTATTTGGGCACTTTTAGCCAAGTCACACAGCCAGCAGCCACTCAGAATGTACTGGGAACCAGTTACAGCCAAATGTTACCAAAGTGCTTCTCTCAGCCTGAAAAGGCTATGTAGACCCATGATATTTTTAAGAAAGTGGGTGTCAGTTTAGTCATAAGGAAGGCCTCTGGGCTCATGTATTGTGGATTGGGCTTCTATTTGGCCACTTTTAGCCAAGTCACACAGCCAGCAGCCACTCAGAATGTGCTGGGAACCAGTTACAGCCAAACGTCACCAAAGTGCTTCTCTCAGCCTGATAAGGCTATTTTGACCAATGATTTTTTAAAGAAAATGAGTGTCAGTTTTGTCATAAGGAAGGCATTTGGGCCCATGTATAGTGCATTGGGAATCTATTTGGGCACTTTTAGGTACAACACACAGTCAGCAGCCACTCAGAAAGTACTGGGAACAAGTTACAGCCAAATGTCACCAAAGTGCTTCTCTCAGCCTGAAAAGGCTATTTAGACCCATGATATTTTTAAGAAAGTGGGTGTCAGTTTAGTCATAAGGAAGGCCTCTGGGCTCATGTATTGTGGATTGGGCTTCTATTTGGCCACTTTTAGCCAAGTCACACAGCCAGCAGCCACTCAGAATGTACTGGGAACCAGTTACAGCCAAACGTCACCAAAGTGCTTCTCTCAGCCTGATAAGGCTATTTTGACCAATGATTTTTTAAAGAAAATCAGTGTCAGTTTTGTCATAAGGAAGGCATTTGGGCCCATGTATAGTGCATTGGGAATCTATTTGGGCACTTTTAGGTACAACACACAGTCAGCAGCCACTCAGAAAGTACTGGGAACAAGTTACAGCCAAATGTCACCAAAGTGCTTCTCTCAGCCTGAAAAGGCTATTTTGACCAATGATTTTTTAAAGAAAATCAGTGTCAGTTTTGTCATAAGGAAGGCATCTGGGCCCATGTATAGTGCATTGGGATTCTATTTGGGCACTTTTAGGTACAACACAGAGTCACCAGCCACTCAGAAAGAACTGGGAACAAGTTACAACCAAATGTTACCAAAGTGCTTCTCTCAGCCTGAAAAGGCTATATAGACCAATTACATTTTTAAGAAAGTGGGTGTCAGTTTAGTCATAAGGAAGGCCTTTGGGCTCATGTATTGTGGATTGGGCTTCTATTTGGGCACTTTTAGCCAAGTCACACAGCCAGCAGCCACTCAGAATGTACTGGGAACCAGTTACAGCCAAACGTCACCAAAGTGCTTCTCTCAGCCTGATAAGGCTATTTTGACCAATGATTTTTTAAAGAAAATGAGTGTCAGTTTTGTCATAAGGAAGGCATTTGGGCCCATGTATAGTGCATTGGGAATCTATTTGGGCACTTTTAGGTACAACACACAGTCACCAGCCACTCAGAAAGTACTGGGAACAAGTTACAGCCAAATGTTACCAAAGTGCTTCTCTCAGCCTGAAAAGGCTATTTAGACCCTTGATATTTTTAAGAAAGTGGGTGTCAGTTTAGTCATAAGGAAGGCCTTTGGGCTCATGTATTGTGGATTGGGCTTCTATTTGGGCACTTTTAGCCAAGTCACACAGCCAGCAGCCACTCAGAATGTACTGGGAACAAGTTACAGCCAAATGTTACCAAAGTGCTTCTCTCATTCTGTAAAGGCTATTTAGACCCATTATATTTTTAAGAAAGTTGGTGTCAGTTTAGTCACAAGTAAGGCCTTTGGGCTCATGTATTGTGGATTGGGCTTCTATTTGGGCACTTTTAGCCAAGTCACACAGTCAACAGCCACTCAGAATGTACTGGGAACCAGTTACAGCCAAATGTTACCAAAGTGCTTCTCTCAGCCTGAAAAGGCTATTTAGACCCATTATATTTTTAAGAAAGTGGGTGTCAGTTTAGTCATAAGGAAGGCATTTGGGCCCATGTATAGTGCATTGGGAATCTATTTGGGCACTTTTAGGTACAACACACAGTCACCAGCCACTCAGAAAGTACTGGGAACAAGTTACAGCCAAATGTTACCGTAGTGCTTCTCTCAGCCTGAAAAGGCTATTTAGACCCATGATATTTTTAAGAAAGTGGGTGTCAGTTTAGTCATAAGGAAGGCCTTTGGGCTCATGTATTGTGGATTGGGCTTCTATTTGGGCACTTTTAGCCAAGTCACACAGCCAGCAGCCACTCAGAATGTACTGGGAACCAGTTACAGCCAAATGTTACCAAAGTGCTTCTCTCAGCCTGAAATGGCTATGTAGACCCATGATATTTTTAAGAAAGTGGGTGTCAGTTTAGTCATAAGGAAGGCCTCTGGGCTCATGTATTGTGAATTGGGCTTCTATTTGGCCACTTTTAGCCAAGTCACACAGCCAGCAGCCACTCAGAATGTGCTGGGAACCAGTTACAGCCAAACGTCACCAAAGTGCTTCTCTCAGCCTGATAAGACTATTTTGACCAATGATTTTTTAAAGAAAATGAGTGTCAGTTTTGTCATAAGGAAGGCATTTGGGCCCATATATAGTGCATTGGGAATCTATTTGGGCACTTTTAGGTACAACACACAGTCAGCAGCCACTCAGAAAGTACTGGGAACAAGTTACAGCCAAATGTCACCAAAGTGCTTCTCTCAGCCTGAAAAGGCAAATTTGACCCATGATATTTTTAAGAAAGTGGGTGTCAGTTTAGTCATAAGGAAGGCCTCTGGGCTCATGTATTGTGGATTGGGCTTCTATTTGGGCACTTTTAGCCAAGTCACACAGCCAGCAGCCACTCAGAATGTACTGGGAACCAGTTACAGCCAAACGTCACCAAAGTGCTTCTCTCAGCCTGATAAGGCTATTTTGACCAATGATTTTTTAAAGAAAATGAGTGTCAGTTTTGTCATAAGGAAGGCATTTGGGCCCATGTATAGTGCATTGGGAATCTATTTGGGCACTTTTAGGTACAACACACAGTCACCAGCCACTCAGAAAGTACTGGGAACAAGTTACAGCCAAATGTTACCAAAGTGCTTCTCTCAGCCTGAAAAGGCTATTTAGACCCTTGATATTTTTAAGAAAGTGGGTGTCAGTTTA
The DNA here is from genome assembly GCF_963454915.1 of Gymnoscopelus microlampas. Lineage (NCBI taxonomy): Eukaryota > Metazoa > Chordata > Actinopteri > Myctophiformes > Myctophidae > Gymnoscopelus > Gymnoscopelus microlampas. The sequence continues at coordinate 1,254,267 of NW_028155862.1, read as the reverse complement.
GTCATAAGGAAGGCCTTTGGGCTCATGTATTGTGGATTGGGCTTCTATTTGGGCACTTTTAGCCAAGTCACACAGCCAGCAGCCACTCAGAATGTACTGGGAACAAGTTACAGCCAAATGTTACCAAAGTGCTTCTCTCATTCTGTAAAGGCTATTTAGACCCATTATATTTTTAAGAAAGTTGGTGTCAGTTTAGTCACAAGTAAGGCCTTTGGGCTCATGTATTGTGGATTGGGCTTCTATTTGGGCACTTTTAGCCAAGTCACACAGTCAACAGCCACTCAGAATGTACTGGGAACCAGTTACAGCCAAATGTTACCAAAGTGCTTCTCTCAGCCTGAAAAGGCTATTTAGACCCATGATATTTTTAAGAAAGTGGGTGTCAGTTTAGTCATAAGGAAGGCCTCTGGGCTCATGTATTGTGGATTGGGCTTCTATTTGGCCACTTTTAGCCAAGTCACACAGCCAGCAGCCACTCAGAATGTGCTGGGAACCAGTTACAGCCAAACGTCACCAAAGTGCTTCTCTCAGCCTGATAAGGCTATTTTGACCAATGATTTTTTAAAGAAAATGAGTGTCAGTTTTGTCATAAGGAAGGCATTTGGGCCCATGTATAGTGCATTGGGAATCTATTTGGGCACTTTTAGGTACAACACACAGTCACCAGCCACTCAGAAAGTACTGGGAACAAGTTACAGCCAAATGTTACCAAAGTGCTTCTCTCAGCCTGAAAAGGCTATTTAGACCCTTGATATTTTTAAGAAAGTGGGTGTCAGTTTAGTCATAAGGAAGGCCTTTGGGCTCATGTATTGTGGATTGGGCTTCTATTTGGGCACTTTTAGCCAAGTCACACAGCCAGCAGCCACTCAGAATGTACTGGGAACAAGTTACAGCCAAATGTTACCAAAGTGCTTCTCTCATTCTGTAAAGGCTATTTAGACCCATTATATTTTTAAGAAAGTTGGTGTCAGTTTAGTCACAAGTAAGGCCTTTGGGCTCATGTATTGTGGATTGGGCTTCTATTTGGGCACTTTTAGCCAAGTCACACAGTCAACAGCCACTCAGAATGTACTGGGAACCAGTTACAGCCAAAAGTTACCAAAGTGCTTCTCTCAGCCTGAAAAGGCTATTTAGACCCATGATATTTTTAAGAAAGTGGGTGTCAGTTTAGTCATAAGGAAGGCATTTGGGCCCATGTATAGTGCATTGGGAATCTATTTGGGCACTTTTAGGTACAACACACAGTCACCAGCCACTCAGAAAGTACTGGGAACAAGTTACAGCCAAATGTTACCGTAGTGCTTCTCTCAGCCTGAAAAGGCTATTTAGACCCATGATATTTTTAAGAAAGTGGGTGTCAGTTTAGTCATAAGGAAGGCCTTTGGGCTCATGTATTGTGGATTGGGCTTCTATTTGGGCACTTTTAGCCAAGTCACACAGCCAGCAGCCACTCAGAATGTACTGGGAACCAGTTACAGCCAAATGTTACCAAAGTGCTTCTCTCAGCCTGAAATGGCTATGTAGACCCATGATATTTTTAAGAAAGTGGGTGTCAGTTTAGTCATAAGGAAGGCCTCTGGGCTCATGTATTGTGAATTGGGCTTCTATTTGGCCACTTTTAGCCAAGTCACACAGCCAGCAGCCACTCAGAATGTGCTGGGAACCAGTTACAGCCAAACGTCACCAAAGTGCTTTTCTCAGCCTGATAAGGCTATTTTGACCAATGATTTTTTAAAGAAAATGAGTGTCAGTTTTGTCATAAGGAAGGCATTTGGGCCCATATATAGTGCATTGGGAATCTATTTGGGCACTTTTAGGTACAACACACAGTCAGCAGCCACTCAGAAAGTACTGGGAACAAGTTACAGCCAAATGTCACCAAAGTGCTTCTCTCAGCCTGAAAAGGCTATTTAGACCCATGATATTTTTAAGAAAGTGGGTGTCAGTTTAGTCATAAGGAAGGCCTCTGGGCTCATGTATTGTGGATTGGGCTTCTATTTGGGCACTTTTAGCCAAGTCACACAGCCAGCAGCCACTCAGAATGTACTGGGAACCAGTTACAGCCAAACGTCACCAAAGTGCTTCTCTCAGCCTGATAAGGCTATTTTGACCAATGATTTTTTAAAGAAAATGAGTGTCAGTTTTGTCATAAGGAAGGCATTTGGGCCCATGTATAGTGCATTGGGAATCTATTTGGGCACTTTTAGGTACAACACACAGTCACCAGCCACTCAGAAAGTACTGGGAACAAGTTACAGCCAAATGTTACCAAAGTGCTTCTCTCAGCCTGAAAAGGCTATTTAGACCCTTGATATTTTTAAGAAAGTGGGTGTCAGTTTAGTCATAAGGAAGGCCTTTGGGCTCATGTATTGTGGATTGGGCTTCTATTTGGGCACTTTTAGCCAAGTCACACAGCCAGCAGCCACTCAGAATGTACTGGGAACAAGTTACAGCCAAATGTTACCAAAGTGCTTCTCTCATTCTGTAAAGGCTATTTAGACCCATTATATTTTTAAGAAAGTTGGTGTCAGTTTAGTCACAAGTAAGGCCTTTGGGCTCATGTATTGTGGATTGGGCTTCTATTTGGGCACTTTTAGCCAAGTCACACAGTCAACAGCCACTCAGAATGTACTGGGAACCAGTTACAGCCAAATGTTACCAAAGTGCTTCTCTCAGCCTGAAAAGGCTATTTAGACCCATGATATTTTTAAGAAAGTGGGTGTCAGTTTAGTCATAAGGAAGGCCTCTGGGCTCATGTATTGTGGATTGGGCTTCTATTTGGCCACTTTTAGCCAAGTCACACAGCCAGCAGCCACTCAGAATGTGCTGGGAACCAGTTACAGCCAAACGTCACCAAAGTGCTTCTCTCAGCCTGATAAGGCTATTTTGACCAATGATTTTTTAAAGAAAATGAGTGTCAGTTTTGTCATAAGGAAGGCATTTGGGCCCATGTATAGTGCATTGGGAATCTATTTGGGCACTTTTAGGTACAACACACAGTCAGCAGCCACTCAGAAAGTACTGGGAACAAGTTACAGCCAAATGTCACCAAAGTGCTTCTCTCAGCCTGAAAAGGCTATTTTGACCAATGATTTTTTAAAGAAAATCAGTGTCAGTTTTGTCATAAGGAAGGCATCTGGGCCCATGTATAGTGCATTGGGATTCTATTTGGGCACTTTTAGGTACAACACACAGTCACCAGCCACTCAGAAAGAACTGGGAACAAGTTACAACCAAATGTTACCAAAGTGCTTCTCTCAGCCTGAAAAGGCTATATAGACCAATTACATTTTTAAGAAAGTGGGTGTCAGTTTAGTCATAAGGAAGGCCTCTGGGCTCATGTATTATGGATTGGGCTTCTATTTGGGCACTTTTAGCCAAGTCACACAGCCAGCAGCCACTCAGAATGTACTGGGAACCAGTTACAGCCAAACGTCACCAAAGTGCTTCTCTCAGCCTGATAAGGCTATTTTGACCAATGATTTTTTAAAGAAAATGAGTGTCAGTTTTGTCATAAGGAAGGCATTTGGGCCCATGTATAGTGCATTGGGAATCTATTTGGAAACTTTTAGGTACAACACACAGTCACCAGCCACTCAGAAAGTACTGGGAACAAGTTACAGCCAAATGTTACCGTAGTGCTTCTCTCAGCCTGAAAAGGCTATTTAGACCCATGATATTTTTAAGAAAGTGGGTGTCAGTTTAGTCATAAGGAAGGCCTTTGGGCTCATGTATTGTGGATTGGGCTTCTATTTGGGCACTTTTAGCCAAGTCACACAGCCAGCAGCCACTCAGAATGTACTGGGAACCAGTTACAGCCAAATGTTACCAAAGTGCTTCTCTCAGCCTGAAAAGGCTATGTAGACCCATGATATTTTTAAGAAAGTGGGTGTCAGTTTAGTCATAAGGAAGGCCTCTGGGCTCATGTATTGTGGATTGGGCTTCTATTTGGCCACTTTTAGCCAAGTCACACAGCCAGCAGCCACTCAGAATGTGCTGGGAACCAGTTACAGCCAAACGTCACCAAAGTGCTTCTCTCAGCCTGATAAGGCTATTTTGACCAATGATTTTTTAAAGAAAATGAGTGTCAGTTTTGTCATAAGGAAGGCATTTGGGCCCATGTATAGTGCATTGGGAATCTATTTGGGCACTTTTAGGTACAACACACAGTCAGCAGCCACTCAGAAAGTACTGGGAACAAGTTACAGCCAAATGTCACCAAAGTGCTTCTCTCAGCCTGAAAAGGCTATTTAGACCCATGATATTTTTAAGAAAGTGGGTGTCAGTTTAGTCATAAGGAAGGCCTCTGGGCTCATGTATTGTGGATTGGGCTTCTATTTGGCCACTTTTAGCCAAGTCACACAGCCAGCAGCCACTCAGAATGTACTGGGAACCAGTTACAGCCAAACGTCACCAAAGTGCTTCTCTCAGCCTGATAAGGCTATTTTGACCAATGATTTTTTAAAGAAAATCAGTGTCAGTTTTGTCATAAGGAAGGCATTTGGGCCCATGTATAGTGCATTGGGAATCTATTTGGGCACTTTTAGGTACAACACACAGTCAGCAGCCACTCAGAAAGTACTGGGAACAAGTTACAGCCAAATGTCACCAAAGTGCTTCTCTCAGCCTGAAAAGGCTATTTTGACCAATGATTTTTTAAAGAAAATCAGTGTCAGTTTTGTCATAAGGAAGGCATCTGGGCCCATGTATAGTGCATTGGGATTCTATTTGGGCACTTTTAGGTACAACACACAGTCACCAGCCACTCAGAAAGAACTGGGAACAAGTTACAACCAAATGTTACCAAAGTGCTTCTCTCAGCCTGAAAAGGCTATATAGACCAATTACATTTTTAAGAAAGTGGGTGTCAGTTTAGTCATAAGGAAGGCCTCTGGGCTCATGTATTATGGATTGGGCTTCTATTTGGGCACTTTTAGCCAAGTCACACAGCCAGCAGCCACTCAGAATGTACTGGGAACCAGTTACAGCCAAACGTCACCAAAGTGCTTCTCTCAGCCTGATAAGGCTATTTTGACCAATGATTTTTTAAAGAAAATGAGTGTCAGTTTTGTCATAAGGAAGGCATTTGGGCCCATGTATAGTGCATTGGGAATCTATTTGGAAACTTTTAGGTACAACACACAGTCACCAGCCACTCAGAAAGTACTGGGAACAAGTTACAGCCAAATGTTACCGTAGTGCTTCTCTCAGCCTGAAAAGGCTATTTAGACCCATGATATTTTTAAGAAAGTGGGTGTCAGTTTAGTCATAAGGAAGGCCTTTGGGCTCATGTATTGTGGATTGGGCTTCTATTTGGGCACTTTTAGCCAAGTCACACAGCCAGCAGCCACTCAGAATGTACTGGGAACCAGTTACAGCCAAATGTTACCAAAGTGCTTCTCTCAGCCTGAAAAGGCTATGTAGACCCATGATATTTTTAAGAAAGTGGGTGTCAGTTTAGTCATAAGGAAGGCCTCTGGGCTCATGTATTGTGGATTGGGCTTCTATTTGGCCACTTTTAGCCAAGTCACACAGCCAGCAGCCACTCAGAATGTGCTGGGAACCAGTTACAGCCAAACGTCACCAAAGTGCTTCTCTCAGCCTGATAAGGCTATTTTGACCAATGATTTTTTAAAGAAAATGAGTGTCAGTTTTGTCATAAGGAAGGCATTTGGGCCCATGTATAGTGCATTGGGAATCTATTTGGGCACTTTTAGGTACAACACACAGTCAGCAGCCACTCAGAAAGTACTGGGAACAAGTTACAGCCAAATGTCACCAAAGTGCTTCTCTCAGCCTGAAAAGGCTATTTAGACCCATGATATTTTTAAGAAAGTGGGTGTCAGTTTAGTCATAAGGAAGGCCTCTGGGCTCATGTATTGTGGATTGGGCTTCTATTTGGCCACTTTTAGCCAAGTCACACAGCCAGCAGCCACTCAGAATGTACTGGGAACCAGTTACAGCCAAACGTCACCAAAGTGCTTCTCTCAGCCTGATAAGGCTATTTTGACCAATGATTTTTTAAAGAAAATGAGTGTCAGTTTTGTCATAAGGAAGGCATTTGGGCCCATGTATAGTCCATTGGGAATCTATTTGGGCACTTTTAGGTACAACACACAGTCAGCAGCCACTCAGAAAGTACTGGGAACAAGTTACAGCCAAATGTCACCAAAGTGCTTCTCTCAGCCTGAAAAGGCTATTTTGACCAATGATTTTTTAAAGAAAATCAGTGTCAGTTTTGTCATAAGGAAGGCATCTGGGCCCATGTATAGTGCATTGGGATTCTATTTGGGCACTATTAGGTACAACACAGAGTCACCAGCCACTCAGAAAGAACTGGGAACAAGTTACAACCAAATGTTACCAAAGTGCTTCTCTCAGCCTGAAAAGGCTATATAGACCAATTACATTTTTAAGAAAGTGGGTGTCAGTTTAGTCATAAGGAAGGCCTTTGGGCTCATGTATTGTGGATTGGGCTTCTATTTGGGCACTTTTAGCCAAGTCACACAGCCAGCAGCCACTCAGAATGTACTGGGAACCAGTTACAGCCAAATGTTACCAAAGTGCTTCTCTCAGCCTGAAAAGGCTATGTAGACCCATGATATTTTTAAGAAAGTGGGTGTCAGTTTAGTCATAAGGAAGGCCTCTGGGCTCATGTATTGTGGATTGGGCTTCTATTTGGCCACTTTTAGCCAAGTCACACAGCCAGCAGCCACTCAGAATGTGCTGGGAACCAGTTACAGCCAAACGTCACCAAAGTGCTTCTCTCAGCCTGATAAGGCTATTTTGACCAATGATTTTTTAAAGAAAATGAGTGTCAGTTTTGTCATAAGGAAGGCATTTGGGCCCATATATAGTGCATTGGGAATCTATTTGGGCACTTTTAGGTACAACACACAGTCAGCAGCCACTCAGAAAGTACTGGGAACAAGTTACAGCCAAATGTCACCAAAGTGCTTCTCTCAGCCTGAAAAGGCTATTTAGACCCATGATATTTTTAAGAAAGTGGGTGTCAGTTTAGTCATAAGGAAGGCCTCTGGGCTCATGTATTGTGGATTGGGCTTCTATTTGGCCACTTTTAGCCAAGTCACACAGCCAGCAGCCACTCAGAATGTACTGGGAACCAGTTACAGCCAAACGTCACCAAAGTGCTTCTCTCAGCCTGATAAGGCTATTTTGACCAATGATTTTTTAAAGAAAATGAGTGTCAGTTTTGTCATAAGGAAGGCATTTGGGCCCATGTATAGTGCATTGGGAATCTATTTGGGCACTTTTAGGTACAACACACAGTCACCAGCCACTCAGAAAGTACTGGGAACAAGTTACAGCCAAATGTTACCAAAGTGCTTCTCTCAGCCTGAAAAGGCTATTTAGACCCTTGATATTTTTAAGAAAGTGGGTGTCAGTTTAGTCATAAGGAAGGCCTTTGGGCTCATGTATTGTGGATTGGGCTTCTATTTGGGCACTTTTAGCCAAGTCACACAGCCAGCAGCCACTCAGAATGTACTGGGAACAAGTTACAGCCAAATGTTACCAAAGTGCTTCTCTCTTTCTGTAAAGGCTATTTAGACCCATTATATTTTTAAGAAAGTTTGTGTCAGTTTAGTCACAAGTAAGGCCTTTGGGCTCATGTATTGTGGATTGGGCTTCTATTTGGGCACTTTTAGCCAAGTCACACAGTCAACAGCCACTCAGAATGTACTGGGAACCAGTTACAGCCAAATGTTACCAAAGTGCTTCTCTCAGCCTGAAAAGGCTATTTAGACCCATGATATTTTTAAGAAAGTGGGTGTCAGTTTAGTCATAAGGAAGGCCTCTGGGCTCATGTATTGTGGATTGGGCTTCTATTTGGCCACTTTTAGCCAAGTCACACAGCCAGCAGCCACTCAGAATGTGCTGGGAACCAGTTACAGCCAAACGTCACCAAAGTGCTTCTCTCAGCCTGATAAGGCTATTTTGACCAATGATTTTTTAAAGAAAATGAGTGTCAGTTTTGTCATAAGGAAGGCATTTGGGCCCATGTATAGTGCATTGGGAATCTATTTGGGCACTTTTAGGTACAACACACAGTCAGCAGCCACTCAGAAAGTACTGGGAACAAGTTACAGCCAAATGTCACCAAAGTGCTTCTCTCAGCCTGAAAAGGCTATTTTGACCAATGATTTTTTAAAGAAAATCAGTGTCAGTTTTGTCATAAGGAAGGCATCTGGGCCCATGTATAGTGCATTGGGATTCTATTTGGGCACTTTTAGGTACAACACACAGTCACCAGCCACTCAGAAAGAACTGGGAACAAGTTACAACCAAATGTTACCAAAGTGCTTCTCTCAGCCTGAAAAGGCTATATAGACCAATTACATTTTTAAGAAAGTGGGTGTCAGTTTAGTCATAAGGAAGGCCTCTGGGCTCATGTATTATGGATTGGGCTTCTATTTGGGCACTTTTAGCCAAGTCACACAGCCAGCAGCCACTCAGAATGTACTGGGAACCAGTTACAGCCAAACGTCACCAAAGTGCTTCTCTCAGCCTGATAAGGCTATTTTGACCAATGATTTTTTAAAGAAAATGAGTGTCAGTTTTGTCATAAGGAAGGCATTTGGGCCCATGTATAGTGCATTGGGAATCTATTTGGAAACTTTTAGGTACAACACACAGTCACCAGCCACTCAGAAAGTACTGGGAACAAGTTACAGCCAAATGTTACCGTAGTGCTTCTCTCAGCCTGAAAAGGCTATTTAGACCCATGATATTTTTAAGAAAGTGGGTGTCAGTTTAGTCATAAGGAAGGCCTTTGGGCTCATGTATTGTGGATTGGGCTTCTATTTGGGCACTTTTAGCCAAGTCACACAGCCAGCAGCCACTCAGAATGTACTGGGAACCAGTTACAGCCAAATGTTACCAAAGTGCTTCTCTCAGCCTGAAAAGGCTATGTAGACCCATGATATTTTTAAGAAAGTGGGTGTCAGTTTAGTCATAAGGAAGGCCTCTGGGCTCATGTATTGTGGATTGGGCTTCTATTTGGCCACTTTTAGCCAAGTCACACAGCCAGCAGCCACTCAGAATGTGCTGGGAACCAGTTACAGCCAAACGTCACCAAAGTGCTTCTCTCAGCCTGATAAGGCTATTTTGACCAATGATTTTTTAAAGAAAATGAGTGTCAGTTTTGTCATAAGGAAGGCATTTGGGCCCATGTATAGTGCATTGGGAATCTATTTGGGCACTTTTAGGTACAACACACAGTCAGCAGCCACTCAGAAAGTACTGGGAACAAGTTACAGCCAAATGTCACCAAAGTGCTTCTCTCAGCCTGAAAAGGCTATTTAGACCCATGATATTTTTAAGAAAGTGGGTGTCAGTTTAGTCATAAGGAAGGCCTCTGGGCTCATGTATTGTGGATTGGGCTTCTATTTGGCCACTTTTAGCCAAGTCACACAGCCAGCAGCCACTCAGAATGTACTGGGAACCAGTTACAGCCAAACGTCACCAAAGTGCTTCTCTCAGCCTGATAAGGCTATTTTGACCAATGATTTTTTAAAGAAAATGAGTGTCAGTTTTGTCATAAGGAAGGCATTTGGGCCCATGTATAGTCCATTGGGAATCTATTTGGGCACTTTTAGGTACAACACACAGTCAGCAGCCACTCAGAAAGTACTGGGAACAAGTTACAGCCAAATGTCACCAAAGTGCTTCTCTCAGCCTGAAAAGGCTATTTTGACCAATGATTTTTTAAAGAAAATCAGTGTCAGTTTTGTCATAAGGAAGGCATCTGGGCCCATGTATAGTGCATTGGGATTCTATTTGGGCACTATTAGGTACAACACAGAGTCACCAGCCACTCAGAAAGAACTGGGAACAAGTTACAACCAAATGTTACCAAAGTGCTTCTCTCAGCCTGAAAAGGCTATATAGACCAATTACATTTTTAAGAAAGTGGGTGTCAGTTTAGTCATAAGGAAGGCCTTTGGGCTCATGTATTGTGGATTGGGCTTCTATTTGGGCACTTTTAGCCAAGTCACACAGCCAGCAGCCACTCAGAATGTACTGGGAACCAGTTACAGCCAAATGTTACCAAAGTGCTTCTCTCAGCCTGAAAAGGCTATGTAGACCCATGATATTTTTAAGAAAGTGGGTGTCAGTTTAGTCATAAGGAAGGCCTCTGGGCTCATGTATTGTGGATTGGGCTTCTATTTGGCCACTTTTAGCCAAGTCACACAGCCAGCAGCCACTCAGAATGTGCTGGGAACCAGTTACAGCCAAACGTCACCAAAGTGCTTCTCTCAGCCTGATAAGGCTATTTTGACCAATGATTTTTTAAAGAAAATGAGTGTCAGTTTTGTCATAAGGAAGGCATTTGGGCCCATATATAGTGCATTGGGAATCTATTTGGGCACTTTTAGGTACAACACACAGTCAGCAGCCACTCAGAAAGTACTGGGAACAAGTTACAGCCAAATGTCACCAAAGTGCTTCTCTCAGCCTGAAAAGGCTATTTAGACCCATGATATTTTTAAGAAAGTGGGTGTCAGTTTAGTCATAAGGAAGGCCTCTGGGCTCATGTATTGTGGATTGGGCTTCTATTTGGCCACTTTTAGCCAAGTCACACAGCCAGCAGCCACTCAGAATGTACTGGGAACCAGTTACAGCCAAACGTCACCAAAGTGCTTCTCTCAGCCTGATAAGGCTATTTTGACCAATGATTTTTTAAAGAAAATGAGTGTCAGTTTTGTCATAAGGAAGGCATTTGGGCCCATGTATAGTGCATTGGGAATCTATTTGGGCACTTTTAGGTACAACACACAGTCACCAGCCACTCAGAAAGTACTGGGAACAAGTTACAGCCAAATGTTACCAAAGTGCTTCTCTCAGCCTGAAAAGGCTATTTAGACCCTTGATATTTTTAAGAAAGTGGGTGTCAGTTTAGTCATAAGGAAGGCCTTTGGGCTCATGTATTGTGGATTGGGCTTCTATTTGGGCACTTTTAGCCAAGTCACACAGCCAGCAGCCACTCAGAATGTACTGGGAACAAGTTACAGCCAAATGTTACCAAAGTGCTTCTCTCTTTCTGTAAAGGCTATTTAGACCCATTATATTTTTAAGAAAGTTTGTGTCAGTTTAGTCACAAGTAAGGCCTTTGGGCTCATGTATTGTGGATTGGGCTTCTATTTGGGCACTTTTAGCCAAGTCACACAGTCAACAGCCACTCAGAATGTACTGGGAACCAGTTACAGCCAAATGTTACCAAAGTGCTTCTCTCAGCCTGAAAAGGCTATTTAGACCCATGATATTTTTAAGAAAGTGGGTGTCAGTTTAGTCATAAGGAAGGCCTCTGGGCTCATGTATTGTGGATTGGGCTTCTATTTGGCCACTTTTAGCCAAGTCACACAGCCAGCAGCCACTCAGAATGTGCTGGGAACCAGTTACAGCCAAACGTCACCAAAGTGCTTCTCTCAGCCTGATAAGGCTATTTTGACCAATGATTTTTTAAAGAAAATGAGTGTCAGTTTTGTCATAAGGAAGGCATTTGGGCCCATGTATAGTGCATTGGGAATCTATTTGGGCACTTTTAGGTACAACACACAGTCAGCAGCCACTCAGAAAGTACTGGGAACAAGTTACAGCCAAATGTCACCAAAGTGCTTCTCTCAGCCTGAAAAGGCTATTTTGACCAATGATTTTTTAAAGAAAATCAGTGTCAGTTTTGTCATAAGGAAGGCATCTGGGCCCATGTATAGTGCATTGGGATTCTATTTGGGCACTTTTAGGTACAACACACAGTCACCAGCCACTCAGAAAGAACTGGGAACAAGTTACAACCAAATGTTACCAAAGTGCTTCTCTCAGCCTGAAAAGGCTATATAGACCAATTACATTTTTAAGAAAGTGGGTGTCAGTTTAGTCATAAGGAAGGCCTCTGGGCTCATGTATTATGGATTGGGCTTCTATTTGGGCACTTTTAGCCAAGTCACACAGCCAGCAGCCACTCAGAATGTACTGGGAACCAGTTACAGCCAAACGTCACCAAAGTGCTTCTCTCAGCCTGATAAGGCTATTTTGACCAATGATTTTTTAAAGAAAATGAGTGTCAGTTTTGTCATAAGGAAGGCATTTGGGCCCATGTATAGTGCATTGGGAATCTATTTGGAAACTTTTAGGTACAACACACAGTCACCAGCCACTCAGAAAGTACTGGGAACAAGTTACAGCCAAATGTTACCGTAGTGCTTCTCTCAGCCTGAAAAGGCTATTTAGACCCATGATATTTTTAAGAAAGTGGGTGTCAGTTTAGTCATAAGGAAGGCCTTTGGGCTCATGTATTGTGGATTGGGCTTCTATTTGGGCACTTTTAGCCAAGTCACACAGCCAGCAGCCACTCAGAATGTACTGGGAACCAGTTACAGCCAAATGTTACCAAAGTGCTTCTCTCAGCCTGAAAAGGCTATGTAGACCCATGATATTTTTAAGAAAGTGGGTGTCAGTTTAGTCATAAGGAAGGCCTCTGGGCTCATGTATTGTGGATTGGGCTTCTATTTGGCCACTTTTAGCCAAGTCACACAGCCAGCAGCCACTCAGAATGTGCTGGGAACCAGTTACAGCCAAACGTCACCAAAGTGCTTCTCTCAGCCTGATAAGGCTATTTTGACCAATGATTTTTTAAAGAAAATGAGTGTCAGTTTTGTCATAAGGAAGGCATTTGGGCCCATGTATAGTGCATTGGGAATCTATTTGGGCACTTTTAGGTACAACACACAGTCAGCAGCCACTCAGAAAGTACTGGGAACAAGTTACAGCCAAATGTCACCAAAGTGCTTCTCTCAGCCTGAAAAGGCTATTTTGACCAATGATTTTTTAAAGAAAATCAGTGTCAGTTTTGTCATAAGGAAGGCATTTGGGCCCATGTATAGTGCATTGGGAATCTATTTGGAAACTTTTAGGTACAACACACAGTCACCAGCCACTCAGAAAGTACTGGGAACAAGTTACAGCCAAATGTTACCAAAGTGCTTCTCTCAGCCTGAAAAGGCTATTTAGACCCTTGATATTTTTAAGAAAGTGGGTGTCAGTTTAGTCATAAGGAAGGCCTTTGGGCTCATGTATTGTGGATTGGGCTTCTATTTGGGCACTTTTAGCCAAGTCACACAGCCAGCAGCCACTCAGAATGTACTGGGAACAAGTTACAGCCAAATGTTACCAAAGTGCTTCTCTCATTCTGTAAAGGCTATTTAGACCCATTATATTTTTAAGAAAGTTGGTGTCAGTTTAGTCACAAGTAAGGCCTTTGGGCTCATGTATTGTGGATTGGGCTTCTATTTGGGCACTTTTAGCCAAGTCACACAGTCAACAGCCACTCAGAATGTACTGGGAACCAGTTACAGCCAAATGTTACCAAAGTGCTTCTCTCAGCCTGAAAAGGCTATTTAGACCCATGATATTTTTAAGAAAGTGGGTGTCAGTTTAGTCATAAGGAAGGCCTCTGGGCTCATGCATTGTGGATTGGGCTTCTATTTGGCCACTTTTAGCCAAGTCACACAGCCAGCAGCCACTCAGAATGTGCTGGGAACCAGTTACAGCCAAACGTCACCAAAGTGCTTCTCTCAGCCTGATAAGGCTATTTTGACCAATGATTTTTTAAAGAAAATGAGTGTCAGTTTTGTCATAAGGAAGGCATTTGGGCCCATGTATAGTGCATTGGGAATCTATTTGGGCACTTTTAGGTACAACACACAGTCAGCAGCCACTCAGAAAGTACTGGGAACAAGTTACAGCCAAATGTCACCAAAGTGCTTCTCTCAGCCTGAAAAGGCTATTTTGACCAATGATTTTTTAAAGAAAATCAGTGTCAGTTTTGTCATAAGGAAGGCATCTGGGCCCATGTATAGTGCATTGGGATTCTATTTGGGCACTTTTAGGTACAACACACAGTCACCAGCCACTCAGAAAGAACTGGGAACAAGTTACAACCAAATGTTACCAAAGTGCTTCTCTCAGCCTGAAAAGGCTATATAGACCAATTACATTTTTAAGAAAGTGGGTGTCAGTTTAGTCATAAGGAAGGCCTCTGGGCTCATGTATTATGGATTGGGCTTCTATTTGGGCACTTTTAGCCAAGTCACACAGCCAGCAGCCACTCAGAATGTACTGGGAACCAGTTACAGCCAAACGTCACCAAAGTGCTTCTCTCAGCCTGATAAGGCTATTTTGACCAATGATTTTTTAAAGAAAATGAGTGTCAGTTTTGTCATAAGGAAGGCATTTGGGCCCATGTATAGTGCATTGGGAATCTATTTGGAAACTTTTAGGTACAACACACAGTCACCAGCCACTCAGAAAGTACTGGGAACAAGTTACAGCCAAATGTTACCGTAGTGCTTCTCTCAGCCTGAAAAGGCTATTTAGACCCATGATATTTTTAAGAAAGTGGGTGTCAGTTTAGTCATAAGGAAGGCCTTTGGGCTCATGTATTGTGGATTGGGCTTCTATTTGGGCACTTTTAGCCAAGTCACACAGCCAGCAGCCACTCAGAATGTACTGGGAACCAGTTACAGCCAAATGTTACCAAAGTGCTTCTCTCAGCCTGAAAAGGCTATGTAGACCCATGATATTTTTAAGAAAGTGGGTGTCAGTTTAGTCATAAGGAAGGCCTCTGGGCTCATGTATTGTGGATTGGGCTTCTATTTGGCCACTTTTAGCCAAGTCACACAGCCAGCAGCCACTCAGAATGTGCTGGGAACCAGTTACAGCCAAACGTCACCAAAGTGCTTCTCTCAGCCTGATAAGGCTATTTTGACCAATGATTTTTTAAAGAAAATGAGTGTCAGTTTTGTCATAAGGAAGGCATTTGGGCCCATGTATAGTGCATTGGGAATCTATTTGGGCACTTTTAGGTACAACACACAGTCAGCAGCCACTCAGAAAGTACTGGGAACAAGTTACAGCCAAATGTCACCAAAGTGCTTCTCTCAGCCTGAAAAGGCTATTTAGACCCATGATATTTTTAAGAAAGTGGGTGTCAGTTTAGTCATAAGGAAGGCCTCTGGGCTCATGTATTGTGGATTGGGCTTCTATTTGGCCACTTTTAGCCAAGTCACACAGCCAGCAGCCACTCAGAATGTACTGGGAACCAGTTACAGCCAAACGTCACCAAAGTGCTTCTCTCAGCCTGATAAGGCTATTTTGACCAATGATTTTTTAAAGAAAATCAGTGTCAGTTTTGTCATAAGGAAGGCATTTGGGCCCATGTATAGTGCATTGGGAATCTATTTGGGCACTTTTAGGTACAACACACAGTCAGCAGCCACTCAGAAAGTACTGGGAACAAGTTACAGCCAAATGTCACCAAAGTGCTTCTCTCAGCCTGAAAAGGCTATTTTGACCAATGATTTTTTAAAGAAAATCAGTGTCAGTTTTGTCATAAGGAAGGCATCTGGGCCCATGTATAGTGCATTGGGATTCTATTTGGGCACTATTAGGTACAACACAGAGTCACCAGCCACTCAGAAAGAACTGGGAACAAGTTACAACCAAATGTTACCAAAGTGCTTCTCTCAGCCTGAAAAGGCTATATAGACCAATTACATTTTTAAGAAAGTGCGTGTCAGTTTAGTCATAAGGAAGGCCTTTGGGCTCATGTATTGTGGATTGGGCTTCTATTTGGGCACTTTTAGCCAAGTCACACAGCCAGCAGCCACTCAGAATGTACTGGGAACCAGTTACAGCCAAATGTTACCAAAGTGCTTCTCTCAGCCTGAAAAGGCTATGTAGACCCATGATATTTTTAAGAAAGTGGGTGTCAGTTTAGTCATAAGGAAGGCCTCTGGGCTCATGTATTGTGGATTGGGCTTCTATTTGGCCACTTTTAGCCAAGTCACACAGCCAGCAGCCACTCAGAATGTGCTGGGAACCAGTTACAGCCAAACGTCACCAAAGTGCTTCTCTCAGCCTGATAAGGCTATTTTGACCAATGATTTTTTAAAGAAAATGAGTGTCAGTTTTGTCATAAGGAAGGCATTTGGGCCCATGTATAGTGCATTGGGAATCTATTTGGGCACTTTTAGGTACAACACACAGTCAGCAGCCACTCAGAAAGTACTGGGAACAAGTTACAGCCAAATGTCACCAAAGTGCTTCTCTCAGCCTGAAAAGGCTATTTAGACCCATGATATTTTTTAAGAAAGTGGGTGTCAGTTTAGTCATAAGGAAGGCCTCTGGGCTCATGTATTGTGGATTGGGCTTCTATTTGGCCACTTTTAGCCAAGTCACACAGCCAGCAGCCACTCAGAATGTACTGGGAACCAGTTACAGCCAAACGTCACCAAAGTGCTTCTCTCAGCCTGATAAGGCTATTTTGACCAATGATTTTTTAAAGAAAATGAGTGTCAGTTTTGTCATAAGGAAGGCATTTGGGCCCATGTATAGTGCATTGGGAATCTATTTGGGCACTTTTAGGTACAACACACAGTCAGCAGCCACTCAGAAAGTACTGGGAACAAGTTACAGCCAAATGTCACCAAAGTGCTTCTCTCAGCCTGAAAAGGCTATTTTGACCAATGATTTTTTAAAGAAAATCAGTGTCAGTTTTGTCATAAGGAAGGCATCTGGGCCCATGTATAGTGCATTGGGATTCTATTTGGGCACTTTTAGGTACAACACAGAGTCACCAGCCACTCAGAAAGAACTGGGAACAAGTTACAACCAAATGTTACCAAAGTGCTTCTCTCAGCCTGAAAAGGCTATATAGACCAATTACATTTTTAAGAAAGTGGGTGTCAGTTTAGTCATAAGGAAGGCCTTTGGGCTCATGTATTGTGGATTGGGCTTCTATTTGGGCACTTTTAGCCAAGTCACACAGCCAGCAGCCACTCAGAATGTACTGGGAACCAGTTACAGCCAAACGTCACCAAAGTGCTTCTCTCAGCCTGATAAGGCTATTTTGACCAATGATTTTTTAAAGAAAATGAGTGTCAGTTTTGTCATAAGGAAGGCATTTGGGCCCATGTATAGTGCATTGGGAATCTATTTGGGCACTTTTAGGTACAACACACAGTCACCAGCCACTCAGAAAGTACTGGGAACAAGTTACAGCCAAATGTTACCAAAGTGCTTCTCTCAGCCTGAAAAGGCTATTTAGACCCTTGATATTTTTAAGAAAGTGGGTGTCAGTTTAGTCATAAGGAAGGCCTTTGGGCTCATATATTGTGGATTGGGCTTCTATTTGGGCACTTTTAGCCAAGTCACACAGCCAGCAGCCACTCAGAATGTACTGGGAACAAGTTACAGCCAAATGTTACCAAAGTGCTTCTCTCATTCTGTAAAGGCTATTTAGACCCATTATATTTTTAAGAAAGTTGGTGTCAGTTTAGTCACAAGTAAGGCCTTTGGGCTCATGTATTGTGGATTGGGCTTCTATTTGGGCACTTTTAGCCAAGTCACACAGTCAACAGCCACTCAGAATGTACTGGGAACCAGTTACAGCCAAATGTTACCAAAGTGCTTCTCTCAGCCTGAAAAGGCTATTTAGACCCATGATATTTTTAAGAAAGTGGGTGTCAGTTTAGTCATAAGGAAGGCATTTGGGCCCATGTATAGTGCATTGGGAATCTATTTGGGCACTTTTAGGTACAACACACAGTCACCAGCCACTCAGAAAGTACTGGGAACAAGTTACAGCCAAATGTTACCGTAGTGCTTCTCTCAGCCTGAAAAGGCTATTTAGACCCATGATATTTTTAAGAAAGTGGGTGTCAGTTTAGTCATAAGGAAGGCCTTTGGGCTCATGTATTGTGGATTGGGCTTCTATTTGGGCACTTTTAGCCAAGTCACACAGCCAGCAGCCACTCAGAATGTACTGGGAACCAGTTACAGCCAAATGTTACCAAAGTGCTTCTCTCAGCCTGAAATGGCTATGTAGACCCATGATATTTTTAAGAAAGTGGGTGTCAGTTTAGTCATAAGGAAGGCCTCTGGGCTCATGTATTGTGAATTGGGCTTCTATTTGGCCACTTTTAGCCAAGTCACACAGCCAGCAGCCACTCAGAATGTGCTGGGAACCAGTTACAGCCAAACGTCACCAAAGTGCTTCTCTCAGCCTGATAAGGCTATTTTGACCAATGATTTTTTAAAGAAAATGAGTGTCAGTTTTGTCATAAGGAAGGCATTTGGGCCCATATATAGTGCATTGGGAATCTATTTGGGCACTTTTAGGTACAACACACAGTCAGCAGCCACTCAGAAAGTACTGGGAACAAGTTACAGCCAAATGTCACCAAAGTGCTTCTCTCAGCCTGAAAAGGCTATTTAGACCCATGATATTTTTAAGAAAGTGGGTGTCAGTTTAGTCATAAGGAAGGCCTCTGGGCTCATGTATTGTGGATTGGGCTTCTATTTGGGCACTTTTAGCCAAGTCACACAGCCAGCAGCCACTCAGAATGTACTGGGAACCAGTTACAGCCAAACGTCACCAAAGTGCTTCTCTCAGCCTGATAAGGCTATTTTGACCAATGATTTTTTAAAGAAAATGAGTGTCAGTTTTGTCATAAGGAAGGCATTTGGGCCCATGTATAGTGCATTGGGAATCTATTTGGGCACTTTTAGGTACAACACACAGTCACCAGCCACTCAGAAAGTACTGGGAACAAGTTACAGCCAAATGTTACCAAAGTGCTTCTCTCAGCCTGAAAAGGCTATTTAGACCCTTGATATTTTTAAGAAAGTGGGTGTCAGTTTAGTCATAAGGAAGGCCTTTGGGCTCATGTATTGTGGATTGGGCTTCTATTTGGGCACTTTTAGCCAAGTCACACAGCCAGCAGCCACTCAGAATGTACTGGGAACAAGTTACAGCCAAATGTTACCAAAGTGCTTCTCTCATTCTGTAAAGGCTATTTAGACCCATTATATTTTTAAGAAAGTTGGTGTCAGTTTAGTCACAAGTAAGGCCTTTGGGCTCATGTATTGTGGATTGGGCTTCTATTTGGGCACTTTTAGCCAAGTCACACAGTCAACAGCCACTCAGAATGTACTGGGAACCAGTTACAGCCAAATGTTACCAAAGTGCTTCTCTCAGCCTGAAAAGGCTATTTAGACCCATGATATTTTTAAGAAAGTGGGTGTCAGTTTAGTCATAAGGAAGGCCTCTGGGCTCATGTATTGTGGATTGGGCTTCTATTTGGCCACTTTTAGCCAAGTCACACAGCCAGCAGCCACTCAGAATGTGCTGGGAACCAGTTACAGCCAAACGTCACCAAAGTGCTTCTCTCAGCCTGATAAGGCTATTTTGACCAATGATTTTTTAAAGAAAATGAGTGTCAGTTTTGTCATAAGGAAGGCATTTGGGCCCATGTATAGTGCATTAGGAATCTATTTGGGCACTTTTAGGTACAACACACAGTCAGCAGCCACTCAGAAAGTACTGGGAACAAGTTACAGCCAAATGTCACCAAAGTGCTTCTCTCAGCCTGAAAAGGCTATTTTGACCAATGATTTTTTAAAGAAAATCAGTGTCAGTTTTGTCATAAGGAAGGCATCTGGGCCCATGTATAGTGCATTGGGATTCTATTTGGGCACTTTTAGGTACAACACACAGTCACCAGCCACTCAGAAAGAACTGGGAACAAGTTACAACCAAATGTTACCAAAGTGCTTCTCTCAGCCTGAAAAGGCTATATAGACCAATTACATTTTTAAGAAAGTGGGTGTCAGTTTAGTCATAAGGAAGGCCTCTGGGCTCATGTATTGTGGATTGGGCTTCTATTTGGGCACTTTTAGCCAAGTCACACAGCCAGCAGCCACTCAGAATGTACTGGGAACCAGTTACAGCCAAACGTCACCAAAGTGCTTCTCTCAGCCTGATAAGGCTATTTTGACCAATGATTTTTTTAAAGAAAATGAGTGTCAGTTTTGTCATAAGGAAGGCATTTGGGCCCATGTATAGTGCATTGGGAATCTATTTGGAAACTTTTAGGTACAACACACAGTCACCAGCCACTCAGAAAGTACTGGGAACAAGTTACAGCCAAATGTTACCGTAGTGCTTCTCTCAGCCTGAAAAGGCTATTTAGACCCATGATATTTTTAAGAAAGTGGGTGTCAGTTTAGTCATAAGGAAGGCCTTTGGGCTCATGTATTGTGGATTGGGCTTCTATTTGGGCACTTTTAGCCAAGTCACACAGCCAGCAGCCACTCAGAATGTACTGGGAACCAGTTACAGCCAAATGTTACCAAAGTGCTTCTCTCAGCCTGAAAAGGCTATGTAGACCCATGATATTTTTAAGAAAGTGGGTGTCAGTTTAGTCATAAGGAAGGCCTCTGGGCTCATGTATTGTGGATTGGGCTTCTATTTGGCCACTTTTAGCCAAGTCACACAGCCAGCAGCCACTCAGAATGTGCTGGGAACCAGTTACAGCCAAACGTCACCAAAGTGCTTCTCTCAGCCTGATAAGGCTATTTTGACCAATGATTTTTTAAAGAAAATGAGTGTCAGTTTTGTCATAAGGAAGGCATTTGGGCCCATGTATAGTGCATTGGGAATCTATTTGGGCACTTTTAGGTACAACACACAGTCAGCAGCCACTCAGAAAGTACTGGGAACAAGTTACAGCCAAATGTCACCAAAGTGCTTCTCTCAGCCTGAAAAGGCTATTTAGACCCATGATATTTTTAAGAAAGTGGGTGTCAGTTTAGTCATAAGGAAGGCCTCTGGGCTCATGTATTGTGGATTGGGCTTCTATTTGGCCACTTTTAGCCAAGTCACACAGCCAGCAGCCACTCAGAATGTACTGGGAACCAGTTACAGCCAAACGTCACCAAAGTGCTTCTCTCAGCCTGATAAGGCTATTTTGACCAATAATTTTTTAAAGAAAATCAGTGTCAGTTTTGTCATAAGGAAGGCATTTGGGCCCATGTATAGTGCATTGGGAATCTATTTGGGCACTTTTAGGTACAACACACAGTCAGCAGCCACTCAGAAAGTACTGGGAACAAGTTACAGCCAAATGTCACCAAAGTGCTTCTCTCAGCCTGAAAAGGCTATTTTGACCAATGATTTTTTAAAGAAAATCAGTGTCAGTTTTGTCATAAGGAAGGCATCTGGGCCCATGTATAGTGCATTGGGATTCTATTTGGGCACTATTAGGTACAACACAGAGTCACCAGCCACTCAGAAAGAACTGGGAACAAGTTACAACCAAATGTTACCAAAGTGCTTCTCTCAGCCTGAAAAGGCTATATAGACCAATTACATTTTTAAGAAAGTGGGTGTCAGTTTAGTCATAAGGAAGGCCTTTGGGCTCATGTATTGTGGATTGGGCTTCTATTTGGGCACTTTTAGCCAAGTCACACAGCCAGCAGCCACTCAGAATGTACTGGGAACCAGTTACAGCCAAATGTTACCAAAGTGCTTCTCTCAGCCTGAAAAGGCTATGTAGACCCATGATATTTTTAAGAAAGTGGGTGTCAGTTTAGTCATAAGGAAGGCCTCTGGGCTCATGTATTGTGGATTGGGCTTCTATTTGGCCACTTTTAGCCAAGTCACACAGCCAGCAGCCACTCAGAATGTGCTGGGAACCAGTTACAGCCAAACGTCACCAAAGTGCTTCTCTCAGCCTGATAAGGCTATTTTGACCAATGATTTTTTAAAGAAAATGAGTGTCAGTTTTGTCATAAGGAAGGCATTTGGGCCCATGTATAGTGCATTGGGAATCTATTTGGGCACTTTTAGGTACAACACACAGTCAGCAGCCACTCAGAAAGTACTGGGAACAAGTTACAGCCAAATGTCACCAAAGTGCTTCTCTCAGCCTGAAAAGGCTATTTAGACCCATGATATTTTTAAGAAAGTGGGTGTCAGTTTAGTCATAAGGAAGGCCTCTGGGCTCATGTATTGTGGATTGGGCTTCTATTTGGCCACTTTTAGCCAAGTCACACAGCCAGCAGCCACTCAGAATGTACTGGGAACCAGTTACAGCCAAACGTCACCAAAGTGCTTCTCTCAGCCTGATAAGGCTATTTTGACCAATGATTTTTTAAAGAAAATGAGTGTCAGTTTTGTCATAAGGAAGGCATTTGGGCCCATGTATAGTGCATTGGGAATCTATTTGGGCACTTTTAGGTACAACACACAGTCAGCAGCCACTCAGAAAGTACTGGGAACAAGTTACAGCCAAATGTCACCAAAGTGCTTCTCTCAGCCTGAAAAGGCTATTTTGACCAATGATTTTTTAAAGAAAATCAGTGTCAGTTTTGTCATAAGGAAGGCATCTGGGCCCATGTATAGTGCATTGGGATTCTATTTGGGCACTTTTAGGTACAACACAGAGTCACCAGCCACTCAGAAAGAACTGGGAACAAGTTACAACCAAATGTTACCAAAGTGCTTCTCTCAGCCTGAAAAGGCTATATAGACCAATTACATTTTTAAGAAAGTGGGTGTCAGTTTAGTCATAAGGAAGGCCTTTGGGCTCATGTATTGTGGATTGGGCTTCTATTTGGGCACTTTTAGCCAAGTCACACAGCCAGCAGCCACTCAGAATGTACTGGGAACCAGTTACAGCCAAACGTCACCAAAGTGCTTCTCTCAGCCTGATAAGGCTATTTTGACCAATGATTTTTTAAAGAAAATGAGTGTCAGTTTTGTCATAAGGAAGGCATTTGGGCCCATGTATAGTGCATTGGGAATCTATTTGGGCACTTTTAGGTACAACACACAGTCACCAGCCACTCAGAAAGTACTGGGAACAAGTTACAGCCAAATGTTACCAAAGTGCTTCTCTCAGCCTGAAAAGGCTATTTAGACCCTTGATATTTTTAAGAAAGTGGGTGTCAGTTTAGTCATAAGGAAGGCCTTTGGGCTCATGTATTGTGGATTGGGCTTCTATTTGGGCACTTTTAGCCAAGTCACACAGCCAGCAGCCACTCAGAATGTACTGGGAACAAGTTACAGCCAAATGTTACCAAAGTGCTTCTCTCATTCTGTAAAGGCTATTTAGACCCATTATATTTTTAAGAAAGTTGGTGTCAGTTTAGTCACAAGTAAGGCCTTTGGGCTCATGTATTGTGGATTGGGCTTCTATTTGGGCACTTTTAGCCAAGTCACACAGTCAACAGCCACTCAGAATGTACTGGGAACCAGTTACAGCCAAATGTTACCAAAGTGCTTCTCTCAGCCTGAAAAGGCTATTTAGACCCATGATATTTTTAAGAAAGTGGGTGTCAGTTTAGTCATAAGGAAGGCATTTGGGCCCATGTATAGTGCATTGGGAATATATTTGGGCACTTTTAGGTACAACACACAGTCACCAGCCACTCAGAAAGTACTGGGAACAAGTTACAGCCAAATGTTACCGTAGTGCTTCTCTCAGCCTGAAAAGGCTATTTAGACCCATGATATTTTTAAGAAAGTGGGTGTCAGTTTAGTCATAAGGAAGGCCTTTGGGCTCATGTATTGTGGATTGGGCTTCTATTTGGGCACTTTTAGCCAAGTCACACAGCCAGCAGCCACTCAGAATGTACTGGGAACCAGTTACAGCCAAATGTTACCAAAGTGCTTCTCTCAGCCTGAAATGGCTATGTAGACCCATGATATTTTTAAGAAAGTGGGTGTCAGTTTAGTCATAAGGAAGGCCTCTGGGCTCATGTATTGTGAATTGGGCTTCTATTTGGCCACTTTTAGCCAAGTCACACAGCCAGCAGCCACTCAGAATGTGCTGGGAACCAGTTACAGCCAAACGTCACCAAAGTGCTTCTCTCAGCCTGATAAGGCTATTTTGACCAATGATTTTTTAAAGAAAATGAGTGTCAGTTTTGTCATAAGGAAGGCATTTGGGCCCATATATAGTGCATTGGGAATCTATTTGGGCACTTTTAGGTACAACACACAGTCAGCAGCCACTCAGAAAGTACTGGGAACAAGTTACAGCCAAATGTCACCAAAGTGCTTCTCTCAGCCTGAAAAGGCTATTTAGACCCATGATATTTTTAAGAAAGTGGGTGTCAGTTTAGTCATAAGGAAGGCCTCTGGGCTCATGTATTGTGGATTGGGCTTCTATTTGGGCACTTTTAGCCAAGTCACACAGCCAGCAGCCACTCAGAATGTACTGGGAACCAGTTACAGCCAAACGTCACCAAAGTGCTTTTCTCAGCCTGATAAGGCTATTTTGACCAATGATTTTTTAAAGAAAATGAGTGTCAGTTTTGTCATAAGGAAGGCATTTGGGCCCATGTATAGTGCATTGGGAATCTATTTGGGCACTTTTAGGTACAACACACAGTCACCAGCCACTCAGAAAGTACTGGGAACAAGTTACAGCCAAATGTTACCAAAGTGCTTCTCTCAGCCTGAAAAGGCTATTTAGACCCTTGATATTTTTAAGAAAGTGGGTGTCAGTTTAGTCATAAGGAAGGCCTTTGGGCTCATGTATTGTGGATTGGGCTTCTATTTGGGCACTTTTAGCCAAGTCACACAGCCAGCAGCCACTCAGAATGTACTGGGAACAAGTTACAGCCAAATGTTACCAAAGTGCTTCTCTCATTCTGTAAAGGCTATTTAGACCCATTATATTTTTAAGAAAGTTGGTGTCAGTTTAGTCACAAGTAAGGCCTTTGGGCTCATGTATTGTGGATTGGGCTTCTATTTGGGCACTTTTAGCCAAGTCACACAGTCAACAGCCACTCAGAATGTACTGGGAACCAGTTACAGCCAAATGTTACCAAAGTGCTTCTCTCAGCCTGAAAAGGCTATTTAGACCCATGATATTTTTAAGAAAGTGGGTGTCAGTTTAGTCATAAGGAAGGCCTCTGGGCTCATGTATTGTGGATTGGGCTTCTATTTGGCCACTTTTAGCCAAGTCACACAGCCAGCAGCCACTCAGAATGTGCTGGGAACCAGTTACAGCCAAACGTCACCAAAGTGCTTCTCTCAGCCTGATAAGGCTATTTTGACCAATGATTTTTTAAAGAAAATGAGTGTCAGTTTTGTCATAAGGAAGGCATTTGGGCCCATGTATAGTGCATTAGGAATCTATTTGGGCACTTTTAGGTACAACACACAGTCAGCAGCCACTCAGAAAGTACTGGGAACAAGTTACAGCCAAATGTCACCAAAGTGCTTCTCTCAGCCTGAAAAGGCTATTTTGACCAATGATTTTTTAAAGAAAATCAGTGTCAGTTTTGTCATAAGGAAGGCATCTGGGCCCATGTATAGTGCATTGGGATTCTATTTGGGCACTTTTAGGTACAACACACAGTCACCAGCCACTCAGAAAGAACTGGGAACAAGTTACAACCAAATGTTACCAAAGTGCTTCTCTCAGCCTGAAAAGGCTATATAGACCAATTACATTTTTAAGAAAGTGGGTGTCAGTTTAGTCATAAGGAAGGCCTCTGGGCTCATGTATTGTGGATTGGGCTTCTATTTGGGCACTTTTAGCCAAGTCACACAGCCAGCAGCCACTCAGAATGTACTGGGAACCAGTTACAGCCAAACGTCACCAAAGTGCTTCTCTCAGCCTGATAAGGCTATTTTGACCAATGATTTTTTAAAGAAAATGAGTGTCAGTTTTGTCATAAGGAAGGCATTTGGGCCCATGTATAGTGCATTGGGAATCTATTTGGAAACTTTTAGGTACAACACACAGTCACCAGCCACTCAGAAAGTACTGGGAACAAGTTACAGCCAAATGTTACCGTAGTGCTTCTCTCAGCCTGAAAAGGCTATTTAGACCCATGATATTTTTAAGAAAGTGGGTGTCAGTTTAGTCATAAGGAAGGCCTTTGGGCTCATGTATTGTGGATTGGGCTTCTATTTGGGCACTTTTAGCCAAGTCACACAGCCAGCAGCCACTCAGAATGTACTGGGAACCAGTTACAGCCAAATGTTACCAAAGTGCTTCTCTCAGCCTGAAAAGGCTATGTAGACCCATGATATTTTTAAGAAAGTGGGTGTCAGTTTAGTCATAAGGAAGGCCTCTGGGCTCATGTATTGTGGATTGGGCTTCTATTTGGCCACTTTTAGCCAAGTCACACAGCCAGCAGCCACTCAGAATGTGCTGGGAACCAGTTACAGCCAAACGTCACCAAAGTGCTTCTCTCAGCCTGATAAGGCTATTTTGACCAATGATTTTTTAAAGAAAATGAGTGTCAGTTTTGTCATAAGGAAGGCATTTGGGCCCATGTATAGTGCATTGGGAATCTATTTGGGCACTTTTAGGTACAACACACAGTCAGCAGCCACTCAAAAAGTACTGGGAACAAGTTACAGCCAAATGTCACCAAAGTGCTTCTCTCAGCCTGAAAAGGCTATTTAGACCCATGATATTTTTAAGAAAGTGGGTGTCAGTTTAGTCATAAGGAAGGCCTCTGGGCTCATGTATTGTGGATTGGGCTTCTATTTGGCCACTTTTAGCCAAGTCACACAGCCAGCAGCCACTCAGAATGTACTGGGAACCAGTTACAGCCAAACGTCACCAAAGTGCTTCTCTCAGCCTGATAAGGCTATTTTGACCAATGATTTTTTAAAGAAAATCAGTGTCAGTTTTGTCATAAGGAAGGCATTTGGGCCCATGTATAGTGCATTGGGAATCTATTTGGGCACTTTTAGGTACAACACACAGTCAGCAGCCACTCAGAAAGTACTGGGAACAAGTTACAGCCAAATGTCACCAAAGTGCTTCTCTCAGCCTGAAAAGGCTATTTTGACCAATGATTTTTTAAAGAAAATCAGTGTCAGTTTTGTCATAAGGAAGGCATCTGGGCCCATGTATAGTGCATTGGGATTCTATTTGGGCACTATTAGGTACAACACAG
This sequence comes from Gymnoscopelus microlampas, assembly GCF_963454915.1. Taxonomy (NCBI): domain Eukaryota; kingdom Metazoa; phylum Chordata; class Actinopteri; order Myctophiformes; family Myctophidae; genus Gymnoscopelus; species Gymnoscopelus microlampas. The sequence continues at coordinate 1,227,477 of NW_028155862.1, read as the reverse complement.
AGTCACCAGCCACTCAGAAAGAACTGGGAACAAGTTACAACCAAATGTTACCAAAGTGCTTCTCTCAGCCTGAAAAGGCTATATAGACCAATTACATTTTTAAGAAAGTGGGTGTCAGTTTAGTCATAAGGAAGGCCTTTGGGCTCATGTATTGTGGATTGGGCTTCTATTTGGGCACTTTTAGCCAAGTCACACAGCCAGCAGCCACTCAGAATGTACTGGGAACCAGTTACAGCCAAATGTTACCAAAGTGCTTCTCTCAGCCTGAAAAGGCTATGTAGACCCATGATATTTTTAAGAAAGTGGGTGTCAGTTTAGTCATAAGGAAGGCCTCTGGGCTCATGTATTGTGGATTGGGCTTCTATTTGGCCACGTTTAGCCAAGTCACACAGCCAGCAGCCACTCAGAATGTGCTGGGAACCAGTTACAGCCAAACGTCACCAAAGTGCTTCTCTCAGCCTGATAAGGCTATTTTGACCAATGATTTTTTAAAGAAAATGAGTGTCAGTTTTGTCATAAGGAAGGCATTTGGGCCCATGTATAGTGCATTGGGAATCTATTTGGGCACTTTTAGGTACAACACACAGTCAGCAGCCACTCAGAAAGTACTGGGAACAAGTTACAGCCAAATGTCACCAAAGTGCTTCTCTCAGCCTGAAAAGGCTATTTAGACCCATGATATTTTTAAGAAAGTGGGTGTCAGTTTAGTCATAAGGAAGGCCTCTGGGCTCATGTATTGTGGATTGGGCTTCTATTTGGCCACTTTTAGCCAAGTCACACAGCCAGCAGCCACTCAGAATGTACTGGGAACCAGTTACAGCCAAACGTCACCAAAGTGCTTCTCTCAGCCTGATAAGGCTATTTTGACCAATGATTTTTTAAAGAAAATGAGTGTCAGTTTTGTCATAAGGAAGGCATTTGGGCCCATGTATAGTGCATTGGGAATCTATTTGGGCACTTTTAGGTACAACACACAGTCAGCAGCCACTCAGAAAGTACTGGGAACAAGTTACAGCCAAATGTCACCAAAGTGCTTCTCTCAGCCTGAAAAGGCTATTTTGACCAATGATTTTTTAAAGAAAATCAGTGTCAGTTTTGTCATAAGGAAGGCATCTGGGCCCATGTATAGTGCATTGGGATTCTATTTGGGCACTTTTAGGTACAACACAGAGTCACCAGCCACTCAGAAAGAACTGGGAACAAGTTACAACCAAATGTTACCAAAGTGCTTCTCTCAGCCTGAAAAGGCTATATAGACCAATTACATTTTTAAGAAAGTGGGTGTCAGTTTAGTCATAAGGAAGGCCTTTGGGCTCATGTATTGTGGATTGGGCTTCTATTTGGGCACTTTTAGCCAAGTCACACAGCCAGCAGCCACTCAGAATGTACTGGGAACCAGTTACAGCCAAACGTCACCAAAGTGCTTCTCTCAGCCTGATAAGGCTATTTTGACCAATGATTTTTTAAAGAAAATGAGTGTCAGTTTTGTCATAAGGAAGGCATTTGGGCCCATGTATAGTGCATTGGGAATCTATTTGGGCACTTTTAGGTACAACACACAGTCACCAGCCACTCAGAAAGTACTGGGAACAAGTTACAGCCAAATGTTACCAAAGTGCTTCTCTCAGCCTGAAAAGGCTATTTAGACCCTTGATATTTTTAAGAAAGTGGGTGTCAGTTTAGTCATAAGGAAGGCCTTTGGGCTCATGTATTGTGGATTGGGCTTCTATTTGGGCACTTTTAGCCAAGTCACACAGCCAGCAGCCACTCAGAATGTACTGGGAACAAGTTACAGCCAAATGTTACCAAAGTGCTTCTCTCATTCTGTAAAGGCTATTTAGACCCATTATATTTTTAAGAAAGTTGGTGTCAGTTTAGTCACAAGTAAGGCCTTTGGGCTCATGTATTGTGGATTGGGCTTCTATTTGGGCACTTTTAGCCAAGTCACACAGTCAACAGCCACTCAGAATGTACTGGGAACCAGTTACAGCCAAATGTTACCAAAGTGCTTCTCTCAGCCTGAAAAGGCTATTTAGACCCATGATATTTTTAAGAAAGTGGGTGTCAGTTTAGTCATAAGGAAGGCATTTGGGCCCATGTATAGTGCATTGGGAATCTATTTGGGCACTTTTAGGTACAACACACAGTCACCAGCCACTCAGAAAGTACTGGGAACAAGTTACAGCCAAATGTTACCGTAGTGCTTCTCTCAGCCTGAAAAGGCTATTTAGACCCATGATATTTTTAAGAAAGTGGGTGTCAGTTTAGTCATAAGGAAGGCCTTTGGGCTCATGTATTGTGGATTGGGCTTCTATTTGGGCACTTTTAGCCAAGTCACACAGCCAGCAGCCACTCAGAATGTACTGGGAACCAGTTACAGCCAAATGTTACCAAAGTGCTTCTCTCAGCCTGAAATGGCTATGTAGACCCATGATATTTTTAAGAAAGTGGGTGTCAGTTTAGTCATAAGGAAGGCCTCTGGGCTCATGTATTGTGGATTGGGCTTCTATTTGGCCACTTTTAGCCAAGTCACACAGCCAGCAGCCACTCAGAATGTGCTGGGAACCAGTTACAGCCAAACGTCACCAAAGTGCTTCTCTCAGCCTGATAAGGCTATTTTGACCAATGATTTTTTAAAGAAAATGAGTGTCAGTTTTGTCATAAGGAAGGCATTTGGGCCCATATATAGTGCATTGGGAATCTATTTGGGCACTTTTAGGTACAACACACAGTCAGCAGCCACTCAGAAAGTACTGGGAACAAGTTACAGCCAAATGTCACCAAAGTGCTTCTCTCAGCCTGAAAAGGCTATTTAGACCCATGATATTTTTAAGAAAGTGGGTGTCAGTTTAGTCATAAGGAAGGCCTCTGGGCTCATGTATTGTGGATTGGGCTTCTATTTGGGCACTTTTAGCCAAGTCACACAGCCAGCAGCCACTCAGAATGTACTGGGAACCAGTTACAGCCAAACGTCACCAAAGTGCTTCTCTCAGCCTGATAAGGCTATTTTGACCAATGATTTTTTAAAGAAAATGAGTGTCAGTTTTGTCATAAGGAAGGCATTTGGGCCCATGTATAGTGCATTGGGAATCTATTTGGGCACTTTTAGGTACAACACACAGTCACCAGCCACTCAGAAAGTACTGGGAACAAGTTACAGCCAAATGTTACCAAAGTGCTTCTCTCAGCCTGAAAAGGCTATTTAGACCCTTGATATTTTTAAGAAAGTGGGTGTCAGTTTAGTCATAAGGAAGGCCTTTGGGCTCATGTATTGTGGATTGGGCTTCTATTTGGGCACTTTTAGCCAAGTCACACAGCCAGCAGCCACTCAGAATGTACTGGGAACAAGTTACAGCCAAATGTTACCAAAGTGCTTCTCTCATTCTGTAAAGGCTATTTAGACCCATTATATTTTTAAGAAAGTTGGTGTCAGTTTAGTCACAAGTAAGGCCTTTGGGCTCATGTATTGTGGATTGGGCTTCTATTTGGGCACTTTTAGCCAAGTCACACAGTCAACAGCCACTCAGAATGTACTGGGAACCAGTTACAGCCAAATGTTACCAAAGTGCTTCTCTCAGCCTGAAAAGGCTATTTAGACCCATGATATTTTTAAGAAAGTGGGTGTCAGTTTAGTCATAAGGAAGGCCTCTGGGCTCATGTATTGTGGATTGGGCTTCTATTTGGCCACTTTTAGCCAAGTCACACAGCCAGCAGCCACTCAGAATGTGCTGGGAACCAGTTACAGCCAAACGTCACCAAAGTGCTTCTCTCAGCCTGATAAGGCTATTTTGACCAATGATTTTTTAAAGAAAATGAGTGTCAGTTTTGTCATAAGGAAGGCATTTGGGCCCATGTATAGTGCATTGGGAATCTATTTGGGCACTTTTAGGTACAACACACAGTCAGCAGCCACTCAGAAAGTACTGGGAACAAGTTACAGCCAAATGTCACCAAAGTGCTTCTCTCAGCCTGAAAAGGCTATTTTGACCAATGATTTTTTAAAGAAAATCAGTGTCAGTTTTGTCATAAGGAAGGCATCTGGGCCCATGTATAGTGCATTGGGATTCTATTTGGGCACTTTTAGGTACAACACACAGTCACCAGCCACTCAGAAAGAACTGGGAACAAGTTACAACCAAATGTTACCAAAGTGCTTCTCTCAGCCTGAAAAGGCTATATAGACCAATTACATTTTTAAGAAAGTGGGTGTCAGTTTAGTCATAAGGAAGGCCTCTGGGCTCATGTATTATGGATTGGGCTTCTATTTGGGCACTTTTAGCCAAGTCACACAGCCAGCAGCCACTCAGAATGTACTGGGAACCAGTTACAGCCAAACGTCACCAAAGTGCTTCTCTCAGCCTGATAAGGCTATTTTGACCAATGATTTTTTAAAGAAAATGAGTGTCAGTTTTGTCATAAGGAAGGCATTTGGGCCCATGTATAGTGCATTGGGAATCTATTTGGAAACTTTTAGGTACAACACACAGTCACCAGCCACTCAGAAAGTACTGGGAACAAGTTACAGCCAAATGTTACCGTAGTGCTTCTCTCAGCCTGAAAAGGCTATTTAGACCCATGATATTTTTAAGAAAGTGGGTGTCAGTTTAGTCATAAGGAAGGCCTTTGGGCTCATGTATTGTGGATTGGGCTTCTATTTGGGCACTTTTAGCCAAGTCACACAGCCAGCAGCCACTCAGAATGTACTGGGAACCAGTTACAGCCAAATGTTACCAAAGTGCTTCTCTCAGCCTGAAAAGGCTATGTAGACCCATGATATTTTTAAGAAAGTGGGTGTCAGTTTAGTCATAAGGAAGGCCTCTGGGCTCATGTATTGTGGATTGGGCTTCTATTTGGCCACTTTTAGCCAAGTCACACAGCCAGCAGCCACTCAGAATGTGCTGGGAACCAGTTACAGCCAAACGTCACCAAAGTGCTTCTCTCAGCCTGATAAGGCTATTTTGACCAATGATTTTTTAAAGAAAATGAGTGTCAGTTTTGTCATAAGGAAGGCATTTGGGCCCATGTATAGTGCATTGGGAATCTATTTGGGCACTTTTAGGTACAACACACAGTCAGCAGCCACTCAGAAAGTACTGGGAACAAGTTACAGCCAAATGTCACCAAAGTGCTTCTCTCAGCCTGAAAAGGCTATTTAGACCCATGATATTTTTAAGAAAGTGGGTGTCAGTTTAGTCATAAGGAAGGCCTTTGGGCTCATGTATTGTGGATTGGGCTTCTATTTGGGCACTTTTAGCCAAGTCACACAGCCAGCAGCCACTCAGAATGTACTGGGAACAAGTTACAGCCAAATGTTACCAAAGTGCTTCTCTCATTCTGTAAAGGCTATTTAGACCCATTATATTTTTAAGAAAGTTGGTGTCAGTTTAGTCACAAGTAAGGCCTTTGGGCTCATGTATTGTGGATTGGGCTTCTATTTGGGCACTTTTAGCCAAGTCACACAGTCAACAGCCACTCAGAATGTACTGGGAACCAGTTACAGCCAAATGTTACCAAAGTGCTTCTCTCAGCCTGAAAAGGCTATTTAGACCCATGATATTTTTAAGAAAGTGGGTGTCAGTTTAGTCATAAGGAAGGCCTCTGGGCTCATGTATTGTGGATTGGGCTTCTATTTGGCCACTTTTAGCCAAGTCACACAGCCAGCAGCCACTCAGAATGTGCTGGGAACCAGTTACAGCCAAACGTCACCAAAGTGCTTCTCTCAGCCTGATAAGGCTATTTTGACCAATGATTTTTTAAAGAAAATGAGTGTCAGTTTTGTCATAAGGAAGGCATTTGGGCCCATGTATAGTGCATTGGGAATCTATTTGGGCACTTTTAGGTACAACACACAGTCAGCAGCCACTCAGAAAGTACTGGGAACAAGTTACAGCCAAATGTCACCAAAGTGCTTCTCTCAGCCTGAAAAGGCTATTTTGACCAATGATTTTTTAAAGAAAATCAGTGTCAGTTTTGTCATAAGGAAGGCATCTGGGCCCATGTATAGTGCATTGGGATTCTATTTGGGCACTTTTAGGTACAACACACAGTCACCAGCCACTCAGAAAGAACTGGGAACAAGTTACAACCAAATGTTACCAAAGTGCTTCTCTCAGCCTGAAAAGGCTATATAGACCAATTACATTTTTAAGAAAGTGGGTGTCAGTTTAGTCATAAGGAAGGCCTCTGGGCTCATGTATTATGGATTGGGCTTCTATTTGGGCACTTTTAGCCAAGTCACACAGCCAGCAGCCACTCAGAATGTACTGGGAACCAGTTACAGCCAAACGTCACCAAAGTGCTTCTCTCAGCCTGATAAGGCTATTTTGACCAATGATTTTTTAAAGAAAATGAGTGTCAGTTTTGTCATAAGGAAGGCATTTGGGCCCATGTATAGTGCATTGGGAATCTATTTGGAAACTTTTAGGTACAACACACAGTCACCAGCCACTCAGAAAGTACTGGGAACAAGTTACAGCCAAATGTTACCGTAGTGCTTCTCTCAGCCTGAAAAGGCTATTTAGACCCATGATATTTTTAAGAAAGTGGGTGTCAGTTTAGTCATAAGGAAGGCCTTTGGGCTCATGTATTGTGGATTGGGCTTCTATTTGGGCACTTTTAGCCAAGTCACACAGCCAGCAGCCACTCAGAATGTACTGGGAACCAGTTACAGCCAAATGTTACCAAAGTGCTTCTCTCAGCCTGAAAAGGCTATGTAGACCCATGATATTTTTAAGAAAGTGGGTGTCAGTTTAGTCATAAGGAAGGCCTCTGGGCTCATGTATTGTGGATTGGGCTTCTATTTGGCCACTTTTAGCCAAGTCACACAGCCAGCAGCCACTCAGAATGTGCTGGGAACCAGTTACAGCCAAACGTCACCAAAGTGCTTCTCTCAGCCTGATAAGGCTATTTTGACCAATGATTTTTTAAAGAAAATGAGTGTCAGTTTTGTCATAAGGAAGGCATTTGGGCCCATGTATAGTGCATTGGGAATCTATTTGGGCACTTTTAGGTACAACACACAGTCAGCAGCCACTCAGAAAGTACTGGGAACAAGTTACAGCCAAATGTCACCAAAGTGCTTCTCTCAGCCTGAAAAGGCTATTTTGACCAATGATTTTTTAAAGAAAATCAGTGTCAGTTTTGTCATAAGGAAGGCATCTGGGCCCATGTATAGTGCATTGGGATTCTATTTGGGCACTTTTAGGTACAACACAGAGTCACCAGCCACTCAGAAAGAACTGGGAACAAGTTACAACCAAATGTTACCAAAGTGCTTCTCTCAGCCTGAAAAGGCTATATAGAACAATTACATTTTTAAGAAAGTGGGTGTCAGTTTAGTCATAAGGAAGGCCTTTGGGCTCATGTATTGTGGATTGGGCTTCTATTTGGGCACTTTTAGCCAAGTCACACAGCCAGCAGCCACTCAGAATGTACTGGGAACCAGTTACAGCCAAACGTCACCAAAGTGCTTCTCTCAGCCTGATAAGGCTATTTTGACCAATGATTTTTTAAAGAAAATGAGTGTCAGTTTTGTCATAAGGAAGGCGTTTGGGCCCATGTATAGTGCATTGGGAATCTATTTGGGCACTTTTAGGTACAACACACAGTCACCAGCCACTCAGAAAGTACTGGGAACAAGTTACAGCCAAATGTTACCAAAGTGCTTCTCTCAGCCTGAAAAGGCTATTTAGACCCTTGATATTTTTAAGAAAGTGGGTGTCAGTTTAGTCATAAGGAAGGCCTTTGGGCTCATGTATTGTGGATTGGGCTTCTATTTGGGCACTTTTAGCCAAGTCACACAGCCAGCAGCCACTCAGAATGTACTGGGAACAAGTTACAGCCAAATGTTACCAAAGTGCTTCTCTCATTCTGTAAAGGCTATTTAGACCCATTATATTTTTAAGAAAGTTGGTGTCAGTTTAGTCACAAGTAAGGCCTTTGGGCTCATGTATTGTGGATTGGGCTTCTATTTGGGCACTTTTAGCCAAGTCACACAGTCAACAGCCACTCAGAATGTACTGGGAACCAGTTACAGCCAAATGTTACCAAAGTGCTTCTCTCAGCCTGAAAAGGCTATTTAGACCCATGATAGTTTTAAGAAAGTGGGTGTCAGTTTAGTCATAAGGAAGGCATTTGGGCCCATGTATAGTGCATTGGGAATCTATTTGGGCACTTTTAGGTACAACACACAGTCACCAGCCACTCAGAAAGTACTGGGAACAAGTTACAGCCAAATGTTACCGTAGTGCTTCTCTCAGCCTGAAAAGGCTATTTAGACCCATGATATTTTTAAGAAAGTGGGTGTCAGTTTAGTCATAAGGAAGGCCTTTGGGCTCATGTATTGTGGATTGGGCTTCTATTTGGGCACTTTTAGCCAAGTCACACAGCCAGCAGCCACTCAGAATGTACTGGGAACCAGTTACAGCCAAATGTTACCAAAGTGCTTCTCTCAGCCTGAAATGGCTATGTAGACCCATGATATTTTTAAGAAAGTGGGTGTCAGTTTAGTCATAAGGAAGGCCTCTGGGCTCATGTATTGTGGATTGGGCTTCTATTTGGCCACTTTTAGCCAAGTCACACAGCCAGCAGCCACTCAGAATGTGCTGGGAACCAGTTACAGCCAAACGTCACCAAAGTGCTTCTCTCAGCCTGATAAGGCTATTTTGACCAATGATTTTTTAAAGAAAATGAGTGTCAGTTTTGTCATAAGGAAGGCATTTGGGCCCATGTATAGTGCATTGGGAATCTATTTGGGCACTTTTAGGTACAACACACAGTCAGCAGCCACTCAGAAAGTACTGGGAACAAGTTACAGCCAAATGTCACCAAAGTGCTTCTCTCAGCCTGAAAAGGCTATTTTGACCAATGATTTTTTAAAGAAAATCAGTGTCAGTTTTGTCATAAGGAAGGCATCTGGGCCCATGTATAGTGCATTGGGATTCTATTTGGGCACTTTTAGGTACAACACACAGTCACCAGCCACTCAGAAAGAACTGGGAACAAGTTACAACCAAATGTTACCAAAGTGCTTCTCTCAGCCTGAAAAGGCTATATAGACCAATTACATTTTTAAGAAAGTGGGTGTCAGTTTAGTCATAAGGAAGGCCTCTGGGCTCATGTATTGTGGATTGGGCTTCTATTTGGCCACTTTTAGCCAAGTCACACAGCCAGCAGCCACTCAGAATGTACTGGGAACAAGTTACAGCCAAATGTTACCAAAGTGCTTCTCTCATTCTGTAAAGGCTATTTAGACCCATTATATTTTTAAGAAAGTTGGTGTCAGTTTAGTCACAAGTAAGGCCTTTGGGCTCATGTATTGTGGATTGGGCTTCTATTTGGGCACTTTTAGCCAAGTCACACAGTCAACAGCCACTCAGAATGTACTGGGAACCAGTTACAGCCAAATGTTACCAAAGTGCTTCTCTCAGCCTGAAAAGGCTATTTAGACCCATGATATTTTTAAGAAAGTGGGTGTCAGTTTAGTCATAAGGAAGGCCTCTGGGCTCATGTATTGTGGATTGGGCTTCTATTTGGCCACTTTTAGCCAAGTCACACAGCCAGCAGCCACTCAGAATGTGCTGGGAACCAGTTACAGCCAAACGTCACCAAAGTGCTTCTCTCAGCCTGATAAGGCTATTTTGACCAATGATTTTTTAAAGAAAATGAGTGTCAGTTTTGTCATAAGGAAGGCATTTGGGCCCATGTATAGTGCATTGGGAATCTATTTGGGCACTTTTAGGTACAACACACAGTCAGCAGCCACTCAGAAAGTACTGGGAACAAGTTACAGCCAAATGTCACCAAAGTGCTTCTCTCAGCCTGAAAAGGCTATTTTGACCAATGATTTTTTAAAGAAAATCAGTGTCAGTTTTGTCATAAGGAAGGCATCTGGGCCCATGTATAGTGCATTGGGATTCTATTTGGGCACTTTTAGGTACAACACAGAGTCACCAGCCACTCAGAAAGAACTGGGAACAAGTTACAACCAAATGTTACCAAAGTGCTTCTCTCAGCCTGAAAAGGCTATATAGACCAATTACATTTTTAAGAAAGTGGGTGTCAGTTTAGTCATAAGGAAGGCCTTTGGGCTCATGTATTGTGGATTGGGCTTCTATTTGGGCACTTTTAGCCAAGTCACACAGCCAGCAGCCACTCAGAATGTACTGGGAACAAGTTACAGCCAAATGTTACCAAAGTGCTTCTCTCATTCTGTAAAGGCTATTTAGACCCATTATATTTTTAAGAAAGTTGGTGTCAGTTTAGTCACAAGTAAGGCCTTTGGGCTCATGTATTGTGGATTGGGCTTCTATTTGGGCACTTTTAGCCAAGTCACACAGTCAACAGCCACTCAGAATGTACTGGGAACCAGTTACAGCCAAATGTTACCAAAGTGCTTCTCTCAGCCTGAAAAGGCTATTTAGACCCATGATAGTTTTAAGAAAGTGGGTGTCAGTTTAGTCATAAGGAAGGCATTTGGGCCCATGTATAGTGCATTGGGAATCTATTTGGGCACTTTTAGGTACAACACACAGTCACCAGCCACTCAGAAAGTACTGGGAACAAGTTACAGCCAAATGTTACCGTAGTGCTTCTCTCAGCCTGAAAAGGCTATTTAGACCCATGATATTTTTAAGAAAGTGGGTGTCAGTTTAGTCATAAGGAAGGCCTTTGGGCTCATGTATTGTGGATTGGGCTTCTATTTGGGCACTTTTAGCCAAGTCACACAGCCAGCAGCCACTCAGAATGTACTGGGAACCAGTTACAGCCAAATGTTACCAAAGTGCTTCTCTCAGCCTGAAATGGCTATGTAGACCCATGATATTTTTAAGAAAGTGGGTGTCAGTTTAGTCATAAGGAAGGCCTCTGGGCTCATGTATTGTGGATTGGGCTTCTATTTGGCCACTTTTAGCCAAGTCACACAGCCAGCAGCCACTCAGAATGTGCTGGGAACCAGTTACAGCCAAACGTCACCAAAGTGCTTCTCTCAGCCTGATAAGGCTATTTTGACCAATGATTTTTTAAAGAAAATGAGTGTCAGTTTTGTCATAAGGAAGGCATTTGGGCCCATGTATAGTGCATTGGGAATCTATTTGGGCACTTTTAGGTACAACACACAGTCAGCAGCCACTCAGAAAGTACTGGGAACAAGTTACAGCCAAATGTCACCAAAGTGCTTCTCTCAGCCTGAAAAGGCTATTTTGACCAATGATTTTTTAAAGAAAATCAGTGTCAGTTTTGTCATAAGGAAGGCATCTGGGCCCATGTATAGTGCATTGGGATTCTATTTGGGCACTTTTAGGTACAACACACAGTCACCAGCCACTCAGAAAGAACTGGGAACAAGTTACAACCAAATGTTACCAAAGTGCTTCTCTCAGCCTGAAAAGGCTATATAGACCAATTACATTTTTAAGAAAGTGGGTGTCAGTTTAGTCATAAGGAAGGCCTCTGGGCTCATGTATTGTGGATTGGGCTTCTATTTGGCCACTTTTAGCCAAGTCACACAGCCAGCAGCCACTCAGAATGTACTGGGAACAAGTTACAGCCAAATGTTACCAAAGTGCTTCTCTCATTCTGTAAAGGCTATTTAGACCCATTATATTTTTAAGAAAGTTGGTGTCAGTTTAGTCACAAGTAAGGCCTTTGGGCTCATGTATTGTGGATTGGGCTTCTATTTGGGCACTTTTAGCCAAGTCACACAGTCAACAGCCACTCAGAATGTACTGGGAACCAGTTACAGCCAAATGTTACCAAAGTGCTTCTCTCAGCCTGAAAAGGCTATTTAGACCCATGATATTTTTAAGAAAGTGGGTGTCAGTTTAGTCATAAGGAAGGCCTCTGGGCTCATGTATTGTGGATTGGGCTTCTATTTGGCCACTTTTAGCCAAGTCACACAGCCAGCAGCCACTCAGAATGTGCTGGGAACCAGTTACAGCCAAACGTCACCAAAGTGCTTCTCTCAGCCTGATAAGGCTATTTTGACCAATGATTTTTTAAAGAAAATGAGTGTCAGTTTTGTCATAAGGAAGGCATTTGGGCCCATGTATAGTGCATTGGGAATCTATTTGGGCACTTTTAGGTACAACACACAGTCAGCAGCCACTCAGAAAGTACTGGGAACAAGTTACAGCCAAATGTCACCAAAGTGCTTCTCTCAGCCTGAAAAGGCTATTTTGACCAATGATTTTTTAAAGAAAATCAGTGTCAGTTTTGTCATAAGGAAGGCATCTGGGCCCATGTATAGTGCATTGGGATTCTATTTGGGCACTTTTAGGTACAACACAGAGTCACCAGCCACTCAGAAAGAACTGGGAACAAGTTACAACCAAATGTTACCAAAGTGCTTCTCTCAGCCTGAAAAGGCTATATAGACCAATTACATTTTTAAGAAAGTGGGTGTCAGTTTAGTCATAAGGAAGGCCTTTGGGCTCATGTATTGTGGATTGGGCTTCTATTTGGGCACTTTTAGCCAAGTCACACAGCCAGCAGCCACTCAGAATGTACTGGGAACAAGTTACAGCCAAATGTTACCAAAGTGCTTCTCTCATTCTGTAAAGGCTATTTAGACCCATTATATTTTTAAGAAAGTTGGTGTCAGTTTAGTCACAAGTAAGGCCTTTGGGCTCATGTATTGTGGATTGGGCTTCTATTTGGGCACTTTTAGCCAAGTCACACAGTCAACAGCCACTCAGAATGTACTGGGAACCAGTTACAGCCAAATGTTACCAAAGTGCTTCTCTCAGCCTGAAAAGGCTATTTAGACCCATGATATTTTTAAGAAAGTGGGTGTCAGTTTAGTCATAAGGAAGGCATTTGGGCCCATGTATAGTGCATTGGGAATCTATTTGGGCACTTTTAGGTACAACACACAGTCACCAGCCACTCAGAAAGTACTGGGAACAAGTTACAGCCAAATGTTACCGTAGTGCTTCTCTCAGCCTGAAAAGGCTATTTAGACCCATGATATTTTTAAGAAAGTGGGTGTCAGTTTAGTCATAAGGAAGGCCTCTGGGCTCATGTATTGTGGATTGGGCTTCTATTTGGGCACTTTTAGCCAAGTCACACAGCCAGCAGCCACTCAGAATGTACTGGGAACAAGTTACAGCCAAATGTTACCAAAGTGCTTCTCTCAGCCTGAAAAGGCTATTTAGACCCATGATATTTTTAAGAAAGTGGGTGTCAGTTTAGTCATAAGGAAGGCCTCTGGGCTCATGTATTGTGGATTGGGCTTCTATTTGGCCACTTTTAACCAAGTCACACAGCCAGCAGCCACTCAGAATGTGCTGGGAACCAGTTACAGCCAAACGTCACCAAAGTGCTTCTCTCAGCCTGATAAGGCTATTTTGACCAATGATTTTTTAAAGAAAATGAGTGTCAGTTTTGTCATAAGGAAGGCATTTGGGCCCATGTATAGTGCATTGGGAATCTATTTGGGCACTTTTAGGTACAACACACAGTCAGCAGCCACTCAGAAAGTACTGGGAACAAGTTACAGCCAAATGTCACCAAAGTGCTTCTCTCAGCCTGAAAAGGCTATTTAGACCCATGATATTTTTAAGAAAGTGGGTGTCAGTTTAGTCATAAGGAAGGCCTCTGGGCTCATGTATTGTGGATTGGGCTTCTATTTGGCCACTTTTAGCCAAGTCACACAGCCAGCAGCCACTCAGAATGTACTGGGAACCAGTTACAGCCAAACGTCACCAAAGTGCTTCTCTCAGCCTGATAAGGCTATTTTGACCAATGATTTTTTAAAGAAAATGAGTGTCAGTTTTGTCATAAGGAAGGCATTTGGGCCCATGTATAGTGCATTGGGAATCTATTTGGGCACTTTTAGGTACAACACACAGTCAGCAGCCACTCAGAAAGTACTGGGAACAAGTTACAGCCAAATGTCACCAAAGTGCTTCTCTCAGCCTGAAAAGGCTATTTTGACCAATGATTTTTTAAAGAAAATCAGTGTCAGTTTTGTCATAAGGAAGGCATCTGGGCCCATGTATAGTGCATTGGGATTCTATTTGGGCACTTTTAGGTACAACACAGAGTCACCAGCCACTCAGAAAGAACTGGGAACAAGTTACAACCAAATGTTACCAAAGTGCTTCTCTCAGCCTGAAAAGGCTATATAGACCAATTACATTTTTAAGAAAGTGGGTGTCAGTTTAGTCATAAGGAAGGCCTTTGGGCTCATGTATTGTGGATTGGGCTTCTATTTGGGCACTTTTAGCCAAGTCACACAGCCAGCAGCCACTCAGAATGTACTGGGAACCAGTTACAGCCAAACGTCACCAAAGTGCTTCTCTCAGCCTGATAAGGCTATTTTGACCAATGATTTTTTAAAGAAAATGAGTGTCAGTTTTGTCATAAGGAAGGCATTTGGGCCCATGTATAGTGCATTGGGAATCTATTTGGGCACTTTTAGGTACAACACACAGTCACCAGCCACTCAGAAAGTACTGGGAACAAGTTACAGCCAAATGTTACCAAAGTGCTTCTCTCAGCCTGAAAAGGCTATTTAGACCCTTGATATTTTTAAGAAAGTGGGTGTCAGTTTAGTCATAAGGAAGGCCTTTGGGCTCATGTATTGTGGATTGGGCTTCTATTTGGGCACTTTTAGCCAAGTCACACAGCCAGCAGCCACTCAGAATGTACTGGGAACAAGTTACAGCCAAATGTTACCAAAGTGCTTCTCTCATTCTGTAAAGGCTATTTAGACCCATTATATTTTTAAGAAAGTTGGTGTCAGTTTAGTCACAAGTAAGGCCTTTGGGCTCATGTATTGTGGATTGGGCTTCTATTTGGGCACTTTTAGCCAAGTCACACAGTCAACAGCCACTCAGAATGTACTGGGAACCAGTTACAGCCAAATGTTACCAAAGTGCTTCTCTCAGCCTGAAAAGGCTATTTAGACCCATGATATTTTTAAGAAAGTGGGTGTCAGTTTAGTCATAAGGAAGGCATTTGGGCCCATGTATAGTGCATTGGGAATCTATTTGGGCACTTTTAGGTACAACACACAGTCACCAGCCACTCAGAAAGTACTGGGAACAAGTTACAGCCAAATGTCACCAAAGTGCTTCTCTCAGCCTGAAAAGGCTATTTTGACCAATGATTTTTTAAAGAAAATCAGTGTCAGTTTTGTCATAAGGAAGGCATCTGGGCCCATGTATAGTGCATTGGGATTCTATTTGGGCACTTTTAGGTACAACACACAGTCACCAGCCACTCAGAAAGAACTGGGAACAAGTTACAACCAAATGTTACCAAAGTGCTTCTCTCAGCCTGAAAAGGCTATATAGACCAATTACATTTTTAAGAAAGTGGGTGTCAGTTTAGTCATAAGGAAGGCCTCTGGGCTCATGTATTGTGGATTGGGCTTCTATTTGGGCACTTTTAGCCAAGTCACACAGCCAGCAGCCACTCAGAATGTACTGGGAACAAGTTACAGCCAAATGTTACCAAAGTGCTTCTCTCATTCTGTAAAGGCTATTTAGACCCATTATATTTTTAAGAAAGTTGGTGTCAGTTTAGTCACAAGTAAGGCCTTTGGGCTCATGTATTGTGGATTGGGCTTCTATTTGGGCACTTTTAGCCAAGTCACACAGTCAACAGCCACTTAGAATGTACTGGGAACCAGTTACAGCCAAATGTTACCAAAGTGCTTCTCTCAGCCTGAAAAGGCTATTTAGACCCATGATATTTTTAAGAAAGTGGGTGTCAGTTTAGTCATAAGGAAGGCCTCTGGGCTCATGTATTGTGGATTGGGCTTCTATTTGGCCACTTTTAGCCAAGTCACACAGCCAGCAGCCACTCAGAATGTGCTGGGAACCAGTTACAGCCAAACGTCACCAAAGTGCTTCTCTCAGCCTGATAAGGCTATTTTGACCAATGATTTTTTAAAGAAAATGAGTGTCAGTTTTGTCATAAGGAAGGCATTTGGGCCCATGTATAGTGCATTGGGAATCTATTTGGGCACTTTTAGGTACAACACACAGTCAGCAGCCACTCAGAAAGTACTGGGAACAAGTTACAGCCAAATGTCACCAAAGTGCTTCTCTCAGCCTGAAAAGGCTATTTTGACCAATGATTTTTTAAAGAAAATCAGTGTCAGTTTTGTCATAAGGAAGGCATCTGGGCCCATGTATAGTGCATTGGGAATCTATTTGGGCACTTTTAGGTACAACACACAGTCACCAGCCACTCAGAAAGAACTGGGAACAAGTTACAACCAAATGTTACCAAAGTGCTTCTCTCAGCCTGAAAAGGCTATATAGACCAATTACATTTTTAAGAAAGTGGGTGTCAGTTTAGTCATAAGGAAGGCCTCTGGGCTCATGTATTGTGGATTGGGCTTCTATTTGGGCACTTTTAGCCAAGTCACACAGCCAGCAGCCACTCAGAATGTACTGGGAACCAGTTACAGCCAAACGTCACCAAAGTGCTTCTCTCAGCCTGATAAGGCTATTTTGACCAATGATTTTTTAAAGAAAATGAGTGTCAGTTTTGTCATAAGGAAGGCATTTGGGCCCATGTATAGTGCATTGGGAATCTATTTGGGCACTTTTAGGTACAACACACAGTCAGCAGCCACTCAGAAAGTACTGGGAACAAGTTACAGCCAAATGTCACCAAAGTGCTTCTCTCAGCCTGAAAAGGCTATTTTGACCAATGATTTTTTAAAGAAAATCAGTGTCAGTTTTGTCATAAGGAAGGCATCTGGGCCCATGTATAGTGCATTGGGATTCTATTTGGGCACTTTTAGGTACAACACACAGTCACCAGCCACTCAGAAAGAACTGGGAACAAGTTACAACCAAATGTTACCAAAGTGCTTCTCTCAGCCTGAAAAGGCTATATAGACCAATTACATTTTTAAGAAAGTGGGTGTCAGTTTAGTCATAAGGAAGGCCTCTGGGCTCATGTATTGTGGATTGGGCTTCTATTTGGGCACTTTTAGCCAAGTCACACAGCCAGCAGCCACTCAGAATGTACTGGGAACAAGTTACAGCCAAATGTTACCAAAGTGCTTCTCTCATTCTGTAAAGGCTATTTAGACCCATTATATTTTTAAGAAAGTTGGTGTCAGTTTAGTCACAAGTAAGGCCTTTGGGCTCATGTATTGTGGATTGGGCTTCTATTTGGGCACTTTTAGCCAAGTCACACAGCCAGCAGCCACTCAGAATGTACTGGGAACCAGTTACAGCCAAACGTCACCAAAGTGCTTCTCTCAGCCTGATAAGGCTATTTTGACCAATGATTTTTTTAAAGAAAATGAGTGTCAGTTTTGTCATAAGGAAGGCATTTGGGCCCATGTATAGTGCATTGGGAATCTATTTGGGCACTTTTAGGTACAACACACAGTCACCAGCCACTCAGAATGTACTGGGAACCAGTTACAGCCAAATGTTACCAAAGTGCTTCTCTCAGCCCGAAAAGGCTATTTAGACCCTTGATATTTTTAAGAAAGTGGGTGTCAGTTTAGTCATAAGGAAGGCCTTTGGGCTCATGTATTGTGGATTGGTCTTCTATTTGGGCACTTTTAGCCAAGTCACACAGCCAGCAGCCACTCAGAATGTACTGGGAACAAGTTACAGCCAAATGTTACCAAAGTGCTTCTCTCATTCTGTAAAGGCTATTTAGACCCATTATATTTTTAAGAAAGTTGGTGTCAGTTTAGTCACAAGTAAGGCCTTTGGGCTCATGTATTGTGGATTGGGCTTCTATTTGGGCACTTTTAGCCAAGTCACACAGTCAACAGCCACTCAGAATGTACTGGGAACCAGTTACAGCCAAATGTTACCAAAGTGCTTCTCTCAGCCTGAAAAGGCTATTTAGACCCATGATATTTTTAAGAAAGTGGGTGTCAGTTTAGTCATAAGGAAGGCCTCTGGGCTCATGTATTGTGGATTGGGCTTCTATTTGGCCACTTTTAGCCAAGTCACACAGCCAGCAGCCACTCAGAATGTGCTGGGAACCAGTTACAGCCAAACGTCACCAAAGTGCTTCTCTCAGCCTGATAAGGCTATTTTGACCAATGATTTTTTAAAGAAAATGAGTGTCAGTTTTGTCATAAGGAAGGCATTTGGGCCCATGTATAGTGCATTAGGAATCTATTTGGGCACTTTTAGGTACAACACACAGTCAGCAGCCACTCAGAAAGTACTGGGAACAAGTTACAGCCAAATGTCACCAAAGTGCTTCTCTCAGCCTGAAAAGGCTATTTTGACCAATGATTTTTTAAAGAAAATCAGTGTCAGTTTTGTCATAAGGAAGGCATCTGGGCCCATGTATAGTGCATTGGGATTCTATTTGGGCACTTTTAGGTACAACACACAGTCACCAGCCACTCAGAAAGTACTGGGAACAAGTTACAGCCAAATGTTACCGTAGTGCTTCTCTCAGCCTGAAAAGGCTATTTAGACCCATGATATTTTTAAGAAAGTGGGTGTCAGTTTAGTCATAAGGAAGGCCTTTGGGCTCATGTATTGTGGATTGGGCTTCTATTTGGGCACTTTTAGCCAAGTCACACAGCCAGCAGCCACTCAGAATGTACTGGGAACCAGTTACAGCCAAATGTTACCAAAGTGCTTCTCTCAGCCTGAAATGGCTATGTAGACCCATGATATATTTAAGAAAGTGGGTGTCAGTTTAGTCATAAGGAAGGCCTCTGGGCTCATGTATTGTGGATTGGGCTTCTATTTGGCCACTTTTAGCCAAGTCACACAGCCAGCAGCCACTCAGAATGTACTGGGAACCAGTTACAGCCAAACGTCACCAAAGTGCTTCTCTCAGCCTGATAAGGCTATTTTGACCAATGATTTTTTAAAGAAAATGAGTGTCAGTTTTGTCATAAGGAAGGCATTTGGGCCCATGTATAGTGCATTGGGAATCTATTTGGGCACTTTTAGGTACAACACACAGTCAGCAGCCACTCAGAAAGTACTGGGAACAAGTTACAGCCAAATGTCACCAAAGTGCTTCTCTCAGCCTGAAAAGGCTATTTTGACCAATGATTTTTTAAAGAAAATCAGTGTCAGTTTTGTCATAAGGAAGGCATCTGGGCCCATGTATAGTGCATTGGGATTCTATTTGGGCACTTTTAGGTACAACACAGAGTCACCAGCCACTCAGAAAGAACTGGGAACAAGTTACAACCAAATGTTACCAAAGTGCTTCTCTCAGCCTGAAAAGGCTATATAGACCAATTACATTTTTAAGAAAGTGGGTGTCAGTTTAGTCATAAGGAAGGCCTTTGGGCTCATGTATTGTGGATTGGGCTTCTATTTGGGCACTTTTAGCCAAGTCACACAGCCAGCAGCCACTCAGAATGTACTGGGAACCAGTTACAGCCAAACGTCACCAAAGTGCTTCTCTCAGCCTGATAAGGCTATTTTGACCAATGATTTTTTAAAGAAAATGAGTGTCAGTTTTGTCATAAGGAAGGCATTTGGGCCCATGTATAGTGCATTGGGAATCTATTTGGGCACTTTTAGGTACAACACACAGTCACCAGCCACTCAGAAAGTACTGGGAACAAGTTACAGCCAAATGTTACCAAAGTGCTTCTCTCAGCCTGAAAAGGCTATTTAGACCCTTGATATTTTTAAGAAAGTGGGTGTCAGTTTAGTCATAAGGAAGGCCTTTGGGCTCATGTATTGTGGATTGGGCTTCTATTTGGGCACTTTTAGCCAAGTCACACAGCCAGCAGCCACTCAGAATGTACTGGGAACAAGTTACAGCCAAATGTTACCAAAGTGCTTCTCTCATTCTGTAAAGGCTATTTAGACCCATTATATTTTTAAGAAAGTTGGTGTCAGTTTAGTCACAAGTAAGGCCTTTGGGCTCATGTATTGTGGATTGGGCTTCTATTTGGGCACTTTTAGCCAAGTCACACAGTCAACAGCCACTCAGAATGTACTGGGAACCAGTTACAGCCAAATGTTACCAAAGTGCTTCTCTCAGCCTGAAAAGGCTATTTAGACCCATGATATTTTTAAGAAAGTGGGTGTCAGTTTAGTCATAAGGAAGGCATTTGGGCCCATGTATAGTGCATTGGGAATCTATTTGGGCACTTTTAGGTACAACACACAGTCACCAGCCACTCAGAAAGTACTGGGAACAAGTTACAGCCAAATGTCACCAAAGTGCTTCTCTCAGCCTGAAAAGGCTATTTTGACCAATGATTTTTTAAAGAAAATCAGTGTCAGTTTTGTCATAAGGAAGGCATCTGGGCCCATGTATAGTGCATTGGGATTCTATTTGGGCACTTTTAGGTACAACACACAGTCACCAGCCACTCAGAAAGAACTGGGAACAAGTTACAACCAAATGTTACCAAAGTGCTTCTCTCAGCCTGAAAAGGCTATATAGACCAATTACATTTTTAAGAAAGTGGGTGTCAGTTTAGTCATAAGGAAGGCCTCTGGGCTCATGTATTGTGGATTGGGCTTCTATTTGGGCACTTTTAGCCAAGTCA
Organism: Gymnoscopelus microlampas; assembly: GCF_963454915.1. Lineage (NCBI taxonomy): Eukaryota > Metazoa > Chordata > Actinopteri > Myctophiformes > Myctophidae > Gymnoscopelus > Gymnoscopelus microlampas. The sequence goes on along the minus strand of NW_028155862.1, from coordinate 1,207,004 downwards.
CACAGCCAGCAGCCACTCAGAATGTACTGGGAACAAGTTACAGCCAAATGTTACCAAAGTGCTTCTCTCATTCTGTAAAGGCTATTTAGACCCATTATATTTTTAAGAAAGTTGGTGTCAGTTTAGTCACAAGTAAGGCCTTTGGGCTCATGTATTGTGGATTGGGCTTCTATTTGGGCACTTTTAGCCAAGTCACACAGTCAACAGCCACTTAGAATGTACTGGGAACCAGTTACAGCCAAATGTTACCAAAGTGCTTCTCTCAGCCTGAAAAGGCTATTTAGACCCATGATATTTTTAAGAAAGTGGGTGTCAGTTTAGTCATAAGGAAGGCCTCTGGGCTCATGTATTGTGGATTGGGCTTCTATTTGGCCACTTTTAGCCAAGTCACACAGCCAGCAGCCACTCAGAATGTGCTGGGAACCAGTTACAGCCAAACGTCACCAAAGTGCTTCTCTCAGCCTGATAAGGCTATTTTGACCAATGATTTTTTAAAGAAAATGAGTGTCAGTTTTGTCATAAGGAAGGCATTTGGGCCCATGTATAGTGCATTGGGAATCTATTTGGGCACTTTTAGGTACAACACACAGTCAGCAGCCACTCAGAAAGTACTGGGAACAAGTTACAGCCAAATGTCACCAAAGTGCTTCTCTCAGCCTGAAAAGGCTATTTTGACCAATGATTTTTTAAAGAAAATCAGTGTCAGTTTTGTCATAAGGAAGGCATCTGGGCCCATGTATAGTGCATTGGGAATCTATTTGGGCACTTTTAGGTACAACACACAGTCACCAGCCACTCAGAAAGTACTGGGAACAAGTTACAGCCAAATGTTACCGTAGTGCTTCTCTCAGCCTGAAAAGGCTATTTAGACCCATGATATTTTTAAGAAAGTGGGTGTCAGTTTAGTCATAAGGAAGGCATTTGGGCCCATGTATAGTGCATTGGGAATCTATTTGGGCACTTTTAGGTACAACACACAGTCACCAGCCACTCAGAAAGTACTGGGAACAAGTTACAGCCAAATGTTACCGTAGTGCTTCTCTCAGCCTGAAAAGGCTATTTAGACCCATGATATTTTTAAGAAAGTGGGTGTCAGTTTAGTCATAAGGAAGGCCTTTGGGCTCATGTATTGTGGATTGGGCTTCTATTTGGGCACTTTTAGCCAAGTCACACAGCCAGCAGCCACTCAGAATGTACTGGGAACCAGTTACAGCCAAATGTTACCAAAGTGCTTCTCTCAGCCTGAAATGGCTATGTAGACCCATGATATTTTTAAGAAAGTGGGTGTCAGTTTAGTCATAAGGAAGGCCTCTGGGCTCATGTATTGTGAATTGGGCTTCTATTTGGCCACTTTTAGCCAAGTCACACAGCCAGCAGCCACTCAGAATGTGCTGGGAACCAGTTACAGCCAAACGTCACCAAAGTGCTTCTCTCAGCCTGATAAGGCTATTTTGACCAATGATTTTTTAAAGAAAATGAGTGTCAGTTTTGTCATAAGGAAGGCATTTGGGCCCATATATAGTGCATTGGGAATCTATTTGGGCACTTTTAGGTACAACACACAGTCAGCAGCCACTCAGAAAGTACTGGGAACAAGTTACAGCCAAATGTCACCAAAGTGCTTCTCTCAGCCTGAAAAGGCTATTTAGACCCATGATATTTTTAAGAAAGTGGGTGTCAGTTTAGTCATAAGGAAGGCCTCTGGGCTCATGTATTGTGGATTGGGCTTCTATTTGGGCACTTTTAGCCAAGTCACACAGCCAGCAGCCACTCAGAATGTACTGGGAACCAGTTACAGCCAAACGTCACCAAAGTGCTTCTCTCAGCCTGATAAGGCTATTTTGACCAATGATTTTTTAAAGAAAATGAGTGTCAGTTTTGTCATAAGGAAGGCATTTGGGCCCATGTATAGTGCATTGGGAATCTATTTGGGCACTTTTAGGTACAACACACAGTCACCAGCCACTCAGAAAGTACTGGGAACAAGTTACAGCCAAATGTTACCAAAGTGCTTCTCTCAGCCTGAAAAGGCTATTTAGACCCTTGATATTTTTAAGAAAGTGGGTGTCAGTTTAGTCATAAGGAAGGCCTTTGGGCTCATGTATTGTGGATTGGGCTTCTATTTGGGCACTTTTAGCCAAGTCACACAGCCAGCAGCCACTCAGAATGTACTGGGAACAAGTTACAGCCAAATGTTACCAAAGTGCTTCTCTCATTCTGTAAAGGCTATTTAGACCCATTATATTTTTAAGAAAGTTGGTGTCAGTTTAGTCACAAGTAAGGCCTTTGGGCTCATGTATTGTGGATTGGGCTTCTATTTGGGCACTTTTAGCCAAGTCACACAGTCAACAGCCACTCAGAATGTACTGGGAACCAGTTACAGCCAAATGTTACCAAAGTGCTTCTCTCAGCCTGAAAAGGCTATTTAGACCCATGATATTTTTAAGAAAGTGGGTGTCAGTTTAGTCATAAGGAAGGCCTCTGGGCTCATGTATTGTGGATTGGGCTTCTATTTGGCCACTTTTAGCCAAGTCACACAGCCAGCAGCCACTCAGAATGTGCTGGGAACCAGTTACAGCCAAACGTCACCAAAGTGCTTCTCTCAGCCTGATAAGGCTATTTTGACCAATGATTTTTTAAAGAAAATGAGTGTCAGTTTTGTCATAAGGAAGGCATTTGGGCCCATGTATAGTGCATTAGGAATCTATTTGGGCACTTTTAGGTACAACACACAGTCAGCAGCCACTCAGAAAGTACTGGGAACAAGTTACAGCCAAATGTCACCAAAGTGCTTCTCTCAGCCTGAAAAGGCTATTTTGACCAATGATTTTTTAAAGAAAATCAGTGTCAGTTTTGTCATAAGGAAGGCATCTGGGCCCATGTATAGTGCATTGGGATTCTATTTGGGCACTTTTAGGTACAACACACAGTCACCAGCCACTCAGAAAGAACTGGGAACAAGTTACAACCAAATGTTACCAAAGTGCTTCTCTCAGCCTGAAAAGGCTATATAGACCAATTACATTTTTAAGAAAGTGGGTGTCAGTTTAGTCATAAGGAAGGCCTCTGGGCTCATGTATTGTGGATTGGGCTTCTATTTGGGCACTTTTAGCCAAGTCACACAGCCAGCAGCCACTCAGAATGTACTGGGAACCAGTTACAGCCAAACGTCACCAAAGTGCTTCTCTCAGCCTGATAAGGCTATTTTGACCAATGATTTTTTTAAAGAAAATGAGTGTCAGTTTTGTCATAAGGAAGGCATTTGGGCCCATGTATAGTGCATTGGGAATCTATTTGGAAACTTTTAGGTACAACACACAGTCACCAGCCACTCAGAAAGTACTGGGAACAAGTTACAGCCAAATGTTACCGTAGTGCTTCTCTCAGCCTGAAAAGGCTATTTAGACCCATGATATTTTTAAGAAAGTGGGTGTCAGTTTAGTCATAAGGAAGGCCTTTGGGCTCATGTATTGTGGATTGGGCTTCTATTTGGGCACTTTTAGCCAAGTCACACAGCCAGCAGCCACTCAGAATGTACTGGGAACCAGTTACAGCCAAATGTTACCAAAGTGCTTCTCTCAGCCTGAAAAGGCTATGTAGACCCATGATATTTTTAAGAAAGTGGGTGTCAGTTTAGTCATAAGGAAGGCCTCTGGGCTCATGTATTGTGGATTGGGCTTCTATTTGGCCACTTTTAGCCAAGTCACACAGCCAGCAGCCACTCAGAATGTGCTGGGAACCAGTTACAGCCAAACGTCACCAAAGTGCTTCTCTCAGCCTGATAAGGCTATTTTGACCAATGATTTTTTAAAGAAAATGAGTGTCAGTTTTGTCATAAGGAAGGCATTTGGGCCCATGTATAGTGCATTGGGAATCTATTTGGGCACTTTTAGGTACAACACACAGTCAGCAGCCACTCAGAAAGTACTGGGAACAAGTTACAGCCAAATGTCACCAAAGTGCTTCTCTCAGCCTGAAAAGGCTATTTAGACCCATGATATTTTTAAGAAAGTGGGTGTCAGTTTAGTCATAAGGAAGGCCTCTGGGCTCATGTATTGTGGATTGGGCTTCTATTTGGCCACTTTTAGCCAAGTCACACAGCCAGCAGCCACTCAGAATGTACTGGGAACCAGTTACAGCCAAACGTCACCAAAGTGCTTCTCTCAGCCTGATAAGGCTATTTTGACCAATAATTTTTTAAAGAAAATCAGTGTCAGTTTTGTCATAAGGAAGGCATTTGGGCCCATGTATAGTGCATTGGGAATCTATTTGGGCACTTTTAGGTACAACACACAGTCAGCAGCCACTCAGAAAGTACTGGGAACAAGTTACAGCCAAATGTCACCAAAGTGCTTCTCTCAGCCTGAAAAGGCTATTTTGACCAATGATTTTTTAAAGAAAATCAGTGTCAGTTTTGTCATAAGGAAGGCATCTGGGCCCATGTATAGTGCATTGGGATTCTATTTGGGCACTATTAGGTACAACACAGAGTCACCAGCCACTCAGAAAGAACTGGGAACAAGTTACAACCAAATGTTACCAAAGTGCTTCTCTCAGCCTGAAAAGGCTATATAGACCAATTACATTTTTAAGAAAGTGGGTGTCAGTTTAGTCATAAGGAAGGCCTTTGGGCTCATGTATTGTGGATTGGGCTTCTATTTGGGCACTTTTAGCCAAGTCACACAGCCAGCAGCCACTCAGAATGTACTGGGAACCAGTTACAGCCAAATGTTACCAAAGTGCTTCTCTCAGCCTGAAAAGGCTATGTAGACCCATGATATTTTTAAGAAAGTGGGTGTCAGTTTAGTCATAAGGAAGGCCTCTGGGCTCATGTATTGTGGATTGGGCTTCTATTTGGCCACTTTTAGCCAAGTCACACAGCCAGCAGCCACTCAGAATGTGCTGGGAACCAGTTACAGCCAAACGTCACCAAAGTGCTTCTCTCAGCCTGATAAGGCTATTTTGACCAATGATTTTTTAAAGAAAATGAGTGTCAGTTTTGTCATAAGGAAGGCATTTGGGCCCATGTATAGTGCATTGGGAATCTATTTGGGCACTTTTAGGTACAACACACAGTCAGCAGCCACTCAGAAAGTACTGGGAACAAGTTACAGCCAAATGTCACCAAAGTGCTTCTCTCAGCCTGAAAAGGCTATTTAGACCCATGATATTTTTAAGAAAGTGGGTGTCAGTTTAGTCATAAGGAAGGCCTCTGGGCTCATGTATTGTGGATTGGGCTTCTATTTGGCCACTTTTAGCCAAGTCACACAGCCAGCAGCCACTCAGAATGTACTGGGAACCAGTTACAGCCAAACGTCACCAAAGTGCTTCTCTCAGCCTGATAAGGCTATTTTGACCAATGATTTTTTAAAGAAAATGAGTGTCAGTTTTGTCATAAGGAAGGCATTTGGGCCCATGTATAGTGCATTGGGAATCTATTTGGGCACTTTTAGGTACAACACACAGTCAGCAGCCACTCAGAAAGTACTGGGAACAAGTTACAGCCAAATGTCACCAAAGTGCTTCTCTCAGCCTGAAAAGGCTATTTTGACCAATGATTTTTTAAAGAAAATCAGTGTCAGTTTTGTCATAAGGAAGGCATCTGGGCCCATGTATAGTGCATTGGGATTCTATTTGGGCACTTTTAGGTACAACACAGAGTCACCAGCCACTCAGAAAGAACTGGGAACAAGTTACAACCAAATGTTACCAAAGTGCTTCTCTCAGCCTGAAAAGGCTATATAGACCAATTACATTTTTAAGAAAGTGGGTGTCAGTTTAGTCATAAGGAAGGCCTTTGGGCTCATGTATTGTGGATTGGGCTTCTATTTGGGCACTTTTAGCCAAGTCACACAGCCAGCAGCCACTCAGAATGTACTGGGAACCAGTTACAGCCAAACGTCACCAAAGTGCTTCTCTCAGCCTGATAAGGCTATTTTGACCAATGATTTTTTAAAGAAAATGAGTGTCAGTTTTGTCATAAGGAAGGCATTTGGGCCCATGTATAGTGCATTGGGAATCTATTTGGGCACTTTTAGGTACAACACACAGTCACCAGCCACTCAGAAAGTACTGGGAACAAGTTACAGCCAAATGTTACCAAAGTGCTTCTCTCAGCCTGAAAAGGCTATTTAGACCCTTGATATTTTTAAGAAAGTGGGTGTCAGTTTAGTCATAAGGAAGGCCTTTGGGCTCATGTATTGTGGATTGGGCTTCTATTTGGGCACTTTTAGCCAAGTCACACAGCCAGCAGCCACTCAGAATGTACTGGGAACAAGTTACAGCCAAATGTTACCAAAGTGCTTCTCTCATTCTGTAAAGGCTATTTAGACCCATTATATTTTTAAGAAAGTTGGTGTCAGTTTAGTCACAAGTAAGGCCTTTGGGCTCATGTATTGTGGATTGGGCTTCTATTTGGGCACTTTTAGCCAAGTCACACAGTCAACAGCCACTCAGAATGTACTGGGAACCAGTTACAGCCAAATGTTACCAAAGTGCTTCTCTCAGCCTGAAAAGGCTATTTAGACCCATGATATTTTTAAGAAAGTGGGTGTCAGTTTAGTCATAAGGAAGGCATTTGGGCCCATGTATAGTGCATTGGGAATCTATTTGGGCACTTTTAGGTACAACACACAGTCACCAGCCACTCAGAAAGTACTGGGAACAAGTTACAGCCAAATGTTACCGTAGTGCTTCTCTCAGCCTGAAAAGGCTATTTAGACCCATGATATTTTTAAGAAAGTGGGTGTCAGTTTAGTCATAAGGAAGGCCTTTGGGCTCATGTATTGTGGATTGGGCTTCTATTTGGGCACTTTTAGCCAAGTCACACAGCCAGCAGCCACTCAGAATGTACTGGGAACCAGTTACAGCCAAATGTTACCAAAGTGCTTCTCTCAGCCTGAAATGGCTATGTAGACCCATGATATTTTTAAGAAAGTGGGTGTCAGTTTAGTCATAAGGAAGGCCTCTGGGCTCATGTATTGTGAATTGGGCTTCTATTTGGCCACTTTTAGCCAAGTCACACAGCCAGCAGCCACTCAGAATGTGCTGGGAACCAGTTACAGCCAAACGTCACCAAAGTGCTTCTCTCAGCCTGATAAGGCTATTTTGACCAATGATTTTTTAAAGAAAATGAGTGTCAGTTTTGTCATAAGGAAGGCATTTGGGCCCATATATAGTGCATTGGGAATCTATTTGGGCACTTTTAGGTACAACACACAGTCAGCAGCCACTCAGAAAGTACTGGGAACAAGTTACAGCCAAATGTCACCAAAGTGCTTCTCTCAGCCTGAAAAGGCTATTTAGACCCATGATATTTTTAAGAAAGTGGGTGTCAGTTTAGTCATAAGGAAGGCCTCTGGGCTCATGTATTGTGGATTGGGCTTCTATTTGGGCACTTTTAGCCAAGTCACACAGCCAGCAGCCACTCAGAATGTACTGGGAACCAGTTACAGCCAAACGTCACCAAAGTGCTTTTCTCAGCCTGATAAGGCTATTTTGACCAATGATTTTTTAAAGAAAATGAGTGTCAGTTTTGTCATAAGGAAGGCATTTGGGCCCATGTATAGTGCATTGGGAATCTATTTGGGCACTTTTAGGTACAACACACAGTCACCAGCCACTCAGAAAGTACTGGGAACAAGTTACAGCCAAATGTTACCAAAGTGCTTCTCTCAGCCTGAAAAGGCTATTTAGACCCTTGATATTTTTAAGAAAGTGGGTGTCAGTTTAGTCATAAGGAAGGCCTTTGGGCTCATGTATTGTGGATTGGGCTTCTATTTGGGCACTTTTAGCCAAGTCACACAGCCAGCAGCCACTCAGAATGTACTGGGAACAAGTTACAGCCAAATGTTACCAAAGTGCTTCTCTCATTCTGTAAAGGCTATTTAGACCCATTATATTTTTAAGAAAGTTGGTGTCAGTTTAGTCACAAGTAAGGCCTTTGGGCTCATGTATTGTGGATTGGGCTTCTATTTGGGCACTTTTAGCCAAGTCACACAGTCAACAGCCACTCAGAATGTACTGGGAACCAGTTACAGCCAAATGTTACCAAAGTGCTTCTCTCAGCCTGAAAAGGCTATTTAGACCCATGATATTTTTAAGAAAGTGGGTGTCAGTTTAGTCATAAGGAAGGCCTCTGGGCTCATGTATTGTGGATTGGGCTTCTATTTGGCCACTTTTAGCCAAGTCACACAGCCAGCAGCCACTCAGAATGTGCTGGGAACCAGTTACAGCCAAACGTCACCAAAGTGCTTCTCTCAGCCTGATAAGGCTATTTTGACCAATGATTTTTTAAAGAAAATGAGTGTCAGTTTTGTCATAAGGAAGGCATTTGGGCCCATGTATAGTGCATTAGGAATCTATTTGGGCACTTTTAGGTACAACACACAGTCAGCAGCCACTCAGAAAGTACTGGGAACAAGTTACAGCCAAATGTCACCAAAGTGCTTCTCTCAGCCTGAAAAGGCTATTTTGACCAATGATTTTTTAAAGAAAATCAGTGTCAGTTTTGTCATAAGGAAGGCATCTGGGCCCATGTATAGTGCATTGGGATTCTATTTGGGCACTTTTAGGTACAACACACAGTCACCAGCCACTCAGAAAGAACTGGGAACAAGTTACAACCAAATGTTACCAAAGTGCTTCTCTCAGCCTGAAAAGGCTATATAGACCAATTACATTTTTAAGAAAGTGGGTGTCAGTTTAGTCATAAGGAAGGCCTCTGGGCTCATGTATTGTGGATTGGGCTTCTATTTGGGCACTTTTAGCCAAGTCACACAGCCAGCAGCCACTCAGAATGTACTGGGAACCAGTTACAGCCAAACGTCACCAAAGTGCTTCTCTCAGCCTGATAAGGCTATTTTGACCAATGATTTTTTAAAGAAAATGAGTGTCAGTTTTGTCATAAGGAAGGCATTTGGGCCCATGTATAGTGCATTGGGAATCTATTTGGAAACTTTTAGGTACAACACACAGTCACCAGCCACTCAGAAAGTACTGGGAACAAGTTACAGCCAAATGTTACCGTAGTGCTTCTCTCAGCCTGAAAAGGCTATTTAGACCCATGATATTTTTAAGAAAGTGGGTGTCAGTTTAGTCATAAGGAAGGCCTTTGGGCTCATGTATTGTGGATTGGGCTTCTATTTGGGCACTTTTAGCCAAGTCACACAGCCAGCAGCCACTCAGAATGTACTGGGAACCAGTTACAGCCAAATGTTACCAAAGTGCTTCTCTCAGCCTGAAAAGGCTATGTAGACCCATGATATTTTTAAGAAAGTGGGTGTCAGTTTAGTCATAAGGAAGGCCTCTGGGCTCATGTATTGTGGATTGGGCTTCTATTTGGCCACTTTTAGCCAAGTCACACAGCCAGCAGCCACTCAGAATGTGCTGGGAACCAGTTACAGCCAAACGTCACCAAAGTGCTTCTCTCAGCCTGATAAGGCTATTTTGACCAATGATTTTTTAAAGAAAATGAGTGTCAGTTTTGTCATAAGGAAGGCATTTGGGCCCATGTATAGTGCATTGGGAATCTATTTGGGCACTTTTAGGTACAACACACAGTCAGCAGCCACTCAAAAAGTACTGGGAACAAGTTACAGCCAAATGTCACCAAAGTGCTTCTCTCAGCCTGAAAAGGCTATTTAGACCCATGATATTTTTAAGAAAGTGGGTGTCAGTTTAGTCATAAGGAAGGCCTCTGGGCTCATGTATTGTGGATTGGGCTTCTATTTGGCCACTTTTAGCCAAGTCACACAGCCAGCAGCCACTCAGAATGTACTGGGAACCAGTTACAGCCAAACGTCACCAAAGTGCTTCTCTCAGCCTGATAAGGCTATTTTGACCAATGATTTTTTAAAGAAAATCAGTGTCAGTTTTGTCATAAGGAAGGCATTTGGGCCCATGTATAGTGCATTGGGAATCTATTTGGGCACTTTTAGGTACAACACACAGTCAGCAGCCACTCAGAAAGTACTGGGAACAAGTTACAGCCAAATGTCACCAAAGTGCTTCTCTCAGCCTGAAAAGGCTATTTTGACCAATGATTTTTTAAAGAAAATCAGTGTCAGTTTTGTCATAAGGAAGGCATCTGGGCCCATGTATAGTGCATTGGGATTCTATTTGGGCACTATTAGGTACAACACAGAGTCACCAGCCACTCAGAAAGAACTGGGAACAAGTTACAACCAAATGTTACCAAAGTGCTTCTCTCAGCCTGAAAAGGCTATATAGACCAATTACATTTTTAAGAAAGTGGGTGTCAGTTTAGTCATAAGGAAGGCCTTTGGGCTCATGTATTGTGGATTGGGCTTCTATTTGGGCACTTTTAGCCAAGTCACACAGCCAGCAGCCACTCAGAATGTACTGGGAACCAGTTACAGCCAAATGTTACCAAAGTGCTTCTCTCAGCCTGAAAAGGCTATGTAGACCCATGATATTTTTAAGAAAGTGGGTGTCAGTTTAGTCATAAGGAAGGCCTCTGGGCTCATGTATTGTGGATTGGGCTTCTATTTGGCCACGTTTAGCCAAGTCACACAGCCAGCAGCCACTCAGAATGTGCTGGGAACCAGTTACAGCCAAACGTCACCAAAGTGCTTCTCTCAGCCTGATAAGGCTATTTTGACCAATGATTTTTTAAAGAAAATGAGTGTCAGTTTTGTCATAAGGAAGGCATTTGGGCCCATGTATAGTGCATTGGGAATCTATTTGGGCACTTTTAGGTACAACACACAGTCAGCAGCCACTCAGAAAGTACTGGGAACAAGTTACAGCCAAATGTCACCAAAGTGCTTCTCTCAGCCTGAAAAGGCTATTTAGACCCATGATATTTTTAAGAAAGTGGGTGTCAGTTTAGTCATAAGGAAGGCCTCTGGGCTCATGTATTGTGGATTGGGCTTCTATTTGGCCACTTTTAGCCAAGTCACACAGCCAGCAGCCACTCAGAATGTACTGGGAACCAGTTACAGCCAAACGTCACCAAAGTGCTTCTCTCAGCCTGATAAGGCTATTTTGACCAATGATTTTTTAAAGAAAATGAGTGTCAGTTTTGTCATAAGGAAGGCATTTGGGCCCATGTATAGTGCATTGGGAATCTATTTGGGCACTTTTAGGTACAACACACAGTCAGCAGCCACTCAGAAAGTACTGGGAACAAGTTACAGCCAAATGTCACCAAAGTGCTTCTCTCAGCCTGAAAAGGCTATTTTGACCAATGATTTTTTAAAGAAAATCAGTGTCAGTTTTGTCATAAGGAAGGCATCTGGGCCCATGTATAGTGCATTGGGATTCTATTTGGGCACTTTTAGGTACAACACAGAGTCACCAGCCACTCAGAAAGAACTGGGAACAAGTTACAACCAAATGTTACCAAAGTGCTTCTCTCAGCCTGAAAAGGCTATATAGACCAATTACATTTTTAAGAAAGTGGGTGTCAGTTTAGTCATAAGGAAGGCCTTTGGGCTCATGTATTGTGGATTGGGCTTCTATTTGGGCACTTTTAGCCAAGTCACACAGCCAGCAGCCACTCAGAATGTACTGGGAACCAGTTACAGCCAAACGTCACCAAAGTGCTTCTCTCAGCCTGATAAGGCTATTTTGACCAATGATTTTTTAAAGAAAATGAGTGTCAGTTTTGTCATAAGGAAGGCATTTGGGCCCATGTATAGTGCATTGGGAATCTATTTGGGCACTTTTAGGTACAACACACAGTCACCAGCCACTCAGAAAGTACTGGGAACAAGTTACAGCCAAATGTTACCAAAGTGCTTCTCTCAGCCTGAAAAGGCTATTTAGACCCTTGATATTTTTAAGAAAGTGGGTGTCAGTTTAGTCATAAGGAAGGCCTTTGGGCTCATGTATTGTGGATTGGGCTTCTATTTGGGCACTTTTAGCCAAGTCACACAGCCAGCAGCCACTCAGAATGTACTGGGAACAAGTTACAGCCAAATGTTACCAAAGTGCTTCTCTCATTCTGTAAAGGCTATTTAGACCCATTATATTTTTAAGAAAGTTGGTGTCAGTTTAGTCACAAGTAAGGCCTTTGGGCTCATGTATTGTGGATTGGGCTTCTATTTGGGCACTTTTAGCCAAGTCACACAGTCAACAGCCACTCAGAATGTACTGGGAACCAGTTACAGCCAAATGTTACCAAAGTGCTTCTCTCAGCCTGAAAAGGCTATTTAGACCCATGATATTTTTAAGAAAGTGGGTGTCAGTTTAGTCATAAGGAAGGCATTTGGGCCCATGTATAGTGCATTGGGAATCTATTTGGGCACTTTTAGGTACAACACACAGTCACCAGCCACTCAGAAAGTACTGGGAACAAGTTACAGCCAAATGTTACCGTAGTGCTTCTCTCAGCCTGAAAAGGCTATTTAGACCCATGATATTTTTAAGAAAGTGGGTGTCAGTTTAGTCATAAGGAAGGCCTTTGGGCTCATGTATTGTGGATTGGGCTTCTATTTGGGCACTTTTAGCCAAGTCACACAGCCAGCAGCCACTCAGAATGTACTGGGAACCAGTTACAGCCAAATGTTACCAAAGTGCTTCTCTCAGCCTGAAATGGCTATGTAGACCCATGATATTTTTAAGAAAGTGGGTGTCAGTTTAGTCATAAGGAAGGCCTCTGGGCTCATGTATTGTGGATTGGGCTTCTATTTGGCCACTTTTAGCCAAGTCACACAGCCAGCAGCCACTCAGAATGTGCTGGGAACCAGTTACAGCCAAACGTCACCAAAGTGCTTCTCTCAGCCTGATAAGGCTATTTTGACCAATGATTTTTTAAAGAAAATGAGTGTCAGTTTTGTCATAAGGAAGGCATTTGGGCCCATATATAGTGCATTGGGAATCTATTTGGGCACTTTTAGGTACAACACACAGTCAGCAGCCACTCAGAAAGTACTGGGAACAAGTTACAGCCAAATGTCACCAAAGTGCTTCTCTCAGCCTGAAAAGGCTATTTAGACCCATGATATTTTTAAGAAAGTGGGTGTCAGTTTAGTCATAAGGAAGGCCTCTGGGCTCATGTATTGTGGATTGGGCTTCTATTTGGGCACTTTTAGCCAAGTCACACAGCCAGCAGCCACTCAGAATGTACTGGGAACCAGTTACAGCCAAACGTCACCAAAGTGCTTCTCTCAGCCTGATAAGGCTATTTTGACCAATGATTTTTTAAAGAAAATGAGTGTCAGTTTTGTCATAAGGAAGGCATTTGGGCCCATGTATAGTGCATTGGGAATCTATTTGGGCACTTTTAGGTACAACACACAGTCACCAGCCACTCAGAAAGTACTGGGAACAAGTTACAGCCAAATGTTACCAAAGTGCTTCTCTCAGCCTGAAAAGGCTATTTAGACCCTTGATATTTTTAAGAAAGTGGGTGTCAGTTTAGTCATAAGGAAGGCCTTTGGGCTCATGTATTGTGGATTGGGCTTCTATTTGGGCACTTTTAGCCAAGTCACACAGCCAGCAGCCACTCAGAATGTACTGGGAACAAGTTACAGCCAAATGTTACCAAAGTGCTTCTCTCATTCTGTAAAGGCTATTTAGACCCATTATATTTTTAAGAAAGTTGGTGTCAGTTTAGTCACAAGTAAGGCCTTTGGGCTCATGTATTGTGGATTGGGCTTCTATTTGGGCACTTTTAGCCAAGTCACACAGTCAACAGCCACTCAGAATGTACTGGGAACCAGTTACAGCCAAATGTTACCAAAGTGCTTCTCTCAGCCTGAAAAGGCTATTTAGACCCATGATATTTTTAAGAAAGTGGGTGTCAGTTTAGTCATAAGGAAGGCCTCTGGGCTCATGTATTGTGGATTGGGCTTCTATTTGGCCACTTTTAGCCAAGTCACACAGCCAGCAGCCACTCAGAATGTGCTGGGAACCAGTTACAGCCAAACGTCACCAAAGTGCTTCTCTCAGCCTGATAAGGCTATTTTGACCAATGATTTTTTAAAGAAAATGAGTGTCAGTTTTGTCATAAGGAAGGCATTTGGGCCCATGTATAGTGCATTGGGAATCTATTTGGGCACTTTTAGGTACAACACACAGTCAGCAGCCACTCAGAAAGTACTGGGAACAAGTTACAGCCAAATGTCACCAAAGTGCTTCTCTCAGCCTGAAAAGGCTATTTTGACCAATGATTTTTTAAAGAAAATCAGTGTCAGTTTTGTCATAAGGAAGGCATCTGGGCCCATGTATAGTGCATTGGGATTCTATTTGGGCACTTTTAGGTACAACACACAGTCACCAGCCACTCAGAAAGAACTGGGAACAAGTTACAACCAAATGTTACCAAAGTGCTTCTCTCAGCCTGAAAAGGCTATATAGACCAATTACATTTTTAAGAAAGTGGGTGTCAGTTTAGTCATAAGGAAGGCCTCTGGGCTCATGTATTATGGATTGGGCTTCTATTTGGGCACTTTTAGCCAAGTCACACAGCCAGCAGCCACTCAGAATGTACTGGGAACCAGTTACAGCCAAACGTCACCAAAGTGCTTCTCTCAGCCTGATAAGGCTATTTTGACCAATGATTTTTTAAAGAAAATGAGTGTCAGTTTTGTCATAAGGAAGGCATTTGGGCCCATGTATAGTGCATTGGGAATCTATTTGGAAACTTTTAGGTACAACACACAGTCACCAGCCACTCAGAAAGTACTGGGAACAAGTTACAGCCAAATGTTACCGTAGTGCTTCTCTCAGCCTGAAAAGGCTATTTAGACCCATGATATTTTTAAGAAAGTGGGTGTCAGTTTAGTCATAAGGAAGGCCTTTGGGCTCATGTATTGTGGATTGGGCTTCTATTTGGGCACTTTTAGCCAAGTCACACAGCCAGCAGCCACTCAGAATGTACTGGGAACCAGTTACAGCCAAATGTTACCAAAGTGCTTCTCTCAGCCTGAAAAGGCTATGTAGACCCATGATATTTTTAAGAAAGTGGGTGTCAGTTTAGTCATAAGGAAGGCCTCTGGGCTCATGTATTGTGGATTGGGCTTCTATTTGGCCACTTTTAGCCAAGTCACACAGCCAGCAGCCACTCAGAATGTGCTGGGAACCAGTTACAGCCAAACGTCACCAAAGTGCTTCTCTCAGCCTGATAAGGCTATTTTGACCAATGATTTTTTAAAGAAAATGAGTGTCAGTTTTGTCATAAGGAAGGCATTTGGGCCCATGTATAGTGCATTGGGAATCTATTTGGGCACTTTTAGGTACAACACACAGTCAGCAGCCACTCAGAAAGTACTGGGAACAAGTTACAGCCAAATGTCACCAAAGTGCTTCTCTCAGCCTGAAAAGGCTATTTAGACCCATGATATTTTTAAGAAAGTGGGTGTCAGTTTAGTCATAAGGAAGGCCTTTGGGCTCATGTATTGTGGATTGGGCTTCTATTTGGGCACTTTTAGCCAAGTCACACAGCCAGCAGCCACTCAGAATGTACTGGGAACAAGTTACAGCCAAATGTTACCAAAGTGCTTCTCTCATTCTGTAAAGGCTATTTAGACCCATTATATTTTTAAGAAAGTTGGTGTCAGTTTAGTCACAAGTAAGGCCTTTGGGCTCATGTATTGTGGATTGGGCTTCTATTTGGGCACTTTTAGCCAAGTCACACAGTCAACAGCCACTCAGAATGTACTGGGAACCAGTTACAGCCAAATGTTACCAAAGTGCTTCTCTCAGCCTGAAAAGGCTATTTAGACCCATGATATTTTTAAGAAAGTGGGTGTCAGTTTAGTCATAAGGAAGGCCTCTGGGCTCATGTATTGTGGATTGGGCTTCTATTTGGCCACTTTTAGCCAAGTCACACAGCCAGCAGCCACTCAGAATGTGCTGGGAACCAGTTACAGCCAAACGTCACCAAAGTGCTTCTCTCAGCCTGATAAGGCTATTTTGACCAATGATTTTTTAAAGAAAATGAGTGTCAGTTTTGTCATAAGGAAGGCATTTGGGCCCATGTATAGTGCATTGGGAATCTATTTGGGCACTTTTAGGTACAACACACAGTCAGCAGCCACTCAGAAAGTACTGGGAACAAGTTACAGCCAAATGTCACCAAAGTGCTTCTCTCAGCCTGAAAAGGCTATTTTGACCAATGATTTTTTAAAGAAAATCAGTGTCAGTTTTGTCATAAGGAAGGCATCTGGGCCCATGTATAGTGCATTGGGATTCTATTTGGGCACTTTTAGGTACAACACACAGTCACCAGCCACTCAGAAAGAACTGGGAACAAGTTACAACCAAATGTTACCAAAGTGCTTCTCTCAGCCTGAAAAGGCTATATAGACCAATTACATTTTTAAGAAAGTGGGTGTCAGTTTAGTCATAAGGAAGGCCTCTGGGCTCATGTATTATGGATTGGGCTTCTATTTGGGCACTTTTAGCCAAGTCACACAGCCAGCAGCCACTCAGAATGTACTGGGAACCAGTTACAGCCAAACGTCACCAAAGTGCTTCTCTCAGCCTGATAAGGCTATTTTGACCAATGATTTTTTAAAGAAAATGAGTGTCAGTTTTGTCATAAGGAAGGCATTTGGGCCCATGTATAGTGCATTGGGAATCTATTTGGAAACTTTTAGGTACAACACACAGTCACCAGCCACTCAGAAAGTACTGGGAACAAGTTACAGCCAAATGTTACCGTAGTGCTTCTCTCAGCCTGAAAAGGCTATTTAGACCCATGATATTTTTAAGAAAGTGGGTGTCAGTTTAGTCATAAGGAAGGCCTTTGGGCTCATGTATTGTGGATTGGGCTTCTATTTGGGCACTTTTAGCCAAGTCACACAGCCAGCAGCCACTCAGAATGTACTGGGAACCAGTTACAGCCAAATGTTACCAAAGTGCTTCTCTCAGCCTGAAAAGGCTATGTAGACCCATGATATTTTTAAGAAAGTGGGTGTCAGTTTAGTCATAAGGAAGGCCTCTGGGCTCATGTATTGTGGATTGGGCTTCTATTTGGCCACTTTTAGCCAAGTCACACAGCCAGCAGCCACTCAGAATGTGCTGGGAACCAGTTACAGCCAAACGTCACCAAAGTGCTTCTCTCAGCCTGATAAGGCTATTTTGACCAATGATTTTTTAAAGAAAATGAGTGTCAGTTTTGTCATAAGGAAGGCATTTGGGCCCATGTATAGTGCATTGGGAATCTATTTGGGCACTTTTAGGTACAACACACAGTCAGCAGCCACTCAGAAAGTACTGGGAACAAGTTACAGCCAAATGTCACCAAAGTGCTTCTCTCAGCCTGAAAAGGCTATTTTGACCAATGATTTTTTAAAGAAAATCAGTGTCAGTTTTGTCATAAGGAAGGCATCTGGGCCCATGTATAGTGCATTGGGATTCTATTTGGGCACTTTTAGGTACAACACAGAGTCACCAGCCACTCAGAAAGAACTGGGAACAAGTTACAACCAAATGTTACCAAAGTGCTTCTCTCAGCCTGAAAAGGCTATATAGAACAATTACATTTTTAAGAAAGTGGGTGTCAGTTTAGTCATAAGGAAGGCCTTTGGGCTCATGTATTGTGGATTGGGCTTCTATTTGGGCACTTTTAGCCAAGTCACACAGCCAGCAGCCACTCAGAATGTACTGGGAACCAGTTACAGCCAAACGTCACCAAAGTGCTTCTCTCAGCCTGATAAGGCTATTTTGACCAATGATTTTTTAAAGAAAATGAGTGTCAGTTTTGTCATAAGGAAGGCGTTTGGGCCCATGTATAGTGCATTGGGAATCTATTTGGGCACTTTTAGGTACAACACACAGTCACCAGCCACTCAGAAAGTACTGGGAACAAGTTACAGCCAAATGTTACCAAAGTGCTTCTCTCAGCCTGAAAAGGCTATTTAGACCCTTGATATTTTTAAGAAAGTGGGTGTCAGTTTAGTCATAAGGAAGGCCTTTGGGCTCATGTATTGTGGATTGGGCTTCTATTTGGGCACTTTTAGCCAAGTCACACAGCCAGCAGCCACTCAGAATGTACTGGGAACAAGTTACAGCCAAATGTTACCAAAGTGCTTCTCTCATTCTGTAAAGGCTATTTAGACCCATTATATTTTTAAGAAAGTTGGTGTCAGTTTAGTCACAAGTAAGGCCTTTGGGCTCATGTATTGTGGATTGGGCTTCTATTTGGGCACTTTTAGCCAAGTCACACAGTCAACAGCCACTCAGAATGTACTGGGAACCAGTTACAGCCAAATGTTACCAAAGTGCTTCTCTCAGCCTGAAAAGGCTATTTAGACCCATGATAGTTTTAAGAAAGTGGGTGTCAGTTTAGTCATAAGGAAGGCATTTGGGCCCATGTATAGTGCATTGGGAATCTATTTGGGCACTTTTAGGTACAACACACAGTCACCAGCCACTCAGAAAGTACTGGGAACAAGTTACAGCCAAATGTTACCGTAGTGCTTCTCTCAGCCTGAAAAGGCTATTTAGACCCATGATATTTTTAAGAAAGTGGGTGTCAGTTTAGTCATAAGGAAGGCCTTTGGGCTCATGTATTGTGGATTGGGCTTCTATTTGGGCACTTTTAGCCAAGTCACACAGCCAGCAGCCACTCAGAATGTACTGGGAACCAGTTACAGCCAAATGTTACCAAAGTGCTTCTCTCAGCCTGAAATGGCTATGTAGACCCATGATATTTTTAAGAAAGTGGGTGTCAGTTTAGTCATAAGGAAGGCCTCTGGGCTCATGTATTGTGGATTGGGCTTCTATTTGGCCACTTTTAGCCAAGTCACACAGCCAGCAGCCACTCAGAATGTGCTGGGAACCAGTTACAGCCAAACGTCACCAAAGTGCTTCTCTCAGCCTGATAAGGCTATTTTGACCAATGATTTTTTAAAGAAAATGAGTGTCAGTTTTGTCATAAGGAAGGCATTTGGGCCCATGTATAGTGCATTGGGAATCTATTTGGGCACTTTTAGGTACAACACACAGTCAGCAGCCACTCAGAAAGTACTGGGAACAAGTTACAGCCAAATGTCACCAAAGTGCTTCTCTCAGCCTGAAAAGGCTATTTTGACCAATGATTTTTTAAAGAAAATCAGTGTCAGTTTTGTCATAAGGAAGGCATCTGGGCCCATGTATAGTGCATTGGGATTCTATTTGGGCACTTTTAGGTACAACACACAGTCACCAGCCACTCAGAAAGAACTGGGAACAAGTTACAACCAAATGTTACCAAAGTGCTTCTCTCAGCCTGAAAAGGCTATATAGACCAATTACATTTTTAAGAAAGTGGGTGTCAGTTTAGTCATAAGGAAGGCCTCTGGGCTCATGTATTGTGGATTGGGCTTCTATTTGGCCACTTTTAGCCAAGTCACACAGCCAGCAGCCACTCAGAATGTACTGGGAACAAGTTACAGCCAAATGTTACCAAAGTGCTTCTCTCATTCTGTAAAGGCTATTTAGACCCATTATATTTTTAAGAAAGTTGGTGTCAGTTTAGTCACAAGTAAGGCCTTTGGGCTCATGTATTGTGGATTGGGCTTCTATTTGGGCACTTTTAGCCAAGTCACACAGTCAACAGCCACTCAGAATGTACTGGGAACCAGTTACAGCCAAATGTTACCAAAGTGCTTCTCTCAGCCTGAAAAGGCTATTTAGACCCATGATATTTTTAAGAAAGTGGGTGTCAGTTTAGTCATAAGGAAGGCCTCTGGGCTCATGTATTGTGGATTGGGCTTCTATTTGGCCACTTTTAGCCAAGTCACACAGCCAGCAGCCACTCAGAATGTACTGGGAACCAGTTACAGCCAAACGTCACCAAAGTGCTTCTCTCAGCCTGATAAGGCTATTTTGACCAATGATTTTTTAAAGAAAATGAGTGTCAGTTTTGTCATAAGGAAGGCATTTGGGCCCATGTATAGTGCATTGGGAATCTATTTGGGCACTTTTAGGTACAACACACAGTCAGCAGCCACTCAGAAAGTACTGGGAACAAGTTACAGCCAAATGTCACCAAAGTGCTTCTCTCAGCCTGAAAAGGCTATTTTGACCAATGATTTTTTAAAGAAAATCAGTGTCAGTTTTGTCATAAGGAAGGCATCTGGGCCCATGTATAGTGCATTGGGATTCTATTTGGGCACTTTTAGGTACAACACAGAGTCACCAGCCACTCAGAAAGAACTGGGAACAAGTTACAACCAAATGTTACCAAAGTGCTTCTCTCAGCCTGAAAAGGCTATATAGACCAATTACATTTTTAAGAAAGTGGGTGTCAGTTTAGTCATAAGGAAGGCCTTTGGGCTCATGTATTGTGGATTGGGCTTCTATTTGGGCACTTTTAGCCAAGTCACACAGCCAGCAGCCACTCAGAATGTACTGGGAACCAGTTACAGCCAAACGTCACCAAAGTGCTTCTCTCAGCCTGATAAGGCTATTTTGACCAATGATTTTTTAAAGAAAATGAGTGTCAGTTTTGTCATAAGGAAGGCATTTGGGCCCATGTATAGTGCATTGGGAATCTATTTGGGCACTTTTAGGTACAACACACAGTCACCAGCCACTCAGAAAGTACTGGGAACAAGTTACAGCCAAATGTTACCAAAGTGCTTCTCTCAGCCTGAAAAGGCTATTTAGACCCTTGATATTTTTAAGAAAGTGGGTGTCAGTTTAGTCATAAGGAAGGCCTTTGGGCTCATGTATTGTGGATTGGGCTTCTATTTGGGCACTTTTAGCCAAGTCACACAGCCAGCAGCCACTCAGAATGTACTGGGAACAAGTTACAGCCAAATGTTACCAAAGTGCTTCTCTCATTCTGTAAAGGCTATTTAGACCCATTATATTTTTAAGAAAGTTGGTGTCAGTTTAGTCACAAGTAAGGCCTTTGGGCTCATGTATTGTGGATTGGGCTTCTATTTGGGCACTTTTAGCCAAGTCACACAGTCAACAGCCACTCAGAATGTACTGGGAACCAGTTACAGCCAAATGTTACCAAAGTGCTTCTCTCAGCCTGAAAAGGCTATTTAGACCCATGATATTTTTAAGAAAGTGGGTGTCAGTTTAGTCATAAGGAAGGCATTTGGGCCCATGTATAGTGCATTGGGAATCTATTTGGGCACTTTTAGGTACAACACACAGTCACCAGCCACTCAGAAAGTACTGGGAACAAGTTACAGCCAAATGTCACCAAAGTGCTTCTCTCAGCCTGAAAAGGCTATTTTGACCAATGATTTTTTAAAGAAAATCAGTGTCAGTTTTGTCATAAGGAAGGCATCTGGGCCCATGTATAGTGCATTGGGATTCTATTTGGGCACTTTTAGGTACAACACACAGTCACCAGCCACTCAGAAAGAACTGGGAACAAGTTACAACCAAATGTTACCAAAGTGCTTCTCTCAGCCTGAAAAGGCTATATAGACCAATTACATTTTTAAGAAAGTGGGTGTCAGTTTAGTCATAAGGAAGGCCTCTGGGCTCATGTATTGTGGATTGGGCTTCTATTTGGGCACTTTTAGCCAAGTCACACAGCCAGCAGCCACTCAGAATGTACTGGGAACAAGTTACAGCCAAATGTTACCAAAGTGCTTCTCTCATTCTGTAAAGGCTATTTAGACCCATTATATTTTTAAGAAAGTTGGTGTCAGTTTAGTCACAAGTAAGGCCTTTGGGCTCATGTATTGTGGATTGGGCTTCTATTTGGGCACTTTTAGCCAAGTCACACAGTCAACAGCCACTTAGAATGTACTGGGAACCAGTTACAGCCAAATGTTACCAAAGTGCTTCTCTCAGCCTGAAAAGGCTATTTAGACCCATGATATTTTTAAGAAAGTGGGTGTCAGTTTAGTCATAAGGAAGGCCTCTGGGCTCATGTATTGTGGATTGGGCTTCTATTTGGCCACTTTTAGCCAAGTCACACAGCCAGCAGCCACTCAGAATGTGCTGGGAACCAGTTACAGCCAAACGTCACCAAAGTGCTTCTCTCAGCCTGATAAGGCTATTTTGACCAATGATTTTTTAAAGAAAATGAGTGTCAGTTTTGTCATAAGGAAGGCATTTGGGCCCATGTATAGTGCATTGGGAATCTATTTGGGCACTTTTAGGTACAACACACAGTCAGCAGCCACTCAGAAAGTACTGGGAACAAGTTACAGCCAAATGTCACCAAAGTGCTTCTCTCAGCCTGAAAAGGCTATTTTGACCAATGATTTTTTAAAGAAAATCAGTGTCAGTTTTGTCATAAGGAAGGCATCTGGGCCCATGTATAGTGCATTGGGAATCTATTTGGGCACTTTTAGGTACAACACACAGTCACCAGCCACTCAGAAAGAACTGGGAACAAGTTACAACCAAATGTTACCAAAGTGCTTCTCTCAGCCTGAAAAGGCTATATAGACCAATTACATTTTTAAGAAAGTGGGTGTCAGTTTAGTCATAAGGAAGGCCTCTGGGCTCATGTATTGTGGATTGGGCTTCTATTTGGGCACTTTTAGCCAAGTCACACAGCCAGCAGCCACTCAGAATGTACTGGGAACCAGTTACAGCCAAACGTCACCAAAGTGCTTCTCTCAGCCTGATAAGGCTATTTTGACCAATGATTTTTTAAAGAAAATGAGTGTCAGTTTTGTCATAAGGAAGGCATTTGGGCCCATGTATAGTGCATTGGGAATCTATTTGGGCACTTTTAGGTACAACACACAGTCAGCAGCCACTCAGAAAGTACTGGGAACAAGTTACAGCCAAATGTCACCAAAGTGCTTCTCTCAGCCTGAAAAGGCTATTTTGACCAATGATTTTTTAAAGAAAATCAGTGTCAGTTTTGTCATAAGGAAGGCATCTGGGCCCATGTATAGTGCATTGGGATTCTATTTGGGCACTTTTAGGTACAACACACAGTCACCAGCCACTCAGAAAGAACTGGGAACAAGTTACAACCAAATGTTACCAAAGTGCTTCTCTCAGCCTGAAAAGGCTATATAGACCAATTACATTTTTAAGAAAGTGGGTGTCAGTTTAGTCATAAGGAAGGCCTCTGGGCTCATGTATTGTGGATTGGGCTTCTATTTGGGCACTTTTAGCCAAGTCACACAGCCAGCAGCCACTCAGAATGTACTGGGAACAAGTTACAGCCAAATGTTACCAAAGTGCTTCTCTCATTCTGTAAAGGCTATTTAGACCCATTATATTTTTAAGAAAGTTGGTGTCAGTTTAGTCACAAGTAAGGCCTTTGGGCTCATGTATTGTGGATTGGGCTTCTATTTGGGCACTTTTAGCCAAGTCACACAGCCAGCAGCCACTCAGAATGTACTGGGAACCAGTTACAGCCAAACGTCACCAAAGTGCTTCTCTCAGCCTGATAAGGCTATTTTGACCAATGATTTTTTTAAAGAAAATGAGTGTCAGTTTTGTCATAAGGAAGGCATTTGGGCCCATGTATAGTGCATTGGGAATCTATTTGGGCACTTTTAGGTACAACACACAGTCACCAGCCACTCAGAATGTACTGGGAACCAGTTACAGCCAAATGTTACCAAAGTGCTTCTCTCAGCCCGAAAAGGCTATTTAGACCCTTGATATTTTTAAGAAAGTGGGTGTCAGTTTAGTCATAAGGAAGGCCTTTGGGCTCATGTATTGTGGATTGGTCTTCTATTTGGGCACTTTTAGCCAAGTCACACAGCCAGCAGCCACTCAGAATGTACTGGGAACAAGTTACAGCCAAATGTTACCAAAGTGCTTCTCTCATTCTGTAAAGGCTATTTAGACCCATTATATTTTTAAGAAAGTTGGTGTCAGTTTAGTCACAAGTAAGGCCTTTGGGCTCATGTATTGTGGATTGGGCTTCTATTTGGGCACTTTTAGCCAAGTCACACAGTCAACAGCCACTCAGAATGTACTGGGAACCAGTTACAGCCAAATGTTACCAAAGTGCTTCTCTCAGCCTGAAAAGGCTATTTAGACCCATGATATTTTTAAGAAAGTGGGTGTCAGTTTAGTCATAAGGAAGGCCTCTGGGCTCATGTATTGTGGATTGGGCTTCTATTTGGCCACTTTTAGCCAAGTCACACAGCCAGCAGCCACTCAGAATGTGCTGGGAACCAGTTACAGCCAAACGTCACCAAAGTGCTTCTCTCAGCCTGATAAGGCTATTTTGACCAATGATTTTTTAAAGAAAATGAGTGTCAGTTTTGTCATAAGGAAGGCATTTGGGCCCATGTATAGTGCATTAGGAATCTATTTGGGCACTTTTAGGTACAACACACAGTCAGCAGCCACTCAGAAAGTACTGGGAACAAGTTACAGCCAAATGTCACCAAAGTGCTTCTCTCAGCCTGAAAAGGCTATTTTGACCAATGATTTTTTAAAGAAAATCAGTGTCAGTTTTGTCATAAGGAAGGCATCTGGGCCCATGTATAGTGCATTGGGATTCTATTTGGGCACTTTTAGGTACAACACACAGTCACCAGCCACTCAGAAAGTACTGGGAACAAGTTACAGCCAAATGTTACCGTAGTGCTTCTCTCAGCCTGAAAAGGCTATTTAGACCCATGATATTTTTAAGAAAGTGGGTGTCAGTTTAGTCATAAGGAAGGCCTTTGGGCTCATGTATTGTGGATTGGGCTTCTATTTGGGCACTTTTAGCCAAGTCACACAGCCAGCAGCCACTCAGAATGTACTGGGAACCAGTTACAGCCAAATGTTACCAAAGTGCTTCTCTCAGCCTGAAATGGCTATGTAGACCCATGATATATTTAAGAAAGTGGGTGTCAGTTTAGTCATAAGGAAGGCCTCTGGGCTCATGTATTGTGGATTGGGCTTCTATTTGGCCACTTTTAGCCAAGTCACACAGCCAGCAGCCACTCAGAATGTACTGGGAACCAGTTACAGCCAAACGTCACCAAAGTGCTTCTCTCAGCCTGATAAGGCTATTTTGACCAATGATTTTTTAAAGAAAATGAGTGTCAGTTTTGTCATAAGGAAGGCATTTGGGCCCATGTATAGTGCATTGGGAATCTATTTGGGCACTTTTAGGTACAACACACAGTCAGCAGCCACTCAGAAAGTACTGGGAACAAGTTACAGCCAAATGTCACCAAAGTGCTTCTCTCAGCCTGAAAAGGCTATTTTGACCAATGATTTTTTAAAGAAAATCAGTGTCAGTTTTGTCATAAGGAAGGCATCTGGGCCCATGTATAGTGCATTGGGATTCTATTTGGGCACTTTTAGGTACAACACAGAGTCACCAGCCACTCAGAAAGAACTGGGAACAAGTTACAACCAAATGTTACCAAAGTGCTTCTCTCAGCCTGAAAAGGCTATATAGACCAATTACATTTTTAAGAAAGTGGGTGTCAGTTTAGTCATAAGGAAGGCCTTTGGGCTCATGTATTGTGGATTGGGCTTCTATTTGGGCACTTTTAGCCAAGTCACACAGCCAGCAGCCACTCAGAATGTACTGGGAACCAGTTACAGCCAAACGTCACCAAAGTGCTTCTCTCAGCCTGATAAGGCTATTTTGACCAATGATTTTTTAAAGAAAATGAGTGTCAGTTTTGTCATAAGGAAGGCATTTGGGCCCATGTATAGTGCATTGGGAATCTATTTGGGCACTTTTAGGTACAACACACAGTCACCAGCCACTCAGAAAGTACTGGGAACAAGTTACAGCCAAATGTTACCAAAGTGCTTCTCTCAGCCTGAAAAGGCTATTTAGACCCTTGATATTTTTAAGAAAGTGGGTGTCAGTTTAGTCATAAGGAAGGCCTTTGGGCTCATGTATTGTGGATTGGGCTTCTATTTGGGCACTTTTAGCCAAGTCACACAGCCAGCAGCCACTCAGAATGTACTGGGAACAAGTTACAGCCAAATGTTACCAAAGTGCTTCTCTCATTCTGTAAAGGCTATTTAGACCCATTATATTTTTAAGAAAGTTGGTGTCAGTTTAGTCACAAGTAAGGCCTTTGGGCTCATGTATTGTGGATTGGGCTTCTATTTGGGCACTTTTAGCCAAGTCACACAGTCAACAGCCACTCAGAATGTACTGGGAACCAGTTACAGCCAAATGTTACCAAAGTGCTTCTCTCAGCCTGAAAAGGCTATTTAGACCCATGATATTTTTAAGAAAGTGGGTGTCAGTTTAGTCATAAGGAAGGCATTTGGGCCCATGTATAGTGCATTGGGAATCTATTTGGGCACTTTTAGGTACAACACACAGTCACCAGCCACTCAGAAAGTACTGGGAACAAGTTACAGCCAAATGTCACCAAAGTGCTTCTCTCAGCCTGAAAAGGCTATTTTGACCAATGATTTTTTAAAGAAAATCAGTGTCAGTTTTGTCATAAGGAAGGCATCTGGGCCCATGTATAGTGCATTGGGATTCTATTTGGGCACTTTTAGGTACAACACACAGTCACCAGCCACTCAGAAAGAACTGGGAACAAGTTACAACCAAATGTTACCAAAGTGCTTCTCTCAGCCTGAAAAGGCTATATAGACCAATTACATTTTTAAGAAAGTGGGTGTCAGTTTAGTCATAAGGAAGGCCTCTGGGCTCATGTATTGTGGATTGGGCTTCTATTTGGGCACTTTTAGCCAAGTCACACAGCCAGCAGCCACTCAGAATGTACTGGGAACAAGTTACAGCCAAATGTTACCAAAGTGCTTCTCTCATTCTGTAAAGGCTATTTAGACCCATTATATTTTTAAGAAAGTTGGTGTCAGTTTAGTCACAAGTAAGGCCTTTGGGCTCATGTATTGTGGATTGGGCTTCTATTTGGGCACTTTTAGCCAAGTCACACAGTCAACAGCCACTTAGAATGTACTGGGAACCAGTTACAGCCAAATGTTACCAAAGTGCTTCTCTCAGCCTGAAAAGGCTATTTAGACCCATGATATTTTTAAGAAAGTGGGTGTCAGTTTAGTCATAAGGAAGGCCTCTGGGCTCATGTATTGTGGATTGGGCTTCTATTTGGCCACTTTTAGCCAAGTCACACAGCCAGCAGCCACTCAGAATGTGCTGGGAACCAGTTACAGCCAAACGTCACCAAAGTGCTTCTCTCAGCCTGATAAGGCTATTTTGACCAATGATTTTTTAAAGAAAATGAGTGTCAGTTTTGTCATAAGGAAGGCATTTGGGCCCATGTATAGTGCATTGGGAATCTATTTGGGCACTTTTAGGTACAACACACAGTCAGCAGCCACTCAGAAAGTACTGGGAACAAGTTACAGCCAAATGTCACCAAAGTGCTTCTCTCAGCCTGAAAAGGCTATTTTGACCAATGATTTTTTAAAGAAAATCAGTGTCAGTTTTGTCATAAGGAAGGCATCTGGGCCCATGTATAGTGCATTGGGAATCTATTTGGGCACTTTTAGGTACAACACACAGTCACCAGCCACTCAGAAAGAACTGGGAACAAGTTACAACCAAATGTTACCAAAGTGCTTCTCTCAGCCTGAAAAGGCTATATAGACCAATTACATTTTTAAGAAAGTGGGTGTCAGTTTAGTCATAAGGAAGGCCTCTGGGCTCATGTATTGTGGATTGGGCTTCTATTTGGGCACTTTTAGCCAAGTCACACAGCCAGCAGCCACTCAGAATGTACTGGGAACCAGTTACAGCCAAACGTCACCAAAGTGCTTCTCTCAGCCTGATAAGGCTATTTTGACCAATGATTTTTTAAAGAAAATGAGTGTCAGTTTTGTCATAAGGAAGGCATTTGGGCCCATGTATAGTGCATTGGGAATCTATTTGGGCACTTTTAGGTACAACACACAGTCAGCAGCCACTCAGAAAGTACTGGGAACAAGTTACAGCCAAATGTCACCAAAGTGCTTCTCTCAGCCTGAAAAGGCTATTTTGACCAATGATTTTTTAAAGAAAATCAGTGTCAGTTTTGTCATAAGGAAGGCATCTGGGCCCATGTATAGTGCATTGGGATTCTATTTGGGCACTTTTAGGTACAACACACAGTCACCAGCCACTCAGAAAGAACTGGGAACAAGTTACAACCAAATGTTACCAAAGTGCTTCTCTCAGCCTGAAAAGGCTATATAGACCAATTACATTTTTAAGAAAGTGGGTGTCAGTTTAGTCATAAGGAAGGCCTCTGGGCTCATTTATTGTGGATTGGGCTTCTATTTGGGCACTTTTAGCCAAGTCACACAGCCAGCAGCCACTCAGAATGTACTGGGAACAAGTTACAGCCAAATGTTACCAAAGTGCTTCTCTCATTCTGTAAAGGCTATTTAGACCCATTATATTTTTAAGAAAGTTGGTGTCAGTTTAGTCACAAGTAAGGCCTTTGGGCTCATGTATTGTGGATTGGGCTTCTATTTGGGCACTTTTAGCCAAGTCACACAGCCAGCAGCCACTCAGAATGTACTGGGAACCAGTTACAGCCAAACGTCACCAAAGTGCTTCTCTCAGCCTGATAAGGCTATTTTGACCAATGATTTTTTTAAAGAAAATGAGTGTCAGTTTTGTCATAAGGAAGGCATTTGGGCCCATGTATAGTGCATTGGGAAGCTATTTGGGCACTTTTAGGTACAACACACAGTCACCAGCCACTCAGAATGTACTGGGAACCAGTTACAGCCAAATGTTACCAAAGTGCTTCTCTCAGCCCGAAAAGGCTATTTAGACCCTTGATATTTTTAAGAAAGTGGGTGTCAGTTTAGTCATAAGGAAGGCCTTTGGGCTCATGTATTGTGGATTGGTCTTCTATTTGGGCACTTTTAGCCAAGTCACACAGCCAGCAGCCACTCAGAATGTACTGGGAACAAGTTACAGCCAAATGTTACCAAAGTGCTTCTCTCATTCTGTAAAGGCTATTTAGACCCATTATATTTTTAAGAAAGTTGGTGTCAGTTTAGTCACAAGTAAGGCCTTTGGGCTCATGTATTGTGGATTGGGCTTCTATTTGGGCACTTTTAGCCAAGTCACACAGTCAACAGCCACTCAGAATGTACTGGGAACCAGTTACAGCCAAATGTTACCAAAGTGCTTCTCTCAGCCTGAAAAGGCTATTTAGACCCATGATATTTTTAAGAAAGTGGGTGTCAGTTTAGTCATAAGGAAGGCCTCTGGGCTCATGTATTGTGGATTGGGCTTCTATTTGGCCACTTTTAGCCAAGTCACACAGCCAGCAGCCACTCAGAATGTGCTGGGAACCAGTTACAGCCAAACGTCACCAAAGTGCTTCTCTCAGCCTGATAAGGCTATTTTGACCAATGATTTTTTAAAGAAAATGAGTGTCAGTTTTGTCATAAGGAAGGCATTTGGGCCCATGTATAGTGCATTAGGAATCTATTTGGGCACTTTTAGGTACAACACACAGTCAGCAGCCACTCAGAAAGTACTGGGAACAAGTTACAGCCAAATGTCACCAAAGTGCTTCTCTCAGCCTGAAAAGGCTATTTTGACCAATGATTTTTTAAAGAAAATCAGTGTCAGTTTTGTCATAAGGAAGGCATCTGGGCCCATGTATAGTGCATTGGGATTCTATTTGGGCACTTTTAGGTACAACACACAGTCACCAGCCACTCAGAAAGTACTGGGAACAAGTTACAGCCAAATGTTACCGTAGTGCTTCTCTCAGCCTGAAAAGGCTATTTAGACCCATGATATTTTTAAGAAAGTGGGTGTCAGTTTAGTCATAAGGAAGGCCTTTGGGCTCATGTATTGTGGATTGGGCTTCTATTTGGGCACTTTTAGCCAAGTCACACAGCCAGCAGCCACTCAGAATGTACTGGGAACCAGTTACAGCCAAATGTTACCAAAGTGCTTCTCTCAGCCTGAAATGGCTATGTAGACCCATGATATATTTAAGAAAGTGGGTGTCAGTTTAGTCATAAGGAAGGCCTCTGGGCTCATGTATTGTGGATTGGGCTTCTATTTGGCCACTTTTAGCCAAGTCACACAGCCAGCAGCCACTCAGAATGTGCTGGGAACCAGTTACAGCCAAACGTCACCAAAGTGCTTCTCTCAGCCTGATAAGGCTATTTTGACCAATGATTTTTTAAAGAAAATGAGTGTCAGTTTTGTCATAAGGAAGGCATTTGGGCCCATGTATAGTGCATTGGGAATCTATTTGGGCACTTTTAGGTACAACACACAGTCAGCAGCCACTCAGAAAGTACTGGGAACAAGTTACAGCCAAATGTCACCAAAGTGCTTCTCTCAGCCTGAAAAGGCTATTTTGACCAATGATTTTTTAAAGAAAATCAGTGTCAGTTTTGTCATAAGGAAGGCATCTGGGCCCATGTATAGTGCATTGGGATTCTATTTGGGCACTTTTAGGTACAACACACAGTCACCAGCCACTCAGAAAGAACTGGGAACAAGTTACAACCAAATGTTACCAAAGTGCTTCTCTCAGCCTGAAAAGGCTATATAGACCAATTACATTTTTAAGAAAGTGGGTGTCAGTTTAGTCATATGGAAGGCCTCTGGGCTCATGTATTGTGGATTGGGCTTCTATTTGGGCACTTTTAGCCAAGTCACACAGCCAGCAGCCACTCAGAATGTACTGGGAACAAGTTACAGCCAAATGTTACCAAAGTGCTTCTCTCATTCTGTAAAGGCTATTTAGACCCACTATATTTTTAAGAAAGTTGGTGTCAGTTTAGTCACAAGTAAGGCCTTTGGGCTCATGTATTGTGGATTGGGCTTCTATTTGGGCACTTTTAGCCAAGTCACACAGTCAACAGCCACTCAGAATGTACTGGGAACCAGTTACAGCCAAATGTTACCAAAGTGCTTCTCTCAGCCTGAAAAGGCTATTTAGACCCATGATATTTTTAAGAAAGTGGGTGTCAGTTTAGTCATAAGGAAGGCCTCTGGGCTCATGTATTGTGGATTGGGCTTCTATTTGGCCACTTTTAGCCAAGTCACACAGCCAGCAGCCACTCAGAATGTGCTGGGAACCAGTTACAGCCAAACGTCACCAAAGTGCTTCTCTCAGCCTGATAAGGCTATTTTGACCAATGATTTTTTAAAGAAAATGAGTGTCAGTTTTGTCATAAGGAAGGCATTTGGGCCCATGTATAGTGCATTGGGAATCTATTTGGGCACTTTTAGGTACAACACACAGTCAGCAGCCACTCAGAAAGTACTGGGAACAAGTTACAGCCAAATGTCACCAAAGTGCTTCTATCAGCCTGAAAAGGCTATTTTGACCAATGATTTTTTAAAGAAAATCAGTGTCAGTTTTGTCATAAGGAAGGCATCTGGGCCCATGTATAGTGCATTGGGAATCTATTTGGGCACTTTTAGGTACAACACACAGTCACCAGCCACTCAGAAAGAACTGGGAACAAGTTACAACCAAATGTTACCAAAGTGCTTCTCTCAGCCTGAAAAGGCTATATAGACCAATTACATTTTTAAGAAAGTGGGTGTCAGTTTAGTCATAAGGAAGGCCTCTGGGCTCATGTATTGTGGATTGGGCTTCTATTTGGGCACTTTTAGCCAAGTCACACAGCCAGCAGCCACTCAGAATGTACTGGGAACCAGTTACAGCCAAACGTCACCAAAGTGCTTCTCTCAGCCTGATAAGGCTATTTTGACCAATGATTTTTTAAAGAAAATGAGTGTCAGTTTTGTCATAAGGAAGGCATTTGGGCCCATGTATAGTGCATTGGGAATCTATTTGGAAACTTTTAGGTACAACACACAGTCACCAGCCACTCAGAAAGTACTGGGAACAAGTTACAGCCAAATGTTACCAAAGTGCTTCTCTCAGCCTGAAAAGGCTATGTAGACCCATGATATTTTTAAGAAAGTGGGTGTCAGTTTAGTCATAAGGAAGGCCTCTGGGCTCATGTATTGTGGATTGGGCTTCTATTTGGCCACTTTTAGCGAAGTCACACAGCCAGCAGCCACTCAGAATGTGCTGGGAACCAGTTACAGCCAAACGTCACCAAAGTGCTTCTCTCAGCCTGATAAGGCTATTTTGACCAATGATTTTTTAAAGAAAATGAGTGTCAGTTTTGTCATAAGGAAGGCATTTGGGCCCATGTATAGTGCATTGGGAATCTATTTGGGCACTTTTAGGTACAACACACAGTCAGCAGCCACTCAGAAAGTACTGGGAACAAGTTACAGCCAAATGTCACCAAAGTGCTTCTCTCAGCCTGAAAAGGCTATTTAGACCCATGATATTTTTAAGAAAGTGGGTGTCAGTTTAGTCATAAGGAAGGCCTCTGGGCTCATGTATTGTGGATTGGGCTTCTATTTGGCCACTTTTAGCCAAGTCACACAGCCAGCAGCCACTCAGAATGTACTGGGAACCAGTTACAGCCAAACGTCACCAAAGTGCTTCTCTCAGCCTGATAAGGCTATTTTGACCAATGATTTTTTAAAGAAAATGAGTGTCAGTTTTGTCATAAGGAAGGCATTTGGGCCCATGTATAGTGCATTGGGAATCTATTTGGGCACTTTTAGGTACAACACACAGTCAGCAGCCACTCAGAAAGTACTGGGAACAAGTTACAGCCAAATGTCACCAAAGTGCTTCTCTCAGCCTGAAAAGGCTATTTTGACCAATGATTTTTTAAAGAAAATCAGTGTCAGTTTTGTCATAAGGAAGGCATCTGGGCCCATGTATAGTGCATTGGGATTCTATTTGGGCACTTTTAGGTACAACACAGAGTCACCAGCCACTCAGAAAGAACTGGGAACAAGTTACAACCAAATGTTACCAAAGTGCTTCTCTCAGCCTGAAAAGGCTATATAGACCAATTACATTTTTAAGAAAGTGGGTGTCAGTTTAGTCATAAGGAAGGCCTTTGGGCTCATGTATTGTGGATTGGGCTTCTATTTGGGCACTTTTAGCCAAGTCACACAGCCAGCAGCCACTCAGAATGTACTGGGAACCAGTTACAGCCAAACGTCACCAAAGTGCTTCTCTCAGCCTGATAAGGCTATTTTGACCAATGATTTTTTAAAGAAAATGAGTGTCAGTTTTGTCATAAGGAAGGCATTTGGGCCCATGTATAGTGCATTGGGAATCTATTTGGGCACTTTTAGGTACAACACACAGTCACCAGCCACTCAGAAAGTACTGGGAACAAGTTACAGCCAAATGTTACCAAAGTGCTTCTCTCAGCCTGAAAAGGCTATTTAGACCCTTGATATTTTTAAGAAAGTGGGTGTCAGTTTAGTCATAAGGAAGGCCTTTGGGCTCATGTATTGTGGATTGGGCTTCTATTTGGGCACTTTTAGCCAAGTCACACAGCCAGCAGCCACTCAGAATGTACTGGGAACAAGTTACAGCCAAATGTTACCAAAGTGCTTCTCTCATTCTGTAAAGGCTATTTAGACCCATTATATTTTTAAGAAAGTTGGTGTCAGTTTAGTCACAAGTAAGGCCTTTGGGCTCATGTATTGTGGATTGGGCTTCTATTTGGGCACTTTTAGCCAAGTCACACAGTCAACAGCCACTCAGAATGTACTGGGAACCAGTTACAGCCAAATGTTACCAAAGTGCTTCTCTCAGCCTGAAAAGGCTATTTAGACCCATGATATTTTTAAGAAAGTGGGTGTCAGTTTAGTCATAAGGAAGGCATTTGGGCCCATGTATAGTGCATTGGGAATCTATTTGGGCACTTTTAGGTACAACACACAGTCACCAGCCACTCAGAAAGTACTGGGAACAAGTTACAGCCAAATGTTACCAAAGTGCTTCTCTCAGCCTGAAAAGGCTATTTAGACCCTTGATATTTTTAAGAAAGTGGGTGTCAGTTTAGTCATAAGGAAGGCCTTTGGGCTCATGTATTGTGGATTGGGCTTCTATTTGGGCACTTTTAGCCAAGTCACACAGCCAGCAGCCACTCAGAATGTACTGGGAACAAGTTACAGCCAAATGTTACCAAAGTGCTTCTCTCAGCCTGAAAAGGCTATGTAGACCCATGATATTTTTAAGAAAGTGGGTGTCAGTTTAGTCATAAGGAAGGCCTCTGGGCTCATGTATTGTGGATTGGGCTTCTATTTGGCCACTTTTAGCGAAGTCACACAGCCAGCAGCCACTCAGAATGTGCTGGGAACCAGTTACAGCCAAACGTCACCAAAGTGCTTCTCTCAGCCTGATAAGGCTATTTTGACCAATGATTTTTTAAAGAAAATGAGTGTCAGTTTTGTCATAAGGAAGGCATTTGGGCCCATGTATAGTGCATTGGGAAGCTATTTGGGCACTTTTAGGTACAACACACAGTCAGCAGCCACTCAGAAAGTACTGGGAACAAGTTACAGCCAAATGTCACCAAAGTGCTTCTCTCAGCCTGAAAAGGCTATTTAGACCCATGATATTTTTAAGAAAGTGGGTGTCAGTTTAGTCATAAGGAAGGCCTCTGGGCTCATGTATTGTGGATTGGGCTTCTATTTGGCCACTTTTAGCCAAGTCACACAGCCAGCAGCCACTCAGAATGTACTGGGAACCAGTTACAGCCAAACGTCACCAAAGTGCTTCTCTCAGCCTGATAAGGCTATTTTGACCAATGATTTTTTAAAGAAAATGAGTGTCAGTTTTGTCATAAGGAAGGCATTTGGGCCCATGTATAGTGCATTGGGAATCTATTTGGGCACTTTTAGGTACAACACACAGTCAGCAGCCACTCAGAAAGTACTGGGAACAAGTTACAGCCAAATGTCACCAAAGTGCTTCTCTCAGCCTGAAAAGGCTATTTTGACCAATGATTTTTTAAAGAAAATCAGTGTCAGTTTTGTCATAAGGAAGGCATCTGGGCCCATGTATAGTGCATTGGGATTCTATTTGGGCACTTTTAGGTACAACACAGAGTCACCAGCCACTCAGAAAGAACTGGGAACAAGTTACAACCAAATGTTACCAAAGTGCTTCTCTCAGCCTGAAAAGGCTACATAGACCAATTACATTTTTAAGAAAGTGGGTGTCAGTTTAGTCATAAGGAAGGCCTTTGGGCTCATGTATTGTGGATTGGGCTTCTATTTGGGCACTTTTAGCCAAGTCACACAGCCAGCAGCCACTCAGAATGTACTGGGAACCAGTTACAGCCAAACGTCACCAAAGTGCTTCTCTCAGCCTGATAAGGCTATTTTGACCAATGATTTTTTAAAGAAAATGAGTGTCAGTTTTGTCATAAGGAAGGCATTTGGGCCCATGTATAGTGCATTGGGAATCTATTTGGGCACTTTTAGGTACAACACACAGTCACCAGCCACTCAGAAAGTACTGGGAACCAGTTACAGCCAAATGTTACCAAAGTGCTTCTCTCAGCCTGAAAAGGCTATTTAGACCCTTGATATTTTTAAGAAAGTGGGTGTCAGTTTAGTCATAAGGAAGGCCTTTGGGCTCATGTATTGTGGATTGGGCTTCTATTTGGGCACTTTTAGCCAAGTCACACAGCCAGCAGCCACTCAGAATGTACTGGGAACAAGTTACAGCCAAATGTTACCAAAGTGCTTCTCTCATTCTGTAAAGGCTATTTAGACCCATTATATTTTTTAAGAAAGTTGGTGTCAGTTTAGTCACAAGTAAGGCCTTTGGGCTCATGTATTGTGGATTGGGCTTCTATTTGGGCACTTTTAGCCAAGTCACACAATCAACAGCCACACAGAATGTACTGGGAACCAGTTACAGCCAAATGTTACCAAAGTGCTTCTCTCAGCCTGAAAAGGCTATTTAGACCCATGATATTTTTAAGAAAGTGGGTGTCAGTTTAGTCATAAGGAAGGCATTTGGGCCCATGTATAGTGCATTGGGAATCTATTTGGGCACTTTTAGGTACAACACACAGTCACCAGCCACTCAGAAAGTACTGGGAACAAGTTACAGCCAAATGTTACCGTAGTGCTTCTCTCAGCCTGAAAAGGCTATTTAGACCCATGATATTTTTAAGAAAGTGGGTGTCAGTTTAGTCATAAGGAAGGCCTTTGGGCTCATGTATTGTGGATTGGGCTTCTATTTGGGCACTTTTAGCCAAGTCACACAGCCAGCAGCCACTCAGAATGTACTGGGAACCAGTTACAGCCAAATGTTACCAAAGTGCTTCTCTCAGCCTGAAAAGGCTATGTAGACCCATGATATTTTTAAGAAAGTGGGTGTCAGTTTAGTCATAAGGAAGGCCTCTTGGCTCATGTATTGTGGATTGGGCTTCTATTTGGCCACTTTTAGCCAAGTCACACAGCCAGCAGCCACTCAGAATGTGCTGGGAACCAGTTACAGCCAAACGTCACCAAAGTGCTTCTCTCAGCCTGATAAGGCTATTTTGACCAATGATTTTTTAAAGAAAATGAGTGTCAGTTTTGTCATAAGGAAGGCATTTGGGCCCATGTATAGTGCATTGGGAATCTATTTGGGCACTTTTAGGTACAACACACAGTCAGCAGCCACTCAGAAAGTACTGGGAACAAGTTACAGCCAAATGTCACCAAAGTGCTTCTCTCAGCCTGAAAAGGCTATTTTGACCAATGATTTTTTAAAGAAAATCAGTGTCAGTTTTGTCATAAGGAAGGCATCTGGGCCCATGTATAGTGCATTGGGATTCTATTTGGGCACTTTTAGGTACAACACACAGTCACCAGCCACTCAGAAAGAACTGGGAACAAGTTACAACCAAATGTTACCAAAGTGCTTCTCTCAGCCTGAAAAGGCTATATAGACCAATTACATTTTTAAGAAAGTGGGTGTCAGTTTAGTCATAAGGAAGGCCTCTGGGCTCATGTATTGTGGATTGGGCTTCTATTTGGGCACTTTTAGCCAAGTCACACAGCCAGCAGCCACTCAGAATGTACTGTGAACAAGTTACAGCCAAATGTTACCAAAGTGCTTCTCTCATTCTGTAAAGGCTATTTAGACCCATTATATTTTTAAGAAAGTTGGTGTCAGTTTAGTCACAAGTAAGGCCTTTGGGCTCATGTATTGTGGATTGGGCTTCTATTTGGGCACTTTTAGCCAAGTCACACAGCCAGCAGCCACTCAGAATGTACTGGGAACCAGTTACAGCCAAACGTCACCAAAGTGCTTCTCTCAGCCTGATAAGGCTATTTTGACCAATGATTTTTTTAAAGAAAATGAGTGTCAGTTTTGTCATAAGGAAGGCATTTGGGCCCAGGTATAGTGCATTGGGAATCTATTTGGGCACTTTTAGGTACAACACACAGTCACCAGCCACTCAGAATGTACTGGGAACCAGTTACAGCCAAATGTTACCAAAGTGCTTCTCTCAGCCTGAAAAGGCTATTTAGACCCTTGATATTTTTAAGAAAGTGGGTGTCAGTTTAGTCATAAGGAAGGCCTTTGGGCTCATGTATTGTGGATTGGTCTTCTATTTGGGCACTTTTAGCCAAGTCACACAGCCAGCAGCCACTCAGAATGTACTGGGAACAAGTTACAGCCAAATGTTACCAAAGTGCTTCTCTCATTCTGTAAAGGCTATTTAGACCCATGATATTTTTAAGAAAGTGGGTGTCAGTTTAGTCATAAGGAAGGCCTCTGGGCTCATGTATTGTGGATTGGGCTTCTATTTGGCCACTTTTAGCCAAGTCACACAGCCAGCAGCCACTCAGAATGTGCTGGGAACCAGTTACAGCCAAACGTCACCAAAGTGCTTCTCTCAGCCTGATAAGGCTATTTTGACCAATGATTTTTTAAAGAAAATGAGTGTCAGTTTTGTCATAAGGAAGGCATTTGGGCCCATGTATAGTGCATTAGGAATCTATTTGGGCACTTTTAGGTACAACACACAGTCAGCAGCCACTCAGAAAGTACTGGGAACAAGTTACAGCCAAATGTCACCAAAGTGCTTCTCTCAGCCTGAAAAGGCTATTTTGACCAATGATTTTTTAAAGAAAATCAGTGTCAGTTTTGTCATAAGGAAGGCATCTGGGCCCATGTATAGTGCATTGGGATTCTATTTGGGCACTTTTAGGTACAACACACAGTCACCAGCCACTCAGAAAGAACTGGGAACAAGTTACAACCAAATGTTACCAAAGTGCTTCTCTCAGCCTGAAAAGGCTATATAGACCAATTACATTTTTAAGAAAGTGGGTGTCAGTTTAGTCATAAGGAAGGCCTCTGGGCTCATGTATTGTGGATTGGGCTTCTATTTGGGCACTTTTAGCCAAGTCACACAGCCAGCAGCCACTCAGAATGTACTGGGAACCAGTTACAGCCAAACGTCACCAAAGTGCTTCTCTCAGCCTGATAAGGCTATTTTGACCAATGATTTTTTAAAGAAAATGAGTGTCAGTTTTGTCATAAGGAAGGCATTTGGGCCCATGTATAGTGCATTGGGAATCTATTTGGAAACTTTTAGGTACAACACACAGTCACCAGCCACTCAGAAAGTACTGGGAACAAGTTACAGCCAAATGTTACCGTAGTGCTTCTCTCAGCCTGAAAAGGCTATTTAGACCCATGATATTTTTAAGAAAGTGGGTGTCAGTTTAGTCAAAAGGAAGGCCTCTGGGCTCATGTATTGTGGATTGGGCTTCTATTTGGCCACTTTTAGCCAAGTCACACAGCCAGCAGCCACTCAGAATGTGCTGGGAACCAGTTACAGCCAAACGTCACCAAAGTGCTTCTCTCAGCCTGATAAGGCTATTTTGACCAATGATTTTTTAAAGAAAATGAGTGTCAGTTTTGTCATAAGGAAGGCATTTGGGCCCATGTATAGTGCATTGGGAATCTATTTGGGCACTTTTAGGTACAACACACAGTCAGCAGCCACTCAGAAAGTACTGGGAACAAGTTACAGCCAAATGTCACCAAAGTGCTTCTCTCAGCCTGAAAAGGCTATTTTGACCAATGATTTTTTAAAGAAAATCAGTGTCAGTTTTGTCATAAGGAAGGCATCTGGGCCCATGTATAGTGCATTGGGATTCTATTTGGGCACTTTTAGGTACAACACAGAGTCACCAGCCACTCAGAAAGAACTGGGAACAAGTTACAACCAAATGTTACCAAAGTGCTTCTCTCAGCCTGAAAAGGCTATATAGACCAATTACATTTTTAAGAAAGTGGGTGTCAGTTTAGTCATAAGGAAGGCCTTTGGGCTCATGTATTGTGGATTGGGCTTCTATTTGGGCACTTTTAGCCAAGTCACACAGCCAGCAGCCACTCAGAATGTACTGGGAACCAGTTACAGCCAAATGTTACCAAAGTGCTTCTCTCAGCCTGAAAAGGCTATGTAGACCCATGATATTTTTAAGAAAGTGGGTGTCAGTTTAGTCATAAGGAAGGCCTCTGGGCTCATGTATTGTGGATTGGGCTTCTATTTGGCCACTTTTAGCCAAGTCACACAGCCAGCAGCCACTCAGAATGTACTGGGAACCAGTTACAGCCAAACGTCACCAAAGTGCTTCTCTCAGCCTGATAAGGCTATTTTGACCAATGATTTTTTTAAAGAAAATGAGTGTCAGTTTTGTCATAAGGAAGGCATTTGGGCCCATGTATAGTGCATTGGGAATCTATTTGGGCACTTTTAGGTACAACACACAGTCACCAGCCACTCAGAATGTACTGGGAACCAGTTACAGCCAAATGTTACCAAAGTGCTTCTCTCAGCCTGAAGAGGCTATTTAGACCCTTGATATTTTTAAGAAAGTGGGTGTCAGTTTAGTCATAAGGAAGGCCTTTGGGCTCATGTATTGTGGATTGGTCTTCTATTTGGGCACTTTTAGCCAAGTCACACAGCCAGCAGCCACTCAGAATGTACTGGGAACAAGTTACAGCCAAATGTTACCAAAGTGCTTCTCTCATTCTGTAAAGGCTATTTAGACCCATTATATTTTTAAGAAAGTTGGTGTCAGTTTAGTCACAAGTAAGGCCTTTGGGCTCATGTATTGTGGATTGGGCTTCTATTTGGGCACTTTTAGCCAAGTCACACAGTCAACAGCCACTCAGAATGTACTGGGAACCAGTTACAGCCAAATGTTACCAAAGTGCTTCTCTCAGCCTGAAAAGGCTATTTAGACCCATGATATTTTTAAGAAAGTGGGTGTCAGTTTAGTCATAAGGAAGGCCTCTGGGCTCATGTATTGTGGATTGGGCTTCTATTTGGCCACTTTTAGCCAAGTCACACAGCCAGCAGCCACTCAGAATGTGCTGGGAACCAGTTACAGCCAAACGTCACCAAAGTGCTTCTCTCAGCCTGATAAGGCTATTTTGACCAATGATTTTTTAAAGAAAATGAGTGTCAGTTTTGTCATAAGGAAGGCATTTGGGCCCATGTATAGTGCATTAGGAATCTATTTGGGCACTTTTAGGTACAACACACAGTCAGCAGCCACTCAGAAAGTACTGGGAACAAGTTACAGCCAAATGTCACCAAAGTGCTTCTCTCAGCCTGAAAAGGCTATTTTGACCAATGATTTTTTAAAGAAAATCAGTGTCAGTTTTGTCATAAGGAAGGCATCTGGGCCCATGTATAGTGCATTGGGATTCTATTTGGGCACTTTTAGGTACAACACACAGTCACCAGCCACTCAGAAAGAACTGGGAACAAGTTACAACCAAATGTTACCAAAGTGCTTCTCTCAGCCTGAAAAGGCTATATAGACCAATTACATTTTTAAGAAAGTGGGTGTCAGTTTAGTCATAAGGAAGGCCTCTGGGCTCATGTATTGTGGATTGGGCTTCTATTTGGGCACTTTTAGCCAAGTCACACAGCCAGCAGCCACTCAGAATGTACTGGGAACCAGTTACAGCCAAACGTCACCAAAGTGCTTCTCTCAGCCTGATAAGGCTATTTTGACCAATGATTTTTTAAAGAAAATGAGTGTCAGTTTTGTCATAAGGAAGGCATTTGGGCCCATGTATAGTGCATTGGGAATCTATTTGGAAACTTTTAGGTACAACACACAGTCACCAGCCACTCAGAAAGTACTGGGAACAAGTTACAGCCAAATGTTACCGTAGTGCTTCTCTCAGCCTGAAAAGGCTATTTAGACCCATGATATTTTTAATAAAGTGGGTGTCAGTTTAGTCATAAGGAAGGCCTCTGGGCTCATCTATTGTGGATTGGGCTTCTATTTGGCCACTTTTAGCCAAGTCACACAGCCAGCAGCCACTCAGAATGTGCTGGGAACCAGTTACAGCCAAACGTCACCAAAGTGCTTCTCTCAGCCTGATAAGGCTATTTTGACCAATGATTTTTTAAAGAAAATGAGTGTCAGTTTTGTCATAAGGAAGGCATTTGGGCCCATGTATAGTGCATTGGGAATCTATTTGGGCACTTTTAGGTACAACACACAGTCAGCAGCCACTCAGAAAGTACTGGGAACAAGTTACAGCCAAATGTCACCAAAGTGCTTCTCTCAGCCTGAAAAGGCTATTTTGACCAATGATTTTTTAAAGAAAATCAGTGTCAGTTTTGTCATAAGGAAGGCATCTGGGCCCATGTATAGTGCATTGGGATTCTATTTGGGCACTTTTAGGTACAACACAGAGTCACCAGCCACTCAGAAAGAACTGGGAACAAGTTACAACCAAATGTTACCAAAGTGCTTCTCTCAGCCTGAAAAGGCTATATAGACCAATTACATTTTTAAGAAAGTGGGTGTCAGTTTAGTCATAAGGAAGGCCTTTGGGCTCATGTATTGTGGATTGGGCTTCTATTTGGGCACTTTTAGCCAAGTCACACAGCCAGCAGCCACTCAGAATGTACTGGGAACCAGTTACAGCCAAATGTTACCAAAGTGCTTCTCTCAGCCTGAAAAGGCTATGTAGACCCATGATATTTTTAAGAAAGTGGGTGTCAGTTTAGTCATAAGGAAGGCCTCTGGGCTCATGTATTGTGGATTGGGCTTCTATTTGGCCACTTTTAGCCAAGTCACACAGCCAGCAGCCACTCAGAATGTGCTGGGAACCAGTTACAGCCAAACGTCACCAAAGTGCTTCTCTCAGCCTGATAAGGCTATTTTGACCAATGATTTTTTAAAGAAAATGAGTGTCAGTTTTGTCATAAGTAAGGCATTTGGGCCCATGTATAGTGCATTGGGAATCT
Organism: Gymnoscopelus microlampas; assembly: GCF_963454915.1. Lineage (NCBI taxonomy): Eukaryota > Metazoa > Chordata > Actinopteri > Myctophiformes > Myctophidae > Gymnoscopelus > Gymnoscopelus microlampas. Next base: position 1,165,097 of record NW_028155862.1, on the reverse strand, counting down.
ATTTGGGCACTTTTAGGTACAACACACAGTCAGCAGCCACTCAGAAAGTACTGGGAACAAGTTACAGCCAAATGTCACCAAAGTGCTTCTCTCAGCCTGAAAAGGCTATTTAGACCCATGATATTTTTAAGAAAGTGGGTGTCAGTTTAGTCATAAGGAAGGCCTCTGGGCTCATGTATTGTGGATTGGGCTTCTATTTGGCCACTTTTAGCCAAGTCACACAGCCAGCAGCCACTCAGAATGTACTGGGAACCAGTTACAGCCAAACGTCACCAAAGTGCTTCTCTCAGCCTGATAAGGCTATTTTGACCAATGATTTTTTAAAGAAAATTAGTGTCAGTTTTGTCATAAGGAAGGCATTTGGGCCCATGTATAGTGCATTGGGAATCTATTTGGGCACTTTTAGGTACAACACACAGTCAGCAGCCACTCAGAAAGTACTGGGAACAAGTTACAGCCAAATGTCACCAAAGTGCTTCTCTCAGCCTGAAAAGGCTATTTTGACCAATGATTTTTTAAAGAAAATCAGTGTCAGTTTTGTCATAAGGAAGGCATCTGGGCCCATGTATAGTGCATTGGGATTCTATTTGGGCACTTTTAGGTACAACACAGAGTCACCAGCCACTCAGAAAGAACTGGGAACAAGTTACAACCAAATGTTACCAAAGTGCTTCTCTCAGCCTGAAAAGGCTATATAGACCAATTACATTTTTAAGAAAGTGGGTGTCAGTTTAGTCATAAGGAAGGCCTTTGGGCTCATGTATTGTGGATTGGGCTTCTATTTGGGCACTTTTAGCCAAGTCACACAGCCAGCAGCCACTCAGAATGTACTGGGAACCAGTTACAGCCAAACGTCACCAAAGTGCTTCTCTCAGCCTGATAAGGCTATTTTGACCAATGATTTTTTAAAGAAAATGAGTGTCAGTTTTGTCATAAGGAAGGCATTTGGGCCCATGTATAGTGCATTGGGAATCTATTTGGGCACTTTTAGGTACAACACACAGTCACCAGCCACTCAGAAAGTACTGGGAACAAGTTACAGCCAAATGTTACCAAAGTGCTTCTCTCAGCCTGAAAAGGCTATTTAGACCCTTGATATTTTTAAGAAAGTGGGTGTCAGTTTAGTCATAAGGAAGGCCTTTGGGCTCATGTATTGTGGATTGGGCTTCTATTTGGGCACTTTTAGCCAAGTCACACAGCCAGCAGCCACTCAGAATGTACTGGGAACAAGTTACAGCCAAATGTTACCAAAGTGCTTCTCTCATTCTGTAAAGGCTATTTAGACCCATTATATTTTTAAGAAAGTTGGTGTCAGTTTAGTCACAAGTAAGGCCTTTGGGCTCATGTATTGTGGATTGGGCTTCTATTTGGGCACTTTTAGCCAAGTCACACAGTCAACAGCCACTCAGAATGTACTGGGAACCAGTTACAGCCAAATGTTACCAAAGTGCTTCTCTCAGCCTGAAAAGGCTATTTAGACCCATGATATTTTTAAGAAAGTGGGTGTCAGTTTAGTCATAAGGAAGGCATTTGGGCCCATGTATAGTGCATTGGGAATCTATTTGGGCACTTTTAGGTACAACACACAGTCACCAGCCACTCAGAAAGTACTGGGAACAAGTTACAGCCAAATGTTACCGTAGTGCTTCTCTCAGCCTGAAAAGGCTATTTAGACCCATGATATTTTTAAGAAAGTGGGTGTCAGTTTAGTCATAAGGAAGGCCTTTGGGCTCATGTATTGTGGATTGGGCTTCTATTTGGGCACTTTTAGCCAAGTCACACAGCCAGCAGCCACTCAGAATGTACTGGGAACCAGTTACAGCCAAATGTTACCAAAGTGCTTCTCTCAGCCTGAAATGGCTATGTAGACCCATGATATTTTTAAGAAAGTGGGTGTCAGTTTAGTCATAAGGAAGGCCTCTGGGCTCATGTATTGTGGATTGGGCTTCTATTTGGCCACTTTTAGCCAAGTCACACAGCCAGCAGCCACTCAGAATGTGCTGGGAACCAGTTACAGCCAAACGTCACCAAAGTGCTTCTCTCAGCCTGATAAGGCTATTTTGACCAATGATTTTTTAAAGAAAATGAGTGTCAGTTTTGTCATAAGGAAGGCATTTGGGCCCATGTATAGTGCATTGGGAATCTATTTGGGCACTTTTAGGTACAACACACAGTCAGCAGCCACTCAGAAAGTACTGGGAACAAGTTACAGCCAAATGTCACCAAAGTGCTTCTCTCAGCCTGAAAAGGCTATTTTGACCAATGATTTTTTAAAGAAAATCAGTGTCAGTTTTGTCATAAGGAAGGCATCTGGGCCCATGTATAGTGCATTGGGATTCTTTTTGGGCACTTTTAGGTACAACACACAGTCACCAGCCACTCAGAAAGAACTGGGAACAAGTTACAACCAAATGTTACCAAAGTGCTTCTCTCAGCCTGAAAAGGCTATATAGACCAATTACATTTTTAAGAAAGTGGGTGTCAGTTTAGTCATAAGGGAGGCCTCTGGGCTCATGTATTGTGGATTGGGCTTCTATTTGGGCACTTTTAGCCAAGTCACACAGCCAGCAGCCACTCAGAATGTACTGGGAACAAGTTACAGCCAAATGTTACCAAAGTGCTTCTCTCAGCCTGAAAAGGCTATTTAGACCCATGATATTTTTAAGAAAGTGGGTGTCAGTTTAGTCATAAGGAAGGCATTTGGGCCCATGTATAGTGCATTGGGAATCTATTTGGGCACTTTTAGGTACAACACACAGTCACCAGCCACTCAGAAAGTACTGGGAACAAGTTACAGCCAAATGTTACCGTAGTGCTTCTCTCAGCCTGAAAAGGCTATTTAGACCCATGATATTTTTAAGAAAGTGGGTGTCAGTTTAGTCATAAGGAAGGCCTTTGGGCTCATGTATTGTGGATTGGGCTTCTATTTGGGCACTTTTAGCCAAGTCACACAGCCAGCAGCCACTCAGAATGTACTGGGAACCAGTTACAGCCAAATGTTACCAAAGTGCTTCTCTCAGCCTGAAATGGCTATGTAGACCCATGATATTTTTAAGAAAGTGGGTGTCAGTTTAGTCATAAGGAAGGCCTCTGGGCTCATGTATTGTGGATTGGGCTTCTATTTGGCCACTTTTAGCCAAGTCACACAGCCAGCAGCCACTCAGAATGTGCTGGGAACCAGTTACAGCCAAACGTCACCAAAGTGCTTCTCTCAGCCTGATAAGGCTATTTTGACCAATGATTTTTTAAAGAAAATGAGTGTCAGTTTTGTCATAAGGAAGGCATTTGGGCCCATGTATAGTGCATTGGGAATCTATTTGGGCACTTTTAGGTACAACACACAGTCAGCAGCCACTCAGAAAGTACTGGGAACAAGTTACAGCCAAATGTCACCAAAGTGCTTCTCTCAGCCTGAAAAGGCTATTTTGACCAATGATTTTTTAAAGAAAATCAGTGTCAGTTTTGTCATAAGGAAGGCATCTGGGCCCATGTATAGTGCATTGGGATTCTATTTGGGCACTTTTAGGTACAACACACAGTCACCAGCCACTCAGAAAGAACTGGGAACAAGTTACAACCAAATGTTACCAAAGTGCTTCTCTCAGCCTGAAAAGGCTATATAGACCAATTACATTTTTAAGAAAGTGGGTGTCAGTTTAGTCATAAGGAAGGCCTCTGGGCTCATGTATTGTGGATTGGGCTTCTATTTGGGCACTTTTAGCCAAGTCACACAGCCAGCAGCCACTAAGAATGTACTGGGAACAAGTTACAGCCAAATGTTACCAAAGTGCTTCTCTCATTCTGTAAAGGCTATTTAGACCCATTATATTTTTAAGAAAGTTGGTGTCAGTTTAGTCACAAGTAAGGCCTTTGGGCTCATGTATTGTGGATTGGGCTTCTATTTGGGCACTTTTAGCCAAGTCACACAGTCAACAGCCACTCAGAATGTACTGGGAACCAGTTACAGCCAAATGTTACCAAAGTGCTTCTCTCAGCCTGAAAAGGCTATTTAGACCCATGATATTTTTAAGAAAGTGGGTGTCAGTTTAGTCATAAGGAAGGCCTCTGGGCTCATGTATTGTGGATTGGGCTTCTATTTGGCCACTTTTAGCCAAGTCACACAGCCAGCAGCCACTCAGAATGTGCTGGGAACCAGTTACAGCCAAACGTCACCAAAGTGCTTCTCTCAGCCTGATAAGGCTATTTTGACCAATGATTTTTTAAAGAAAATGAGTGTCAGTTTTGTCATAAGGAAGGCATTTGGGCCCATGTATAGTGCATTGGGAATCTATTTGGGCACTTTTAGGTACAACACACAGTCAGCAGCCACTCAGAAAGTACTGGGAACAAGTTACAGCCAAATGTCACCAAAGTGCTTCTCTCAGCCTGAAAAGGCTATTTTGACCAATGATTTTTTAAAGAAAATCAGTGTCAGTTTTGTCATAAGGAAGGCATCTGGGCCCATGTATAGTGCATTGGGAATCTATTTGGGCACTTTTAGGTACAACACACAGTCACCAGCCACTCAGAAAGAACTGGGAACAAGTTACAACCAAATGTTACCAAAGTGCTTCTCTCAGCCTGAAAAGGCTATATAGACCAATTACATTTTTAAGAAAGTGGGTGTCAGTTTAGTCATAAGGAAGGCCTTTGGGCTCATGTATTGTGGATTGGGCTTCTATTTGGGCACTTTTAGCCAAGTCACACAGCCAGCAGCCACTCAGAATGTACTGGGAACCAGTTACAGCCAAATGTTACCAAAGTGCTTCTCTCAGCCTGAAAAGGCTATGTAGACCCATGATATTTTTAAGAAAGTGGGTGTCAGTTTAGTCATAAGGAAGGCCTCTGGGCTCATGTATTGTGGATTGGGCTTCTATTTGGCCACTTTTAGCCAAGTCACACAGCCAGCAGCCACTCAGAATGTGCTGGGAACCAGTTACAGCCAAACGTCACCAAAGTGCTTCTCTCAGCCTGATAAGGCTATTTTGACCAATGATTTTTTAAAGAAAATGAGTGTCAGTTTTGTCATAAGGAAGGCATTTGGGCCCATGTATAGTGCATTGGGAATCTATTTGGGCACTTTTAGGTACAACACACAGTCAGCAGCCACTCAGAAAGTACTGGGAACAAGTTACAGCCAAATGTCACCAAAGTGCTTCTCTCAGCCTGAAAAGGCTATTTTGACCAATGATTTTTTAAAGAAAATCAGTGTCAGTTTTGTCATAAGGAAGGCATCTGGGCCCATGTATAGTGCATTGGGATTCTTTTTGGGCACTTTTAGGTACAACACACAGTCACCAGCCACTCAGAAAGAACTGGGAACAAGTTACAACCAAATGTTACCAAAGTGCTTCTCTCAGCCTGAAAAGGCTATATAGACCAATTACATTTTTAAGAAAGTGGGTGTCAGTTTAGTCATAAGGGAGGCCTCTGGGCTCATGTATTGTGGATTGGGCTTCTATTTGGGCACTTTTAGCCAAGTCACACAGCCAGCAGCCACTCAGAATGTACTGGGAACAAGTTACAGCCAAATGTTACCAAAGTGCTTCTCTCAGCCTGAAAAGGCTATTTAGACCCATGATATTTTTAAGAAAGTGGGTGTCAGTTTAGTCATAAGGAAGGCATTTGGGCCCATGTATAGTGCATTGGGAATCTATTTGGGCACTTTTAGGTACAACACACAGTCACCAGCCACTCAGAAAGTACTGGGAACAAGTTACAGCCAAATGTTACCGTAGTGCTTCTCTCAGCCTGAAAAGGCTATTTAGACCCATGATATTTTTAAGAAAGTGGGTGTCAGTTTAGTCATAAGGAAGGCCTTTGGGCTCATGTATTGTGGATTGGGCTTCTATTTGGGCACTTTTAGCCAAGTCACACAGCCAGCAGCCACTCAGAATGTACTGGGAACCAGTTACAGCCAAATGTTACCAAAGTGCTTCTCTCAGCCTGAAATGGCTATGTAGACCCATGATATTTTTAAGAAAGTGGGTGTCAGTTTAGTCATAAGGAAGGCCTCTGGGCTCATGTATTGTGGATTGGGCTTCTATTTGGCCACTTTTAGCCAAGTCACACAGCCAGCAGCCACTCAGAATGTGCTGGGAACCAGTTACAGCCAAACGTCACCAAAGTGCTTCTCTCAGCCTGATAAGGCTATTTTGACCAATGATTTTTTAAAGAAAATGAGTGTCAGTTTTGTCATAAGGAAGGCATTTGGGCCCATGTATACTGCCCTGCCAAGCCAAAGAGCAGTAACTACGTTTTTGGACACACCGACTTATTTGGTTATCCCAAAGGTCAAATTAGCCTTTGTGATGTTGGGGGATAAACAATGACCTCAAGAACAGATGTACAATTAGTGTAATATCACTTATATGCCGATATCTCATTTGGCTGACCAGTTGAATCACTTTTAAACCCATTTTTCAGTGATTTTTGTTTTCGTAGTTACTGCACTCTGCCTTGGCAGGGCAGTATAGTGCATTGGGAATCTATTTGGGCACTTTTAGGTACAACACACAGTCAGCAGCCACTCAGAAAGTACTGGGAACAAGTTACAGCCAAATGTCACCAAAGTGCTTCTCTCAGCCTGAAAAGGCTATTTTGACCAATGATTTTTTAAAGAAAATCAGTGTCAGTTTTGTCATAAGGAAGGCATCTGGGCCCATGTATAGTGCATTGGGATTCTATTTGGGCACTTTTAGGTACAACACACAGTCACCAGCCACTCAGAAAGAACTGGGAACAAGTTACAACCAAATGTTACCAAAGTGCTTCTCTCAGCCTGAAAAGGCTATATAGACCAATTACATTTTTAAGAAAGTGGGTGTCAGTTTAGTCATAAGGAAGGCCTCTGGGCTCATGTATTGTGGATTGGGCTTCTATTTGGGCACTTTTAGCCAAGTCACACAGCCAGCAGCCACTCAGAATGTACTGGGAACAAGTTACAGCCAAATGTTACCAAAGTGCTTCTCTCATTCTGTAAAGGCTATTTAGACCCATTATATTTTTAAGAAAGTTGGTGTCAGTTTAGTCACAAGTAAGGCCTTTGGGCTCATGTATTGTGGATTGGGCTTCTATTTGGGCACTTTTAGCCAAGTCACACAGTCAACAGCCACTCAGAATGTACTGGGAACCAGTTACAGCCAAATGTTACCAAAGTGCTTCTCTCAGCCTGAAAAGGCTATTTAGACCCATGATATTTTTAAGAAAGTGGGTGTCAGTTTAGTCATAAGGAAGGCCTCTGGGCTCATGTATTGTGGATTGGGCTTCTATTTGGCCACTTTTAGCCAAGTCACACAGCCAGCAGCCACTCAGAATGTGCTGGGAACCAGTTACAGCCAAACGTCACCAAAGTGCTTCTCTCAGCCTGATAAGGCTATTTTGACCAATGATTTTTTAAAGAAAATGAGTGTCAGTTTTGTCATAAGGAAGGCATTTGGGCCCATGTATAGTGCATTGGGAATCTATTTGGGCACTTTTAGGTACAACACACAGTCAGCAGCCACTCAGAAAGTACTGGGAACAAGTTACAGCCAAATGTCACCAAAGTGCTTCTCTCAGCCTGAAAAGGCTATTTTGACCAATGATTTTTTAAAGAAAATCAGTGTCAGTTTTGTCATAAGGAAGGCATCTGGGCCCATGTATAGTGCATTGGGAATCTATTTGGGCACTTTTAGGTACAACACACAGTCACCAGCCACTCAGAAAGAACTGGGAACAAGTTACAACCAAATGTTACCAAAGTGCTTCTCTCAGCCTGAAAAGGCTATATAGACCAATTAAATTTTTAAGAAAGTGGGTGTCAGTTTAGTCATAAGGAAGGCCTTTGGGCTCATGTATTGTGGATTGGGCTTCTATTTGGGCACTTTTAGCCAAGTCACACAGCCAGCAGCCACTCAGAATGTACTGGGAACCAGTTACAGCCAAATGTTACCAAAGTGCTTCTCTCAGCCTGAAAAGGCTATGTAGACCCATGATATTTTTAAGAAAGTGGGTGTCAGTTTAGTCATAAGGAAGGCATTTGGGCCCATGTATAGTGCATTGGGAATCTATTTGGGCACTTTTAGGTACAACACACAGTCACCAGCCACTCAGAAAGTACTGGGAACAAGTTACAGCCAAATGTTACCGTAGTGCTTCTCTCAGCCTGAAAAGGCTATTTAGACCCATGATATTTTTAAGAAAGTGGGTGTCAGTTTAGTCATAAGGAAGGCCTTTGGGCTCATGTATTGTGGATTGGGCTTCTATTTGGGCACTTTTAGCCAAGTCACACAGCCAGCAGCCACTCAGAATGTACTGGGAACCAGTTACAGCCAAATGTTACCAAAGTGCTTCTCTCAGCCTGAAAAGGCTATGTAGACCCATGATATTTTTAAGAAAGTGGGTGTCAGTTTAGTCATAAGGAAGGCCTCTGGGCTCATGTATTGTGGATTGGGCTTCTATTTGGGCACTTTTAGCCAAGTCACACAGCCAGCAGCCACTCAGAATGTACTGGGAACCAGTTACAGCCAAATGTTACCAAAGTGCTTCTCTCAGCCTGAAAAGGCTATGTAGACCCATGATATTTTTAAGAAAGTGGGTGTCAGTTTAGTCATAAGGAAGGCATTTGGGCCCATGTATAGTGCATTGGGAATCTATTTGGGCACTTTTAGGTACAACACACAGTCACCAGCCACTCAGAAAGTACTGGGAACAAGTTACAGCCAAATGTTACCGTAGTGCTTCTCTCAGCCTGAAAAGGCTATTTAGACCCATGATATTTTTAAGAAAGTGGGTGTCAGTTTAGTCATAAGGAAGGCCTTTGGGCTCATGTATTGTGGATTGGGCTTCTATTTGGGCACTTTTAGCCAAGTCACACAGCCAGCAGCCACTCAGAATGTACTGGGAACCAGTTACAGCCAAATGTTACCAAAGTGCTTCTCTCAGCCTGAAAAGGCTATTTAGACCCATGATATTTTTAAGAAAGTGGGTGTCAGTTTAGTCATAAGGAAGGCCTTTGGGCTCATGTATTGTGGATTGGGCTTCTATTTGGGCACTTTTAGCCAAGTCACACAGCCAGCAGCCACTCAGAATGTGCTGGGAACCAGTTACAGCCAAACGTCACCAAAGTGCTTCTCTCAGCCTGATAAGGCTATTTTGACCAATGATTTTTTAAAGAAAATGAGTGTCAGTTTTGTCATAAGGAAGGCATTTGGGCCCATATATAGTGCATTGGGAATCTATTTGGGCACTTTTAGGTACAACACACAGTCAGCAGCCACTCAGAAAGTACTGGGAACAAGTTACAGCCAAATGTCACCAAAGTGCTTCTCTCAGCCTGAAAAGGCTATTTAGACCCATGATATTTTTAAGAAAGTGGGTGTCAGTTTAGTCATAAGGAAGGCCTCTGGGCTCATGTATTGTGGATTGGGCTTCTATTTGGCCACTTTTAGCCAAGTCACACAGCCAGCAGCCACTCAGAATGTACTGGGAACCAGTTACAGCCAAACGTCACCAAAGTGCTTCTCTCAGCCTGATAAGGCTATTTTGACCAATGATTTTTTAAAGAAAATGAGTGTCAGTTTTGTCATAAGGAAGGCATTTGGGCCCATGTATAGTGCATTGGGAATCTATTTGGGCACTTTTAGGTACAACACACAGTCAGCAGCCACTCAGAAAGTACTGGGAACAAGTTACAGCCAAATGTCACCAAAGTGCTTCTCTCAGCCTGAAAAGGCTATTTTGACCAATGATTTTTTAAAGAAAATCAGTGTCAGTTTTGTCATAAGGAAGGCATCTGGGCCCATGTATAGTGCATTGGGATTCTATTTGGGCACTTTTAGGTACAACACAGAGTCACCAGCCACTCAGAAAGAACTGGGAACAAGTTACAACCAAATGTTACCAAAGTGCTTCTCTCAGCCTGAAAAGGCTATATACACCAATTACATTTTTAAGAAAGTGGGTGTCAGTTTAGTCATAAGGAAGGCCTTTGGGCTCATGTATTGTGGATTGGGCTTCTATTTGGGCACTTTTAGCCAAGTCACACAGCCAGCAGCCACTCAGAATGTACTGGGAACCAGTTACAGCCAAACGTCACCAAAGTGCTTCTCTCAGCCTGATAAGGCTATTTTGACCAATGATTTTTTAAAGAAAATGAGTGTCAGTTTTGTCATAAGGAAGGCATTTGGGCCCATGTATAGTGCATTGGGAATCTATTTGGGCACTTTTAGGTACAACACACAGTCACCAGCCACTCAGAAAGTACTGGGAACAAGTTACAGCCAAATGTTACCAAAGTGCTTCTCTCAGCCTGAAAAGGCTATTTAGACCCTTGATATTTTTAAGAAAGTGGGTGTCAGTTTAGTCATAAGGAAGGCCTTTGGGCTCATGTATTGTGGATTGGGCTTCTATTTGGGCACTTTTAGCCAAGTCACACAGCCAGCAGCCACTCAGAATGTACTGGGAACAAGTTACAGCCAAATGTTACCAAAGTGCTTCTCTCATTCTGTAAAGGCTATTTAGACCCATTATATTTTTAAGAAAGTTGGTGTCAGTTTAGTCACAAGTAAGGCCTTTGGGCTCATGTATTGTGGATTGGGCTTCTATTTGGGCACTTTTAGCCAAGTCACACAGTCAACAGCCACTCAGAATGTACTGGGAACCAGTTACAGCCAAATGTTACCAAAGTGCTTCTCTCAGCCTGAAAAGGCTATTTAGACCCATGATATTTTTAAGAAAGTGGGTGTCAGTTTAGTCATAAGGAAGGCATTTGGGCCCATGTATAGTGCATTGGGAATCTATTTGGGCACTTTTAGGTACAACACACAGTCACCAGCCACTCAGAAAGTACTGGGAACAAGTTACAGCCAAATGTTACCGTAGTGCTTCTCTCAGCCTGAAAAGGCTATTTAGACCCATGATATTTTTAAGAAAGTGGGTGTCAGTTTAGTCATAAGGAAGGCCTTTGGGCTCATGTATTGTGGATTGGGCTTCTATTTGGGCACTTTTAGCCAAGTCACACAGCCAGCAGCCACTCAGAATGTACTGGGAACCAGTTACAGCCAAATGTTACCAAAGTGCTTCTCTCAGCCTGAAAAGGCTATGTAGACCCATGATATTTTTAAGAAAGTGGGTGTCAGTTTAGTCATAAGGAAGGCATCTGGGCTCATGTATTGTGGATTGGGCTTCTATTTGGCCACTTTTAGCCAAGTCACACAGCCAGCAGCCACTCAGAATGTGCTGGGAACCAGTTACAGCCAAACGTCACCAAAGTGCTTCTCTCAGCCTGATAAGGCTATTTTGACCAATGATTTTTTAAAGAAAATGAGTGTCAGTTTTGTCATAAGGAAGGCATTTGGGCCCATGTATAGTGCATTGGGAATCTATTTGGGCACTTTTAGGTACAACACACAGTCAGCAGCCACTCAGAAAGTACTGGGAACAAGTTACAGCCAAATGTCACCAAAGTGCTTCTCTCAGCCTGAAAAGGCTATTTTGACCAATGATTTTTTAAAGAAAATCAGTGTCAGTTTTGTCATAAGGAAGGCATCTGGGCCCATGTATAGTGCATTGGGATTCTATTTGGGCACTTTTAGGTACAACACACAGTCACCAGCCACTCAGAAAGAACTGGGAACAAGTTACAACCAAATGTTACCAAAGTGCTTCTCTCAGCCTGAAAAGGCTATATAGACCAATTACATTTTTAAGAAAGTGGGTGTCAGTTTAGTCATAAGGAAGGCCTTTGGGCTCATGTATTGTGGATTGGTCTTCTATTTGGGCACTTTTAGCCAAGTCACACAGCCAGCAGCCACTCAGAATGTACTGGGAACAAGTTACAGCCAAATGTTACCAAAGTGCTTCTCTCATTCTGTAAAGGCTATTTAGACCCATTATATTTTTAAGAAAGTTGGTGTCAGTTTAGTCACAAGTAAGGCCTTTGGGCTCATCTATTGTGGATTGGGCTTCTATTTGGGCACTTTTAGCCAAGTCACACAGTCAACAGCCACTCAGAATGTACTGGGAACCAGTTACAGCCAAATGTTACCAAAGTGCTTCTCTCAGCCTGAAAAGGCTATTTAGACCCATGATATTTTTAAGAAAGTGGGTGTCAGTTTAGTCATAAGGAAGGCCTCTGGGCTCATGTATTGTGGATTGGGCTTCTATTTGGCCACTTTTAGCCAAGTCACACAGCCAGCAGCCACTCAGAATGTGCTGGGAACCAGTTACAGCCAAACGTCACCAAAGTGCTTCTCTCAGCCTGATAAGGCTATTTTGACCAATGATTTTTTAAAGAAAATGAGTGTCAGTTTTGTCATAAGGAAGGCATTTGGGCCCATGTATAGTGCATTAGGAATCTATTTGGGCACTTTTAGGTACAACACACAGTCAGCAGCCACTCAGAAAGTACTGGGAACAAGTTACAGCCAAATGTCACCAAAGTGCTTCTCTCAGCCTGAAAAGGCTATTTTGACCAATGATTTTTTAAAGAAAATCAGTGTCAGTTTTGTCATAAGGAAGGCATCTGGGCCCATGTATAGTGCATTGGGATTCTATTTGGGCACTTTTAGGTACAACACACAGTCACCAGCCACTTAGAAAGAACTGGGAACAAGTTACAACCAAATGTTACCAAAGTGCTTCTCTCAGCCTGAAAAGGCTATATAGACCAATTACATTTTTAAGAAAGTGGGTGTCAGTTTAGTCATAAGGAAGGCCTCTGGGCTCATGTATTGTGGATTGGGCTTCTATTTGGGCACTTTTAGCCAAGTCACACAGCCAGCAGCCACTCAGAATGTACTGGGAACCAGTTACAGCCAAACGTCACCAAAGTGCTTCTCTCAGCCTGATAAGGCTATTTTGACCAATGATTTTTTAAAGAAAATGAGTGTCAGTTTTGTCATAAGGAAGGCATTTGGGCCCATGTATAGTGCATTGGGAATCTATTTGGAAACTTTTAGGTACAACACACAGTCACCAGCCACTCAGAAAGTACTGGGAACAAGTTACAGCCAAATGTTACCGTAGTGCTTCTCTCAGCCTGAAAAGGCTATTTAGACCCATGATATTTTTAAGAAAGTGGGTGTCAGTTTAGTCATAAGGAAGGCCTTTGGGCTCATGTATTGTGGATTGGGCTTCTATTTGGGCACTTTTAGCCAAGTCACACAGCCAGCAGCCACTCAGAATGTACTGGGAACCAGTTACAGCCAAATGTTACCAAAGTGCTTCTCTCAGCCTGAAAAGGCTATGTAGACCCATGATATTTTTAAGAAAGTGGGTGTCAGTTTAGTCATAAGGAAGGCCTCTGGGCTCATGTATTGTGGATTGGGCTTCTATTTGGCCACTTTTAGCCAAGTCACACAGCCAGCAGCCACTCAGAATGTGCTGGGAACAAGTTACAGCCAAATGTCACCAAAGTGCTTCTCTCAGCCTGAAAAGGCTATTTTGACCAATGATTTTTTAAAGAAAATCAGTGTCAGTTTTGTCATAAGGAAGGCATTTGGGCCCATGTATAGTGCATTGGGAATCTATTTGGAAACTTTTAGGTACAACACACAGTCACCAGCCACTCAGAAAGTACTGGGAACAAGTTACAGCCAAATGTTACCGTAGTGCTTCTCTCAGCCTGAAAAGGCTATTTAGACCCATGATATTTTTAAGAAAGTGGGTGTCAGTTTAGTCATAAGGAAGGCCTTTGGGCTCATGTATTGTGGATTGGGCTTCTATTTGGGCACTTTTAGCCAAGTCACACAGCCAGCAGCCACTCAGAATGTACTGGGAACCAGTTACAGCCAAATGTTACCAAAGTGCTTTTCTCAGCCTGAAAAGGCTATGTAGACCCATGATATTTTTAAGAAAGTGGGTGTCAGTTTAGTCATAAGGAAGGCCTCTGGGCTCATGTATTGTGGATTGGGCTTCTATTTGGCCACTTTTAGCCAAGTCACACAGCCAGCAGCCACTCAGAATGTGCTGGGAACCAGTTACAGCCAAACGTCACCAAAGTGCTTCTCTCAGCCTGATAAGGCTATTTTGACCAATGATTTTTTAAAGAAAATGAGTGTCAGTTTTGTCATAAGGAAGGCATTTGGGCCCATGTATAGTGCATTGGGAATCTATTTGGGCACTTTTAGGTACAACACACAGTCAGCAGCCACTCAGAAAGTACTGGGAACAAGTTACAGCCAAATGTCACCAAAGTGCTTCTCTCAGCCTGAAAAGGCTATTTAGACCCATGATATTTTTAAGAAAGTGGGTGTCAGTTTAGTCATAAGGAAGGCCTCTGGGCTCATGTATTGTGGATTGGGCTTCTATTTGGCCACTTTTAGCCAAGTCACACAGCCAGCAGCCACTCAGAATGTACTGGGAACCAGTTACAGCCAAACGTCACCAAAGTGCTTCTCTCAGCCTGATAAGGCTATTTTGACCAATGATTTTTTTAAAGAAAATGAGTGTCAGTTTGGTCTAAGGAAGGCATTTGGGCCCATGTATAGTGCATTGGGAATCTATTTGGGCACTTTTAGGTACAACACACAGTCACCAGCCACTCAGAATGTACTGGGAACCAGTTACAGCCAAATGTTACCAAAGTGCTTCTCTCAGCCTGAAAAGGCTATTTAGACCAATTACATTTTTAAGAAAGTGGGTGTCAGTTTAGTCATAAGGAAGGCCTCTGGGCTCATATATTGTGGATTGGGCTTCTATTTGGGCACTTTTAGCCAAGTCACACAGCCAGCAGCCACTCAGAATGTACTGGGAACCAGTTACAGCCAAACGTCACCAAAGTGCTTCTCTCAGCCTGATAAGGCTATTTTGACCAATGATTTTTTAAAGAAAATGAGTGTCAGTTTTGTCATAAGGAAGGCATTTGGGCCCATGTATAGTGCATTGGGAATCTATTTGGGCACTTTTAGGTACAACACACAGTCAGCAGCCACTCAAAAAGTACTGGGAACAAGTTACAGCCAAATGTCACCAAAGTGCTTCTCTCAGCCTGAAAAGGCTATTTTGACCAATGATTTTTTAAAGAAAATCAGTGTCAGTTTTGTCATAAGGAAGGCATCTGGGCCCATGTATAGTGCATTGGGATTCTATTTGGGCACTTTTAGGTACAACACACAGTCACCAGCCACTCAGAAAGAACTGGGAACAAGTTACAACCAAATGTTACCAAAGTGCTTCTCTCAGCCTGAAAAGGCTATATAGACCAATTACATTTTTAAGAAAGTGGGTGTCAGTTTAGTCATAAGGAAGGCCTCTGGGCTCATGTATTGTGGATTGGGCTTCTATTTGGGCACTTTTAGCCAAGTCACACAGCCAGCAGCCACTCAGAATGTACTGGGAACCAGTTACAGCCAAACGTCACCAAAGTGCTTCTCTCAGCCTGATAAGGCTATTTTGACCAATGATTTTTTAAAGAAAATGAGTGTCAGTTTTGTCATAAGGAAGGCATTTGGGCCCATGTATAGTGCATTGGGAATCTATTTGGGCACTTTTAGGTACAACACACAGTCACCAGCCACTCAGAAAGTACTGGGAACAAGTTACAGCCAAATGTTACCGTAGTGCTTCTCTCAGCCTGAAAAGGCTATTTAGACCCATGATATTTTTAAGAAAGTGGGTGTCAGTTTAGTCATAAGGAAGGCCTTTGGGCTCATGTATTGTGGATTGGGCTTCTATTTGGGCACTTTTAGCCAAGTCACACAGCCAGCAGCCACTCAGAATGTACTGGGAACCAGTTACAGCCAAATGTTACCAAAGTGCTTCTCTCAGCCTGAAAAGGCTATGTAGACCCATGATATTTTTAAGAAAGTGGGTGTCAGTTTAGTCATAAGGAAGGCCTCTGGGTTCATGTATTGTGGATTGGGCTTCTATTTGGCCACTTTTAGCCAAGTCACACAGCCAGCAGCCACTCAGAATGTGCTGGTAGGGCGGGCCATACTTTTTTTTTTTTGAAAATCAAAAAAGAGGGGTGTTCAAATGACAGATTTTGGCATGTAGAACACAAATCTGAAGAAATTTTTCAATTCTGATAAACCTAACCTACATTTTTTTGCAGTTGATTATTGTAAATTTTTTGATTAATTTGCGATTTTCTTCTAGAAGAAAAAAATATTTTGGGAGGCTTTTATAAAGAATTCCTGTTCAAAATAACAGATGTTGGCATGTAAAACACAAATCTGAAGAAATTTTCCAATTCTGATAAACCTAACCTACATCAATTTGCAATTGATTATTGTCCATTTCTTTGATTAATTAGCGATTTTCTTCTCGAAGACAGAACTTAAGATGGGAGGCTTTTATAAAGAATTCCTGTTCAAATAACAGATGTTTGTGTGTAAAACACAAATCTGAAGAAATGTTTCAATTCTGATAAACCTAACCTACATACATTTGCAGTTGATTATTGTTTTATTAATTTGTAATTAATTCGCTCAGGCCAACTGCAGCAATAGCAACTGCGGCTCTGATTGAATCATCACAGAAGACACCCTATGAAAAGTGATTGATAAAAACAAGGTCAAGATAGCACAGGAGAAGTTGATACGAGAGCTGGGGGATGAATTTGAGGAGAAGTGCAGGAAGGAGGGGGGGGGGGGCGTGTGAGTCCTGCATCCTCTTTGATGGACGGATTGACCTGACCAATGTAATGATGGAAGCTGAGGGCAGTGACCAATCTTTTCCTGCAAAGATGAGGGAAGAACATAGTGTTGTCAGTGAGCCTGGCAGCAACTATATGTTCCATTTTACCCCAGAAACAGCAACTAAAGAGGAGTCACATGCAGTGCAGATTGCTAAGGTCCTTTTTGCTTGGCTGAGAGAGAAAGGTTTTCATAAGACCTTGTGGGCCATTGGAGGAGACTCAACAAATGTCAACAGTGGTGTAAAAGCTGGAGTATTGTGAGGAAGCTGGAGCTGCACATGGGAAGACACCTGGTCTGGTTGGTGTGCAACTTACACACTGGTGAACTGCCCCTCCGCTGGCTCATTGTTGAACTTGAAGGTCCTACTCTTACCTACTCTTGTCCTACAAATTATCTGGACCAATACTAAAGCTCCTTGATTCAGCTACAGAGTTGGATATCAATCCAAAATTTACCAGGATCTCTGATGGCCCTTCACTGATCAAGCTGCCTTACAAGGTCATTCAAGATTTCTCGACTGATCAACACTATGGCTATCAAATTGTTTGTGCATTCGGAGACAGAGTGGTTCCTACAAGGCTGGATCTGTTGGATATTGGGCCACAATGGGCCAGTAAACCATAGCCACCGGCTCACCACAGCAAACAGACTTCTCTGCTCTGGGTGTCAAAGCATGGACTGAGAGGAAAGAATCAGAAAAATCTGCAGTTCATTGTGGAATACATCATTGGAGTGTATTATCCATGTTGGTTCAATGTGAAGATCAAGGAGTCCTGGATTGAAGGGCCTAGGCACATCCTGTTTCAGCTGGACTGCCTGAAGTCCCAGAGGAAGTAGGTACTGGACATTGTGATGCCAACTGTTAGAAGATCTGCTTGGTATGCCCATAATGAATCCACCCTCCAAACACTGCTGAGCGCTAAGGATCAGAAGGAGAGGATTGAGGGGGTGGAGGGAATCCTGGCCATCAGGGGAGAAGGAGACCCAGACACTCAGCTGGGGGACTCCTCTGTAAGAACCATAGGGACAACTGAGATCAATTATGATGCTTCCAGCATTGGTGGATTGATTAGCTGGTCAGAAGGTGTGTCAGAGCCACCTCTCACTTGCATACTAAACACATCGGAGATGAAAAACTTCATTGTCATCCCATGGAGGTGCCCAACTGGCCCTGCCACACTCAGAGCATTGAGAGGGTTGTCAAAATGGTGACTGAGGCTTCTTCTACATACTTCTCTAAGGAAAAGAGGGATGGAGGGATCAGGACTCAGGAGACCAGCAGGAGACTGATGTCTAAGGCAAAGCGTAAAAGCAGGACTTGTACAACCTAGCAAAGTTCAGGAAGTGATAATTGATCTTCATAATTGTATCCAGTGATATACATGCACTTCCATTGTGAATAAATATGTAAGTTTGATTTGGCTTTGTCAATATAAAGTATTTTCCTTATGTCTTTTAATATCCTAAAATGAGGCTAAAAAGGGCAAAATTAGTCATTTTGAAGTACAAAATAATGTAGGTTAGAGTTATTCCACCGAAAAAATAATGTCACATTTGAATTCCCCATATAAAAACACATCATTTAGACACCCCACATGTTAGGATTTCCATTGGATTTTAATATCTTATAAATTAATTAGAACGGGTACAATTAGCGATATAAAAATGCAAAAAAATGTAGGTAAGAGTTGTCCTATCCAAAAAATAATGTCATATTTGAACTCTCCATCAAAAAACACATAAAATAGACACCCCTCTTTTTTGGATTTCCTTAATATTCATTTTAGCACCTGAGTATGGCCCGCCCTAATGTGCTGGGAACCAGTTACAGCCAAACGTCACCAAAGTGCTTCTCTCAGCCTGATAAGGCTATTTTGACCAATGATTTTTTAAAGAAAATGAGTGTCAGTTTTGTCATAAGGAAGGCATTTGGGCCCATGTATAGTGCATTGGGAATCTATTTGGGCACTTTTAGGTACAACACACAGCCAGCAGCCACTCAGAATGTACTGGGAACCAGTTACAGCCAAACGTCACCAAAGTGCTTCTCTCAGCCTGATAAGGCTATTTTGACCAATGATTTTTTAAAGAAAATGAGTGTCAGTTTTGTCATAAGGAAGGCATTTGGGCCCATGTATAGTGCATTGGGAATCTATTTGGGCACTTTTAGGTACAACACACAGTCAGCAGCCACTCAGAAAGTACTGGGAACAAGTTACAGCCAAATGTCACCAAAGTGCTTCTCTCAGCCTGAAAAGGCTATTTTGACCAATGATTTTTTAAAGAAAATCAGTGTCAGTTTTGTCATAAGGAAGGCATCTGGGCCCATGTATAGTGCATTGGGATTCTATTTGGGCACTTTTAGGTACAACACACAGTCACCAGCCACTCAGAAAGAACTGGGAACAAGTTACAACCAAATGTTACCAAAGTGCTTCTCTCAGCCTGAAAAGGCTATATAGACCAATTACATTTTTAAGAAAGTGGGTGTCAGTTTAGTCATAAGGAAGGCCTTTGGGCTCATGTATTGTGGATTGGGCTTCTATTTGGGCACTTTTAGCCAAGTCACACAGCCAGCAGCCACTCAGAATGTACTGGGAACAAGTTACAGCCAAATGTTACCAAAGTGCTTCTCTCATTCTGTAAAGGCTATTTAGACCCATTATATTTTTAAGAAAGTTGGTGTCAGTTTAGTCACAAGTAAGGCCTTTGGGCTCATGTATTGTGGATTGGGCTTCTATTTGGGCACTTTTAGCCAAGTCACACAGTCAACAGCCACTCAGAATGTACTGGGAACCAGTTACAGCCAAATGTTACCAAAGTGCTTCTCTCAGCCTGAAAAGGCTATTTAGACCCATGATATTTTTAAGAAAGTGGGTGTCAGTTTAGTCATAAGGAAGGCCTCTGGGCTCATGTATTGTGGATTGGGCTTCTATTTGGCCACTTTTAGCCAAGTCACACAGCCAGCAGCCACTCAGAATGTGCTGGGAACCAGTTACAGCCAAACGTCACCAAAGTGCTTCTCTCAGCCTGATAAGGCTATTTTGACCAATGATTTTTTAAAGAAAATGAGTGTCAGTTTTGTCATAAGGAAGGCATTTGGGCCCATGTATAGTGCATTGGGAATCTATTTGGGCACTTTTAGGTACAATACACAGTCAGCAGCCACTCAGAAAGTACTGGGAACAAGTTACAGCCAAATGTCACCAAAGTGCTTCTCTCAGCCTGAAAAGGCTATTTTGACCAATGATTTTTTAAAGAAAATCAGTGTCAGTTTTGTCATAAGGAAGGCATCTGGGCCCATGTATAGTGCATTGGGATTCTAT
This sequence comes from Gymnoscopelus microlampas, assembly GCF_963454915.1. Classification (NCBI taxonomy): domain Eukaryota; kingdom Metazoa; phylum Chordata; class Actinopteri; order Myctophiformes; family Myctophidae; genus Gymnoscopelus; species Gymnoscopelus microlampas. The sequence continues at coordinate 1,145,149 of NW_028155862.1, read as the reverse complement.
TTGGGCACTTTTAGGTACAACACACAGTCACCAGCCACTCAGAAAGAACTGGGAACAAGTTACAACCAAATGTTACCAAAGTGCTTCTCTCAGCCTGAAAAGGCTATATAGACCAATTACATTTTTAAGAAAGTGGGTGTCAGTTTAGTCATAAGGAAGGCCTCTGGGCTCATGTATTGTGGATTGGGCTTCTATTTGGGCACTTTTAGCCAAGTCACACAGCCAGCAGCCACTCAGAATGTACTGGGAACCAGTTACAGCCAAACGTCACCAAAGTGCTTCTCTCAGCCTGATAAGGCTATTTTGACCAATGATTTTTTAAAGAAAATGAGTGTCAGTTTTGTCATAAGGAAGGCATTTGGGCCCATGTATAGTGCATTGGGAATCTATTTGGAAACTTTTAGGTACAACACACAGTCACCAGCCACTCAGAAAGTACTGGGAACAAGTTACAGCCAAATGTTACCGTAGTGCTTCTCTCAGCCTGAAAAGGCTATTTAGACCCATGATATTTTTAAGAAAGTGGGTGTCAGTTTAGTCATAAGGAAGGCCTTTGGGCTCATGTATTGTGGATTGGGCTTCTATTTGGGCACTTTTAGCCAAGTCACACAGCCAGCAGCCACTCAGAATGTACTGGGAACCAGTTACAGCCAAATGTTACCAAAGTGCTTCTCTCAGCCTGAAAAGGCTATGTAGACCCATGATATTTTTAAAGAAAATGAGTGTCAGTTTTGTCATAAGGAAGGCATTTGGGCCCATGTATAGTGCATTGGGAATCTATTTGGGCACTTTTAGGTACAACACACAGTCACCAGCCACTCAGAAAGTACTGGGAACAAGTTACAGCCAAATGTTACCGTAGTGCTTCTCTCAGCCTGAAAAGGCTATTTAGACCCATGATATTTTTAAGAAAGTGGGTGTCAGTTTAGTCATAAGGAAGGCCTTTGGGCTCATGTATTGTGGATTGGGCTTCTATTTGGGCACTTTTAGCCAAGTCACACAGCCAGCAGCCACTCAGAATGTACTGGGAACCAGTTACAGCCAAATGTTACCAAAGTGCTTCTCTCAGCCTGAAAAGGCTATGTAGACCCATGATATTTTTAAGAAAGTGGGTGTCAGTTTAGTCATAAGGAAGGCCTCTGGGCTCATGTATTGTGGATTGGGCTTCTATTTGGCCACTTTTAGCCAAGTCACACAGCCAGCAGCCACTCAGAATGTGCTGGGAACCAGTTACAGCCAAACGTCACCAAAGTGCTTCTCTCAGCCTGATAAGGCTATTTTGACCAATGATTTTTTAAAGAAAATGAGTGTCAGTTTTGTCATAAGGAAGGCATTTGGGCCCATGTATAGTGCATTGGGAATCTATTTGGGCACTTTTAGGTACAACACACAGCCAGCAGCCACTCAGAATGTACTGGGAACCAGTTACAGCCAAATGTTACCAAAGTGCTTCTCTCAGCCTGAAAAGGCTATTTAGACCCATGATATTTTTAAGAAAATGAGTGTCAGTTTTGTCATAAGGAAGGCCTTTGGGCTCATGTATTGTGGATTGGGCTTCTATTTGGGCACTTTTAGCCAAGTCACACAGCCAGCAGCCACTCAGAATGTACTGGGAACAAGTTACAGCCAAATGTTACCAAAGTGCTTCTCTCATTCTGTAAAGGCTATTTAGACCCATTATATTTTTAAGAAAGTTGGTGTCAGTTTAGTCACAAGTAAGGCCTTTGGGCTCATGTATTGTGGATTGGGCTTCTATTTGGGCACTTTTAGCCAAGTCACACAGCCAGCAGCCACTCAGAATGTACTGGGAACCAGTTACAGCCAAACGTCACCAAAGTGCTTCTCTCAGCCTGATAAGGCTATTTTGACCAATGATTTTTTAAAGAAAATGAGTGTCAGTTTTGTCATAAGGAAGGCATTTGGGCCCATGTATAGTGCATTGGGAATCTATTTGGGCACTTTTAGGTACAACACACAGTCACCAGCCACTCAGAAAGTACTGGGAACAAGTTACAGCCAAATGTTACCAAAGTGCTTCTCTCAGCCTGAAAAGGCTATTTAGACCCTTGATATTTTTAAGAAAGTGGGTGTCAGTTTAGTCATAAGGAAGGCCTTTGGGCTCATGTATTGTGGATTGGGCTTCTATTTGGGCACTTTTAGCCAAGTCACACAGCCAGCAGCCACTCAGAATGTACTGGGAACAAGTTACAGCCAAATGTTACCAAAGTGCTTCTCTCATTCTGTAAAGGCTATTTAGACCCATTATATTTTTAAGAAAGTTGGTGTCAGTTTAGTCACAAGTAAGGCCTTTGAGCTCATGTATTGTGGATTGGGCTTCTATTTGGGCACTTTTAGCCAAGTCACAGAGTCAACAGCCACTCAGAATGTACTGGGAACCAGTTACAGCCAAATGTTACCAAAGTGCTTCTCTCAGCCTGAAAAGGCTATTTAGACCCGTGATATTTTTAAGAAAGTGGGTGTCAGTTTAGTCATAAGGAAGGCCTCTGGGCTCATGTATTGTGGATTGGGCTTCTATTTGGCCACTTTTAGCCAAGTCACACAGCCAGCAGCCACTCAGAATGTGCTGGGAACCAGTTACAGCCAAACGTCACCAAAGTGCTTCTCTCAGCCTGATAAGGCTATTTTGACCAATGATTTTTTAAAGAAAATGAGTGTCAGTTTTGTCATAAGGAAGGCATTTGGGCCCATGTATAGTGCATTGGGAATCTATTTGGGCACTTTTAGGTACAACACACAGTCAGCAGCCACTCAGAAAGTACTGGGAACAAGTTACAGCCAAATGTCACCAAAGTGCTTCTCTCAGCCTGAAAAGGCTATTTTGACCAATGATTTTTTAAAGAAAATCAGTGTCAGTTTTGTCATAAGGAAGGCATCTGGGCCCATGTATAGTGCATTGGGATTCTATTTGGGCACTTTTAGGTACAACACACAGTCACCAGCCACTCAGAAAGAACTGGGAACAAGTTACAACCAAATGTTACCAAAGTGCTTCTCTCAGCCTGAAAAGGCTATTTAGACCAATTACATTTTTAAGAAAGTGGGTGTCAGTTTAGTCATAAGGAAGGCCTCTGGGCTCATGTATTGTGGATTGGGCTTCTATTTGGGCACTTTTAGCCAAGTCACACAGCCAGCAGCCACTCAGAATGTACTGGGAACCAGTTACAGCCAAACGTCACCAAAGTGCTTCTCTCAGCCTGATAAGGCTATTTTGACCAATGATTTTTTAAAGAAAATGAGTGTCAGTTTTGTCATAAGGAAGGCATTTGGGCCCATGTATAGTGCATTGGGAATCTATTTGGAAACTTTTAGGTACAACACACAGTCACCAGCCACTCAGAAAGTACTGGGAACAAGTTACAGCCAAAAGTTACCGTAGTGCTTCTCTCAGCCTGAAAAGGCTATTTAGACCCATGATATTTTTAAGAAAGTGGGTGTCAGTTTAGTCATAAGGAAGGCCTTTGGGCTCATGTATTGTGGATTGGGCTTCTATTTGGGCACTTTTAGCCAAGTCACACAGCCAGCAGCCACTCAGAATGTACTGGGAACCAGTTACAGCCAAATGTTACCAAAGTGCTTCTCTCAGCCTGAAAAGGCTATGTAGACCCATGATATTTTTAAGAAAGTGGGTGTCAGTTTAGTCATAAGGAAGGCCTCTGGGCTCATGTATTGTGGATTGGGCTTCTATTTGGGCACTTTTAGCCAAGTCACACAGCCAGCAGCCACTCAGAATGTGCTGGGAACCAGTTACAGCCAAACGTCACCAAAGTGCTTCTCTCAGCCTGATAAGGCTATTTTGACCAATGATTTTTTAAAGAAAATGAGTGTCAGTTTTGTCATAAGGAAGGCATTTGGGCCCATGTATAGTGCATTGGGAATCTATTTGGGCACTTTTAGGTACAACACACAGTCAGCAGCCACTCAGAAAGTACTGGGAACAAGTTACAGCCAAATGTCACCAAAGTGCTTCTCTCAGCCTGAAAAGGCTATTTAGACCCATGATATTTTTAAGAAAGTGGGTGTCAGTTTAGTCATAAGGAAGGCCTCTGGGCTCATGTATTGTGGATTGGGCTTCTATTTGGCCACTTTTAGCCAAGTCACACAGCCAGCAGCCACTCAGAATGTACTGGGAACCAGTTACAGCCAAACGTCACCAAAGTGCTTCTCTCAGCCTGATAAGGCTATTTTGACCAATGATTTTTTAAAGAAAATGAGTGTCAGTTTTGTCATAAGGAAGGCATTTGGGCGCATGTATAGTGCATTGGGAATCTATTTGGGCACTTTTAGGTACAACACACAGTCAGCAGCCACTCAGAAAGTACTGGGAACAAGTTACAGCCAAATGTCACCAAAGTGCTTCTCTCAGCCTGAAAAGGCTATTTTGACCAATGATTTTTTAAAGAAAATCAGTGTCAGTTTTGTCATAAGGAAGGCATCTGGGCCCATGTATAGTGCATTGGGATTCTATTTGGGCACTTTTAGGTACAACACAGAGTCACCAGCCACTCAGAAAGAACTGGGAACAAGTTACAACCAAATGTTACCAAAGTGCTTCTCTCAGCCTGAAAAGGCTATATAGACCAATTACATTTTTAAGAAAGTGGGTGTCAGTTTAGTCATAAGGAAGGCCTTTGGGCTCATGTATTGTGGATTGGGCTTCTATTTGGGCACTTTTAGCCAAGTCACACAGCCAGCAGCCACTCAGAATGTACTGGGAACCAGTTACAGCCAAACGTCACCAAAGTGCTTCTCTCAGCCTGATAAGGCTATTTTGACCAATGATTTTTTAAAGAAAATGAGTGTCAGTTTTGTCATAAGGAAGGCATTTGGGCCCATGTATAGTGCATTGGGAATCTATTTGGGCACTTTTAGGTACAACACACAGTCACCAGCCACTCAGAAAGTACTGGGAACAAGTTACAGCCAAATGTTACCAAAGTGCTTCTCTCAGCCTGAAAAGGCTATTTAGACCCTTGATATTTTTAAGAAAGTGGGTGTCAGTTTAGTCATAAGGAAGGCCTTTGGGCTCATGTATTGTGGATTGGGCTTCTATTTGGGCACTTTTAGCCAAGTCACACAGCCAGCAGCCACTCAGAATGTACTGGGAACAAGTTACAGCCAAATGTTACCAAAGTGCTTCTCTCATTCTGTAAAGGCTATTTAGACCCATTATATTTTTAAGAAAGTTGGTGTCAGTTTAGTCACAAGTACGGCCTTTGGGCTCATGTATTGTGGATTGGGCTTCTATTTGGGCACTTTTAGCCAAGTCACACAGTCAACAGCCACTCAGAATGTACTGGGAACCAGTTACAGCCAAATGTTACCAAAGTGCTTCTCTCAGCCTGAAAAGGCTATTTAGACCCATGATATTTTTAAGAAAGTGGGTGTCAGTTTAGTCATAAGGAAGGCATTTGGGCCCATGTATAGTGCATTGGGAATCTATTTGGGCACTTTTAGGTACAACACACAGTCACCAGCCACTCAGAAAGTACTGGGAACAAGTTACAGCCAAATGTTACCGTAGTGCTTCTCTCAGCCTGAAAAGGCTATTTAGACCCATGATATTTTTAAGAAAGTGGGTGTCAGTTTAGTCATAAGGAAGGCCTTTGGGCTCATGTATTGTGGATTGGGCTTCTATTTGGGCACTTTTAGCCAAGTCACACAGCCAGCAGCCACTCAGAATGTACTGGGAACCAGTTACAGCCAAATGTTACCAAAGTGCTTCTCTCAGCCTGAAAAGGCTATGTAGACCCATGATATTTTTAAGAAAGTGGGTGTCAGTTTAGTCATAAGGAAGGCCTCTGGGCTCATGTATTGTGGATTGGGCTTCTATTTGGCCACTTTTAGCCAAGTCACACAGCCAGCAGCCACTCAGAATGTGCTGGGAACCAGTTACAGCCAAACGTCACCAAAGTGCTTCTCTCAGCCTGATAAGGCTATTTTGACCAATGATTTTTTAAAGAAAATGAGTGTCAGTTTTGTCATAAGGAAGGCATTTGGGCCCATGTATAGTGCATTGGGAATCTATTTGGGCACTTTTAGGTACAACACACAGTCAGCAGCCACTCAGAAAGAACTGGGAACAAGTTACAACCAAATGTTACCAAAGTGCTTCTCTCAGCCTGAAAAGGCTATATAGACCAATTACATTTTTAAGAAAGTGGGTGTCAGTTTAGTCATAAGGAAGGCCTCTGGGCTCATGTATTGTGGATTGGGCTTCTATTTGGGCACTTTTAGCCAAGTCACACAGCCAGCAGCCACTCAGAATGTACTGGGAACAAGTTAAAGCCAAATGTTACCAAAGTGCTTCTCTCATTCTGTAAAGGCTATTTAGACCCATTATATTTTTAAGAAAGTTGGTGTCAGTTTAGTCACAAGTAAGGCCTTTGGGCTCATGTATTGTGGATTGGGCTTCTATTTGGGCACTTTTAGCCAAGTCACACAGTCAACAGCCACTCAGAATGTACTGGGAACCAGTTACAGCCAAATGTTACCAAAGTGCTTCTCTCAGCCTGAAAAGGCTATTTAGACCCATGATATTTTTAAGAAAGTGGGTGTCAGTTTAGTCATAAGGAAGGCCTCTGGGCTCATGTATTGTGGATTGGGCTTCTATTTGGCCACTTTTAGCCAAGTCACACAGCCAGCAGCCACTCAGAATGTGCTGGGAACCAGTTACAGCCAAACGTCACCAAAGTGCTTCTCTCAGCCTGATAAGGCTATTTTGACCAATGATTTTTTAAAGAAAATGAGTGTCAGTTTTGTCATAAGGAAGGCATTTGGGCCCATGTATAGTGCATTGGGAATCTATTTGGGCACTTTTAGGTACAACACACAGTCAGCAGCCACTCAGAAAGTACTGGGAACAAGTTACAGCCAAATGTCACCAAAGTGCTTCTCTCAGCCTGAAAAGGCTATTTTGACCAATGATTTTTTAAAGAAAATCAGTGTCAGTTTTGTCATAAGGAAGGCATCTGGGCCCATGTATAGTGCATTGGGAATCTATTTGGGCACTTTTAGGTACAACACACAGTCACCAGCCACTCAGAAAGAACTGGGAACAAGTTACAACCAAATGTTACCAAAGTGCTTCTCTCAGCCTGAAAAGGCTATATAGACCAATTACATTTTTAAGAAAGTGGGTGTCAGTTTAGTCATAAGGAAGGCCTCTGGGCTCATGTGTTGTGGATTGGGCTTCTATTTGGGCACTTTTAGCCAAGTCACACAGCCAGCAGCCACTCAGAATGTACTGGGAACCAGTTACAGCCAAACGTCACCAAAGTGCTTCTCTCAGCCTGATAAGGCTATTTTGACCAATGATTTTTTAAAGAAAATGAGTGTCAGTTTTGTCATAAGGAAGGCATTTGGGCCCATGTATAGTGCATTGGGAATCTATTTGGAAACTTTTAGGTACAACACACAGTCACCAGCCACTCAGAAAGTACTGGGAACAAGTTACAGCCAAATGTTACCGTAGTGCTTCTCTCAGCCTGAAAAGGCTATTTAGACCCATGATATTTTTAAGAAAGTGGGTGTCAGTTTAGTCATAAGGAAGGCCTTTGGGCTCATGTATTGTGGATTGGGCTTCTATTTGGGCACTTTTAGCCAAGTCACACAGCCAGCAGCCACTCAGAATGTACTGGGAACCAGTTACAGCCAAATGTTACCAAAGTGCTTCTCTCAGCCTGAAAAGGCTATGTAGACCCATGATATTTTTAAGAAAGTGGGTGTCAGTTTAGTCATAAGGAAGGCCTCTGGGCTCATGTATTGTGGATTGGGCTTCTATTTGGCCACTTTTAGCGAAGTCACACAGCCAGCAGCCACTCAGAATGTGCTGGGAACCAGTTACAGCCAAACGTCACCAAAGTGCTTCTCTCAGCCTGATAAGGCTATTTTGACCAATGATTTTTTAAAGAAAATGAGTGTCAGTTTTGTCATAAGGAAGGCATTTGGGCCCATGTATAGTGCATTGGGAATCTATTTGGGCACTTTTAGGTACAACACACAGTCAGCAGCCACTCAGAAAGTACTGGGAACAAGTTACAGCCAAATGTCACCAAAGTGCTTCTCTCAGCCTGAAAAGGCTATTTAGACCCATGATATTTTTAAGAAAGTTGGTGTCAGTTTAGTCACAAGTAAGGCCTTTGGGCTCATGTATTGTGGATTGGGCTTCTATTTGGGCACTTTTAGCCAAGTCACACAGTCAACAGCCACTCAGAATGTACTGGGAACCAGTTACAGCCAAATGTTACCAAAGTGCTTCTCTCAGCCTGAAAAGGCTATTTAGACCCATGATATTTTTAAGAAAGTGGGTGTCAGTTTAGTCATAAGGAAGGCATTTGGGCCCATGTATAGTGCATTGGGAATCTATTTGGGCACTTTTAGGTACAACACACAGTCACCAGCCACTCAGAAAGTACTGGGAACAAGTTACAGCCAAATGTTACCGTAGTGCTTCTCTCAGCCTGAAAAGGCTATTTAGACCCATGATATTTTTAAGAAAGTGGGTGTCAGTTTAGTCATAAGAAAGGCCTTTGGGCTCATGTATTGTGGATTGGGCTTCTATTTGGGCACTTTTAGCCAAGTCACACAGCCAGCAGCCACTCAGAATGTACTGGGAACCAGTTACAGCCAAATGTTACCAAAGTGCTTCTCTCAGCCTGAAAAGGCTATGTAGACCCATGATATTTTTAAGAAAGTGGGTGTCAGTTTAGTCATAAGGAAGGCCTCTGGGCTCATGTATTGTGGATTGGGCTTCTATTTGGCCACTTTTAGCCAAGTCACACAGCCAGCAGCCACTCAGAATGTGCTGGGAACCAGTTACAGCCAAACGTCACCAAAGTGCTTCTCTCAGCCTGATAAGGCTATTTTGACCAATGATTTTTTAAAGAAAATGAGTGTCAGTTTTGTCATAAGGAAGGCATTTGGGCCCATGTATAGTGCATTGGGAATCTATTTGGGCACTTTTAGGTACAACACACAGTCAGCAGCCACTCAGAAAGTACTGGGAACAAGTTACAGCCAAATGTCACCAAAGTGCTTCTCTCAGCCTGAAAAGGCTATTTTGACCAATGATTTTTTAAAGAAAATCAGTGTCAGTTTTGTCATAAGGAAGGCATCTGGGCCCATGTATAGTGCATTGGGATTCTATTTGGGCACTTTTAGGTACAACACACAGTCACCAGCCACTCAGAAAGAACTGGGAACAAGTTACAACCAAATGTTACCAAAGTGCTTCTCTCAGCCTGAAAAGGCTATATAGACCAATTACATTTTTAAGAAAGTGGGTGTCAGTTTAGTCATAAGGAAGGCCTCTGGGCTCATGTATTGTGGATTGGGCTTCTATTTGGGCACTTTTAGCCAAGTCACACAGCCAGCAGCCACTCAGAATGTACTGGGAACCAGTTACAGCCAAACGTCACCAAAGTGCTTCTCTCAGCCTGATAAGGCTATTTTGACCAATGATTTTTTAAAGAAAATGAGTGTCAGTTTTGTCATAAGGAAGGCATTTGGGCCCATGTATAGTGCATTGGGAATCTATTTGGAAACTTTTAGGTACAACACACAGTCACCAGCCACTCAGAAAGTACTGGGAACAAGTTACAGCCAAATGTTACCGTAGTGCTTCTCTCAGCCTGAAAAGGCTATTTAGACCCATGATATTTTTAAGAAAGTGGGTGTCAGTTTAGTCATAAGGAAGGCCTTTGGGCTCATGTATTGTGGATTGGGCTTCTATTTGGGCACTTTTAGCCAAGTCACACAGCCAGCAGCCACTCAGAATGTACTGGGAACCAGTTACAGCCAAATGTTACCAAAGTGCTTCTCTCAGCCTGAAAAGGCTATGTAGACCCATGATATTTTTAAAGAAAATGAGTGTCAGTTTTGTCATAAGGAAGGCATTTGGGCCCATGTATAGTGCATTGGGAATCTATTTGGGCACTTTTAGGTACAACACACAGTCACCAGCCACTCAGAAAGTACTGGGAACAAGTTACAGCCAAATGTTACCGTAGTGCTTCTCTCAGCCTGAAAAGGCTATTTAGACCCATGATATTTTTAAGAAAGTGGGTGTCAGTTTAGTCATAAGGAAGGCCTTTGGGCTCATGTATTGTGGATTGGGCTTCTATTTGGGCACTTTTAGCCAAGTCACACAGCCAGCAGCCACTCAGAATGTACTGGGAACCAGTTACAGCCAAATGTTACCAAAGTGCTTCTCTCAGCCTGAAAAGGCTATGTAGACCCATGATATTTTTAAGAAAGTGGGTGTCAGTTTAGTCATAAGGAAGGCCTCTGGGCTCATGTATTGTGGATTGGGCTTCTATTTGGCCACTTTTAGCCAAGTCACACAGCCAGCAGCCACTCAGAATGTGCTGGGAACCAGTTACAGCCAAACGTCACCAAAGTGCTTCTCTCAGCCTGATAAGGCTATTTTGACCAATGATTTTTTAAAGAAAATGAGTGTCAGTTTTGTCATAAGGAAGGCATTTGGGCCCATGTATAGTGCATTGGGAATCTATTTGGGCACTTTTAGGTACAACACACAGCCAGCAGCCACTCAGAATGTACTGGGAACCAGTTACAGCCAAATGTTACCAAAGTGCTTCTCTCAGCCTGAAAAGGCTATTTAGACCCATGATATTTTTAAGAAAATGAGTGTCAGTTTTGTCATAAGGAAGGCCTTTGGGCTCATGTATTGTGGATTGGGCTTCTATTTGGGCACTTTTAGCCAAGTCACACAGCCAGCAGCCACTCAGAATGTACTGGGAACAAGTTACAGCCAAATGTTACCAAAGTGCTTCTCTCATTCTGTAAAGGCTATTTAGACCCATTATATTTTTAAGAAAGTTGGTGTCAGTTTAGTCACAAGTAAGGCCTTTGGGCTCATGTATTGTGGATTGGGCTTCTATTTGGGCACTTTTAGCCAAGTCACACAGCCAGCAGCCACTCAGAATGTACTGGGAACCAGTTACAGCCAAACGTCACCAAAGTGCTTCTCTCAGCCTGATAAGGCTATTTTGACCAATGATTTTTTAAAGAAAATGAGTGTCAGTTTTGTCATAAGGAAGGCATTTGGGCCCATGTATAGTGCATTGGGAATCTATTTGGGCACTTTTAGGTACAACACACAGTCACCAGCCACTCAGAAAGTACTGGGAACAAGTTACAGCCAAATGTTACCAAAGTGCTTCTCTCAGCCTGAAAAGGCTATTTAGACCCTTGATATTTTTAAGAAAGTGGGTGTCAGTTTAGTCATAAGGAAGGCCTTTGGGCTCATGTATTGTGGATTGGGCTTCTATTTGGGCACTTTTAGCCAAGTCACACAGCCAGCAGCCACTCAGAATGTACTGGGAACAAGTTACAGCCAAATGTTACCAAAGTGCTTCTCTCATTCTGTAAAGGCTATTTAGACCCATTATATTTTTAAGAAAGTTGGTGTCAGTTTAGTCACAAGTAAGGCCTTTGAGCTCATGTATTGTGGATTGGGCTTCTATTTGGGCACTTTTAGCCAAGTCACAGAGTCAACAGCCACTCAGAATGTACTGGGAACCAGTTACAGCCAAATGTTACCAAAGTGCTTCTCTCAGCCTGAAAAGGCTATTTAGACCCGTGATATTTTTAAGAAAGTGGGTGTCAGTTTAGTCATAAGGAAGGCCTCTGGGCTCATGTATTGTGGATTGGGCTTCTATTTGGCCACTTTTAGCCAAGTCACACAGCCAGCAGCCACTCAGAATGTGCTGGGAACCAGTTACAGCCAAACGTCACCAAAGTGCTTCTCTCAGCCTGATAAGGCTATTTTGACCAATGATTTTTTAAAGAAAATGAGTGTCAGTTTTGTCATAAGGAAGGCATTTGGGCCCATGTATAGTGCATTGGGAATCTATTTGGGCACTTTTAGGTACAACACACAGTCAGCAGCCACTCAGAAAGTACTGGGAACAAGTTACAGCCAAATGTCACCAAAGTGCTTCTCTCAGCCTGAAAAGGCTATTTTGACCAATGATTTTTTAAAGAAAATCAGTGTCAGTTTTGTCATAAGGAAGGCATCTGGGCCCATGTATAGTGCATTGGGATTCTATTTGGGCACTTTTAGGTACAACACACAGTCACCAGCCACTCAGAAAGAACTGGGAACAAGTTACAACCAAATGTTACCAAAGTGCTTCTCTCAGCCTGAAAAGGCTATTTAGACCAATTACATTTTTAAGAAAGTGGGTGTCAGTTTAGTCATAAGGAAGGCCTCTGGGCTCATGTATTGTGGATTGGGCTTCTATTTGGGCACTTTTAGCCAAGTCACACAGCCAGCAGCCACTCAGAATGTACTGGGAACCAGTTACAGCCAAACGTCACCAAAGTGCTTCTCTCAGCCTGATAAGGCTATTTTGACCAATGATTTTTTAAAGAAAATGAGTGTCAGTTTTGTCATAAGGAAGGCATTTGGGCCCATGTATAGTGCATTGGGAATCTATTTGGAAACTTTTAGGTACAACACACAGTCACCAGCCACTCAGAAAGTACTGGGAACAAGTTACAGCCAAAAGTTACCGTAGTGCTTCTCTCAGCCTGAAAAGGCTATTTAGACCCATGATATTTTTAAGAAAGTGGGTGTCAGTTTAGTCATAAGGAAGGCCTTTGGGCTCATGTATTGTGGATTGGGCTTCTATTTGGGCACTTTTAGCCAAGTCACACAGCCAGCAGCCACTCAGAATGTACTGGGAACCAGTTACAGCCAAATGTTACCAAAGTGCTTCTCTCAGCCTGAAAAGGCTATGTAGACCCATGATATTTTTAAGAAAGTGGGTGTCAGTTTAGTCATAAGGAAGGCCTCTGGGCTCATGTATTGTGGATTGGGCTTCTATTTGGGCACTTTTAGCCAAGTCACACAGCCAGCAGCCACTCAGAATGTGCTGGGAACCAGTTACAGCCAAACGTCACCAAAGTGCTTCTCTCAGCCTGATAAGGCTATTTTGACCAATGATTTTTTAAAGAAAATGAGTGTCAGTTTTGTCATAAGGAAGGCATTTGGGCCCATGTATAGTGCATTGGGAATCTATTTGGGCACTTTTAGGTACAACACACAGTCAGCAGCCACTCAGAAAGTACTGGGAACAAGTTACAGCCAAATGTCACCAAAGTGCTTCTCTCAGCCTGAAAAGGCTATTTAGACCCATGATATTTTTAAGAAAGTGGGTGTCAGTTTAGTCATAAGGAAGGCCTCTGGGCTCATGTATTGTGGATTGGGCTTCTATTTGGCCACTTTTAGCCAAGTCACACAGCCAGCAGCCACTCAGAATGTACTGGGAACCAGTTACAGCCAAACGTCACCAAAGTGCTTCTCTCAGCCTGATAAGGCTATTTTGACCAATGATTTTTTAAAGAAAATGAGTGTCAGTTTTGTCATAAGGAAGGCATTTGGGCGCATGTATAGTGCATTGGGAATCTATTTGGGCACTTTTAGGTACAACACACAGTCAGCAGCCACTCAGAAAGTACTGGGAACAAGTTACAGCCAAATGTCACCAAAGTGCTTCTCTCAGCCTGAAAAGGCTATTTTGACCAATGATTTTTTAAAGAAAATCAGTGTCAGTTTTGTCATAAGGAAGGCATCTGGGCCCATGTATAGTGCATTGGGATTCTATTTGGGCACTTTTAGGTACAACACAGAGTCACCAGCCACTCAGAAAGAACTGGGAACAAGTTACAACCAAATGTTACCAAAGTGCTTCTCTCAGCCTGAAAAGGCTATATAGACCAATTACATTTTTAAGAAAGTGGGTGTCAGTTTAGTCATAAGGAAGGCCTTTGGGCTCATGTATTGTGGATTGGGCTTCTATTTGGGCACTTTTAGCCAAGTCACACAGCCAGCAGCCACTCAGAATGTACTGGGAACCAGTTACAGCCAAACGTCACCAAAGTGCTTCTCTCAGCCTGATAAGGCTATTTTGACCAATGATTTTTTAAAGAAAATGAGTGTCAGTTTTGTCATAAGGAAGGCATTTGGGCCCATGTATAGTGCATTGGGAATCTATTTGGGCACTTTTAGGTACAACACACAGTCACCAGCCACTCAGAAAGTACTGGGAACAAGTTACAGCCAAATGTTACCAAAGTGCTTCTCTCAGCCTGAAAAGGCTATTTAGACCCTTGATATTTTTAAGAAAGTGGGTGTCAGTTTAGTCATAAGGAAGGCCTTTGGGCTCATGTATTGTGGATTGGGCTTCTATTTGGGCACTTTTAGCCAAGTCACACAGCCAGCAGCCACTCAGAATGTACTGGGAACAAGTTACAGCCAAATGTTACCAAAGTGCTTCTCTCATTCTGTAAAGGCTATTTAGACCCATTATATTTTTAAGAAAGTTGGTGTCAGTTTAGTCACAAGTACGGCCTTTGGGCTCATGTATTGTGGATTGGGCTTCTATTTGGGCACTTTTAGCCAAGTCACACAGTCAACAGCCACTCAGAATGTACTGGGAACCAGTTACAGCCAAATGTTACCAAAGTGCTTCTCTCAGCCTGAAAAGGCTATTTAGACCCATGATATTTTTAAGAAAGTGGGTGTCAGTTTAGTCATAAGGAAGGCATTTGGGCCCATGTATAGTGCATTGGGAATCTATTTGGGCACTTTTAGGTACAACACACAGTCACCAGCCACTCAGAAAGTACTGGGAACAAGTTACAGCCAAATGTTACCGTAGTGCTTCTCTCAGCCTGAAAAGGCTATTTAGACCCATGATATTTTTAAGAAAGTGGGTGTCAGTTTAGTCATAAGGAAGGCCTTTGGGCTCATGTATTGTGGATTGGGCTTCTATTTGGGCACTTTTAGCCAAGTCACACAGCCAGCAGCCACTCAGAATGTACTGGGAACCAGTTACAGCCAAATGTTACCAAAGTGCTTCTCTCAGCCTGAAAAGGCTATGTAGACCCATGATATTTTTAAGAAAGTGGGTGTCAGTTTAGTCATAAGGAAGGCCTCTGGGCTCATGTATTGTGGATTGGGCTTCTATTTGGCCACTTTTAGCCAAGTCACACAGCCAGCAGCCACTCAGAATGTGCTGGGAACCAGTTACAGCCAAACGTCACCAAAGTGCTTCTCTCAGCCTGATAAGGCTATTTTGACCAATGATTTTTTAAAGAAAATGAGTGTCAGTTTTGTCATAAGGAAGGCATTTGGGCCCATGTATAGTGCATTGGGAATCTATTTGGGCACTTTTAGGTACAACACACAGTCAGCAGCCACTCAGAAAGAACTGGGAACAAGTTACAACCAAATGTTACCAAAGTGCTTCTCTCAGCCTGAAAAGGCTATATAGACCAATTACATTTTTAAGAAAGTGGGTGTCAGTTTAGTCATAAGGAAGGCCTCTGGGCTCATGTATTGTGGATTGGGCTTCTATTTGGGCACTTTTAGCCAAGTCACACAGCCAGCAGCCACTCAGAATGTACTGGGAACAAGTTAAAGCCAAATGTTACCAAAGTGCTTCTCTCATTCTGTAAAGGCTATTTAGACCCATTATATTTTTAAGAAAGTTGGTGTCAGTTTAGTCACAAGTAAGGCCTTTGGGCTCATGTATTGTGGATTGGGCTTCTATTTGGGCACTTTTAGCCAAGTCACACAGTCAACAGCCACTCAGAATGTACTGGGAACCAGTTACAGCCAAATGTTACCAAAGTGCTTCTCTCAGCCTGAAAAGGCTATTTAGACCCATGATATTTTTAAGAAAGTGGGTGTCAGTTTAGTCATAAGGAAGGCCTCTGGGCTCATGTATTGTGGATTGGGCTTCTATTTGGCCACTTTTAGCCAAGTCACACAGCCAGCAGCCACTCAGAATGTGCTGGGAACCAGTTACAGCCAAACGTCACCAAAGTGCTTCTCTCAGCCTGATAAGGCTATTTTGACCAATGATTTTTTAAAGAAAATGAGTGTCAGTTTTGTCATAAGGAAGGCATTTGGGCCCATGTATAGTGCATTGGGAATCTATTTGGGCACTTTTAGGTACAACACACAGTCAGCAGCCACTCAGAAAGTACTGGGAACAAGTTACAGCCAAATGTCACCAAAGTGCTTCTCTCAGCCTGAAAAGGCTATTTTGACCAATGATTTTTTAAAGAAAATCAGTGTCAGTTTTGTCATAAGGAAGGCATCTGGGCCCATGTATAGTGCATTGGGAATCTATTTGGGCACTTTTAGGTACAACACACAGTCACCAGCCACTCAGAAAGAACTGGGAACAAGTTACAACCAAATGTTACCAAAGTGCTTCTCTCAGCCTGAAAAGGCTATATAGACCAATTACATTTTTAAGAAAGTGGGTGTCAGTTTAGTCATAAGGAAGGCCTCTGGGCTCATGTGTTGTGGATTGGGCTTCTATTTGGGCACTTTTAGCCAAGTCACACAGCCAGCAGCCACTCAGAATGTACTGGGAACCAGTTACAGCCAAACGTCACCAAAGTGCTTCTCTCAGCCTGATAAGGCTATTTTGACCAATGATTTTTTAAAGAAAATGAGTGTCAGTTTTGTCATAAGGAAGGCATTTGGGCCCATGTATAGTGCATTGGGAATCTATTTGGAAACTTTTAGGTACAACACACAGTCACCAGCCACTCAGAAAGTACTGGGAACAAGTTACAGCCAAATGTTACCGTAGTGCTTCTCTCAGCCTGAAAAGGCTATTTAGACCCATGATATTTTTAAGAAAGTGGGTGTCAGTTTAGTCATAAGGAAGGCCTTTGGGCTCATGTATTGTGGATTGGGCTTCTATTTGGGCACTTTTAGCCAAGTCACACAGCCAGCAGCCACTCAGAATGTACTGGGAACCAGTTACAGCCAAATGTTACCAAAGTGCTTCTCTCAGCCTGAAAAGGCTATGTAGACCCATGATATTTTTAAGAAAGTGGGTGTCAGTTTAGTCATAAGGAAGGCCTCTGGGCTCATGTATTGTGGATTGGGCTTCTATTTGGCCACTTTTAGCGAAGTCACACAGCCAGCAGCCACTCAGAATGTGCTGGGAACCAGTTACAGCCAAACGTCACCAAAGTGCTTCTCTCAGCCTGATAAGGCTATTTTGACCAATGATTTTTTAAAGAAAATGAGTGTCAGTTTTGTCATAAGGAAGGCATTTGGGCCCATGTATAGTGCATTGGGAATCTATTTGGGCACTTTTAGGTACAACACACAGTCAGCAGCCACTCAGAAAGTACTGGGAACAAGTTACAGCCAAATGTCACCAAAGTGCTTCTCTCAGCCTGAAAAGGCTATTTAGACCCATGATATTTTTAAGAAAGTTGGTGTCAGTTTAGTCACAAGTAAGGCCTTTGGGCTCATGTATTGTGGATTGGGCTTCTATTTGGGCACTTTTAGCCAAGTCACACAGTCAACAGCCACTCAGAATGTACTGGGAACCAGTTACAGCCAAATGTTACCAAAGTGCTTCTCTCAGCCTGAAAAGGCTATTTAGACCCATGATATTTTTAAGAAAGTGGGTGTCAGTTTAGTCATAAGGAAGGCATTTGGGCCCATGTATAGTGCATTGGGAATCTATTTGGGCACTTTTAGGTACAACACACAGTCACCAGCCACTCAGAAAGTACTGGGAACAAGTTACAGCCAAATGTTACCGTAGTGCTTCTCTCAGCCTGAAAAGGCTATTTAGACCCATGATATTTTTAAGAAAGTGGGTGTCAGTTTAGTCATAAGAAAGGCCTTTGGGCTCATGTATTGTGGATTGGGCTTCTATTTGGGCACTTTTAGCCAAGTCACACAGCCAGCAGCCACTCAGAATGTACTGGGAACCAGTTACAGCCAAATGTTACCAAAGTGCTTCTCTCAGCCTGAAAAGGCTATGTAGACCCATGATATTTTTAAGAAAGTGGGTGTCAGTTTAGTCATAAGGAAGGCCTCTGGGCTCATGTATTGTGGATTGGGCTTCTATTTGGCCACTTTTAGCCAAGTCACACAGCCAGCAGCCACTCAGAATGTGCTGGGAACCAGTTACAGCCAAACGTCACCAAAGTGCTTCTCTCAGCCTGATAAGGCTATTTTGACCAATGATTTTTTAAAGAAAATGAGTGTCAGTTTTGTCATAAGGAAGGCATTTGGGCCCATGTATAGTGCATTGGGAATCTATTTGGGCACTTTTAGGTACAACACACAGTCAGCAGCCACTCAGAAAGTACTGGGAACAAGTTACAGCCAAATGTCACCAAAGTGCTTCTCTCAGCCTGAAAAGGCTATTTTGACCAATGATTTTTTAAAGAAAATCAGTGTCAGTTTTGTCATAAGGAAGGCATCTGGGCCCATGTATAGTGCATTGGGATTCTATTTGGGCACTTTTAGGTACAACACACAGTCACCAGCCACTCAGAAAGAACTGGGAACAAGTTACAACCAAATGTTACCAAAGTGCTTCTCTCAGCCTGAAAAGGCTATATAGACCAATTACATTTTTAAGAAAGTGGGTGTCAGTTTAGTCATAAGGAAGGCCTCTGGGCTCATGTATTGTGGATTGGGCTTCTATTTGGGCACTTTTAGCCAAGTCACACAGCCAGCAGCCACTCAGAATGTACTGGGAACAAGTTACAGCCAAATGTTACCAAAGTGCTTCTCTCATTCTGTAAAGGCTATTTAGACCCATTATATTTTTAAGAAAGTTGGTGTCAGTTTAGTCACAAGTAAGGCCTTTGGGCTCATGTATTGTGGATTGGGCTTCTATTTGGGCACTTTTAGCCAAGTCACACAGCCAGCAGCCACTCAGAATGTACTGGGAACCAGTTACAGCCAAACGTCACCAAAGTGCTTCTCTCAGCCTGATAAGGCTATTTTGACCAATGATTTTTTTAAAGAAAATGAGTGTCAGTTTTGTCATAAGGAAGGCATTTGGGCCCATGTATAGTGCATTGGGAATCTATTTGGGCACTTTTAGGTACAACACACAGTCACCAGCCACTCAGAATGTACTGGGAACCAGTTACAGCCAAATGTTACCAAAGTGCTTCTCTCAGCCTCAATTCAATTCAATTCAATTTTATTAAAGTGTCAAATCACAACAAGTTGTCTCAAGACACTTTACATGTAGAGAAGAGACCCAACATCCCACCCTGAGCAAGCAATTTTGCGACAGTGGCAACGAAAAACTCCCTCTTAATTCAACAGGAAGAAACGTCAGGCAGACCCTAGTCTCTAGGGCGGGGGCCTTCTGCCTCGACCGTGTTGGGGGAAAGAAGAGAGAGAGAAAGGGAGAGACAGAGGAGAGACAGAAAGAGATACAGTGCAAGCAGTAACAATATCAATAATAGCAAGTATAATAGTGTAAGATACTAGCATATGATAGTATAATATAGTACAGCAATAGTGTGTATGCAGTATATAATGGAATAATATAAAAATGTTTAAGATAATATAATATGCGGTATAGTGTAGTGTAGTAGAAGTCCACGGTCGTGTCCAGGTCGTGCTCCATGGAGAGAGGCCCGGTCCGGTCCGCAGTCACAGTCTTGAGCCGCAGCTGGGGGTCCGTAGTAACAGTCCATAGACTCCATGGAGAGGCCCAGGCCCGGTCCGCAGTCACAGTCTTGAGCCGCAGCTGGGGGTCCATAGTAATAGTCCATGGACCTGCGACGTGGGTGGTAGAAGAAACTCCGGGGAACGAGTCCCCGGTTGTAGAATTAGTGGCAGGCCTTACTAGAGCGTGAATCCGTACAGGGTTAATTACGATTGTACCAATGGGACACAAACCCACACAACCAAAGGGAGGACGGGAAGAGAGAGGACGAGGGGAGAGAGGAGAAAGGGGAAGGTGGGGGAGAGAGGATGACTATAGGGGGACTGAGTCTATACACTTCGGCTATAGGCTTTATCATAGAGAAAGGTTTTTAGTCTAGTTTTAAATATACAGAGTGTGTCTGCTTTACGGACTGAGACTGGGAGAAGGTTCCACAGCTGAGGTGCTTGAAACTTAAATGCTCTACCTCCTGTTCTAGTTTTTTGGGGGTTTACTGGAACCGTAAGCATTTTTTCATACTGTGGACGCAGTGGTGTTCTGGCTGGTTTACGGGGCTCGATGAGTTCTTTGAGATATACTGGTGCCTGTCCATTGAGAGCCTTGTATGTGAGGAGGAGAACTTTAAACTCTATTCTGTATTTAACCGGGAGCCAGTGCAAAGAGGCCAATGAAGGAGTGATATGATCTCTTCTTCTGGTTCCTGTCAGTATGCGCGCAGCGGCATTCTGGACAAGCTGCAAGCTATTTAGGGACTTACTTGGGCAGCCTGATAGTAAGGCGTTGCAATAGTCCAGCCTAGAAGTAACAAATGCGTGGACAAGTTTTTCTGCATCATTTTGGGACAGAATGTGCCTAACTTTTGCAATATTACGCAGGTGAAAAAAGGCATTTCTTGAAATTTGTTTTATGTGGGACTGAAAGGACATGTCTTGGTCAAACGTGACTCCCAGATTCTTTACAGTGGCCCTGGAGGTCAAGGTAATACCATCTAGGGTAAAATTCTCATCGATTAATTTATCTCTGAGGTGCTTAGGGCCGAGTACAATAACTTCAGTTTTGTCCGAGTTGAGGAGTAGGTAATTACGGGTCATCCAACTCTTGATGTCTATAAGACATGCTTGAAGTTTAGCCAGTTGATCTGTTTCATCTGGCTTCATTGATAGATATAATTGTGTATCATCTGCATAGCAATGGAAATTTATAGAGTGTTTCCTAATTATCTCACCTAAGGGAAGCATGAAAAGGCTATTTAGACCCTTGATATTTTTAAGAAAGTGGGTGTCAGTTTAGTCATAAGGAAGGCCTTTGGGCTCATGTATTGTGGATTGGTCTTCTATTTGGGCACTTTTAGCCAAGTCACACAGCCAGCAGCCACTCAGAATGTACTGGGAACAAGTTACAGCCAAATGTTACCAAAGTGCTTCTCTCATTCTGTAAAGGCTATTTAGACCCATTATATTTTTAAGAAAGTTGGTGTCAGTTTAGTCACAAGTAAGGCCTTTGGGCTCATGTATTGTGGATTGGGCTTCTATTTGGGCACTTTTAGCCAAGTCACACAGTCAACAGCCACTCAGAATGTACTGGGAACCAGTTACAGCCAAATGTTACCAAAGTGCTTCTCTCAGCCTGAAAAGGCTATTTAGACCCATGATATTTTTAAGAAAGTGGGTGTCAGTTTAGTCATAAGGAAGGCCTCTGGGCTCATGTATTGTGGATTGGGCTTCTATTTGGCCACTTTTAGCCAAGTCACACAGCCAGCAGCCACTCAGAATGTGCTGGGAACCAGTTACAGCCAAACGTCACCAAAGTGCTTCTCTCAGCCTGATAAGGCTATTTTGACCAATGATTTTTTAAAGAAAATGAGTGTCAGTTTTGTCATAAGGAAGGCATTTGGGCCCATGTATAGTGCATTAGGAATCTATTTGGGCACTTTTAGGTACAACACACAGTCAGCAGCCACTCAGAAAGTACTGGGAACAAGTTACAGCCAAATGTCACCAAAGTGCTTCTCTCAGCCTGAAAAGGCTATTTTGACCAATGATTTTTTAAAGAAAATCAGTGTCAGTTTTGTCATAAGGAAGGCATCTGGGCCCATGTATAGTGCATTGGGATTCTATTTGGGCACTTTTAGGTACAACACACAGTCACCAGCCACTCAGAAAGAACTGGGAACAAGTTACAACCAAATGTTACCAAAGTGCTTCTCTCAGCCTGAAAAGGCTATATAGACCAATTACATTTTTAAGAAAGTGGGTGTCAGTTTAGTCATAAGGAAGGCCTCTGGGCTCATGTATTGTGGATTGGGCTTCTATTTGGGCACTTTTAGCCAAGTCACACAGCCAGCAGCCACTCAGAATGTACTGGGAACCAGTTACAGCCAAACGTCACCAAAGTGCTTCTCTCAGCCTGATAAGGCTATTTTGACCAATGATTTTTTAAAGAAAATGAGTGTCAGTTTTGTCATAAGGAAGGCATTTGGGCCCATGTATAGTGCATTGGGAATCTATTTGGAAACTTTTAGGTACAACACACAGTCACCAGCCACTCAGAAAGTACTGGGAACAAGTTACAGCCAAATGTTACCGTAGTGCTTCTCTCAGCCTGAAAAGGCTATTTAGACCCATGATATTTTTAAGAAAGTGGGTGTCAGTTTAGTCATAAGGAAGGCCTTTGGGCTCATGTATTGTGGATTGGGCTTCTATTTGGGCACTTTTAGCCAAGTCACACAGCCAGCAGCCACTCAGAATGTACTGGGAACCAGTTACAGCCAAATGTTACCAAAGTGCTTCTCTCAGCCTGAAAAGGCTATGTAGACCCATGATATTTTTAAGAAAGTGGGTGTCAGTTTAGTCATAAGGAAGGCCTCTGGGCTCATGTATTGTGGATTGGGCTTCTATTTGGCCACTTTTAGCCAAGTCACACAGCCAGCAGCCACTCAGAATGTGCTGGGAACCAGTTACAGCCAAACGTCACCAAAGTGCTTCTCTCAGCCTGATAAGGCTATTTTGACCAATGATTTTTTAAAGAAAATGAGTGTCAGTTTTGTCATAAGGAAGGCATTTGGGCCCATGTATAGTGCATTGGGAATCTATTTGGGCACTTTTAGGTACAACACACAGTCAGCAGCCACTCAGAAAGTACTGGGAACAAGTTACAGCCAAATGTCACCAAAGTGCTTCTCTCAGCCTGAAAAGGCTATTTAGACCCATGATATTTTTAAGAAAGTGGGTGTCAGTTTAGTCATAAGGAAGGCCTCTGGGCTCATGTATTGTGGATTGGGCTTCTATTTGGCCACTTTTAGCCAAGTCACACAGCCAGCAGCCACTCAGAATGTGCTGGGAACCAGTTACAGCCAAACGTCACCAAAGTGCTTCTCTCAGCCTGATAAGGCTATTTTGACCAATGATTTTTTAAAGAAAATGAGTGTCAGTTTTGTCATAAGGAAGGCATTTGGGCCCATGTATAGTGCATTGGGAATCTATTTGGGCACTTTTAGGTACAACACACAGTCAGCAGCCACTCAGAAAGTACTGGGAACAAGTTACAGCCAAATGTCACCAAAGTGCTTCTCTCAGCCTGAAAAGGCTATTTTGACCAATGATTTTTTAAAGAAAATCAGTGTCAGTTTTGTCATAAGGAAGGCATTTGGGCCCATGCATAGTGCATTGGGAATCTATTTGGAAACTTTTAGGTACAACACACAGTCACCAGCCACTCAGAAAGTACTGGGAACAAGTTACAGCCAAATGTTACCGTAGTGCTTCTCTCAGCCTGAAAAGGCTATTTAGACCCATGATATTTTTAAGAAAGTGGGTGTCAGTTTAGTCATAAGGAAGGCCTTTGGGCTCATGTATTGTGGATTGGGCTTCTATTTGGGCACTTTTAGCCAAGTCACACAGCCAGCAGCCACTCAGAATGTACTGGGAACCAGTTACAGCCAAATGTTACCAAAGTGCTTTTCTCAGCCTGAAAAGGCTATGTAGACCCATGATATTTTTAAGAAAGTGGGTGTCAGTTTAGTCATAAGGAAGGCCTCTGGGCTCATGTATTGTGGATTGGGCTTCTATTTGGGCACTTTTAGCCAAGTCACACAGCCAGCAGCCACTCAGAATGTGCTGGGAACCAGTTACAGCCAAACGTCACCAAAGTGCTTCTCTCAGCCTGATAAGGCTATTTTGACCAATGATTTTTTAAAGAAAATGAGTGTCAGTTTTGTCATAAGGAAGGCATTTGGGCCCATGTATAGTGCATTGGGAATCTATTTGGGCACTTTTAGGTACAACACACAGTCAGCAGCCACTCAGAAAGTACTGGGAACAAGTTACAGCCAAATGTCACCAAAGTGCTTCTCTCAGCCTGAAAAGGCTATTTAGACCCATGATATTTTTAAGAAAGTGGGTGTCAGTTTAGTCATAAGGAAGGCCTCTGGGCTCATGTATTGTGGATTGGGCTTCTATTTGGC
This sequence comes from Gymnoscopelus microlampas, assembly GCF_963454915.1. Taxonomy (NCBI): domain Eukaryota; kingdom Metazoa; phylum Chordata; class Actinopteri; order Myctophiformes; family Myctophidae; genus Gymnoscopelus; species Gymnoscopelus microlampas. Next base: position 1,121,176 of record NW_028155862.1, on the reverse strand, counting down.
CACTTTTAGCCAAGTCACACAGCCAGCAGCCACTCAGAATGTACTGGGAACCAGTTACAGCCAAACGTCACCAAAGTGCTTCTCTCAGCCTGATAAGGCTATTTTGACCAATGATTTTTTTAAAGAAAATGAGTGTCAGTTTTGTCATAAGGAAGGCATTTGGGCCCATGTATAGTGCATTGGGAATCTATTTGGGCACTTTTAGGTACAACACACAGTCACCAGCCACTCAGAATGTACTGGGAACCAGTTACAGCCAAATGTTACCAAAGTGCTTCTCTCAGCCTGAAAAGGCTATTTAGACCAATTACATTTTTAAGAAAGTGGGTGTCAGTTTAGTCATAAGGAAGGCCTCTGGGCTCATGTATTGTGGATTGGGCTTCTATTTGGGCACTTTTAGCCAAGTCACACAGCCAGCAGCCACTCAGAATGTACTGGGAACCAGTTACAGCCAAACGTCACCAAAGTGCTTCTCTCAGCCTGATAAGGCTATTTTGACCAATGATTTTTTAAAGAAAATGAGTGTCAGTTTTGTCATAAGGAAGGCATTTGGGCCCATGTATAGTGCATTGGGAATCTATTTGGGCACTTTTAGGTACAACACACAGTCAGCAGCCACTCAAAAAGTACTGGGAACAAGTTACAGCCAAATGTCACCAAAGTGCTTCTCTCAGCCTGAAAAGGCTATTTTGACCAATGATTTTTTAAAGAAAATCAGTGTCAGTTTTGTCATAAGGAAGGCATCTGGGCCCATGTATAGTGCATTGGGATTCTATTTGGGCACTTTTAGGTACAACACACAGTCACCAGCCACTCAGAAAGAACTGGGAACAAGTTACAACCAAATGTTACCAAAGTGCTTCTCTCAGCCTGAAAAGGCTATATAGACCAATTACATTTTTAAGAAAGTGGGTGTCAGTTTAGTCATAAGGAAGGCCTCTGGGCTCATGTATTGTGGATTGGGCTTCTATTTGGGCACTTTTAGCCAAGTCACACAGCCAGCAGCCACTCAGAATGTACTGGGAACCAGTTACAGCCAAACGTCACCAAAGTGCTTCTCTCAGCCTGATAAGGCTATTTTGACCAATGATTTTTTAAAGAAAATGAGTGTCAGTTTTGTCATAAGGAAGGCATTTGGGCCCATGTATAGTGCATTGGGAATCTATTTGGGCACTTTTAGGTACAACACACAGTCACCAGCCACTCAGAAAGTACTGGGAACAAGTTACAGCCAAATGTTACCGTAGTGCTTCTCTCAGCCTGAAAAGGCTATTTAGACCCATGATATTTTTAAGAAAGTGGGTGTCAGTTTAGTCATAAGGAAGGCCTTTGGGCTCATGTATTGTGGATTGGGCTTCTATTTGGGCACTTTTAGCCAAGTCACACAGCCAGCAGCCACTCAGAATGTACTGGGAACCAGTTACAGCCAAATGTTACCAAAGTGCTTCTCTCAGCCTGAAAAGGCTATGTAGACCCATGATATTTTTAAGAAAGTGGGTGTCAGTTTAGTCATAAGGAAGGCCTCTGGGCTCATGTATTGTGGATTGGGCTTCTATTTGGCCACTTTTAGCCAAGTCACACAGCCAGCAGCCACTCAGAATGTGCTGGGAACCAGTTACAGCCAAACGTCACCAAAGTGCTTCTCTCAGCCTGATAAGGCTATTTTGACCAATGATTTTTTAAAGAAAATGAGTGTCAGTTTTGTCATAAGGAAGGCATTTGGGCCCATGTATAGTGCATTGGGAATCTATTTGGGCACTTTTAGGTACAACACACAGCCAGCAGCCACTCAGAATGTACTGGGAACCAGTTACAGCCAAACGTCACCAAAGTGCTTCTCTCAGCCTGATAAGGCTATTTTGACCAATGATTTTTTAAAGAAAATGAGTGTCAGTTTTGTCATAAGGAAGGCATTTGGGCCCATGTATAGTGCATTGGGAATCTATTTGGGCACTTTTAGGTACAACACACAGTCAGCAGCCACTCAGAAAGTACTGGGAACAAGTTACAGCCAAATGTCACCAAAGTGCTTCTCTCAGCCTGAAAAGGCTATTTTGACCAATGATTTTTTAAAGAAAATCAGTGTCAGTTTTGTCATAAGGAAGGCATTTGGGCCCATGTATAGTGCATTGGGAATCTATTTGGAAACTTTTAGGTACAACACACAGTCACCAGCCACTCAGAAAGTACTGGGAACAAGTTACAGCCAAATGTTACCGTAGTGCTTCTCTCAGCCTGAAAAGGCTATTTAGACCCATGATATTTTTAAGAAAGTGGGTGTCAGTTTAGTCATAAGGAAGGCCTTTGGGCTCATGTATTGTGGATTGGGCTTCTATTTGGGCACTTTTAGCCAAGTCACACAGCCAGCAGCCACTCAGAATGTACTGGGAACCAGTTACAGCCAAATGTTACCAAAGTGCTTTTCTCAGCCTGAAAAGGCTATGTAGACCCATGATATTTTTAAGAAAGTGGGTGTCAGTTTAGTCATAAGGAAGGCCTCTGGGCTCATGTATTGTGGATTGGGCTTCTATTTGGCCACTTTTAGCCAAGTCACACAGCCAGCAGCCACTCAGAATGTGCTGGGAACCAGTTACAGCCAAACGTCACCAAAGTGCTTCTCTCAGCCTGATAAGGCTATTTTGACCAATGATTTTTTAAAGAAAATGAGTGTCAGTTTTGTCATAAGGAAGGCATTTGGGCCCATGTATAGTGCATTGGGAATCTATTTGGGCACTTTTAGGTACAACACACAGTCAGCAGCCACTCAGAAAGTACTGGGAACAAGTTACAGCCAAATGTCACCAAAGTGCTTCTCTCAGCCTGAAAAGGCTATTTAGACCCATGATATTTTTAAGAAAGTGGGTGTCAGTTTAGTCATAAGGAAGGCCTCTGGGCTCATGTATTGTGGATTGGGCTTCTATTTGGCCACTTTTAGCCAAGTCACACAGCCAGCAGCCACTCAGAATGTACTGGGAACCAGTTACAGCCAAACGTCACCAAAGTGCTTCTCTCAGCCTGATAAGGCTATTTTGACCAATGATTTTTTTAAAGAAAATGAGTGTCAGTTTTGTCATAAGGAAGGCATTTGGGCCCATGTATAGTGCATTGGGAATCTATTTGGGCACTTTTAGGTACAACACACAGTCACCAGCCACTCAGAATGTACTGGGAACCAGTTACAGCCAAATGTTACCAAAGTGCTTCTCTCAGCCTGAAAAGGCTATTTAGACCAATTACATTTTTAAGAAAGTGGGTGTCAGTTTAGTCATAAGGAAGGCCTCTGGGCTCATGTATTGTGGATTGGGCTTCTATTTGGGCACTTTTAGCCAAGTCACACAGCCAGCAGCCACTCAGAATGTACTGGGAACCAGTTACAGCCAAACGTCACCAAAGTGCTTCTCTCAGCCTGATAAGGCTATTTTGACCAATGATTTTTTAAAGAAAATGAGTGTCAGTTTTGTCATAAGGAAGGCATTTGGGCCCATGTATAGTGCATTGGGAATCTATTTGGGCACTTTTAGGTACAACACACAGTCAGCAGCCACTCAAAAAGTACTGGGAACAAGTTACAGCCAAATGTCACCAAAGTGCTTCTCTCAGCCTGAAAAGGCTATTTTGACCAATGATTTTTTAAAGAAAATCAGTGTCAGTTTTGTCATAAGGAAGGCATCTGGGCCCATGTATAGTGCATTGGGATTCTATTTGGGCACTTTTAGGTACAACACACAGTCACCAGCCACTCAGAAAGAACTGGGAACAAGTTACAACCAAATGTTACCAAAGTGCTTCTCTCAGCCTGAAAAGGCTATATAGACCAATTACATTTTTAAGAAAGTGGGTGTCAGTTTAGTCATAAGGAAGGCCTCTGGGCTCATGTATTGTGGATTGGGCTTCTATTTGGGCACTTTTAGCCAAGTCACACAGCCAGCAGCCACTCAGAATGTACTGGGAACCAGTTACAGCCAAACGTCACCAAAGTGCTTCTCTCAGCCTGATAAGGCTATTTTGACCAATGATTTTTTAAAGAAAATGAGTGTCAGTTTTGTCATAAGGAAGGCATTTGGGCCCATGTATAGTGCATTGGGAATCTATTTGGGCACTTTTAGGTACAACACACAGTCACCAGCCACTCAGAAAGTACTGGGAACAAGTTACAGCCAAATGTTACCGTAGTGCTTCTCTCAGCCTGAAAAGGCTATTTAGACCCATGATATTTTTAAGAAAGTGGGTGTCAGTTTAGTCATAAGGAAGGCCTTTGGGCTCATGTATTGTGGATTGGGCTTCTATTTGGGCACTTTTAGCCAAGTCACACAGCCAGCAGCCACTCAGAATGTACTGGGAACCAGTTACAGCCAAATGTTACCAAAGTGCTTCTCTCAGCCTGAAAAGGCTATGTAGACCCATGATATTTTTAAGAAAGTGGGTGTCAGTTTAGTCATAAGGAAGGCCTCTGGGCTCATGTATTGTGGATTGGGCTTCTATTTGGCCACTTTTAGCCAAGTCACACAGCCAGCAGCCACTCAGAATGTGCTGGGAACCAGTTACAGCCAAACGTCACCAAAGTGCTTCTCTCAGCCTGATAAGGCTATTTTGACCAATGATTTTTTAAAGAAAATGAGTGTCAGTTTTGTCATAAGGAAGGCATTTGGGCCCATGTATAGTGCATTGGGAATCTATTTGGGCACTTTTAGGTACAACACACAGCCAGCAGCCACTCAGAATGTACTGGGAACCAGTTACAGCCAAACGTCACCAAAGTGCTTCTCTCAGCCTGATAAGGCTATTTTGACCAATGATTTTTTAAAGAAAATGAGTGTCAGTTTTGTCATAAGGAAGGCATTTGGGCCCATGTATAGTGCATTGGGAATCTATTTGGGCACTTTTAGGTACAACACACAGTCAGCAGCCACTCAGAAAGTACTGGGAACAAGTTACAGCCAAATGTCACCAAAGTGCTTCTCTCAGCCTGAAAAGGCTATTTTGACCAATGATTTTTTAAAGAAAATCAGTGTCAGTTTTGTCATAAGGAAGGCATCTGGGCCCATGTATAGTGCATTGGGATTCTATTTGGGCACTTTTAGGCACAACACACAGTCACCAGCCACTCAGAAAGAACTGGGAACAAGTTACAACCAAATGTTACCAAAGTGCTTCTCTCAGCCTGAAAAGGCTATATAGACCAATTACATTTTTAAGAAAGTGGGTGTCAGTTTAGTCATAAGGAAGGCCTCTGGGCTCATGTATTGTGGATTGGGCTTCTATTTGGGCACTTTTAGCCAAGTCACACAGCCAGCAGCCACTCAGAATGTACTGGGAACCAGTTACAGCCAAACGTCACCAAAGTGCTTCTCTCAGCCTGATAAGGCTATTTTGACCAATGATTTTTTAAAGAAAATGAGTGTCAGTTTTGTCATAAGGAAGGCGTTTGGGCCCATGTATAGTGCATTGGGAATCTATTTGGGCACTTTTAGGTACAACACACAGTCACCAGCCACTCAGAAAGTACTGGGAACAAGTTACAGCCAAATGTTACCGTAGTGCTTCTCTCAGCCTGAAAAGGCTATTTAGACCCATGATATTTTTAAGAAAGTGGGTGTCAGTTTAGTCATAAGGAAGGCCTTTGGGCTCATGTATTGTGGATTGGGCTTCTATTTGGGCACTTTTAGCCAAGTCACACAGCCAGCAGCCACTCAGAATGTACTGGGAACCAGTTACAGCCAAATGTTACCAAAGTGCTTCTCTCAGCCTGAAAAGGCTATTTAGACCCATGATATTTTTAAGAAAGTGGGTGTCAGTTTAGTCATAAGGAAGGCCTCTGGGCTCATGTATTGTGGATTGGGCTTCTATTTGGCCACTTTTAGCCAAGTCACACAGCCAGCAGCCACTCAGAATGTGCTGGGAACCAGTTACAGCCAAACGTCACCAAAGTGCTTCTCTCAGCCTGATAAGGCTATTTTGACCAATGATTTTTTAAAGAAAATGAGTGTCAGTTTAGTCATAAGGAAGGCATTTGGGCCCATGTATAGTGCATTGGGAATCTATTTGGGCACTTTTAGGTACAACACACAGTCAGCAGCCACTCAGAAAGTACTGGGAACAAGTTACAGCCAAATGTCACCAAAGTGCTTCTCTCAGCCTGAAAAGGCTATTTTGACCAATGATTTTTTAAAGAAAATCAGTGTCAGTTTTGTCATAAGGAAGGCATCTGGGCCCATGTATAGTGCATTGGGATTCTATTTGGGCACTTTTAGGTACAACACACAGTCACCAGCCACTCAGAAAGAACTGGGAACAAGTTACAACCAAATGTTACCAAAGTGCTTCTCTCAGCCTGAAAAGGCTATATAGACCAATTACATTTTTAAGAAAGTGGGTGTCAGTTTAGTCATAAGGAAGGCCTCTGGGTCATGTATTGTGGATTGGGCTTCTATTTGGGCACTTTTAGCCAAGTCACACAGCCAGCAGCCACTCAGAATGTACTGGGAACCAGTTACAGCCAAACGTCACCAAAGTGCTTCTCTCAGCCTGATAAGGCTATTTTGACCAATGATTTTTTAAAGAAAATGAGTGTCAGTTTTGTCATAAGGAAGGCATTTGGGCCCATGTATAGTGCATTGGGAATCTATTTGGGCACTTTTAGGTACAACACACAGTCACCAGCCACTCAGAAAGTACTGGGAACAAGTTACAGCCAAATGTTACCAAAGTGCTTCTCTCAGCCTGAAAAGGCTATTTAGACCCTTGATATTTTTAAGAAAGTGGGTGTCAGTTTAGTCATAAGGAAGGCCTTTGGGCTCATGTATTGTGGATTGGGCTTCTATTTGGGCACTTTTAGCCAAGTCACACAGCCAGCAGCCACTCAGAATGTACTGGGAACCAGTTACAGCCAAATGTTACCAAAGTGCTTCTCTCATTCTGTAAAGGCTATTTAGACCCATTATATTTTTAAGAAAGTTGGTGTCAGTTTAGTCACAAGTAAGGCCTTTGGGCTCATGTATTGTGGATTGGGCTTCTATTTGGGCACTTTTAGCCAAGTCACACAGCCAGCAGCCACTCAGAATGTACTGGGAACCAGTTACAGCCAAACGTCACCAAAGTGCTTCTCTCAGCCTGATAAGGCTATTTTGACCAATGATTTTTTTAAAGAAAATGAGTGTCAGTTTTGTCATAAGGAAGGCATTTGGGCCCATGTATAGTGCATTGGGAATCTATTTGGGCACTTTTAGGTACAACACACAGTCACCAGCCACTCAGAATGTACTGGGAACCAGTTACAGCCAAATGTTACCAAAGTGCTTCTCTCAGCCTGAAAAGGCTATTTAGACCAATTACATTTTTAAGAAAGTGGGTGTCAGTTTAGTCATAAGGAAGGCCTCTGGGCTCATGTATTGTGGATTGGGCTTCTATTTGGGCACTTTTAGCCAAGTCACACAGCCAGCAGCCACTCAGAATGTACTGGGAACCAGTTACAGCCAAACGTCACCAAAGTGCTTCTCTCAGCCTGATAAGGCTATTTTGACCAATGATTTTTTAAAGAAAATGAGTGTCAGTTTTGTCATAAGGAAGGCATTTGGGCCCATGTATAGTGCATTGGGAATCTATTTGGGCACTTTTAGGTACAACACACAGTCAGCAGCCACTCAGAAAGTACTGGGAACAAGTTACAGCCAAATGTCACCAAAGTGCTTCTCTCAGCCTGAAAAGGCTATTTTGACCAATGATTTTTTAAAGAAAATCAGTGTCAGTTTTGTCATAAGGAAGGCATCTGGGCCCATGTATAGTGCATTGGGATTCTATTTGGGCACTTTTAGGTACAACACACAGTCACCAGCCACTCAGAAAGAACTGGGAACAAGTTACAACCAAATGTTACCAAAGTGCTTCTCTCAGCCTGAAAAGGCTATATAGACCAATTACATTTTTAAGAAAGTGGGTGTCAGTTTAGTCATAAGGAAGGCCTCTGGGCTCATGTATTGTGGATTGGGCTTCTATTTGGGCACTTTTAGCCAAGTCACACAGCCAGCAGCCACTCAGAATGTACTGGGAACCAGTTACAGCCAAACGTCACCAAAGTGCTTCTCTCAGCCTGATAAGGCTATTTTGACCAATGATTTTTTAAAGAAAATGAGTGTCAGTTTTGTCATAAGGAAGGCATTTGGGCCCATGTATAGTGCATTGGGAATCTATTTGGGCACTTTTAGGTACAACACACAGTCACCAGCCACTCAGAAAGTACTGGGAACAAGTTACAGCCAAATGTTACCGTAGTGCTTCTCTCAGCCTGAAAAGGCTATTTAGACCCATGATATTTTTAAGAAAGTGGGTGTCAGTTTAGTCATAAGGAAGGCCTTTGGGCTCATGTATTGTGGATTGGGCTTCTATTTGGGCACTTTTAGCCAAGTCACACAGCCAGCAGCCACTCAGAATGTACTGGGAACCAGTTACAGCCAAATGTTACCAAAGTGCTTCTCTCAGCCTGAAAAGGCTATTTAGACCCATGATATTTTTAAGAAAGTGGGTGTCAGTTTAGTCATAAGGAAGGCCTCTGGGCTCATGTATTGTGGATTGGGCTTCTATTTGGCCACTTTTAGCCAAGTCACACAGCCAGCAGCCACTCAGAATGTGCTGGGAACCAGTTACAGCCAAACGTCACCAAAGTGCTTCTCTCAGCCTGATAAGGCTATTTTGACCAATGATTTTTTAAAGAAAATGAGTGTCAGTTTAGTCATAAGGAAGGCATTTGGGCCCATGTATAGTGCATTGGGAATCTATTTGGGCACTTTTAGGTACAACACACAGTCAGCAGCCACTCAGAAAGTACTGGGAACAAGTTACAGCCAAATGTCACCAAAGTGCTTCTCTCAGCCTGAAAAGGCTATTTTGACCAATGATTTTTTAAAGAAAATCAGTGTCAGTTTTGTCATAAGGAAGGCATCTGGGCCCATGTATAGTGCATTGGGATTCTATTTGGGCACTTTTAGGTACAACACACAGTCACCAGCCACTCAGAAAGAACTGGGAACAAGTTACAACCAAATGTTACCAAAGTGCTTCTCTCAGCCTGAAAAGGCTATATAGACCAATTACATTTTTAAGAAAGTGGGTGTCAGTTTAGTCATAAGGAAGGCCTCTGGGCTCATGTATTGTGGATTGGGCTTCTATTTGGGCACTTTTAGCCAAGTCACACAGCCAGCAGCCACTCAGAATGTACTGGGAACCAGTTACAGCCAAACGTCACCAAAGTGCTTCTCTCAGCCTGATAAGGCTATTTTGACCAATGATTTTTTAAAGAAAATGAGTGTCAGTTTTGTCATAAGGAAGGCATTTGGGCCCATGTATAGTGCATTGGGAATCTATTTGGGCACTTTTAGGTACAACACACAGTCACCAGCCACTCAGAAAGTACTGGGAACAAGTTACAGCCAAATGTTACCGAAGTGCTTCTCTCAGCCTGAAAAGGCTATTTAGACCCATGATATTTTTAAGAAAGTGGGTGTCTTTTTAGTCAAAAGGAAGGCCTCTGGGCTCATGTATTGTGGATTGGGCTTCTATTTGGCCACTTTTAGCCAATTCACACAGCCAGCAGCCACTCAGAATGTACTGGGAACCAGTTACAGCCAAACGTCACCAAAGTGCTTCTCTCAGCCTGAAAAGGCTATTTTGACCAATGATTTTTTAAAGAAAATGAGTGTCGGTTTTGTCATAAGGAAGGCATTTGGGCCCATGTATAGTGCATTCGGAATCTATTTGGGTACTTTTAGGTACGACACACAGTCAGCAGCCACTCAGAAAGTACTGGGAACAAGTTACAGCCAAATGTCACCAAAGTGCTTCTCACAGCCTGAAAAGGCTATTTTGACCAATGATTTTTTTAAGAAAATCAGTGTCAGTTTTGTCATAAGGAAGGCATCTGGGCCCATGTATATTGCATTGGGATTCTATTTGGCCACTTTTAGGTACAACACACAGTCACCAGCCACTCAGAAAGAACTGGCCGACAAGACTCCGGCTTGTTAACTAGTTTCGCGGCCCCGTGTGGTCGGCGACTAACTTCTTAGAGGGACAAGTGGCGTTCAGCCACACGAGAAGGAGCAATAACAGGTCTGTGATGCCCTTAGATGTCCGGGGCTGCACGCGCGCCACACTGAGCGGATCAGCGTGCGTCTACCCTTCGCCGAGAGGCGCGGGTAACCCGCTGAGCCCCGCTCGTGATGGGGATTGGGGATTGAAATGATTCCCCATGAACGAGGAATTCCCAGTAAGCGCGAGTCACCAGCTCGCGTTGATTAAGTCCCTGCCCTTTGTACACACCGCCCGTCGCTACTACCGATCGGATGGCTTAGTGAGGTCCTCGGACGGGCCCCGCCGGAGTCGGTCACGGCCCCGGCGGAGCGCTCGGAAGACGCCCGAACTTGACTATCTAGAGGAAGTAAAAGTCGTAACAAGGTTTCCGTAGGTGAACCTGCGGAAGGATCATTACCGTTCTGTCCGGCACCCTCGCGCGGGGGTCTGGAGGATCGAAACACTCTGCCGCGGCCCGCGGCCGGGTGCGGCTGCCGGCGGTTGGCGCGTGGCGCTGGGCTCCTCGGGGCCCGGTCTCGCCCGCGTCGCCGCCGCTCCCCCCCGGCCCAGGCCCAAAGGCCTTTGTCAAACTCGCACCGGGTCGTCCGTACGCCTAGCCCCGGACCAGGCATGGCCTGGCGGCCGTCTCGGCGGCCGTCAGAGTATCCCGCAATCGTCCCCTCGGGGCTCTATGCCTCGTCGCACTCCCGCTCGCGGGAGGTCGTCGGCGGGGCCGTGGGCCCATGATGGCGATAAGTGTTATCCTGGTCCGCGGCGGGCGTGCGGCGCTCGTCGTCTCTGGTCTCTCCCCCCTCGGGCTCTGGCCCCGGGCGCGGGGAGTCTCCGGTCGGAACCTATAAACTCAGGGCCCGCCCGAACGGACGGACGGGCCCGCCTCACGGGTACCCAACTCGCCTCCCTCCTCCGGAGGGTCCGCGGGGGGTTCAATGTCCGCAGCCCGGCCCGCCTCGGCGGGGCGGTGACCTGCGGCGCCCGGGGGTCGTTCGCCGAGGTCCTATTTTTTCAACCCTGTTTTCCTGAACCCCCGGCCGTCACCAAACAAAACCAAAGAGTACAATTTTAGCGGTGGATCACTCGGCTCATGCGTCGATGA